>NW_027468881.1:31100484-31262984 GCF_046254945.1 Alosa pseudoharengus | reverse complement strand
TTATAAATTAAGTTACATAAAGTGCCACACTATTACAGAGAAAAGCATTATCGGGCTAAAATACATTGCAGCTCTTGACAGGGGACAATTATGGCGACCGTGGTTGAAATGTGGTTGAAAATTGATCACGTTGGTAACTGAGCTTCAAATATCTGGGCCAGTCCAATGCCTCAAAGAAGCTTTGTGTTGCGTCTTACTGTAAGACTCAAGAGGTGAAATGATCGTGTGGTCTTGTCAAATCATCAAGGTTTGGTGCTTAGCAAGAAAGCCAACGTTTTCTTCATTCTATTTTCTTCATAAATTTCATCAGCTCTCTTTGTCCAGTAGCTTGTCACCAGCTGTCCTCAAATGGTCACATCGATCGGCCTCATGTCAATGGGACAACTCAGTTAGTAAACACAGCCTTAGACTGACTTGACAGGGGTGCCTACACTTTGTTTTTTTTACTTTGTTTAGTCATCTGTGCTGCCAGCCAGCCTACTTGTCTGGGCTACGGGGAGTGTTGTCTCATTCTAAATTTCGGTAAAGTCCATAAGCCGACTGAGGGACTGAAAAAAGCACAGAACACCTACACTAGGCCACCACCACAGAAACCCAGGATCACAATTATGAATACTCTTCCAATCCTGCAATACTGTATCATGAAACTGCCAGCTTTGTTTGTTTCTAAACTTAAAAGCACTGGTTTGACTGGTCAAGACAGATGATGATAGTGTGAAAATAGCACTGTGTGTGGGAGAATGACAACGGTTTGTCTGTCTCTCTCTGTCTTTGTGTCTTTAATAGAAATGGGTGAAAACCCTATCCAGAACAGTGGATTTGAGCCAGGAGCGTTCAAGGGACTGAAACTGAACTATCTGCGCATCTCTGATGCCAAGCTCACTGGAATTCCCAAAGGTAACCAAGTCAGTCTGGAGAGATACATTTAACTCTAGAATTAGAAGATAAAATAACATGACATGACTTTTTCTTTTTACAGTAGAGGAGGTGCATAACATATATAGTGTGGCACTGTCATGGCTTCAAGATTTCCTGTAATGTCCAAATCTAAGTATGTTTGTGAGTCCTTTTTGAATAAATGTTCCTGTCTGTCTGTGTTCATCAGACCTCCCTGACAGCCTTCATGAGCTTCATCTTGACCATAATCAGATCCAGGCCATCGAACTGGAGGACCTGAGCCGTTACAAGAACCTGTTTAGGTGAGACCAGACAGACAGATGCACAGAGTCACCTTCATAAAACAGACACAGGCGCTGTCTGTTGGACTGCATGCATGGATTTCAGTGTAGCAACAGTGCCATCTACTGGTGATATTGTCATGAGAGACTGATGGCTAAAGAGAGTGCCTTAGGTGTTTTCCAGGCTATGGATAAAAATAGTATCTATCTTGCACAGTGGATTTATAGCTTATTGAGTTTCAATTCACGCAAGTGTTTCCGTCAACAACGGCTGATTAATTTTCACAAATGAATGTTTGTGACTTGGATCAATGAATGATCTGTTGGAACAGTAACCTAATTTCAACCAATATTAAATCTTAATTTTAGTGTATACTATATTCACTAAATAATTATCTCTTTTCAGTAAATGATTATTGCATATTGCTAACCATAAACAATCCAACACACTTGACCCAGTAGAGGTAAACCATTTGAAATGAAAGAATTTAGAAAAAATACATTCATTCAGTGTATATAAATATGAATGACCAGAATGGAACTTGACTAAATTATGATGTTGCATCATGTATGAATCCAGTGTCAAGGCCATGACTCAGGGCCTGCTTTCAGCCCGGCCTGCATTGTGCTGTGGCCATTCAGGCCACGCCAATGAAAGGCTAGGATTCCACCTCTGCTGATCTGCAGGCTCTAGTGGGCCGCCTCAGACAATGCGGCCCCTCGCTGTGGATCTAGTCCATTGTGTTTCTCCGTCGCCGTGGGTACGTGACCCTAATCTGTGCCTGGTCCTCTCTGTCTCTCTCTGTTTCTCTCCCTTTTTCATTGTTTTTTTTTTTTTTTTGTGGTTGCCAGATTGGGCCTGGGCCACAACAAGATCCGCCAGATTGAGAATGGCAGTCTGTCCTACTTGCCCAGGCTCAGGGAGCTGCACTTGAGCAACAATCTCCTCACTCGGGTGCCCAAGGGCCTGCCGGACATGAAGTACCTGCAGGTAAGCAGAGAGAGGCTGGATATACAGCCTGCCATAATGGCTTGTGCTTAGAAGAAAAGTGAAGTGGGGTGTTAAATTGAAAGGCCTTGGGTAAAATTACATGGCCATCATGTCATTGTATTGAGAGAGAGAGAAATAGCTTATTTTCAGCCTAGTTTCTCTCATAGTCACTGTCTCTCTCATACTATTTTCTCTCTCTCTCTCTATTTCTCTCTCACTCTCTCTCTCTCTCTCTCTCTGTGTCTCTCTCCCACATATTTTTAGATTGTCTACCTCCATGAAAACACCATTAGCGCTGTGGATGTGAATGACTTCTGCCCCCGACATTATGCCACCAAGAGGACCTTCTACAATGGCATCAGTCTCTATGGCAACCCCGTCAACTATTGGGAGGTTCAGCCTGCCACTTTCCGCTGTGTTTTCGACCGCCTGGCCATACAGTTTGGCAACTACAAGAAATAAACATTTCAGGATACATCAGAGGTGCAGAGATGAGGGAGAGGAGTGGGTGGTAAAGAGGAGGAAGTCAAGGGTGGAAGAACACAAGGGACAGGTAGGGAGGATGAGGATGAGGAGAAAGTAGTGGAGTGGAATAGGGACAGAAACATAGAAGGTCCCCAGTGATGGTGAGAAGACAAATATGACCAGAGACAAAAAAAAATAAACAGATGGATTTTAAACATTAAGGTTTTGTCACTCTCAAACGAGAATGTGTCCAGGCTGTGAATTCTTTTCGAAACATAATTTTACCATTTAAGTTTCATGAGATCATTTTCAGAGTTAGAAAAAGAACAAAAATCAACTGGATACTTAGTCATTGTCATATACAAGTAGAGTTTAATTTTTAAAATTCTCAGCCAGTATCGTGCATAATGTTTATTTTATTTCACATGTTATTGTATTATGGTTGCAATTTTTATGGTAATTATTGTAATTATTATTATTATTATTATTATTATAGATGTTTTAATTATAATTATTGTGTGGTGTAGTTCTGGCCAGGTGAGCTAGACTTGAATGCCTGAAAATAGATGTCTCCTAAGGTGCTCTTTTTTGTCACTTAATGTTGTTTGTCTTTTTTAGCGGATGCTTTTCAAAGTAACTTTCCTTCAACATACTGGCTTTGGGCGGTTTTCTTTATTGGAAGCCGGTTACCTTTCAGCCCTGGCTGCCTTTTTTTTTTTAATTGCTTGTTCTGCCTTATCTCAATGCAATGTGTCTGAACCTCTGTGTTCAAACTCAGCACCACTCCATGCCTTCACAAGGGGACCACTGGGTTGGTCTCAAGGTTAGGATGGCCATGATGGAAGGATGGATCATTTTGCACAATGTCACTCGAAACCAAACAGAAAAAAAATATACTCAATAATGTACAAAAGTTGGATTTTCAGGAAATGTGACTTTCTTGACTTTGGGACGATAGTGCCTTTGATTATGCCTTTTCTGTAATTCTGCTAAAGTGCTGCATGTGAGAATAATAAAACCCTTTTCAGCTTCACTTCAGGAGCAGAGGTGAGATACGATCTTGGTCTAGAAGCTGTGACAAATAAAATGTGTTCACAATTAAACATTTTGACTCTGCAAGTTCCATCACAGCATCACAGAACCGACAGCCTCCAGTCCTGCTTCCACCACATCACAGGATAAACACAGCCTTATCACACTGAAATATAAAGCTTCTTAAATGGTTCCATAAAGAACCATGACTGTGTTGAACCTTTTACAGTTATTCTTGATTGCATTGACCTGCTTAAAGAAACTGGGAACCATTTGGTCTTCATGAACACCTTCTTTGTACAGCAGAAGTCATCTCTTGCGAACGTGTTCACACGTTTTCATGGGTTCATACATTTAAAGGAACCATATGTAAGATTGTGGCCAAAACTGGTACAATCACTTTCAAATTACTGTAGAGGGATGTATCCCCTCCCCCTCCCCCTGACTCGAGGTTGCCAACCCAGATGCCAAAACACTACTGACTTTGTGATTAGTAGATAGGTGGAGGAGGAGGGTGGCGCATCAGGCCAAAACACAACATGACATGACAAAACACAACATCAACATCAGTTGAGGGTTGCAACTTCACTTTTTAAATGACAAATATCCTGGCCGGACTACTGTTGTCAGTGATATAAGTATTTGAAATGAACATGATTTCTTAATGTCTAGTGACATATCAGGGCCATTTTATGATTAATTAAAATACATTTCTTACATATGGTTCCTTTAAGCATATGTCATGACCCCAAACTCTATTGGTTTCCCCTCGCTAAACAAAAGGAAAACATCTTTTCACAGGTGGTAGAGATTCCTTGGATACAAGTCTAAATCTCTGATACACCTGTGTGAAACTTCAATCAGCAATCATTCATTATCCATAGGAGATACCATGTCTGTTCTGTGTTGCTATTTGCAAGTATGGATCTAAGTCACATTTAGAGAAATACTGTATTGCCTATTTGGTGAAGAAAACAGTACAAAGGTGTTTACTGTAGATCTATTTAAATATAAATGACAAGTTGTAGTTCAATGAAATGTCTCTTGTCTGGGTGCTTAGTAGGTCTTACATGTCAATGACAGGCAGTTACATCTTGGGAGGAATGAATAATTCATTTTTATTCAATACTGTACATTTATTTTCACAGTTTTTCTGATACCAGATAAATGAGAAAGAAATGACACAGACATAGCAAAAATAAGGCTGAAACTCCTCATTTTAAGAACGTTGCATTTTGTTGTCCAGTGTAAAATGGTTGATTGAAATCACACAGTGATGTGTTGTTTGAAGGCAAATTTTCCTTTTGCTGCATGTTTTAAATGATTTTAATTTTTTTGCTGTATGTTTTCAGAGAGTAATAGCCTTTTGCAAGCAAAATGTGTCATTTTGGCCAGAGTGCTTTTGTTCAGACATGTTTTGAAAACAGGATGTCAGAGTTGACACAAGCATCAAAGTGATCAAGAAAAACTGTAATCAAGTGAAGGGTTCATAGGAAATGGTTCCTCAGAAAGACTGCTATCCTATTTGTACTCAGCCAATAAAACATCAAATCTGGTTCTAATAGACACTATAAAATACTTATTTTCCGTTTTCAGAAAATGTTATTAAGCTTTTGGGATGGGTGTTGTTAAAAACAATCCACACATATTAATACAAAAAACTACATAAGATTTTCATTTTTTCCATTACAGTTTTTGCTGTTAGCCAGCTCCCTCAGCAGGAACACCTCTAGCTTTGCCTCAGTTCACAAAAGACATGCACTTTTAACTAACTGCAAGACAAATTTCATTGAACTACAACGTGTCAATTTTTCATCGAAATAGACAGTAAACACCTTTTGTACTGTTTTCTTCACCAAATAGGCAATACAGTACTTTCTCTAAATGTGCCTTATCCATACTTGCAAATAGCAACACAGAAAAGACATAGCATCTCTTATGGATAATGAATGATTGCTGATTAAAGAATTGTGCAAAGGACTTTTACACAAGTGTATCAGAGATTCAGACATGTGCAAGGAATCTCTACCATCTGTGAAAAGATGTTTTCCTTTTGTTTAGCACGGGGAAACCAATAGAGTTTGGGGTCTTTGAATGACATCTAACTGCAAAAGGGTGTGAGAAATGTGTGAACCCAATGAAAACGTGTGAACACATTCGCAAGAGATGACTTCTGTTGTGCAAAGAAGTTGGTCATGAAGAACAAGTGGATTCTTTAAGCAGGTCAAAGCAATCGAGAAAAACTGTACGTTTGCCTGAAAGGCACTTCCTGTATCCATGGACATTCAGAAAGTCGGCCACATAAAGCTAAACTTTGCTTGTCATGAGCAAAGAGTAGGTCTACTGTAGACATCAAGTAATGTTACAGATGTGTTTGTTTATGTAGACGGTCTAAACAAACAAGTCTGTAACATTACTTGATCCTGCCATTCTTGATAATATTTCATTTAATTCTGCAATTCTTGATAATGCTGATGATGTAGGCCTACCATAAAATGATTGATGATGATGATGATAACCATTGATGTGTTTCCCTTTCCACCAAAAAAGGTGTTGCATAGGCTAGATTGGTTCAGATGGTGATGCCTATGAAAGTTTCATAGCTCAACTAAACAGGTGAATGAGGTCAGAGGCAGCTCACTTGAAAATCTAGGCCTAAATATTGGCATTTGCATTTGAAATCCTTAAATCTGCATCTGGAAAAAGGCTTTTGTGTATGATATGACTTATAGCTTCAGTAAATGATGGTAAATACCACAGAAATCATCTCCTCCCGCCACACCATTTGTGGGTATGGTGATGGAAGTCCACTCAACAGCAACAATGTCACTGTATAAGTTAAGTAGGCCCTACAGTACATGGTTAAAGATAGGCCTAATGGAGGAACAGACATAAGCCTTGCCATTTGTGACATCTTTTTTGGAGAGATATTCTAGGCTATAGTCAATGGTACACTTAAGATTAAGACAGGCCTGTTTTTTACGCTGTTGCTTCCTGCATAGCATGAACATCAAAGCTAAACCTCTTACAGTCACATAGCCATTATCTCCAGCTCAGAGCATCCCTAACATAACAGACATCTGTGCACAACATTGGAATAGCCTAATGATGCTGCAAAGTGACTTCTCTCAAACATGGATGAGTGGAGGAGGGGCTTAAGCGTCGGCGAATGTCTGTCTCATAGCACTCCGTTTTAAGGAGAACACGAGCAGCATCCTCACATCAAGTAGCTAGAGCTGAACATTTTTGGATTGACGTTGAATGCAAATATTAAACAAACATAGGTGTAGAATTTAAAAAATAAATCGTCTGAAACCGTGAAGATTAAAATGTATTCTGACACAAAGTGTGCGCTTGGCTTCACTTTCTGTCAATCTATTGTCAACTCGTCCATTAAAGGGTGCCCCTCTGGACGCGTCATCTGCATTTGCCCCTCTGCATGTCTGCAAGCGGCGACCACAACAGCGGTTTAGCAGACCGATGTAGCATTTGGTGGTAATGGCTTCTGAGAAGCACCTGCTGGTGAAGACGATGACTTTTCCTCGGTTTTTCGTGCGTTCGCTGTAGAGCCCGGTCGGTCGCCACCGTGACATTCAGGAATGTTAACGGATAAATCTTAATTACAGAAATCGGTCGAATGTATATTAGGGAAAGCGGCCTTCATATTTTATTCCGAAGCCTGGGACTTGATTCGGACCATCGAAGGGATACGGGTGAGTCGCATCATCTTGACGTGGATGATAAAAACCTCATTCACTTCATCTGGACTAGCCATAGCTAGGGCGATGGCAGATAAATCATTCGCGTAGATACAATATTTCATATTTACAGTGTTTATTTATTAGCCTAGGCCGAATCGCTTTGTCTGATAACCTAATAATAATAATAATAGTAGTAGTAGGCTAGTAATAATGTTAGGCAAATGTTATGTTAATGTTAAGTTAAAGATCAACGTCATGAAAATGTTTACTTTCCTCTAACTTGACACTTCCTATAGCCTATCCTTCACTAACTGTTAAAGTTTGCTTTACACACAAACCATCCTTTGCCAACTCACGTGGGGTGATAAATGTGTCAGTGAAATGCTGATAGGACCAATTGTACAATGTCATTCCCAGCACTTGGCCTCTATCCACATCCCACAGTGCAGAATCACATAGTGCGCCCCACAGACTTCCAAGGTCATTTGTTATTTGGAGAACTTTGAAAGGGTAGTGCATTAAATGAGGAAGACAACAGGAAGCTGCATACTCTACAGATGAGAAATTGCTGCATCTAATCCCAAATAGCCTTTCTATTTCACCTGCCAAGATAATGCCATTGGATGATTCAATGTGAATGTCAGTCAAACAACTTTAATTAGTTCAGAGAATTAAGCAATTCGATGGGGACCAGTTTCACACACACACACACACACACACACATTCATTTCATTTTAGAAGTCTAGACAATGTCATACCTGTGGCCTGTGGTGTCAACCTGCCTTTGGAGGAGAGCTTGAGACTTGGCTTATTCATTTCCTAGGATGTCTGCTAATGTGTCGTGTTGGGGAAAGGAGCACAATGGGCATTTACTGCTGCGTGGATGTTTCTGACCACACCAAAGCACAGGTGAACAACCATACTCACATGGCAAAAGGCTGTATTGTTGACTTCATTTTATATTTTAAAACACTGTCTCTACAGCAGAGGTTCCATGTAGGCCTTTGTGCCTATGTCATGTATTGAAAAGTTAAAGTTGACTGGTATTTATCAAACGCTTTTATCCAAAGCGACACAGATTGGCACGTACTGTATTTATGTCTTGTTCTCTGTCTTCTTTCCAGCGATTGCCTCTGTGCTGAGGGTATGGGTGTGTGGAGGGGCCTGCTCCTGAGCTCTCTCTGTCTCACACTATAGATGCTCACTGCCCGGCCCTCAGAGCCGCAGTTGTCCTTCTCGACCTCCGCCTCCCACCCTCTCCCTCCACCTCCCACCCTCTCTCTTTCAGTTTGTAATCCCTGTCAAACTGCCCCTCTCTCCTCTGTCTACCCTTCCAGTGGCTCCGAGTTTCTCAAAGCTGTCTCTGTTTAACTTCATCTTTTCTCTTGAAACACCCCCCTCTTTCTCTCTCTTTCATCTGTCTTTCCCTGTATTTTTTCCCCCTGACCCCTTTCTCTCTGTCTGTCTCTCTCTCTCTCTCTCTCTCTTGTTCTCTCACTCCAACGATGCTGTGCTGTGGTCGAGCGCTGGACTCCCCATGTACCTTGGCTATGCTGGTGGGGTTCCAGTTTGCGTTCGTCCTCTACTTCTCCCTAGGAGGCTTCCGGGGCCTGGTGTCAGTGCTCGTCCACTCCACCGAGCCCGAGTTTGACTACTCGCGGCCCCACGACGTCTATACCAACCTCAGCCACCTGGGGGCGCTCGCACCCCATCACACAGGACCAGCAGCACCAACAGGGCCAACGCCACAGCTGAAGGACTGCCAGGTGCCCTCGCCACTGTTGGGTCAGCAGCTTGTGTTACAGATATCCTCCTCTACAACAAAGCAGACCCCATAAGGACATTAGTGTTGAGTGAGACAACAACCAAATGGACAAGTTTGGGTAGGATGTGTGCCTTGACAGGCTGGATTTAGGGTTTCAGTGGCCTGTCAAGTGCCTCAGTAAATAATAAAGTAAAAAGCATATTATAGATTAAAGAAGAACCCTAGAATGTAATCAGTTTAAAAGTTGCTGTTGTGGCTCAAACTTGTTTTAATTTTAGAAATGATGGCAGTCCAAATTAATATGAGTACAAGCAAGTGAAATATATCAGCCATTATATACATTATATGAAGGGAAGGGTTTTATAGTAAACCCCATTTTTATTTGTATCACAACAAATGCACCCACCACTTCTTCACCAACCTTCAGCAATGACAATCGCTTCCTGAGGCCAAGATTCCAGGATAAGCTTCTTGGCTTTCATCCATAGTTTCTATAGACCCCCCCACCCCGAGGCGAATAAGATTGCTGCAGATGATAAAGTTTAAAATGCTCAGATGTTCTCCCACTTCCTTCTGCAGTGGGTCCTGTGTTGGTGCGCCTATCGTCCCCTCCCTCACTGGACGAGATCAAGGAGAAGAACCCCCTGGTGACTCCAGGGGGTCACTACACTCCCCCAGACTGTGAGCCAAGGCACCATACGGCTATTGTAGTGCCCTACCGAAACCGGCAGGCTCACCTCCGAGCCCTCCTCTACCACCTCCACCCTTTCCTGCAACGCCAGCAGATCCACTACAGCATCTATATTGTGCACCAGGTCTCACATTGCAACCTTAACCATTTCAACCTGATACAACCTTGACAAAAAAACAATTTATTTCTCATCTTTCTAAAACACAGCCTTACACTGTCTGTGTCCTAAAAGCAAGTGAGCATCCAAATATTGTGAAGCTTTGAACACATTGTCCACACTAAAAACTTTGAATCGGCACTTCTGTTGCGTCATGTTCCTTGTGTTTAATATACCATTTCAATGCGAATTACATGAACAAAATACAAACAGGACGTCTAACAAAGTTCTGCTCAAAACTGCGTGCTGCTTTGCACTACACAGTACTGATTCGCTCATAAACAGTTGGAACATTCTAATTCAAAACAAAGCAAATTGATCTGTTGCTTGCATTGCATTTAGATAGTACACGGTGTTTCAATTTCAGTATTCAGAAGATAGAAAGACAACCAAATAGAAAGGAGTAACGTCATTGGTAGAATTACTTTCTTAAACCCTTTTATGCTAGACATTTGGTCTGGCATAAACATCTTACTAAAGTGTAAAACACCTTTTGGGAATACTAGGCCATGCGCCTCAGGAGAAAGGATAAGGCATGCTCCACTTCCTGCATCTCTCCTCGTGTCACTTGTGTAACTCCCTCCTCTCCATCTTCTCTTCCGCAGCTTGGAAACGCAACTTTTAACCGTGCCAAGCTGCTGAATGTCGGGGTGCGAGAGGCACTACGGGACGAAGACTGGAGCTGCATCTTCCTCCATGACGTTGACCTGCTCCCTGAAAACGACCACAACACGTACACCTGCCACCCTCAGTATCCAACACATCTCTCTGTGGCCATGGACAAGTTTAGGTACAGGTAAGACTAAGAGACCATGACTTTTCTAGCCTCTAGAATTGACATGACAGAAGTGTGTATGGTGAGTAGGGATGTAAAGATTACCGGTATAATGGTAAACCGCAATAAAAATGTTGACGATAATAATTACCGCTTTCATTTCAAACATCATGATTATCACTGTTGATTACCGCGGTGTGGAAACCGTGTTTAATCCTTCCCAGCTTCATCCAAGCCTGCTTTTGACATACAGTAGGCCTGGTACAATGGAACAAAATTGGTACCCTACTGATTCTGTTGTCTAATTGATGGTTTTAACTACGATTCGGATTAGGCTACACCTGATTTTAAAAGGCGGAACTTTTTCACTGTATGTGCACTTTATCATGTAGCCACTCTGCGTCTTTTTATGTTCGCTTCCACATTAAATCCATTCCACTCACGTTATCAGGAGAATACATTAGCCTAAAGTTTTATTTTGAACGCTTACTTTGGTCTCACTTATTGCATCCAAATAACAGAAATAGCTTATGTTATGGTAGGGTAAGTTAAGCTATAAGCACATCCAATTAAACATGAAGAAAAAAGTGAACGGGACACTTTTTGAAACTATTTCAGCTTGTGTAGGCCTATCAGTGCTTTCTGAACATAGCGTGCAGTAGCCTGAAAAGTTGTCGGTTCAATTCCCGGCTTCCACCGTTGTGCCCTTGAGCAAGGCACTTAACCCCAAGTTGCTCCGGGGACAATGTGATCCCTTGTAATATAGCTGACATTTGTAAGTCACTTTGGTCAAGAAGTGTCTGCTAAATGTAATGTAATGTAATGTAATCTCTCTCTCACTTATTACACAGTGTCCTACTGTTCACTGTTCTGTTTTTTGAAGGCTAAAAAGTCCCCAAATGTATATACTGTATCGGAATGCCCCCTATTACTGTACCACCAGTCCCGTGTTTCCATCCTTTTACTTGTATGTGTCACTTACTATTCATTTCTGTACAAACCAAGACGGCGGATTCCTAAAGAAACGCAAGCACCCATACCACAAGTGTATCTAAATTAGCTATGTACCAAAAACATTTTACCGTGACTCGAAGAGCTGTAAACAAGTTGTTGTAAGGCTGCGTGTACAAATCCGCTTGGAGCTCCATTTGAATTTTGAATTGCGGCGAGAATTCTCAGGTTAACCATTTCAGGCAGTAAAAGCCCTGGTAAGAACCAAACCAGATTTTGTTCAATGTTGTATCAAAAAACAACATTGTTTTAGAATTTTCGAACGAAATGGGTGATAATTGGAGGTGTTACGATATATCATTTATATGAATGTGAACTGAAATTGTAGTGAGTGCATCCTCAGTGTGAGCTGTGATAGAAAGTGTGAAGTATGAAATTGAATGATGTGCTCCTGACGGTATCATCGGTAACCGTGCTATTTTGCCGCCCTGCTTGCAGACTGCCATACCCACAGTATTTCGGCGGCGTTTCTGCTGTAACTCCAAACCAGTACCTCAAGATGAACGGCTTTCCCAACCAGTATTGGGGCTGGGGAGGGGAGGATGATGACATCGCAGCCAGGTGAGCTGAGACACCCACATGGCCTAATTAAATGAAGTTCAATTAAGTCTAACACGTCTAATGCATGCGGATGTAGTATGCATGTATGATAACATTAGATTTGAGACATAGAGTTGAATGTAGTGCCACCAGTTGTCACCTAGCCTGCCGTGGCTAGACACACATTCACAGCTTCTCACTGTACTGAGCGGCGCAGCTAAAGGTTTGGCTGAGCCTGACTAGTGTCCACCTTCGGCTTTCCATGAGCGCTCCTGAATAAGGAAGGAAACATAGCATGATTATTATGGTCAAATCCCTTTGAGAAGAGGGCCCAGGGTGACCCACAGGTTGATAACCCCTGCACCACTGACTGCCACAGATGACACAGCACCTCAATCATGTTTTACTGCCTTTTCTTTTTGTTATTCCATTTGTTCATCATTACACTTTCGGACTCTTCCAGCCATGTCACTTTCATTGTAAACCTTCTTTCATGTCCTCTCACTCCAGTTTAACTGTTGGAGGGTTCAGTAAGTATAAACAAAATATAGTAGGTTGGTATGTGTGCAAGGCTTTGACTTTTTTAGATTTGTCATACATTTGTGGGATTGTATTAAAGGTTACAGTATATTTAGGACATAGCTGCCAATCAACGGATTATCAGTTA
This sequence comes from Alosa pseudoharengus, assembly GCF_046254945.1. Lineage (NCBI taxonomy): Eukaryota > Metazoa > Chordata > Actinopteri > Clupeiformes > Clupeidae > Alosa > Alosa pseudoharengus. The sequence goes on along the minus strand of NW_027468881.1, from coordinate 31,250,011 downwards.
AGGTGGGAGGCTGCTAACAGAAGCAGGCTCGAACACTGGATCAGACACGAAAAGTCAAAGCCTTGCAATGCGCAGGTAGAGCCGTAGCTGTACTGTATAGCTTGACTTTTTAGGTCGTTGGTTAGTATTGCACCCTCTCTGGTTCCCTCTCTTCCAAGTTTGTGTAGTGTGCTCTCCGAACATGGCATCGACTCAAAGCTGAAATGAGTACAGAGCCTCTGTTGCCTGTCCCAGAAACTACAAGGCCAGTTTGATGCATGAGCACTGACTTAAGTGGGCTACTCTTCAGCAGGTCAGGTCTTAAATCCCCTATATTGAACCTTAGGAATACGTGTATTTTTTTTTTAACTATGTTGTGTTATTTCCACTAAAACTTTTAGCTGTGCTCTGGGCTGAACAGGCTTTTGCGGTTTATACTGTGTCACGATTTTCCTCTATGTGGAACCAACTGACCTGGATGTGTTGGAAGATATGGCAGAACTATTGGCCAGGCCTGGAAACCAAGACACTTGTGTCAATCTAGACAAACACAGAACTGTCTGTAGCCTATATTGCCAGTTGCCAGACAAGTACTTTGTATAGCTATTATATACTCAGCCCCCCATGACTAGACAGAGCACCTTGCATGCAAATGGTTACATTGCCTGAGTTTCATGTTGTAGTTAGATCCTACTGTATGTAATGACACAAACCCAATCCCCTCAAAGGAGTAGTCAGTGGATGTAGATGGTTCAGAGGTCCACAAGTTGTGATCCGTCAGGTGTGCTACATTCCTTCTCGGTCTCTCCCCAACATTCACTCCTTTGTCCATATTCTGCCTTGTCTCTAGTACTCTGATTCTCCTTTGCCTTTGTGCATTCTCCTTTTGTCTCATCACGCTCCTGTTTTATGTGACTCAGGATACGTCTCTCAGGGATGAAGATAGTGCGCCCCCCGGTGGCTATTGGCCATTATAAGATGATCAAGCATAAAGGGGACCAGGGCAATGAGCAGAACCCACGCAGGTAATCAGTCCACTGGATCGGGTGAAGAGACAGTCTTTGGTTATGTCATGGCTGTTCACATAATAATAATGATAATAAAAGATTTTTTTATTTTTTTATATTCATAAACGCCTTTCAAGTCACCCAAAGTTCACAGACACTTCCTTAACTGTTATAATATAGCAAAATATCTGTGTGTGATTTTTTTTTTACATAGTCAAATAAGAGAATGAGATTTGCATCTGGACATTTTTCAAATTGCATGTGCCTTTGGTCCTTTACATTATTCATTATTTTACCTGACTCCGTCATAATGGAGAAGAACGAGGGGCCCTATCATGACCGTCTAAAGCGCATCGTCACTCGTCAAAAGCTTAGGATGTCTAGTCCACAATGGGAGTGTTTTCGTTATCAAATGTCGAGCGCATGGCGCAACAAGGTGTTCCTAGTTTTTTTAATCAGTCATGGGTGTGTTTGGGCCGTAACATCATTTAAACCAATGAGAATGACATCTGTCATTCCCTGTGACGGTGCAAAGCGCGATGTCAAATAAATGCATCGGTATTTTGACATTCAACGGCGCATTTGAAGGAGGCTGCTTGCGAGACCGTATGGAATAGTCATTCCACTAAACCATGCTTTACTAAAATCTAGCATAGCCTTCACGCATTTGCACTCCTCTATTATTTGAACTCATTGGCAAAGTGAAACTAACTTCACCATGGTGTCAGTCAACGACAAGACAGTTATATGCAGTTACTTTCACTATTGACTGGCAATGGGTTACCATCGAAAACATAGGCTGGAAAAAGCAACACTTACCCTAATATTGCTCCAATGACTGAATAAAAAAAAAATTATCCTGCAGAGGAGTTGCTTATATCTCGTGACAGTGTGTCTTCAGCTGTGCTCCATACATGTCTCTCGCCTCTCCCCTAATCACTTTTAACCGTCATTACCAATTTGCAAATGATGGTGAATAACTACTCATCATGAGATATTTCGTAATATCTTTATTCTAATTATGTTTCCCATTGTAATCGTGCAAGTTGCATGGACGTGCGCTGGTGTGCGTTCATGAATGATAGAAGGATGGTGCGTTCACCCGCCAATATGGCTGTTGACAATGCACTCTTAAAATAACATATGAACAACTCGCCATAGACTTCTGGCCAGGTGTACAATAGCGATTTTTAGACAATGCGCTAAGCAACTCCCTAAGTTGTTAATTGCCACACCCCTGGGCACATTGTTTAAAAAATAAACGTGCAAAATAAGGAATTAAAGTTTGCGCCGGGTGGGTAACGAGTTTTACGCCATGCGCCAGGGTGCAAAATACGTACAGCCCGAGAGCAGCAGAGTAAATACACCAGGTATCGCTGGTTGACTCGTGAGAGTTTGCGTGTTGTCCTTGCTGAAGGACTTAAAGCTGAAAAGCCATTGGAACTGATTTGTTTTGGTGAGTTCCCTATATAATGAACGTTTTGTGAACACGGTCTTGTGTTATGCGGGCAGTGGATGCAAACATGCAACTTTAAATATCATGGCCTGACAAGTACATTTTTGCTCAAACATACCTCATAACTTTTCCATACCACATGCACACAACAGTCGTTGTTTTTGTTTACTGGGTAGCTGTGGCTTAGCGTGAACTCTGAGAAGATTAAGGACTAGTGGACTGTGGTTGTCCATCGAGTGATCATTCAGAGGCATTACATAAGGAGATTTTAGTGAGGAGCTGGTCTGAAATCTTTCAATCTCATTTCATACCTGTTGTTCTGTGTTTAGAGGCAGACAGCACCGGATATTTCTCAAAAAGGACGCAATTCGGGTCTCAGTTGCAAAAGTATCCTCATCCATCATCAAAGTGTTAGACATCTTTGTGGAATAGCTGTTGATGTTAGGTCACAGCTGTACTTTAAATAGCAATAGTAAATGGTAGATTTGTTTGATAGATGTATTAGTTTAATAAAGCTCAAAGTTCTCTACTAATAGTGAGCACCCATCTATTTGGTTCTTGATAGGTTTGACCTGCTTAAGCGTACGAGGATAAACTGGCGCTCCGATGGGCTGAACTCCCTGACCTACCAGCTACTGTCCAAGGAGTTGGAACCGCTGTACACCAACCTGTCAGTCAACATTGGTGATGACCCCCACCCTTCCAAGAACGGCCAGCCTCCGAGGAAGCAAACCCCACCTCCGGTCCACCACCCAGACAAATCTAAGACAAAAGCCAAGCTGGTGGCTCCCACAAAACCTGTGAAAACTGACACCGCCCAGCGGACGAAAGCCAATGGGACATCGGCTCGGGAAGAGAAGGCGGGGACGAAGCAGGAAGTGGGCTGATTTCAGTACTGGAGATTGACGGCTCTGCTACAGGCTCTGTGCTGTATGGATTCTGTCATAAAAGATAAAAGGTCGATCTGAATTCAGCTGTTTTTTTCCCCTTATTCCTTCTTTACAGCAGAGCTTTGTCTCAGTTATTCTCAATAATAAGATAGCCACGCCACGAATATACTCTCACAGAGAGTGGACCACGATCAGCTTTTCAAAACACCCTTGAATGTTCCTTGAAGACTGTCATGATAATTTGATGCACTGGTTCAGCAGCTTGTTCGGACAAAAACTCTACTCTGACGGGTGGCAAGATATTTCATTCTCGCCACTGTGGTTGTAAATATCTCTCCCGGGGGTGAAGTGGGTATGTGTGTGATTGGACACAGTGCCAGTTTGTGTGTGTATGTGTGTGTGTGTGTGTGTGTGTGTGTGTATGCTTATTCAGCCAGTTTGCTGCCAGCTGCTGCTCTGTGCCCACCCGTGTGGGCTTGTCTTTCTGTGCCTTTTTCTCGCTCTAGTACCATTTCTCTTACTGATGTGTATCGGTTGTGTGTTCTCAACCCAGATTCCTTCTCCAAGAGGAACATGTTTGTTGGTTTGCAGAACGGACATGCTGTTTTGTATCAGTGTGCATGGCCGGGTTAGAGATATTGTTGCTGAACAGGTTTCTTATCACTGTGCAGTTTTTTTTTTTTTTTTTTTTTTGGTTTAAGCTGTAGAAGAGATTTCTATATCATGAGTTTACACTGGTTTGTGTTCTCATTACAGAGCTATTTATGCTTAGTTTATCTTTCCATACCTCTTAAGATCAGAGTTTATATTTGTATAGCAGTACAGTACATATCTATTTTCACTTTAGTCCGTGTTTGGTGCCTCTTTTTGATTAGAACTTTTAATTTAGAGACAATCAGTAGCCCAAGATACATGGTTCTATCCAATCATACCATGGAGGGAGAAAAAAAATCAATAAACCAAAAAAGGAAAAAAGTTGAAAATAGTAAATAAAAAGACTTAAGAACATATTTTAGACATCGTAATGAAAGTATTGTTTTGATGAATGCAGTTTTTTTTTTTTTTTTTTTTTTATGAATGTGTCCGTGGGGTTACGCTCAGTGCTGTCTCACATAGAGAACTTCCTCTGCACAGCTGTGTCATTGCCTAAATGTATACGTTTTACTCTGGTTTTGGTTTTCACCTTTTATGTTGACAACAATAGCTTGGTTTGGCCAGTGTACCTAGAGTTCAGGTTTCCATGTCTGTGAATCCTGTAAGTATATCTGTAGGACAGAGGGGCATATTGTGTTACTTCAAAAGCATGCATGATCAGAGTGTAAGCTCTAGTTCCTTATAACTACAATATCAACATGCATTGATACCTGCAGTTGTGGATGGGCATCCTGATCACATGACACTTTTACTCAGTACATTATTAATTTGTAGTAAAAAGACAAGAATAGTCATGATAATGTTTTTAATTTTGTCAACAGTACTTCTATCAATTTCAAATGATTAGACCAATTAATTCATGCAATAGTGTCATTTTTGATTTTAAGCTATATCTTCCTTCCAGAAACGTAGTACTAACACACATAGTACAGAGGGCTGTCCGGCATGCGTCAGACAAAAGACAGTTCAACATACTGGCAAGATTTCCATAGTATACTATATATGATATATATTTACTAAATTAGTTTTATATCAGATGTTTTGGTTTTAGGAAATGACACATTACTTGAACTACCTTACTGTGCATAGTTACCATAGATATTTCTTTGGTATCTGTTTGACTTGAATTAAACTATGTACTGATAAGACGCTGTAAATTAAAAGTATTTAAAAGATATCATTGATTGTGTTGATTTTAAGGCTACCTTAGTATTACATTTACATTTATTTATTTAGCAGACACTTTTTCCATACTGACCTACATATGTCAATTATATCATAAGGGCCATTGTCCTGGAGCAACTCAGGGTTAAGTGCCTTGCTCAATGGCAGTTGGGGCGGTGGTAGTGTAGTGGTTAAGGAGATGGGATATCATGCAGCAGTCTGAAAGTTGTGGGTTCAATTCCCAGCTTCCACCATTGTGCCCTTGAGCAAGGCATTTAACCCTGAGTTGCTCCGGGGACAATGTAATCCTTTGTAATATAGCTGACATATGTAAGACACTTTAGACCAGTGTTTTTCAACCTTTTTTGTGCCACGGCACACTTTTGACACTTAAAATGTCCCACGGCACACTAACATCCTGTGTGAAGAAAAAATAAACATACCATAGCCTAAAATTTCAAATAATACACAGATATGGCCTTATTATGGCTTCTATGCAAGACCTCCTCAATAAAACAAGCGCCCTCTGTTTCATTTGTAGGTGACTATATCTAATTTAATTGTTGTTATGAACTGGATATGTGATTCTGTGAATACTGGATATGGGGCCCCCGTTGTACAATGCCTGCATACCACAAATAGTGCAATCATACAATCAATGAGAGCATGTGGTTATAAATTCTTTGATGCTTTTCTGGACCAGTGAGTGACATTTGGGTAATTTTCTGCGGCACACCTGATGATCTCTCACGGCACACTAGTGTGCCCCGGCACAGTGGTTGAAAAACACTGCTTTAGACAACAGCGTCTGCTAAATTAATAAATGTAAATGTAAACTGAACTTTATCTGGCTACTGCATGCTAGCCCAGCTCCTTAGCCACTAAGCTAACACCGCACCTCTCTAGTTTAGGGTAAGTGTGAACAGGCTAGTCTTTTGGATTCCTTTTGATTGTCCATAAGATTTCATAAGTTTGAGGTGAAAATTCTTATTTGTTTGTTACACTCCTGTAACAAATCTGTTTATAGTATTCATCTAATTTGTCCTGGACATATTGTGACCATAATTCAAAAAGTCAATCAATAACTTCTTACACTGCCCTCTTCCCATTTGAGAACTTATTTTTGGGTGCATAGATTGGATACCTAATCAAGTGAGGGGAGATCTACACTTAGTTTCTTTTTCCATTTTTTTTTTTGTTTTTGCAGCAGGAAGACATTTCTTTTGATGTCCCTGCTGCTAATAAATAATATTAAAAGGAAGCATCAATGCAGATGACAGTGTTGTGGTTGTGTATACCATTTCCTGCTTAAGGTTGCAACTACAATGATTTCATGAGATATATTACCCTACACTTGTTCTACACATGTGACATTCAGTGAAGTTAGTTGGCACAGTACAAAAAAACACTTCCACAAATCAGTGTCTGCTTGAGTTTATGTGCATGTGATTATTGCTCAGTTGGAAATGTTTGGAAAAGGGCCATGAAAACTTAAAAGTATTGTACACCATTTCAATGTGTCAATTCAATTCTTGTGAATCGATACATGACAACCTTTTTCATGTAAAGTATGTATGGGCTTTCATTATCAAATGTATCTTACTATGTCTCAGTTCAATATGGCCGACAATTGACGGCCGGTAATTGCAAAAATAGAATACTTTTGTGTAATTATTCCATATTTTGTGTAGTCATTCTATATCAGAACCTCTGGCGTACAATCCAAATGGTATACAACAAAAGGGTTCATATATGCAGTAAACCATTTATTTTTAGTATGCATTTTGGGTAACCAAAGGTCCTATTTGGAGTCATAAAGACACAGAGCTTTTTCACACGGCTTGGTGCTTGGGCTCAGTTGTGTTTCTAAGATATAAAGTCAGTTCAGTGGTCAGTTCAGAGACGTTTTTAACCCGGCAGAAAGTTAAAACAATATTCTAGCCTCTGTAACTCTGTGTCAGTAGGCTACTTCACACAATTATAGGGTTTAAGCTTTCCAAAGAGGTCAAGGATTTAATTTTAGGCCAAAATAAGTGGGAACAGTCCCCTTTGAAGTAGGTGCAGTGCAATTCCGGGCAAAAGCCTAGAAATTGGTTTGGGAGCCATGTGCCCCCTAATAAACCCCAATGAAATTTTATATCAAGTTCACAGTACAGTGCAGTGTCCTTCCACATAATGGGAATTTCTTTGGAAACATTTGTCAGTGTACAAATATGTTTTGTATCATGCATTTTAAAATGTTTTATTCTCTATTGTCTGATATCCATTCTTAAGTTCACTTATAAGCAGTCAACATTTATCACTTTCTTTACTATGAGTTATGTTTCAAAAGAGGTTGAGCAGACCTGGTAGAATTAGAAATACAAGAGAGGCAGATTTTGATAATAAAAAGAAGAGAAAAAAAATAAAGAATCCTGGGTGTGCCTGTGATATCACTGCTCAGTCTGTGCGCCTGAGCTCTTCAGGTGAGTCTGAACTCTGTTGAGTTGCTGGTCACTCATTGGATAAATTTGGCTGATCATCGCAATGGCTATTCTGAGAAGCTGGTCTGCTATTGGCTGCGCTCTTCTGGGAAGGCACTGGGCTTTGCGGGGAGGTGGGCCTGTATGGTTCTGGAGTCCTTGCAGAGTCCGGCAGGCCACAAGTAGTGGGGGAGGCGCGGTGTTCTGGTGCTGGCTCTAACGATTGCTCCTGATTCACTGGTGGGTCAGTCGTGAGCTAAAACATTTGTTTTCAGAAAAAAAAGAAATACAGGCTAGCACTAAACCAAATTTCACAGACATTTCAATAGATGTGCATTCTTCACAAGGAGTCGTGTTGCAAAAAGGTCACCATGCACATCACCTGTTGTAATGGATGTCATTGTGCATATGAATTCATAAGCCTATAAAGGGTCCTGAGCAAACTTTACCTCCTCTTGGGTTTTGGAGGCCCGGCCAGTGTTTTGGGCATCTGCTTCCAACCGTGGGCTTGAGGCCTTTTTGGTGGTGCCCTTGCGGTTATTCCAGTTCTTCAGACGCTCCTGCCCCTTTTGTGAACGTGCAGTGGGGTTAATGTAGGTCGGAGGGATACGGTTTGGCAAATCCCATGTGCCCACAAATGATGTCCAGGCACTTCCATTCTAAAGGCATTCACAAGAAAACAATAAATCAACATGAAACAATGGCAATGGATGATGATCACTTAGGCAATACTATTTATTGATGCAATATGCTCTCATAAACCATGCACTTCAAACAGATGTTAGGATTTTGGTTATATAGGCTATATTGCCAATTTGCATTATGTAACAAATTAAAAATAAATGTCTGAGTAGCCTAGGGGGTCCAGTCAACCTTAGCTTTCATTCCGGGAAGTAGGTGGCCATGGTCGTTGGTTATAAAGGTGGTGTGTCCATCAGCTGCAGAGGGTCTCTGAAATGTTAACAATCACAACAATTTTAAAATGAAATGTTTCATTTCTAATATCAATGGTGGGAATAACTTGGACATGTGGACATTTTGTCTACTTTTGGAGCTTCTTTTGCGTCCCCTTTGTGTACCACTACCACTACCGCCACACTTATACCTTTACTTAATATTATATATATATATATATATATATATATATATATATATATATATATAACCTCGCCTACTCTCTTAAATGTCCATATTTATTTTATGCAGGTTTCTACACTTTATTCTTGCACTGTTGCACTGTTGGACTTACTCATTTGCACCATCACCATGACACTCACTCTCACAGTGCACCTTACCTTACTATGCACACAGGCTCAGTCCCTGCCTCAGTCATTGCAAGCGCCTCATGTTTAATCACCCACTATGTGGATACTGTTTTAGATTTTATTTAGATGTATTTAGATGTGATTTTATTTAGTGTTATTTAGTATAATTTGTATTTTAGTATATTCGTTATCTTCTACTGTCCTTATTGCTTAGTTGTGTTTTTTTTTTTATATGATATACTTTTAATGCTGTTAGTGAATGTTGTGTGATGTCTGTATGCTAAGTTACTGAGACCTTGAATTTCCCCTTAGGGATCAATAAAGTATCTATCAATCTATCTATCACACACATCAATGCTATTGTATTATTCTATGCAAATCTCTTAATGTTAGGTTAACCTACCTCTTTAAAGTGTTTTGGAACAGTCCAGTTCTGCAATTTCTGCGCCTTGTAGGCTCCATCATACTAAAAAAGGAGAAACAACGTTTTACTTATGGCTAGCATGCCTGTGAAAAAGTATATTCTTGCTGCACACGTTGATTGATGTTTGATCAATTGCGTTAGGGAAATCAATTGCCTATCTATAGACCTACCTGATTAGCAGAAAAGCTGGACGACATTGTAGCCCGAGACTCCTCTATTTCAAAGATTTTAGAGCGGAGCGCTCTGGAATCTGCTCTAATTTCAGGATTTTTGATTGTAGGATACTTTGTTGACGCTTGTCTCATAGCAACCACCACACGCAGTGTTTGTAAGATGCAAGAGCCACCAGCTAGATTGGGTGGCGCCAGAGCCATATAAGGCTCTGGGTGGCGCTCTCCCAGTTATCATCCCAGTTGCCACTTGCGTTGTGTTCATTTCCTGTTACAATTTAAACTTTTTAATCGCTAAAACTGTCTTGTTTGTAGAACTAATTTCTTCCGACACATATCAACTAATTTCTCAACTCACAGGACAAACTGCCGTTACTAGTTCTAAATGGATGGTTGCTACGGCCAAAGGCCAGTCGTTAGTTCTATCTCTCCCGTTGGGCGTATCCCAAGATTCTGATGAACTTTAGCTTTGAATGCTTTTACTTAGCCTGCATGTCATCCATCTAGCTAAAAGCCACCCCGTCATATGCTACAATGTTGCAATGTTCTGAACGTCTGCATTTTACAGCTCGGATGCAACGTGACAGTTCATTTAAACTTCACAACGAGTTCGGTGAATTAATATACAAGTGTGATACGGCCAAAAAAATGGATCTACTTCATAGGTGTGCAGATAACATACGGTTAATGGTCGTTCTAAATTACGTAGGACAATGGGAAATTCAACCAAGCAGTGGAATAAGGCAAGATAAATTGCATGAAGTAGACAAGAGACTCAGACCCTAATGATTTTTTTTATCAAAGCTTCAATTTAAAGTAGGTTAAGCTAATCTAGCAAATGTACACATCTATTTTAATCATCAAAGCAACTTGAAGATATTTCAGCGTTGTGGCTTTAGTCCTAGCATACAATCTGTTCATAGAATTCTTGCGATTTCCCCCCAGAGCCATGCTATATAGAAACTCCTTTTTATTGGCAGAATTATTGTCTGTCATAGGGCCCAAATTTTCTAACAGCGCCCCTGCATGTGGATAGCAATTCAGACCACTTTAACGGTTCTGCATGTGTTATGCAGCTTCCTCAGGGTGTTAGTAAATATGTGAAATGTGATGCTGTGATGGTGATTCTGAAAACATGACATGAGCCAGGAGATAAAAATCCGCCACAGAGTGTGTATTGTAGTGGGCACTGCCTCTAAGCACAGTATTGTAGTGGGCACTGCCTCTAAGCACAAGAGTGTGTTCAGCTCTCAGTGTAGCAAATTCCTGTATTCCTTTATATGCTGAAGATGGCCACAGATGGCTGGTAAATACCCATCACAATTAATATTGTGCGGAAATACATACACTTCACTCAGCTGTCTCATCTGAAACACACATTTAATTTTGGATATATAATTGTAGAATACAGTGTAGTAATTCCCCCTGATTTAAGTGCCCTAATTTGAATGAATGGCAAGGGCTTAGGCTAAGTCTAACTAAAGCTTATAACTTGGCAAAAATCTATTTGCTTATTTCACACATGGGCAAGACCTTAAAAACAAACATTGATGCATCAGCTCAATGCACTCATTTGCCATACAATAGCTATAGTTCATGCACAAGAACTGTTTTTGTTGATTAACCTAACCTTTTCTTGTGGATATATCCTGCTGCGTGTTGATTAGCGACCATGATTGTACCAGACCCTTGCTACAATATGTGGTAAGAATGGTTTAACTGAATCAAGAGTAGGCCCTACCGAATTGCTGCAGCCAACAGCAAAAGCAGCCAGGCATCTGCAGTGCTACACCCTGGAGGCATGATTTTAAAAAAATGCCCCCTGAGTGTACCTCTGTAGCGGCCTGGCTGCTCTAGAAAGTAAAAACCTAATGTTCCTCTCACAGTACATCACGTCATACATTAACTTGTTGTAGCCCATCACTTAGCCTGGCCTTAATTGCCTTCCTACGTACTTCCGCTCGATTTTCATCTCCCTCCATGACTCCCTTGTAAGCGAAGCGTACCAAGGGGATGGCAAATTGCCAGGCTACCCATGACTACTTTTTCTTTAGCAAATTCAGGATGTCACTCTTGGCGCAAAACTAGTTCTATCATAATATCTCTTTTCCCTACACAATTGTGAGGGTTAAAAGGACTCAGGACAACAATATCACAACAATGTCACAATAGGCTAAGCCTAGAAACAGAGTGAACAGAATAATAGACTACTATTCCCAAGAGTCAGATTCCTCTTTAAATATGTAGGCGGTAGGCCTGTGTCTGAGTAAAGCATGAATAAAGTAAATAAAGTCTGAATAGAGCATGAAGCATTCCACACTGCTGTTTGATATTTTTGTTTTAATCCCTTAACAGTGTCCCGGTTACCCCCCCTCCCCCCAACATTCTAAATCAATTGTATGCACCATATTGCTATGTAGCATAGTAATGTTATTCACCATTTCAAAGCTTTGACTCTTAGGAATCCAAAAAGGACAAAAATGACTTTTTTCATGTACAATCTGTATAGTGCTCTACATTCTCAGATTAATATTATTATGTCTCAATTAAATTTGATCCAAAATGCCCCCCTCCCCCTCCTCCGCTTTTGGTGCTACTCTGACTTCTGGCTGCAGTGTAGCTGCAGCACAATAAGTAGATGCAACATATTGGGTACTGTACTATTCACAATAATCCATAGAAATTGAATCTTCATGTTGTATTATCCAATATTACCTTTCATTTGAGACCAGGATTATGCTTCTACACAAAGGGGTTTATGTGCAGTAAGCATTTGATTGTCATTATGCATTTTGGATAACAAAAAGTCCTATGGGGAGTTTCCATAGGCATTTTACAAAACGCATGAGCATACTTTTGCAAATAATGGTCTAAAGCACTCATATTTTCATTCTATATTGATCTACTTTTGCACACAGCTTCACAAGACCTGGTGCTAGGGCTCAGTTGTGTTTCTAAGGCAGTGTTTCTCAAACTTTTTCAGACCAAGGACCACTTAACCAATAAAAAAAAAACTCACGGACCACCTAGCTAAAAAAAAAACCAGTAGACCTACTTCAGCAGTATATTACACAATAGGCCTACTCACTGAACCACTTTGTTTATTGTCTTTGAACCTTGCTTATTGTGTCAGAGGATTCATATGATTTAAACTGGCGTAGCTTACATAGGCAGTGTTGCAGAACTGTTTGGATTTACATACAAGTTGGTTCAATATGGCAAAAAAAACTCATCCATATTATATTTTACCACATCTGCTCGCGGACCACTTGGGATAGCTTGCGGACCACCAATGGTCCCCGGACCACACTTTGAGAAACACTGTTCTAAGGGATATCAAGTGACCTAGAGGGCTGAAATGGGGTCTGTTCAGAGATGCTTGTAGTCCGGCAGAAAGAAAAAAACTATATTCTAGCCTCTGTAACTCTGTGTGAGTACATCACACAGTTATTTTGACTGTTTCCTACGAAAACTACAGGTTCTCAGCTTTAGATGTCCAACATTTGATGGTAGGCCCCAAAAGAGGTGGGAACAATGCCCTTGTAAATAGGCACAGTGCCATTTCAGGCAAAAACTTGACATTTTTATTGAGATCGATGTGGTTAAAAAGTATTAACAAAATGATTGACAATGTGGTGTCTCAATTGTCCACAGAATGGCTGTAGAACATTTTGTTAGCATTCACTAGATGGCGATAGATTACACTCTTGAGATGCTGCGCACATCCAGAAATCGGAAGTGACGAAGCAGCCAACATGTTGTGCAGTTCTTGTCATTTTCCGCTAGCCTTTACCCACGCTTTGTTAGTTGTTGTAAACTCTCGTAGTTTCATGAAGTGCCTCTGTGAATGTCGTTTATGACTGCTGACGGTCTTGATTGCAAGATTTTCCATTTCACGTGAAAAGATATTCCACCTAAATACAATACTACTTATACTAGTGCAAGTGCAAATTCCCAGCAAGCTGACTAGCTAACGTGTGATGATGCTCTGTCTCCAAATGCTAATAAAAAGGTAGTTGTTGTAGATGACCATTTGAGTAGACCATCTGAGCACTTTATTGTACATGGGTAGTTTGATTCAAGCGGCTACGGGGATATAATGGAAGTTGCAAGGACCTCGCAAGGCAGGAGTCAGGTCGCAGATGCTGCAAAAAGTGGTGTCAGCCAAGAAATCAAAACACATTTTCGAGTCTGCCGCTTCATCATTGAAACTGGTAACGTTGACTAAATATGGAAGTTTTGTTGAAGTTTGTATGGGATTTATGTATAAGATCTGTCTTACCTAAGTGTAGACGAATATTTTCCAATCTGGAATTAAAACAATAACGTAAGACTTCTTCAATGTTACCTGTTAATTGTACAGGTGTGAAGTTGGGCATGCGGTCCATGCCAGTGGCCACAGCATGTACTCTGTACCACAGATTCTTTCGGACAGCCAGTCTGGAGGTCTATGAGCCATACCTGGTTGCCATGTCCTCCATTTACCTAGCTGGTAAAGTCGAGGAACAACATCTAAGAACTCGGGACATCATCAATGTCTGCTACAGGTAATTGACAGGAGGTCCATAATGTCCTTCTTGTAGTCAGACCAAATACTTTTGAGAGCGTTCACAGTGAACACATTAGGCCTACCCTAAAAAAATACCTTATTCCCCTGCCCCATTGCAGGTTCTTCCATCCTGGTAGTGAGCCCATGGAACTGGATGGGAAGTTCTGGGAGCTGAGGGACAGTGTGGTCCAGTGTGAGCTTCTTATCCTGCGACAGCTGAACTTTGTGGTGTCATTTCAGCACCCTCACAAGGTAATGTTTGCTGCCTTTTGTTCATAGAATAATTCATTTTATATATTAAAGAAGCTTTGAGTATTCCATAATAGTCCTCAAAGTGTCAGTCTTGAAAAGTTTTGAGAAGTCCTCCTGTGGACAGTGCAGTGATTGCAGTCCACATTATCCCATGTTTTTTCCCCCCCTTCCAGTATCTGTTGCATTACCTCGTCTCTGTGCGAAATCTCTTAAATCGCCATGCCTGGTCTCGTACGCCCATAGCTGAAACGGCCTGGGCTCTGCTTAAAGACAGTTACCACGGCTCGGTGTGTGTGCGGCACCCACCCCAACACCTTGCCCTCTCTGTCCTTTACTTGACCATCCAGAGCTATGGAGTGGAGATGCCCTCGGGAGAACTGGAGTGGTGGCAGGTGAGGGCTTTGTGCTTGTTGACTCATTGTTACCTCGACCCAGGAAGTTATGTTGTCAGTTTTTTTTTTTTTGTTTGTGTGTACGATTGTGCAAAAACAACCGTACCCATTTTCTTTTTTTTTATTATTGGTAGCCAGAAGATTTACAAAAAGACATTTTCAAAAAGTTCCCTTGGCTTGTTTTGACAATTATACATCACAATAGTCTAATGTTCAATGGAAAGAGACAAATTCACAGGTTTTCATGACTCTCAATAAAAAAGGTGTTGCATGGGCCAGGGGTGAACAACACATTACATTTTGGAGTGGCTCTGACTCACGGGGTGGCCCAATAAATTAAGTTCCACTTTTGCTTACATTGAGAGTTACAGCCCCTCTGGTTTTGTTATGCTGCTTAGGGCTGCCTGGAAGTTAACTTTTCATTTCTTATAATACATGTTTGATCCTAGACTTAGTGTGGTGTTTCTTTACAGGCCCTGTGTGACGACATCAGTCGGGGAGAAATTGAGGACATCATGTCAGAACTACTGCAGCTGTACGACATGGAGGCCAAGTGCATGTGAAGAATGGGGACTACTGAGTGCACTAGTCATCATCTGAAGATCAAGAAACGCAACAGTGATAGGGTATCACTCTGAATGTTAGTTTTTATGTGAAACACCTTTGACACATTCTGTTACCCCTACTTGGAGGCAAATTTGCTGTAAACACTGCATCTCAGCAGGTTCTGATGTGAATATGATATTGCTGTAAAACACAACCAGAACATCTGTCCGCTGTGCTGAAATTACCGGGACCTTTTTCTCATGTTTCCATCAGTGGAACAATGCATAATGGAGAGCATCACTGCCTCTGTGTAGTGAGGTATGGGACTCCCTCTTCCACCCACGTTATGAGCGGTGTACCCTCAGTCTCCCAGCTCCAGTGCCCCACTTTCATCCCCTTGTATTGTGCCATTAACTCCGTATAATCTATGAGAAGGGGAGAAGGGGAAGTGTGTGTGTGTGTGGAGGGTTGCTTTAGTCGATGCAGGGGAAAAGAAATTACCGCTTGAGTTGCCTCTAGCCGTCCCCTGCACCGGCTGGAGACGTGAAGGTAAAAGAGACTGAATTTGGGACAGTTCTTTGATAGTTCATTATTTAATTACACTCAGCCTACTCCCGTTAGACAGAGTCCCTGTTGGCTCCTATGGTTTTGTTAAGATGTATGACAGTGAAGTGGAATCCATGTGCCATTTGGGAATTTCACCACAGAGTTAACTGTTCCGTTCCTCCTCCATTGGTTCAAATGGGCCAATACGCAGAAACACATGAGCTTCCCTCTTGAACTGTCTCATGATAATTCCATAGGAAACATTTTATAGTGTAAAAAAAGTAATTGTGTGATAGAATAACTGCATATTACTGCACATGTGAGTGAAGGGACACCTGCTTCATGTGAATACTGCTAATAAACAAGCATAGGTTTTAGATATTTAAGCCCTGTAGCCAATCAAATAACCTATCCATGCCCAGGTATTGATTGACTGTAACTGTTATGGCTTGGTCTGCGCCATTATTTTATTACTTTGTCTCCCAATTAGAGTGTCAGAAACTGTCTATGAACACTGGAGTTTGTTTGAACACACTCAGAACAGATGAATGCCGGATTCTGAGGAGCAATTTGCTGAAGTTTACAAAAAAGTATATTGCATTAAAATGGTGGACGTCTTTAAAATTGTTACATAATTCATCTCTGTGTTGATTTCTCTGTGGACCTTGGGGATACAGTTAATTAGCAAGACACTGCTTTTCCGCTTCTCCTTTTTGCACATTCTTTTCCGTAAAAAAATGACACCTTGCGTATGTGTGCTGTAGATGAGGAATCCTTATAAAGCACAAAGTCATTGCCAGTCAAGTTTACCTCAAAGCATAGCACTTTTGTTAGGTGTAACGCAAACTCATTTGCAACACATATCTGTTGTCTGTTGGTTTTTATCATGACGGGTAGTATTTTATTGTTAAGTGTCAATTGTACTTTGTGATGGCTGTAGTTATAAGAATAGCACTCTTGTTTGTAGAGCAAAATTAGGCCCCCGCAGGGGCGCAACTGGCTGGGGCACCTGCACCCTATGCCGCCGGCCGGGGTTCGATTCCCGCCCCGTGGTCCTTTCCGGATCCCACCCCAGCTCTCTCTCCCACTGACTTCCTGTCATCCTCCACTATCCTGTCAATTAAAGGCATAAAAGCCCAAAAAAATATACGTAAAAGAAAAATGTAACAGTGCCAGCTGTTACTATGCAGTATTGGCAATTTCCTTACTGTTTTCTCGGTTTTTGCTTCTTTTTCGCTGGCTCTGTCATGACGAATGTCTGAGAAACTCCATCGATACCTTTTTCTAGCCGGTGCCTGGCGTGTATGTGTATTTGAATGCAGTAAAGCAATTCGTTACACTCGTTATACTTCCTGACACTGAGGCCGTCGGCCCGCCGGCCCACAGTTGCAAGGGTAGTTTTTCCGCTCACAGGCGCTAGGGGGAAGCGAGACGGCCACCATTCACCCCGAAAAAAGTCATATAACCATTCCAATGACTCTGAAGCTGTTAAATTAAGGTAAATTAAGCTAAAAAAACTAGCATATTAAGCTAAAAAACCTGCACAGTGTGCCTTTAACTGCCATCCAGGAAATGGGAGCACAGGGTTTCTACTTGTTGTCCGAGTTCCGTGACGGTGAACATAAATCGTCACCTCCTTTGAGTCATACCCTTTGAATAATACATTAAATAGGTGAGAATGCAGCTTTGCTTAATGCTTTAGCGAGGGCACATCCCTTAAAGTGATCGCACCCCTCACATGTGCAGTAACGGCCGTTTTTTTTTTTTTTTTGTCATTTTAACTTAAATATATTTAGACGAGTAAGACCATTGATACCAATACACCACATTATAACAGTATGTAGGGAAAAGCATGCAAGATTACTAGTAGTTAATCAGGAGGAAAACAGCAACATATAAAGGCCATCTCTAGATTTACACAAAGGCCTGTCATTATGCCTAATGGTTTTTGCATCATTCTGATGAGTGTATTCCAATCATTTGGGAGAGTGTATTTAAATGATTTAGTAGAGTGTATTGGGTGATTTAGCAGTTCATCTAATTTCTCATCTAATATACCCAACCAGAGTTCTAAAGCTCGTTCACGCCACATTCCACATTATTCTTCTTCCCAGCACGGAAAGCAAACAGATTTAAGCCAAAAAGCCGCCAATTCATGATACTGTTCAGGGTTCTTTTTTATTCAGGATCTCCTTATTCCTCTGCAGAGTGGTGTGTGAGAATACTTGAAATCCCATATTTTTTTCCTCAGTGTTGAAATGAAATTAATTTGAAAGTGTGCTTTCAGTGTCAGACCAAATTAAAATAACAGAAACAAGAGAGAATGTCTAGACTTGCATGTGGAGTTCCAAAAGAGCTAAAAATATCAACAGCCCTTGGCAAATATGTGTTCACTTGTTAGTGGGAGCAACTTCATGACATCATTGCAGCTGCTAAAAGAGCATCCCAACACACTGATCATTTTTTATTTGCTTGATTGCCAATACAGCTGCTCCAAGCTCCATTCAATGGCCATTGATAACATTTTTTTGACTAAAAAATCAAAACCAGGGTTGTACTTATAAGCATGAATGCAATGAGTGTGGTTTTGTGGTACACCACAACCCATCTCTGCAGTACAGTACAGTAGCCTCTTCACCATCATTGAAGTTCAGAGAGGGATAGAATGAGGATAGTTTGATGCTGGCACATTCTGACTTGCTGTTGGAGCCATTTGTTATTTTCCTATAAGCACATGCTGGACCTTCTTGTACAGTTGTTGTAATATCATTCTGGATGTGAATCCAATGTGATATTTCTGGCTTCTCATGTACCAGTTCACAAGCATGCACGCACCAACCATATGCACACCATCCCGCCTCTCTCTCTGTCTCCCTCCCCCTTCTGCAGTGAGTATGGCATGTGTCCTAATGCCGGGCATGATGAATTATGGAGAGGGTACATGTGCAGCCGCATTCACTTCCATCAATAAAACATCAGCATGTTCTTCAGTAAAGGAGAAGGGTGCCCAGTAAAGCTGGGCTGGGATTGAAAGTGCAAGTTTGCCCCGTCTCCCGTTCCAACTCCAGTCTGCCATATTCTTCTCGCTTCTTCCTCTTGCACTCCCTGCGTTCTGTGTGCCGTCTCGTGTCTTATGTGGTTCCCGCAGTCCGTTTCAAGCTTCGACTCCGCCGTTGAATTCCCTCTCTGACGTCACTCCTCTCAGCCTCTTCCAGGCTGAGCCTTGTTGTGCTATACCCCGTTGTCTCTTGGAATATTTTCTCTCTCTCTCTCTCTCTCTCTCCCTCTCTTCACCTGTTTGTTAAGATCACAATCCAAAACTAAGCTTAGCTCCTTTGCTGGGTGCCCCCCCCCCCCCCCCCTCTCTCTGCCATCCCTGCATGGCTTTTCAAAGTTCCCTTTATTGTCTCTGCCATGTTTTCGCTTCACCAGCTTCATGGGCCATTTGGGGGTTGTTTTCTTTTTGTTTTGTTTTTTTTAACTCAAGGGGAGGACAAAACACTCAAATAAACAAACAAACAAAAAATAAGTGTATGTCCACTCAACAGAGAGTTTATCTTGGTTGATAGTGGCAATGAGTAGGACAAATGAGATAGGACAAAATGAGTTCTAATCACTCTTCTCCTGCTCACAGACTTCTCCCTCTTCGCCCGTGAGCTTTTCATCACATGTCAACGCTGAGGGCTTGAAACCGACTGGGCAAACGTTGTGAACGGAGTGGTTTCTTTGTCGCCTCAGAAGCCTGAATCACTGCCAGTAGTTTGGGCTGACGCCAAATCAATCAACTTTCAGGAAAGAAAGAGAAGAAAAGCAGGTGATGGATAGGGGGCTTCTGCAGGGAAGAAAGATGCAGGATGATGAGGTAAACTATCCGCTTTAATTATAGCACACGAAAGAGACATTTGAGGCAAAAAACACACATTTAAATCTATCAGTGCAATACAAGGGTGTTACCAATAACAATAGTCATATGGAAAGCGGCTTACTTAATATATATATATATATAAATGGGAAAAAATAAAAGACCACTGCACATTTTTCTTTCTGATGTCACCCTACGGTTGCTGAGTGACATTCGAATGAGATGACAGTCATATTAGATAGATACTTTATTGATCCCCAAGGGGAAATTCAGGGGGTCTCAGTAGCATACAGACATCACACACAACATGCATATTAAAAGGATGACATCAGAAAAATGTGCAGTGGTCTCTTAATTTTTTGCTGTATATATATTAATGCAAAGATGGCACACCATGTATGCCAAGAGCAAATACAGTGTCACTGATTCTTTGAGTTTGTTATGCCTCAATACACCTAAGTAGTTGCAGTGGAGTCGACGTAAACAGTTCAGAAGTATTTGCTGGAGTACTCAAACAGTGTGGATATTGCAAAATGATGCAGAAGGAAAGGGCTAAAAGCACTGTGTTCCATGCTAGTGGAGGAGGAGCCAGAGGAGCCTCGTCTGGCAATGGGAGTGTCAGTGAGTGGACTGTGGTGGGGGCCCATGTGGTGAATGGCAGCAGTCCACAGACTTTCATCTCAGGCCCTGGCTCTGGTCGGACAGCTCTTCTTCCAGGGCTAATGCACTCTCCCTGGGGTGGATACAGGGAGAAGGAGAGAGAGATGGAGGAATAGATAGAAGAAGAGAGATAAGGAAGAAGAGAGGGAGAGATGGAGGAATAGATAGAAGAAGAGAGATAAGGAAGAAGAGAGAGAGGAAGTACAGAGAGCACAAGGTATAGGGACTTGGATGGAGGAGTTAGTTATGTATTTTTCTATACCTATCTGTAAATAATGCATACCTCATTTGAAGGTTCCCTTCAGTCTGTGTTGATGTGTTTGCATGCGTGCGTGCGTGCGTGTGTGTGATGTGTTTTCAGTGCTAAATGTGGTTGCATGTTTGGCGTTTGCATATGATGAAATATGAATTTCCATGCAGAATGCATCATCTTCCAGAAGGTGCTAAAGTGCAAGGTTTGCTTACGTAAATCGCACATCAGATAGCAATACACAATATATGATTCCTCTTCTATATGTTTTCCCTGTCATATGGTGACATCAGTCTTACAGGGGGAAAAAACGACTTGCTTTATTTCCTAGTATATTGTTTGTGTGTGTGTGTGTGTGTGTGTGGTGGTTTGTGCAGGTGTGCATCTTTGCATATGAAGGTTGGCGTGGCAGCAGCAACACGCTAGGCCTTTCAAGACCCCTGGCATTACAACTAGTACATTTAAACCCTGCATGCATGCTCCCAGATGCCAGGGAGGCCTGACCTGTCTGGTTGTGAGGGGGCAAGGGCGCCTGCAGGAATAAATGTTACGGTATGCAGACAGAGGGGGTACATGAATAAAAACCCATCACAAATGCCTCCAATGGGAGAAGTAGTCAGGGTCAGGCCATGTTTCATTGGTCTGAGGCACACTACATAATTAGCCTACTACACTGTACACTGTAATAATGGATCAACGGCTCCTGAGTATTTGGAGGGAATGCCCTTTTACATTAGGCTATAGCGATTTTTTCATATTGCTTACAAGGCTCGACTAGGCTATGTTGTGACGTGAATATTCACATGTTATTGACGCACCTATTTATTTTTAACTTATCTTTCTCCGTGAAGCAGTGTCGTGGAGGTGATGGTTTGGCTCTGTTGAACTTCACACATGCATTAGCTTTCATCTCGCTCGCTATATTGAAAAGGGGCGGTTGTCAGGTGGCGCGCCTGCTGACGTGATCGCACAGTCAGAGGACAGAGGGAGGGACTTAAAGGATGAAGCGGAGGCAGGGGTGGAGAGAGTGAGGGAGAGAGGAGAGTGAGTGAGTGAGTGAGAGAGAGACCCCCTCCCTTCCCTGTTCTCTCCATCCGCGCATAGCAGCCCGCGCGGATGCTGCGTCCGAGGTCCTCAGCGCCCGACTCAGCGAGGGGGTCCTCATCTCATCGCATATAAATCCAAAATATCGCATCACCCACTTCAACAGTCTGTTTTTCTTTAACATTTTGAAAGTCTGGCCGTTCTTTTGTTTTGATCTCAACAGCCTATTAAACAACCCCGTAATTTTCACGTGCTTTGGGACAGTCACCTTTATACGATGTCTCCATCTCTTATTTTTTTTCTCTGCAGAAGCCCAGTCTAACCAGGCAACAACTGCACTATTTTAGGATCAGACATTTCATCAACATTACTAAAGCGACATAATATCGCGATTATAAAGTGCCACCGTGTAACAGCAAGTGCTGTATTTTCGGCAGATGTCGATATTTTTCATTTTCATTTCTAAAGAGAAGATTACTGGATTTTCCATTTTCCTGCATCCCTCGCTGATGTCCTTGGAGCATGGCCTGGTGAGTCGGTGCTTTTGGTATTTACCTAGATTCTACACATGTGCTTTACATTTAACAAGTATGTATAGTCGATAGATTCCGTAGTTTATTTCCGTTGAGCCGTCTGTTTACACGTTGTTGTTTTTGCGGTTAGAGAATAGGATGTTTTTTTCCAAATGATTAGAAATCCCGTCTAATGTTTTATCTTTGTCAGGATTAGTGATAGATGCCAATCTCGTAAAACTGCTGCAGTGTAGCAGCAGAACAGATAAATGATATGTTTAAGTAAAATTATAAAGGACTATCTTTCCTGTAGGCTATAGTATAAACAAAGTCCCTAGGTAGCCTACATCTGTCATTACAATGTCATTTTGTTTTGACGGTAGATCGGTCAGGATACATTTGTTTCTGGTAGGCTACTGGTTCTATTATTATTTAACCCCCAGAATAAATGGGTTTATTCCTTCTCGTGCACGGTTGGAATGACTATTGTTAAATGGGTTTCTTATAATCGAAATTGTCCTTAGTCGACTTTCATCATAACCACCTGAGGTAGCCTACATTTTCCACCTGTAATGGTTTAGCTTATGTGTTTGTGGATGACGGGATAAAGACCCAGAGCGAGAGGAGAAGCAACAGCAAGCGAGGTGATGCTCCAACTATCCACACCGGTAACCTTGCGGAAGGGGCATTGCGCTTACCGGATGGAAGTGGCGCACACCAGCTGAAAAGCCTGTCTGTACCCTCTCGTCCTTATCATACCATCAATTTGAATTATTATTGTGGATTTCCTAACAAGTGTGGTTTGAAATTCGAAGCAGTTTAGATATGTGTTTAATGTTGAGAGACAATCGCCTTGTGAAGGTGACCAGTAAAGGTCATTTTATTTTGGGAAGCATCATTGGCTACAGGAATCCATGAAATGACACACACAGTGTAAAGTGATTAATACTTATAAAAAGGCCAAACACCAGGCCAAATTTAACCCAATCATTTTATCTGATGCCTCGGATAGGCTACTTTGAGCACAACTGCAAGTGCATTTGAGTGGGGCGGGGGACGGGTGTGAGAAGATGCTTTGATCCTGCTTGATGACCGTATGTCCGTAATCGATACTCGCCTGTGATTGGGCACTTAAATACGATCGTCAATCCTGGACCACTGTGGCAATTGGTTTACATCATTTGAACGGGTGTTAAGGTGCTATAAAATTAAATTGATATTTTAAATATGCCTAATTACAGCAATGTTACGTAAACTTGTAAATTGATATAACATATGATGAAAAACAAAGCTACTTAGCACACTGGAGATTCCTCCACATCCTTTAAGAGACCTTCACTGCTTTTATGCAGTTTTTGTCATTATTGACTGAAAACACTTGTTAGCAATATTTCATGCCTTTCTTCCCTATAGCTATTACAGAGGGAGAAATATGGGCAGCTCTTAACTGGCATGGAAGCCTTGTGCATACAGACATAGCAGAAAATGGCATTTATGCGGTTCCCTGAGCAACAGATAAAGAATGTCCAAATATTTATTTGTGTGCGTGTGTGCGTGTGTGTGTGTGTGTGAGGGAGAGAGAGAAGCAGAGGCCCCTAACTGTGTTAGTCTTTTGTAAATATTGAATGCTGAAATGTGCACCCTCAATCTCTCAGCTCATATGCTGATTGCCCAGATTGGAACTTTCTTGAAAATGTGATCTTGAAGAGCAAGAATTGGTGGCCTAGTTGTGGTCCACACATTGTCCTAGTTTGTGTGTTTGAAATGCAGGGTTGGATAGAGGTGACCCAGTAGATGCATCACTAAAACTGTGCCTCACCGTCGGAGCCCTCTCCTCCTCGCCCATTAAAATTCCTTCACTGAAAACTGAGTCACCCCCCCCTCCCACCCTCTCTCTCTCTCTCTCTCTCTCTCTCTCTCTCATTCTCTCTCTCTCTCTCTCACACACACACACACAAATATATGCATACTTTTGAAGAGCCTTATTTTTTCCTTTGACTCATCTGTTATGACAATATGATACACACAAACAGCCATGACATATTTAGTCATTTTGATAGATCTGAGTCTATTTGTATCAATTGTCAAAAGTCATTTTTGTCATTTTGTTATGAATCATATTCAAACACTGAATATGTTATCTTTTTTAATACTCCTAATTTACCTTTCTTTTTAAAGTTGCTTTGGTAGCATTACAGCATTATTATATTGTCATGACAGAATCATGAAAATTACAATGGATAATTATGGTGGAGGCTACATATTTATCGGTATAACTGATGATAAATCACTATTTGTTTGAGAATGGAATCTGAAAGCAACAGAAGAGGTGGATAGAGCCTCATGGGCAGATTAGCGGAAACCTATACACTCTTAAAACAAATTTGTTGAAAATAACACAACCCATCTCTATGTCCAGATAGAGACGACACAGTTTGTGTTGTTTCTAACACATACGTTTAAGAGTGTACAACTGCATCTTCATCCATCTGCATACATACGGAGGCATTTGCATAGGACACACCCTGTTGCGCCCTCAATAGCTATGGGTGTGGCAGAGGACTCAGCCTTGAGAGATGTACAGCTTCACTTTGAGTGTACTGCCAGGACCATGAGCGAGGCCTCCCTATCTGTGCCCTAAGAAGTGATACAACATCCCAGAAATTCCCGTGTTGTCCAGAGACCTGTCTCAGGCGCCTGGTTTTGATGCCTGCGAGGTTGCAGGGCTTAGGTTACTCCCCACAGACTAATACGCCAGTGCGGGCCATGCGGAGCTTTCCTGAAATACTGGAACCCGTGTAATGAATACAGGCCACTGCAGCGAGGGTGGAGGAGATGGAGGGATTATGGAGAGAGAGAGGGGGGGGGCAGAGAGACTGAAAAAGAAAGGGATGACGGGTGACGCGAATGGAAGAGACAGGGAGAAATCGATGAATTTTTGGGGAGGACAGGGTGTCAAACAAATCCAAAGATGTGAATATTTTACAGTTGCATGGGTGTCATGCGTGTGGCCGTGAAAAACGCGAGTAACTGTTGATGTGAGGACGCCTGGCGCCCTGCCTGCCGAGCGTCTCATCTCGTGCGAACCGTCCCTGTCCGTGTGCAAGGATGCACTCGACTGTGCATAGCGTGTGGGCATATCAGTGCATGTTGCATGATGAAGTAATTCGAAATGTGCCTTTAATTAGAACAACAGACACACACACACACATAACGCATACACACTTATATATGTACATATACAAGGTAAGGATAGTCAAAAAGTATGCAAATATTTCTTGCTTCTCGTCTTGTTGATACAAAGCACATCAGAAAGAGAGTTCAAACACAGTGCACTCTCTATCAAACCTGCATTATTTACAAAGTAAACCCCATAGAACTAAAGCTGAATGGAGACTTATGAGATTAGAATACACTAAAAAGAAAAAACCTGCTAGAAACCTTGAAGAGCTGAAGGAAATCTGGCACAGCCAAGTGCTATAAGAAACACTAACCCAGTCAACTGAAGGCTCCCTAAATGACACTACACCATGTATGTGTTACACAGTGTTTGTCTGTGTGTGTGTGTGTGTGTGTGTGTGTGTGTGTGTGTGTGTGTGTGTGTGTGTGTGTGTGTGTGTGTGTGTTCTGCAGTCTATGGGGACTGTGTCTGTTCAACTCAGTGCAAATGAACAGGAATTGCCTTTATTTTGACTTGGTGTGACAATAATTCATTACTGTCTTGTCTGCTTGCCTGCCTCCTCGCCGGTACGAAGCCCTGTCAGTCCAGCTTTGAAATGGATTTGTTTTGCAGTTGCTTCAGCCACCGCAAGGTGAGGAGGGAGGCTCGTGGTAGAATGAGTTTTTATCTCTCTGTGTGCACATGCACACACACACATACACACACACACACACACACACACACACCAAACAAACACAGGTGCAGATACACACACGCACACATTGAAATGAAGGGTGTTATGTAGTCTGAAAATCCATCATCCCAGGGAAAAATAATGTCTGAAGCTATTTGATGTGTGACCTGGGAAATCTTAGTCGCAGAGGAATGGACGTTATTTGTTATTTGTCTTTCTCCTCCTCCTCTGTATTCTGTCTTTCTTCTCCTCCTCTGTATTCTGTCTTTCTTCCTTTGTTCCATTTTGAGAAACAGCCTATCAGGAGCCAGTCACCTCAGTCTTTCTTCTCTGGGAACATTTCAGGCCAGAGAATCGCATTCTGACAGCGAATTAATGTCAAGATTTTAATTCCATAAGATGCCTTATGTCTGCCTGGATTAAACGGGTGTGAGTTGACTAGCGCTTGCTAGAACTCCTCTCTCATTAGTGCTATTTTAAGCCTGTTAGAAACTTGTCGCTGGATCCTTCCAAACACTTTCATGCATGCACACCAAGACGAAGTCGTAGAAATGTGACACGTTCAGCTGATGCTGAAACGCAGTAGTAGTGACAACAATGTTAGTGGCATAAATAAAAAGCTTTCTTTAAGTACGCTGCCATACTGTTCTTTTATGCTCTCTGCTGTTTATGTTTTGAGCCATTGGAATCCAATAGGTAGAAGCTTTTTATGCAAATTCTGAGAGCTTTCATGACATTGCTCTTAGGGGAACCTTTTACATTTTCTTGGGTGTTATTTTATACTGCTTGAGAGCTGTCACCAGTTGGCAAATCTAAATTCTGTGTGTGTGTGTAAACATACTTGCTCATAAAATCACAATTCTGATTCGGATTAAAGGTTCCTTTATAGAACCCGTTTTGTTCCTAAGCTTTAGGAGTGTCGACATGTTGCATGTCTCCAGAGACACAGTCGGAGCGTGTTTTGTTCAGTTGGGAGTTTGTCAGTGTGATGACACCGTGCTCACTCTGCGAGTGTGTCAGTGCTCAGTGAGGGCCACTCTTGTGTGAGGCTGCGTCAGAACTCTCGCTCTCACTCTGTGTTGCACGGGCTTGCCATCTGAGATCCAGAGTGAAAGGAGCTGGGCATTGACTCATCAGCCTACAGCCTCTGCAGCTTTTCTCTTTCTTCCTCCTCTTCCTCTTTGCCTTCCTCTTCCTCCTCTTCGCCTTCTTCTTCCTCTTCTTCGTCTTCCTCTTCCTCCTCTTCGCCTTCTTCTTCCTCTTCTTCGTCTTCCTCTTCCTCATCTTCGCCTTCTTCTTCCTCTTCTTCGTCTTCCTCTTCCTCCTCTTCGCCTTCTTCTTCCTCTTCTTCGTCTTCCTCTTCCTCCTCTTCGCCTTCTTCTTCCTCTTCTTCGTCTTCCTCTTCCTCATTTTCTTCGTCTTTCTCTTCCTCTTCTTCTTCTTCGTATTCTTCATCTTGGTCTTCATCTTAATATTTCTTCTTTTTTCCATAAAACACTGCAGCTTTTCTACTGTGATTCCTGAAAAGCTCAGCAAACTTCTTTTTTAAAGTTTTCAAACAGTGAATATATATATAACAATCATTTCTACCCACATTTCCACCAAGATGTTTCTAAGACATTTCTTAATGCCTGACGTAAGTAAGTAAATGTAATTTATATAGCACATTTACATGTGTCTTCATATGTGTCTTATGTGCTTCACAATAAAAGAAATGAGGTGGTTCCAACTCCAATTAATACCTCCAGACAAAAAAACTAAAAGTACCTCCAGACAAAATACAAATAGAATCTCCATCCACAGCTCCCATGACTCAATAGCTGTTGAACGCAGGTGGGAAGAAATGAGTTTTTCGCAAGTATTTAAAAGCAGTCTTAGATGATGCTGATTTGAGGCCATGTGGTAGACAGTGGTTCAAAAGGTGCGGTGAATGGACACTGAAGGCACGGTCGTCTTTCTGTGTGAAATGCGAGCGTGATGTGTCCAGGTGTGCTTGGGATGCAGACCATTATGGTCATGATGGGGTGTATAGGTTTAACATGTTTGTTACATAACCTAGAGCATGACCATTTAATGCTATAAAAGCAGTCAATGCCACTTTGTACTGGATTCTATATTTTAAAGGGGCACTATGCAGGTTTTTTAGCTTAATTTACCTTAACTGAAGCTTCGAAGTCATTGAAATGGCTATATGACTTTTTTCGGGTTGAATGGTGGCCATCTCACTTCCCCTATAGCGCCTGTGATTGGAAAAACCACCGTTGCAACTTTGGGCCGGCGGGCCGGCGGCCTCAAAGACAGAAAGTCTCGCAGCCATAGCTCGCAGCCTTGCGATGTAACCGATTGCTTTATTGCACTACACACATACACGCTAGGCACCGGCTATAACAAGGTAGCAATGTATTGTTTTTAGCTGGAAAAAGCTGCCTTTAACAGCAGCATTGACTTGTTTGTCAAATTTCACTTCTGGATCAAAAAGCACTGCAAGATTATTGACCTGTGGTTTAATAAATGGGGTTAGGGGGCCCAGGATTCCCCTTTAGGCCCTCAGTTGGTTTGGGAGGACCAAATAGAATAGCAGTTTTACTGGCATTTTGATATCCTTGATAGCCATTGAGCCTTTTAATAGAGCATTGGTTACCAAGGGACAAATTTAGATATAATAGCAGATCATTTGCATAGTAATGAAATACGACATTATGTTTACAAATCATTTGACCTAACGGAGAGAAGAGAAAAGGGCCCTAAATAGACCCCAGTGGGACTCCAGAAGTCATAACGGCAGGTGCAGAGAAGCATGTCCCAATGTTGCCTGTGAAGGTTCTGTGCTTAATGTATGAGGTAAAATAGTAACCGTTGAAGTAGCGATCAAAGCATTGGTCGATATTTGCTTCCCTGTAGTAACTCAGTAAAATCATTTATTTAATTATTATTATGGTATTTTCTATGAAAATAATATATATATCATATGTGCGTGTGTGGGTGCGTTTGTTTATATTTCTGTGTGTGTGTGTGTGTGTGTGTGCGTGTGCGTGTGCGTGCGTGTGTGCGTGCATGTGTGTTTCTGTGTGTGTGTGCGTGCGTGTGTGTGTGTATTTCTGTGTGTGTGCGTGTGTGTGTCTGCATGGGTATGTGTTTGTAGGTGTACTGTTTGTGTTTCCATGGATGCGTTTGTGTGTGTGTGTTAATGTCAGTGTGTACCTACTTGTAGGTTCGAGTGAAAAGGAGAGGTACTTGGTTACTTTAGATGCATTACATAAGCACCACGCAAATTTATGTAAGGCTGGTTCTGTCTCTCTATCTCTCTCTCTCACACTTTCAACTTGAGCTAATTGGTGTGCGTGCCATCAGGGATGCAGGATGCTTGGTGGAGGTGTATTGGCAAAGGCTAGCATTAAGTTTAAATGACAATAGCAATCTATCACTGAAATTGAGCTGTTTACTGAACTACCCCTGAAAAAAAAAAGCCATCAATAAGAATGTTCTTGAGAGTGTAGCGCCCAGAGAAGTGTTGTTAATGCTCAAACATTAGCATAAGATTAGCATTTTTTGGAAGTGCTTTCCGCTGTAAATGCCTTTTGAAGCTTCTCATCTAAGACTTTGTTGTTACAAGTCTTCACTGCAAGTCCCTGATGTGTCGGAGCAACACTTGCGCTTTCGGCGAGCTAGCTTGCTGTATTTTGACAGCATTTTTCACACCCCCCCCCGCCTCCCCCGACCTGATGCTGTGCCAGGGCAGAGGCGATGTGCAGCGCTGAAAAGCCCCCTCCACACCCCTGGATCAGGGTGCAATGCTGCAGTTGAGAAGGGTGGGGTCAGGGATGAGAGGGTGAGAGGGTGAGAGGCTGACTCAGCACCTAAGAGAGGGCCTGACTCTCTGAGTGACTCACTCATAAATGAATACTCTTCGTTAGAATGGAGAGACACTGATGCATACTTGCACACCACACACACACACACACACACACACACACACACACACACACACACACACACACACATAATCTCCACACTCTATTTCACACATAGTCATACAGGAGAGCGAGAGAGAGAGATGTGCAGTGAGTGTGTGGTGAGAAGACTGTGACAGAAAAGGAGATACTTATAAACCCGTATGTTCATGTAAGAGAGAGATGTAACACCACCAGATAAGGAGATAGAGAATGTGAGAATGTTGAGAGAGAGAGAAAGAGAGAGAGACAGACGAAAGGCTGAAACATCTTTGTTTGAGTCCAGTGTATTGCTACGTTGCCATAACAACCATGTGCTGTTGACATTATTTTTGTTTTGTTTTATGTAAAGCGGCAGTTTTTTTTTAATTATTTATTTGCACTTCAGTATGTGTGCTTTACAATGCGTACATCCCTCATCTCTGATAATCTCTGTTAATGCTGAGATTTTAGTTTGTCTCAGCGTTCGTCCCTTTTGTTCCTCTATGTTACTGGTGGATTCATACTTCTTTTTATGGCCTTAAAACACATTCCTCTTGACTGTGACTTACCCAATGGAGTCAGAAACAGAGATAATATGAGGCAGAAGGGAGAAATGACCCTGTTTAATACTGCAATCCGCTACGTTAATGCCTATGTAATATTTAATTAACCGTACTGAGCCTCATTCTGCCTTTAATTAAAAGCACCAGAGACAGAAAGATTTGAAAGATTGGGGTTTTGAGTCCAAAGTTTGGTTGCTTTTTTCCCTTCTTTTTTCATCAATAAAAAAAAATGCCCATACTGTGAAAGTAATAAACACTCCCTCTCTCTCTCTTTCTCTCTCTCTCTCTCTCTCTCTCTCTCTCTCTCTCTCTTCTTTCTTCCTCTCTTTTTGCAGGTTACTTCACCAGTGCCATAAAACCACACACGCTCATCCCTAATCGGCGACTTCTTGACCTCTCCCAAGAGCCAAATTCTCCGGCCTTAAATTGATCGTCAGTCGTCCCTCTCCTTGCCCTGTTTAATCCTCCCCTGGCTCTGCCTCTGCCCCTGCCCCTGCCTGTCTCCCCCACTTTGGTTCCTGATGGATTGGGTGCACCCTGATCCATCAGACTGTTGACCCTCTGGGGAGGGGGGTAGTCTGGCGCAGGCAGCAGTCTTCCATTCAGAGAGAAAAAGGAAAAGGACGAGGAGAAAAAGGAGTCCAGCTAGCCGTCCTGTCCTCCTTGCTTGTGCTCCTCACATGGAGAGTTAGAGGCAGGGAGTCACTGAAGGAGGGAGAGGTGTGGGGGGTGGGAGAAAAAAAGAAAAAAACTAAGAGTTTTTTTATTCCAGAGATCTCCCTTTTTATTAATACCTGACCCATTCTCTTAGCTTTTCTTTTTTTTTTTAAAGAAAAAAACAAAAAACCTTAAAACGGCCCTAAACACAATCAGGGATACAGTTCCTCATATTGAACCAAGGGAAAATCCTCCCAATTTTAAAAAGAGAAAATGTCGACAACAGCGACAATGGGCGACATGGCCAACAGTACGGTGGAGTTCTACCCAAAGCGGGGCGGAGGCGGAGGTGCGGAGGCCAACCACACGGAGGACTTTGGGGTGACTCTGGACGAGCTGCGAGATCTGATGGAGCTTCGGGGGCCAGAGGCGCTGCAGAAGATCCAGGAGAGCTACGGAGACACGGAAGGGCTCTGCCAGCGACTCAAGTCCTCCACCACTGAAGGTAAGGCCCGCACAGGGTCACACACACACACACACACACACACACACACACACACACACATACACCCTACACTTACATTCATCTATCTATCTATCGTTTTCTTTCAATTGATCTGTCTATCAGTCTGGACAGATTGTCTGTACTGTATGTCTGCTTCCTCTGACGTTTTGTGCAATGTAGCGACTGCATCAGTGGTCTTCTGCCTGTACTGTAGTGTGTGGGGTTAGAGAGAAGCTGAGATGAATGTCCTGTATGTTCAATTCAGGGTTGAGATTCTGGAGCCTGCTCTTGATCTCAAGATCAAAGTCTTAGGTCTCTTCTTGGCCATGGGCAAACATTTTTGTCTCTTTCTCGTGACAATAAATGTAAAACTTGTATGAATGTATGAACTTTTTTGTCATCTTATTGATAAATAACCCGCAATCTTGTGGCTAAATAGATTCCATTTTCCCGCTCTTTTACTAACTGACGTTGGTCAACAGCCGATCCTCTAACAACAGGGCGGGGATGAAACGAAATCACCTGTTATAGATATGTATATATATTATAGATGTACTGATAAACACACAGAAAAATTTAACTGTTAAATTTAACATTTAAATGTATGTGGTTCTTCATTGCTTTGTAGTGTTCATCGGTTCATTTGCATGCACATTAATTCTTCTCTCAGTCTCGATTTTGTTTTATTATCTCAACAGTCCTCACTGTTAAAAGTCTGGATCTTATCTTAGTGTAGATGGGTCTGGGTGTGGGGGCTTGTCTTGGTGTGTCGCTGTAAAGTGGTCCTGACTGCACCGCTGGCTGACTGACAGAGGGCCAGGCCAGATAAATGTGCCGTGTGCGGGGACCAGGCACCCTGCGGCTCGGCTTCACAGACACTTAGGTGGGGCCTGACAGGAGCGACACCCACAGAGAATTCACCTTGCCCCTCTCCCCCGTCTGTCTCTCTCTCTCTTTTACTCTCATTCTCTCGCTCTCTCACTCTCTCTCTGTTGCTCTCTTCTCCCCATGTCGTTCTCTCGTTCTGTCCTCTCTGACTGTCGCCCTCTTTGTCTCTCCTATCTTTCTGATTTCCACATTCTTCTCTGGTCTTTCTCTGTCTTTCTCTCTCTCTCTCTCACTCTAGCTCTCTTTCTCTTTCTCTCACTGTTTGTCATTAATTCCTAGACATTCTTGTTATTCTTTCTTTTCTTCAGTCATTCTGTTCACTTCTTAGCTTTTTTTTCTCTTCCTCTGGTCCTTTCTTTCTCTCTCTCTCTCTCTCTCTCTCTCTCACTCTCACCACAACTCTCACTTAGCCCCCGCCCCCCTCTCTTTCTCTGTATCCACCATTTCTCTTCCTTGTCTCACTCGGCCAACTTCCCACTCTCTGTACAAGCGTTCCTGTTAGGTTGCTAGGCTACGGAGCTGTCGGTGGCAAAGTGGGTGTAGGAAGAGGAGGATACTGGGTAAACAGCTCTCTGTTGTC
Organism: Alosa pseudoharengus; assembly: GCF_046254945.1. Classification (NCBI taxonomy): domain Eukaryota; kingdom Metazoa; phylum Chordata; class Actinopteri; order Clupeiformes; family Clupeidae; genus Alosa; species Alosa pseudoharengus. The sequence goes on along the minus strand of NW_027468881.1, from coordinate 31,216,948 downwards.
AGAGGAGGGATGCGGATTGAGGGGTTCTTGACGGCAACCTGGACAGATCCCTACATTTTAAGCTGAGGTTGGTATCCTCGCTTCAAAGAGTAAAAGTCCTACCATCACTAAACCAGGTGATTCTAATTAGAACAACTCTTCAGACAGGTAGATGAGATAGTTAGTGCAGTCACCTGAGTTAAGTGCAAAGGTGAAATCAGTGCATAGCATGACTTTACCCTCCCCTGGTTTTAGGGCAAACTTGCCCCTTCCCGCTGGTGCCCTCTGTTGTATTGTCATTGGTACATTGCTGTGCAGAAATATTAAACATTATATAATAAAACAGAGACAGGGCAACTCATTATTGTAAGATTCAGTGTAGCCATAAGTGGTGGGGCATCTCTGATTGTGTTCTCTTGGTCTTTTAAGGTGTACCCGTCACTGGTGGTGTGTGTTACTGGTGGTGTGAGTGAGACTGGTGGTGTGAGTTACTGGTGGTGTGTATTGTATTGTGTGTTCAAGGTGTGAGTAGTACTGATCTATAAAGTTATGCATGTTATGGTCATCAAAGGTGTAGGCCTACATACAGTATTACTGGTGGTCTTTGAAGGAACAAGGCAACAAGCCCTATTTTTGGGAAATAAGCTTATTTGGTGGGTACCCCAGAGTTAGATAAAAGAATGCTTGCCCTTCTCTTCTCTGTGCATGTAATAACCCAGTGTGACACTGTTACTCTAGCTTAGCATAATTCACTCGAAATGGGTTACACCAGTTAGCCTATAGCTCCCTTTTAGCTATAGCTATATAGGCTAACTGGTGTTACCCACTTCCAGTAGTTCCGCTTATCTAACTATGGACGACAAATTAGCTAATTGTCCAAAAAGTTGTCCTTTTAAGGAGTTTGGTTGCTATGGTTTTGTGATGGCCGAATGCTTGTGTATTTTTGAAGTACTTTGTTTGTTCGAGTGTATGTGTGTGTGTTGTGTGTGTGTGTGTGTGTGTTGTGTGTGTGTGTTATGTCGTGTGTGTGTGTGTGTGTGTGTGAGTTTGTGTGTGTGTGTTTGTGTGTGTGTTCGTATGTGTGCATGCCTGTGTGTGTGTGTGAGAGAGAGAGAGAGAGAGACTTCTAATTTATTTGTCCTTTGGTGTTTTTATTGGTGTGTCTACTGGCTGTCTGACAGATTTTTCTGGGTGGTGTATGTTTGCAAAGCATGACAAAGCATGAGAGCAGGAAAGAGAGAGAGAGAGAGAGAGAGAGAGAGAGTTTGAGAGTGTTTGAGAGAGAGAGAGAGAGAGAGAGTGTTTGAGAGAGAGAGAGAGAGAGAGAGAGTGTTTGAGAGAGAGAGAGAGAGAGAGAGACAGAGAGAGAGAGAGTGTTTGAGAGAGAGAGAGAGAGAGACAGAGAGAGAACTAGACAGACGGAGGGGGAGAGATGATGGTGACCAAGTGATGCTGAGTGAAACTGACACTGTGAAGATGAGGTTCTGTAAATGGAGGTGCATTAGGACTCCTTTCATCACCCGCAGCACCTTCTCCTGGTAAATAAGCAGTGGGACGCTCGGACTGGAGAGGGAACCAATCACATCAGCACCTCTCCTCTGGTAACACGATCCCCAATAAAGGGTGTGGACCCGAGCTGTCAGTCAATCAAACCTCAACACACCACTGACCTCCTACACTGCAGTATGAAAGCATATGAGAGAGACAGGAGAGAGAGAGAGAGAGAGAGAGAGAAAAAGAGAAGGAGAAATGAGGAGAGAGAAGAAGGGAAGAAGAAAGAGAGGAGATGGGGGAGAGAGGGAGAGAAGGAGAGAAGAGAGAGAGAGAGAAGGAGACAAGGAGAGAGGGAGGGAGGCAGTCAGAAGGAAAGCCAGAGCTACTTGCCGCATTGTCAAGGACACATCAAGGGGAGATGGTGAACGGAGGGGAAGAGAGAGGGAGTGGGGGAGAAGGAGAATAGGAGTAAAGGGAGAGAGAGAGAGAGAAAATTAGATTCTTCAAAGGGAGGGAGGGAGGGAGGCGCAGCCAGGACCACTCAGCATTTTTTACTCATCTTCCTCAGGTGGCTTCCACCCCTCCATCACACACACACACACACACACACACACACACACACACACACACACACACACACACACACACACACACACATGCACACACCTACACGCACACACACACACTTACGCACACACACACAAGCACAAGCACACTTAATCTTCCCAACCTTTGCTCAAACTGGGTGTAACAGTTAGCTCTCCTGATGCCAGACACCTGTTACTAGCGCGAAGTCAGGTTGGAAATGTCCAAATAGCACTGCAGTCTGACCATGTCTGCTCATCTAGAGCTGTTTGCAGTGAGTGTGCACTGGAACCACACACAGTACACTGGCAGGCTACAGCACTAACAATCTCTGTGCATGTTAAGTGAGAAATAAAGAGCAACAGTGCTCCTGGCATTCCTCTGAGGTCCTGGTGACTCGACTCAGCGAGTGCGTGGCGAGCTACTTCACAGTTCTCTGCTGTGACCTTAATTTGCATCGTTACTCATCAGACATTCGCGACTAGACTGAACCAGTTTTGTGGCCAAGTTTTCAAGCCCAAATCCAAGGTTAAAAGAAAGACCCAAAACGCAGCTCTCTCTCCTAGAATGAGAGAGGGAGAGAGAGAGAGAAAGAGAGAGCTGCCATAACTGCTGGCCAATCAAAAATCTGTTTACTCCATGTACTGGACTGCTTGTGTGAGGTGATATCATCTGTAGCTGGGCGAAAAGGTGCCTCAAGACAGGAAGTTGAAGAGCCCCACACGATTTTGTGCTTGATGTCTTCATCACCATGGAAACTGCATGCTTGCTATGCTATGTGTGAGGGAAAGACAAAGAGAGAGAGAGAGAGAGAGAGAGAGAGAGAGAGAGAGAGAGAAAGAGAAAGCGAGAGATAGAGGGTTGTGGCTAGATGGGATACAGCTAAGAACGGAAGTCACGTAACAGATAGTGAAATCTCCAGTGAAATCTCCATAGAAATAAACAGTATCAGGACAGGAAGTAACCTAACCCTAACCCTAACCTTAACCCTTAGCTGTATCCCCTCTAGCCACCACCGAGATAGAGTGGTTTAACCATGTTGTAGTTTGTGTTGCAGTCTTGTACCTCGCACCTTGAGTTTTTGGCAGGAATCAGCTCTGTTGGCCCTGTCCTGCAGTCTCTGTTCTACTCTCTGCTCTTATCTGGCAATCTGACCAAGGCCTGATGAAAATGGATTGATTGAATAAAATTGATGGATGTTGTCATAGCAGATGTAATGCATTGCTGATGGACGGTGTGATAACAGCAGAAGGGCTTGTGGATGTTTGAAGTGATATACAGTATAAGGGTATTTGCAATCATAAGCAGAAGAAGGCACTTAGTGCACCACTTAGCTGCTGCATATAGTGGATATGGTTTAGAGTTCAAGATTATTCCTGTTTTTCAATAATACTAGATATTATACAGCATGTTATCTGTTCTGCAGAGCATATGAAATTGTAACATATTCACAATTATGTTAGAAATGCCATTACATATGACACCATGATATAAGGTTTATGAAAACTAACATTTTGTAATAGCTGTGGGCATTAGACAGCAATGTACTGACCAGTTCAACATGGAGGTGTGGGATTATATCTCTATTTATGACTGGTATGTCAAAAATAAGCTATGTTGATTTTGAGTGAAAGATATTCACTAGATTCTCACAAAAAATCTTTCAGTTTAATTCTGCAAGAATCATCATGAAGTTAGTTCGCCACAGCAGTATTGAGTTTTAATGGTTTCTTGGGACCAAGAAGAGCAGCACTTTGCTTTAAATAAGTGTTAGCGATCGTAGGATTAGTAGGATGTTGCATAAATAGTGTGCAGTGCATATGTGCATTGAAGTAATAGTGATAGGAACTGTATAACAGCACAAGGTACGGATATTGATCTGGATGGTATGTGGGCGTCTGCATGTTGATTAAGTCTGGTGGGAGAGAATGTAATGGTTTAGAACATCCACAGCCTACGGGGATGTTAACCTGTGCTTGTGTGTGTGTGTGTGTGTGTGTGTGTGTGTGTTTGTTTGTTTCCATTTCCACTCTCTCCAGGCCTGTCGGGGCATCCTGCGGACCTGGAGAAGCGCGGGCAGGCGTTCGGCCAGAACTTCATCCCCCCGAAGAAGGCCAAAACCTTCCTGGCGCTGGTGTGGGAGGCGCTCCAGGACGTCACCCTAATCATCCTGGAGATCGCCGCCATCATCTCCCTGGCCCTGTCCTTCTACCAGCCACCAGGGGATGAGACCGAAGGTAAGGGCATGCACAGAGAGATGCGGAGAGAGGAGAGGAAAGGAGAGAGAGAGAGAAAGAGAGAGAGGGAGAGAGAGAGAGGCCGACAGATCAGACTGATAGTTTCTGCTACTTTAACTCTGCAACTTTAGGAATGATGGATGCAGATTTTCTCATCATCATTTTCCAACATCAAACGGAGGAAAGCGAACTCATTGGGTCTGACTGATGGGAAGTGGAGGGCTTGAAGGAGGGATAGGAGGACATGGGCAGAGGAACGAAGAAAGAAAGTGCATGGAGGAAGGGAGCAAATTAATAAAATATGGTGTCTCCGGATCGATAAAGAGAGATGGAGAGGAATTGAGGGCTAGAGAGCAGAGGAGAGGAGGACAGGAGCATGGAGTGAGAGAAAGAGAGAAGCGAGGGTTTAACATCAAAACTAGGATGTGAAAAGGAATGTGAGAAGTTGACGATCATCCGGATAGATCAAGCTGCAAAAAGAGCCAGTTGATGGGGTTTTTGCTTTCCAGTATGCGCCCCATACGGACTGGATGTCTGCGGATGAGAAGTGGACTTTGTGCACCGAGTCTGTGTGGGCAAAAATTAATCAGAATTGAATACATGTAAACGGTGGTAAGCCGGATGTGAGGATAGTGTGTGAGAGAGAGAGAGAGAGAGAGAGAGAGAGAGAGAGATGGAGAGTGAGAGACAGAGTGGGTGGAGGAGTGATGCTGAGGAATGAGTGAGTGGGTGAGTGGGTGGGTGAGTGGGAGGAAAGTAAAGTAAGGAAGGAAGGGAGGGAGAGATGAAGGGAGAGAGAGAGAGAGAGAGAGAGAGAGATCGGAAGTAGACAGAACAGAGAGGGGAGGGGTGGTAGGTAAAACGAGAGGAAAGGAAATACTGTTGGAATGAAGAGAAACGTTAGAATTCTGTGGTCATGTTGTATGGAGAAAATCAGTGGGTTCATGAATAGACCAGATGTAAGTGGGAAGACATCATTGTTTTGTTTATCAAATATATACGAACATTTTAATCTAAACCTCTCAATCAGCTTACTGCGTTGAATTCATTTAATGCATGATTGTGTAGCCTTCTTAAGTTGGGAACACATTTAAGAAATGCAGTTCACTTATTGACCAGCCAGTTTAGTCAGACTGAACCGCACTGCCAGGAAGACATACACATAATCAGTGCTGTACGTGTGCACCCTGGAAACTAAACCCATGGGATCGGGATCGGCATAGCTTTGCTAGTGGGTCGTTCTACCAAAAGGCTACATGCCTTTTCAACCTGTGGAAGAAGTTGCAAAAGTGCAACTCCAAGTAAAGGTCAACTCCCTCAGTTGATTGTCAGATCAGTTGAAGCCCGTGCAGGGTTATTTTTTTATCATGAGAAAAATTTGCGATGACCCTTTGTGGACTCATGTCCACAGACGCGTTTCGGCCTAAGCCATCGTCAGTGTGTCACTGACGATGGCTTAGGCCGAAACGCCACTGACGATGGCTTAGGCCGAAACGCGTCTGTGGACATGGCATTAATAAATAAGTAAAGAGAATGTACTTGAGAGTGCGGTTTTTCTATTCTAAGTTGTGACCTTTTGGCTCGCACCCGAAATTGTTGTGAGATTTGGAGTTGAGCGCGCCTGCTCTCACTGCCCTTTGTGGACTCATCCACATGATCTTGACTGCCCCTACCCCAACCCAGCCTGCGGCAATGTGCAGAGCGGTGCGGAGGACGAGGGCGAGGCGGAGGCGGGCTGGATCGAGGGGGCGGCCATCCTGCTGTCTGTCATCTGTGTGGTGCTGGTGACGGCCTTCAACGACTGGAGCAAGGAGAAGCAGTTCCGCGGGCTGCAGAGCCGCATCGAGCAGGAGCAGCGATTCGCCGTGGTGCGCAATGGCAACGTCATCCAGATCCCCGTGGCTGAGATGGTGGTTGGGGACATGGCCCAGGTTAAATACGGTCAGTCTGCAGCCCCCCATTGCACAAACACACACACACACGAACACACACACACACACACACACACACACACACACACACACACACATCAAACTCCTCCTGCAAACCCCCCAAACGCAGTATTTTAATGATGCCTAATTATGTTTAATGAGTCTTGTTAACTAGGGCTGAATGAACCTGTAGAGTCTACTTCTGGGAGCGTTTGGAAATTTTGAGGGTTTAGCAAAAAGCATATACTGTACATTGCAGAACATTCTTTATTTGTGTACCGCAGGCTAAAATATCCCTGAAAATATTTATATCAGTAGATACAGCTCTATTTTTATTCAAACAGGCAGTAATGTGGCCCACATTCCTTTTCCATCAAAAAAAAATAGGTGTTCATTTCTTTATTTATCTGAGATATATTTATGGACATTGCAGGAGACATAGATGTTTCACATTTTGCCATTTTTATCACAGTATGTTGGATATCCAAGAGAGTTTAACTTGATTTCAAACACTGAGCCAGGCCTTTTGAAATCCCCTTAAATACATCCAGTGACATTCTCTCCTCTCTCCCTCTGCTCTGCGGTTCCTCCTCTCCTTCGCTATCCTCTCCTGTTCCTTCTCTTATCCTCTCCTCTCCTCTGCTGTTCCTCCTCTTCTCTCTTTTCCTTTGCTGTTCCTCCTCTTCTCCTCTCCTCTTTCCCTCTTCTCCTCTGTTGTTCCTCCACTTATCCTCTCCTCTCCTCTGCTTTTCTTCCTCTCCTCTGATCTCCTCTGCTGTTCCTCCTCCTCTCCTCTCCTCTTTTCCTCTGCTCCTCTTCTGTTCCTCTCCTCCTCTCCTCTCCTCCACTCCTCTGCTGTTCCTCCTCTCCTCCTCTCCTCTCCTCCACACCTCTGCTGTTTCTCCTCTCCTCCTCTCCTCTCCTCTCCTCCACTTCTCTGCTGTTCCTCCTCTCCTCCTCTCCTCTCCTCCACACCTCTGCTGTTTCTCCTCTCCTCCTCTCCTCTCCTCTCCTCCACTTCTCTGCTGTTCCTCCTCTCCTCTCCTCCACACCTCTGCTGTTCCTCCTCTCCTCTCCTCCACTTCTCTGCTGTTCCTCCTCTCCTCTCCTCCACTCCTCTGCTGTTCCTCCTCTCCTCCTCTCCTCTCCTCTCCTCCACTCCTCTGCTGTTCCTCCTCTCCTCCTCTCCTCTCCTCTCCTCCACTCCTCTGCTGTTCCTCCTCTCCTCCTCTCCTCTCCTCTCCTCCACTCCTCTGCTGTTCCTCCTCTCCTCCTCTCCTTTCCTCTCCTCCACTCCTCTGCTGTTCCTCCTCTCCTCCGCTCTCCTCTCCTCTGACAGGTGACCTCCTGCCAGCCGATGGTATCCTGGTTCAAAGCAACGACCTGAAGATTGATGAGAGCTCCCTAACGGGGGAGTCTGATCATGTCCGCAAGTCTGCCGATAAGGACCCAATGCTCCTCTCTGGTGAGCTGCTTTCTCTTGGCTTTTGTTAGGAATACCACAGTACTACATTTAAGCATTTAAAAGCTGCATTTGAAAGCTACTCTATGTTGCTTCTTTATCTTAAAATAACAACTTAGATCACATTTTAATGATAATTTGACTTACAGTATAGTACGGAGAATGACATCTCTGCCCATGCGCGCCTGAAATGTCGTTTGTTTCGTGAGCCACCTTAGTGCCAAATGGGTACCCACCCAGTGTGTTGAAAATGTACGCCAAGGGATCTAAATACATTGTATTGCTTGGATGCTGGAAGGGACGTCTGTGGTATTGATTGTACACGTAGCTGCTTGATTGCATGACATCTTTTGTATGTACATATGAGCAAGTATGTGTGTGCTTGTTTGTGTTGCTGTGTGTGTCTTGTGAGAGGGCTGGTAGAAGAAAATTGCCTGGGCCCCTTAACAGAAGTGGGGCATTTATTTGCATTACACACACACACACAATCACACACACACACACACACACACACACATACACACACACACACACACACACAAACTCTCTCTCACACACACACACACACACACACACACAAACACACACACACAAACTCTCTCTCACACACACACCCACACACACACACACACACACACACACACACACACACACAAACTCTCTCTCACACACACACCCACCCACACACACACACACACACACACAAAACCACCATGAGCAGGGAGGCAGGTGATAAACACTCCCGTGCTCATAGCCCAAAATGTGATACCGTCCTCCTGAGATAGTGCACCTGTACTGTACATGTGTATGGCCAGCAATAAAGCAAAAGGCCTCTTTACCGTCCCGTGTGGACGGATGGTGTGTGTGGCTGCGTAGCCCAGCTGGTGACCTTCCTGGTGCTGTGTGTGTCGATGCGGGTGAATGAGAGACGGGGGACAGATCCAGATGTGCATAATCAGATCTCTGAGTTCCCTGCATCCTGAGCTGCGCTCACAAACGCCAGCGCCAGCTTCGTTCATCCCCAGCGGATATTTTTAGAAAGCCAAACATGATTCTGTCTACTTTCATTTGGGGATTTCTGGAAAAGGAAGATGTCCAAGTCTGTAGACTAGCATCTTATTTAGGGAGATAATTGGCGTGCCATTTGTGTGTGTGTCTGTGTGTGCGTGTGCGTGTGTGTGCGTGTGTGTGTCTATCTATCTCTCTATCTCTCTATCTATCTATCTATCTATCTATCTCTCCATCTCTCTCACTCCTTCCACCCCTGTCTCTGTCAGGCACCCATGTGATGGAGGGCTCGGGGAGGATGCTGGTGACGGCTGTGGGAGTGAACTCTCAGACTGGGATCATCTTCACTCTGCTCGGAGCCGGAGAGGGAGAGGAGGAGAAGAAGGAGAAGAAAGGTAGGAGAGGACCAGCCCAAACAGGTCGCTCGCAGTGCAGGCAGAACACACACACACACACACACAAACACACACACACACACACACACACACACACACACACACACACAGATATGCTTACAGAGCAGAAAAAACACCAGTCATTTCAAGAAACTATGGGGGGGCGGGGGGCGGGGGGGGTGGGGGGGGGGTGTCATTCCCTACCGATAACTCTAGACATACAAAAAAAATTCTCGATTTCAATACATCAAGAGTGGTGTTTGCCATTGCAGTCAGGGATTAAGCAAGTGTGCAGGAGGCTACAGACAGGATCATAGCTGAATCCCAGGGCTGTGGTGTGGTGTGGCTGGGCTGTTTTTTATGAATGAAATAGAAGAAGACGGAGGCAGCAGAGAGGCACAGGAGCAAGTGAGCAAGTGAGGGAGGGAGGGAGGGAGGGAGGGAGGGAGTGAGGGAGGGAGGGAGGGAGGGAGGGAGGGAGCGAGGGAGGGAGGGAGGGAGTGTTTGTGCAGTCTCTCGTCTCCGAGCCCTCGTCTGAAAGTCTGAGACTCATGGATAATTCAACACGGATCCTCTCCTCCTGCCCGCTGCCACCCGCCATCCACTGCAGTGAGCGGGAGCGTGCGCGCGGGACAGGGAGTTATACTGGGAGACGCTGATCAATTATTGAGACAGGGATGGAGAGAGGGAGAGAGAGAGAGAGAAGGAGCGAGGTGTGTTGGAGTGGGAGAGGTGGAGAGAAAGGGGAGAGAGAGAGAGAGGGAGAGAGGTCTGCAGAGGGAGTGGGAGGGGGACAGGTGGAGCAAGAGCAAGTGAATGAGAGATCATCTGAAAGTCAAAGGATGGGTAAGAGAAAGAGTGATGGAGAGAAAAGAAGAATCAGAAAGGGATGGAATGAAAGAAAGAGGTAGAGGGACAGAGCAAGTGTAAAAGAGAGAAACACAGAGAGAGAATTTGAACAGAGAGGGAGAGAGAGAGGTAATGGAGAGAAGAGAGAGGGAGGGAAGTTAGGAGAAACATATGTAGAGGTAGAGAGAGTGACTGAAGTGCATGACGTGAGAAGTACCGTTTCCTGACAGGAGCTGAATCTGGTCCAGACTGATCCCAGATCTGGCCCTGATCTGGTTGGGATCCGGCATGAGCCTGTAGGAGGTCCCATTTCTCTCTGTTTATCTCTCTATTAAAACCCATCGGTGCTTTTTCCCTGAAAAGGAGCCTTGTTCCATATTTACAGGGGAACAGACGATGGGGAACCTTTTCCCCCCTGCGATTTGCATTTATTCATGAGCGGGGCACATGAAAGTTAGCAGCAAGGTTATTGAGGCTGTGTTTGACAGTTCCCGAACCGTGATGTAGGATGGTTTCGGATGACGTTCTCAGAAGTTTTTTTTTGTCGTTTTCTAAGATCAACATTTGATGATTTCTTTGTGTGGATTTTTCAAAGGCGTATTTTTTTGCCACATTTCTGTTTTTTATTTTGCTCTCCCTCTGGGATCACCTGAAAGCTCCACACAATGCTTTACAGTGGGAGTCTATCGTGTCATTCTTCAGTCATGCTGGTTCACATGTTCACTGCTCTTATTTTCTTTTTTCTTTGTTTTTGTTCTGTTTTCTCCACCTTTTATTTATTCTTCTCTCTGACCCCCACAACCCTCACCCACCCACCCACCACGTTTTTACACCTTTGCCCAAATAACCCCACTAATGTTACCACCCCCCCCCCCCTCCCAACAGAGGACAGTAGTTTCATGCCCTCACAGTCCGCTGAGGCAGGCAAACAGAGCGCCATCACCAACGGTATGTCACACAGCCCCACCATACCCCACTTCAACCCCACTAACTCCAGAGTCTCGTGTGCTATGATGGTCGATCACATGGCCATGAGATCCCATCATAGCCTGCAGTGTGTCGCCACGGCGACGGGTTGAAGGACAATGGTCAGGGGCGGCCTGGTGCCCTCTGTACAAACATTTCTCTGTTTATGTGCTACCTGTGTGTGTGTGTGTGTGTGTGTGTGTGTGTGTGCGTGCGTGCGTGCGTGCGTGCGTGCGTGCGTGCGTGCGTGCGTGCGTGCGTGCGTGCGTGCGTGCGTGCGTGCGTGCGTGCGTGCGTGCGTGCGTGCGTGCGTGCGTGCGTGCGTGTGCGTGCGTGTGCGTGTGTGTGTGCGTGTGTGTGCGTGCGTGCATGTGTCTATGTTTGTATGTAGTGTGTGTGTCATTGTCGTTTTAGGCATTGCTGTCCCCTGTGTCTTGCTGTTGTCTCCGTCCTCTTTGCCATTCAGTTACACTGTGTGCTTCATGGTCCCTCATGCTGCCTCTGTCTGTTACTCTCTGTCCCCCCATCTCTATTTCTTCCTCTTTTTTCCTGCCCTCTCTCTCTCTCTTTCTCTCTCTCCCTCCCTCCCTCCCCTCTCTCCCTTTTTCACAGGCAAGCAACCAGATGCGGCAGTGGAGACCAATCAGAATAAAGGTACTAGAGTGAATGTTCACCAGATGAGGCAGGTTGTCAGAAGGGGAGGTGAGAGAAATGAAGAGTGGGAAAGAGAAAGAGAGAAGGAAAGAGAGAAAGAAAGAAAGACAACGAGAGGGAAAGAGAGAGAGTGAGAATCTATGGTGTGAAAAAACCTGTAGGGCTCAGCCGAGTATCTTAAGATCGCGCGGCCGAAGACGAGCCTAATTAAATCAAACGTGATAGTGAAGAGAGAAGGCAGATCAGCGGTGTCACAGATACTATCGTCCAAATCAAATTAACTCTGTGAAATCACAGAATTTCCGGGTTCGCGTCAAAAGGGATGGCAACAATGTGCATAACCATCACAATTTCCCACGATTGCAGCCCACTTTTAGTCAGATTTGGCCAGGAACTGGGCCATACACAGACCAGATCAAGGCTGGATATGCCCAAGGCCAAGCTGCTATCAAAGCTCCTGCTTTTAGCTGTACAGAGATAAGGGGAGATGTTTACCAGATTAGGGAGTTGATCATGTCATTTAATGTGCTTTCATTTCAAATACCTGTCAATGTATTGTATATCTGTGAATATATATGTTTGTATGTAAGTTATGTGTGTGTGTATGTGTCCACTACTGTCTTGAACAAGTCCCCTTTGGGTGCTGTGGTTTTCATATGCTCAGTGTTCCTATGCGAGTTTGGAAGCATCTATTGCTACTAGCAATGACATAAGGAACCAATGTAAAGTACTGGCCACAGTAGATTGGTCACAGTCATTTCTGAGGATCCTGTTTTGGTCCTAGTTAAATAACGGTACCATAGCCGACCCTGCTCAGCATAATGGGGTTTGACAAGGAGTACTTTGTCGCTGAGTTGTAACGTGACCAATGTGTTGTCCGTATGTAATGACACAAACTCACATCCCGCCCACCCAGCCAAGAAGCAGGATGGAGCCGTTGCCATGGAGATGCAGCCTCTGAAGAGCGCGGAAGGCGGCGAGGTGGAGGACGGCACGAAGAAGAAAACCAACGTGCCCAAGAAGGAGAAGTCCGTCCTGCAGGGCAAGCTGACCAAGTTGGCCGTGCAGATAGGCAAAGCAGGTGAGCACACGTGTGGCCTACGAAGAGGACTTAACATCAAGAGTGGAGAGTTTACACAGCACCACAGTGAGAGGGAAGGAGAGGAGCTGAACTAACAGCGATGGGCAAAATGTAGAGAGCAAAGCTACAAGCTACTCTACAAGCTACAAGCTACTCTATAAGCTTAAAAGTTTTACTTTTAAACGAGGTCGCAAGTACTGTCAGTTAGAGTTTCCAGGCAGCTACAGTGTTACACTCTGGGGGCATGTTCATGAGCCCCCATGTTCATGCCCCCAGAGTGTAGCGCTGCAGCTACCTGGTTGCTTTACCAATTGTTTTTTTTGTTTTTTTTTGTACTGACAGTACTCAGTGACCTTGAGAAGCAGAGATCTATATAAAAAATAGCTGGATTTCTCCTTTTAAACTACATTTAAGGTACATTTTGTAAGTAGCTTGCCCATCACTGTTAACTAATCATGTGTTCACTTCTTCTTGTCATTTCCTTGTTCGGGTGTTGATATGAGTTTTTGAGTCTTGACCAGTAATACCCATGTGGGCTCAAACCCAGGCTCACAACAATGGAATAACCAAGAGCATTATGGTCTGTTGAGCCAAACGCATGACTCTGTTAGCGGTGGTGCTAGTTATGCTAACGGCTGCTGATCTCAGGCAGTATTGTTTACTTACAGCACCTTTGCATTTGAACAATCCTGTCAAATTCAGACTAGATCCGGCTTTACCCCATATACTGCTGTGTCCTCGCATCCTGAGCCTGAGTGTGGATAGTTAACCCTTCTTTTCTCTGTTCTTGTTGCCCAGGTCTGGTCATGTCGGCCATTACGGTGATTATCCTGGTTTTGTACTTTGTGATTGAGACGTTTGTGGTGGAAGGCCATCAGTGGCTTGCGGAGTGCACACCAGTCTACGTTCAGTACTTTGTGAAGTTCTTCATCATCGGAGTGACTGTGTTGGTGGTGGCTGTACCCGAGGGCCTGCCCCTGGCTGTGACCATCTCTCTCGCTTACTCTGTGAAGGTAAGGTGTGTGTGTGTGTGTGTGTGTGTGTGTGTGTGTGTGTGTGTGTGTCTGCATGCATGTCTGCATGCTTCAGTCGATATAAGAAAGCATCTCCTCCTTTCTTTTCTCTCTTCTCTCTCTCTCTCTCTTCTCTCTCTCTCACTCTCTCTCTCTCTCTCTCCCCTCAACCAGAAAATGATGAAGGACAACAACTTGGTGCGCCACCTGGATGCCTGCGAGACCATGGGCAACGCCACAGCCATCTGCTCCGACAAGACCGGCACACTGACCACCAACCGCATGACTGTGGTGCAGGCCTATATGGGTGACCAGCACTTCCGAGAGGTGCCAGACCCCAGCCAGGTCAACGCCAACATTCTTGAGACCCTTGTCAGTGCCATCGCCGTCAACAGTGCCTACACCTCCAAGATCATGGTGAGGGGGCCAAGCAGACCGTGGTTAAAGTCGCAAGTAACCTTTAGAGCTGAAATTATCATGTGTTACAGGAATATGATCAGATAATGGTACTTGACTTGCATCAAAAAATACCTGTAGACAATACATACCCATGGTGCATTGTAAACAGATCCTGTTTAACACATCTAAACACATTGTCTGGCAGTAACATTAAGTAATAACCTAATACTGTGGAGACCACTGTGAGCAGCTACAGTGCCTGCAACACACCCAAGATCACGGTGAGGGTACAGATGGGTTGATTTAGTTTAAATCTCTATTCAGTTTTGGTTACTGGAATGTGACCAGATGACCATCAGAATCCAGCATTGTATTCAGGTCCTGTGAACTGCTGCCTGTGGGCTTCTATCTGGTCATAACATAATCATAACTAATGAAATGGCTGAAACTGAAGTTGCTCTAACTGTACGATACTAATTGATGAGCGTTATGCCACTCCATGACATACCCTAAGCCTCCGGTCAGTGTCTTACCCCCCAGGCCCGCAACTGAAGCACTTGGTTCACAGAGCGTAAAAATTGTTTTAGAGAACTGGTCTAATTTTTTTGAACGTACACGCCGCTATCACTTCTGGTGTAACTAGTTACACTACATCATAGTGGAAGCAAATTGTTGCAGCAGACGCAGTGCAAATAGAATGCTTCAGTTACAAGCCAGGTTTAGCCTCTCTGCAACACTTAGCTACCTCGGATGGCTTCTTCCATTATTTTAGGGCCATTGAGACGTTATGTTAAGATTTCCTGGAATAAAAACATGCACAATACAAAGCATGCTGTGAGGTGAAATCAGATCTCATTGACACTAAAGAGAGATGTGTTGAATATAAAGATATACTGTATGTTATTATGATGTGCACATGTAATCCAGCTAAAGTTTATTCAGATTGCATCTAGATACTAAACAAACATTAATGCAGGCTGTGGGCAGTTAGTGCCTGTAATGGAGTCTCGTAGACCAGGCTGAAGTGTCCTCCAAGGTTGTGAATGGATGGAGTATAGTATACACATCTTTTAGGCCTCAGTTCCATCTTTATAATCTCGTTGATGGCCATCTACTGTACTGTCTCTTCAGATGGAATGTAAGCCAGGTATTTTAGCCCTCTTACCTTCTCCGGAAGTATCGTTGGTCTTGGGTTCAATTCTCAAGAATAATACACACAGACATGAATGCATTCACTTTAAGCTTATACAAAATAGTCTCTTCCACAGAAGGCCAAACTGCAACCTACTGCAACTCATCCATCTCAACCTTATACAAATTATTATGAGATTTAGACTGTTTGTAAAGCCCTCACTTATTCAGCTGTACCAAGCAGCGGTTGACTATTCACTGTGTGTATTTTCTTCAGGGTTACTGCTGAAAATGTTGGGTCTTATTAAAGAAAATATGATCTTCTTTTATCTTATATGCTCTTATCATAGATATGTGCTCTTATGAGGACGTTATATGTTCACTCAGTTGAATAAACGTCAGTTTATTAATAAATTGGTTGTACCATGGAACAAACAGTGCGGCGCTTTTCTTTCCTCTTACTCTTAAGATGTTCCATGAGGATCCCATCAGTGCAGGGGTGTTGGAATCGTTCTAGCTTTCCCCCACCATACTGCAGCCCTTGTGTTTGTTGGAGGTCATTGGGAGCAGGGTGAATCAGCCTTTTAAAAAGCACGTCTTCCCACCGTCTCTCTCTCCCCTCTCGCTCTCTCAGCCGCCTGATGTCGAGGGCGGCCTGGCCAAGCAGGTGGGCAACAAGACTGAGTGTGGCTTGCTGGGCTTCGTGCTGGACCTGAAGCGGGACTACGCCCCCGTGAGGGAGCAGATCCCCGAGGAGAAGCTCTACAAGGTGTACACCTTTAACTCCGTCCGCAAGTCCATGAGCACCGTCATCCAGCTGCCTGACCGCTCCTTCCGCCTCTACAGCAAAGGAGCCTCCGAGATTCTGCTCAAGAAGTGAGTGTGAAGCAGTCTCAGTGAGGATGAGTGTGGATGAGTCAGTACACTTAGCGTTGCACCATGCATTGAAATGAAACTACTTCATACTAACTTATTTATTTATTTTATACTAATATATTTGTTTTTTGCATTGTTTGATTTTTAGCATGGCTGTATAAGTATTTTTAGTATACGTTATCATTGAATTAATTTTTACAATTTGTGGTATTTATGCAATTTTTACTTTTTTACGTGTTATAGTGTAATGTACCATAATGCTAGGGCCCTGTAGGCTAACTATGAGCACCGGGAGACCAATTTAACACAGTATGTGTAATAAAAATCAAAGTTGAGAGGTCTTATATTTCAAGGATACTGCACACATAATTGCATAATGAAGTCCATGCCGTAAGTGATGTTTTGATTGACTGATCGATTGAGTCCATGCTTGAGGAGACATACATTACGTATACTTTGCCAATTGCCATTTAGCGTCGCCATTCAGCTTGCATAGTAAATTCCTTGTTCATTTTCATGAAGCAGAGCGGCATTATGTAGACTAATTATTAGCTCTATACAATTCTGCACCATGTTTTGAGTGTGTGATTGGCACACGGAGGCAGCTAGTGGATGCTCTCTTTTGTTCAGAGCGTGTTTGTATGTGTTATGACTAAACAATAAACACCCACTCTCTCCTGAGCTATGCCACTAAACGCCCACTCTCTCCTGGGTACTGACAGGTGTTCGTCCATTGTGGGTACCGGTGGCGATGCACGTGGTTTCCGACCACGAGACCGCGAGGAGATGGTAAAGAAGGTGATTGAGCCCATGGCTTGCGAAGGCCTCCGGACCATCTGCATCGCCTACCGGGACTTCCCTGCCAACCCCGAGCCCGACTGGGATCAGGAGGCGGACATAGTCACCGATCTCACCTGCATCTGCGTGGTGGGGATCGAGGATCCTGTTCGACCTGAGGTACGGAAAGGGGGAGATCATGTGTGTGTCTATGAATGTCTGGGCCTGTGTGTTTGTGCTAGTGTGTGTGTGTGTATCTGTGTATCTGAATGTTTATGCATGTTCATGCATGAGAGAGGAACAGAGCATGATGCTGTGTGTGTGTGTGTGTGTGTGTGTGTGTGTGTGTGTGTGTGTGTGTTTGTTTGTTTGTTTGTTTGTGTGTTTGCATGTGTGTCTCTCTGCATCACTGCACTGTGTTGATTTTGCTCTTTGATCTCTGTGTCAGCTGTGTCGCGCTGCTCATCTGTATTTGTGTGCGTTTCGCCCTGATTCTGAGAGTGACCGCTGAGTCTCATTCATTCTCTCTTTGCCCCAGGTTCCCGACGCCATCCGCAAATGCCAGCGAGCGGGCATCACCGTCCGCATGGTGACAGGCGACAACATCAACACGGCCCGTGCCATCGCTGCCAAGTGCGGCATCATCCAGCCCGGCGATGACTTCCTGTGTATCGATGGCAAGGAATTCAACCGGCGAATCAGGAACGAGAAAGGAGAGGTGAGTTTGGACAATTTTATCACTGGTCTTGTTTGCTGATGTGGATAAGATCTCTCTGTCCTTTGCCCTGTACCTCTAAAAGCTACAGAGTGGACTATATGTAAGTGATGAATTATTTATGACTGAGCATTATGCCTTTCTTTCTTTCCCTCCCCCTCTCTCTCCCTCTTTTTTCTCCCTCTCTGTCTGTCTTTGCACCTAACTTAATCTCTCTCCCTCTCTCTCTGTCTTTCAGATTGAACAGGAAAGGATTGACAAGATCTGGCCCAAGCTGAGAGTTCTGGCTCGGTCATCCCCTACTGACAAACACACTCTAGTCAAAGGTCAGTGCTTAGTCATTTTTAGTCAGGCGCCTGCACCAGACACCTCTGAGCCTGTGTTATTCACTCAGGCATCTTCTCTGCCAGCCCTGTAAACAAACACAACATATCTGCATTTGTCATCGCACATCAAATTGTACCGCTGTTGATGCCAGTGTTGATTATGTCAGTGCTGGCGACAGTGTTTAATGCATCTTAGATTGTAGATGTAAGTGTTGGATGGGATTCTATTCAGGCGGTAATGTTTGTCGTGTTCATATGCAGGCATCATTGACAGCACTGTTTTGGAGCAGAGGCAAGTGGTGGCTGTGACTGGAGATGGAACCAACGATGGACCCGCTCTTAAGAAA
Source organism: Alosa pseudoharengus (assembly GCF_046254945.1). Lineage (NCBI taxonomy): Eukaryota > Metazoa > Chordata > Actinopteri > Clupeiformes > Clupeidae > Alosa > Alosa pseudoharengus. The sequence continues at coordinate 31,198,723 of NW_027468881.1, read as the reverse complement.
GCAGATGTGGGGTTTGCTATGGTGAGTTCAACATCCGTTGAACTGAGAGTGTCAATCACATAATTGTTATAAGTTTCCTTATAGACTGAGTGCCTCAAAAATTAGATTCAGTCAAGACAACTGACATAACAGAAACATTAGATTACATTACAAAGATTACATTTTTATAAGTAAACCAAATCAATCAATGTTGACTTGGTCATAATGTTGACAGGCATGTATTATGCCTGTTCTTTTACTTGGCTGAGGATGTGTTTGGTTTTATTTGAGTGCAAGGAAGAGTGATTTTGAGTCCTTCCAACACAAAAGCAGATCCAAAGCAGACAGATGGACCCAGGCTGGTGGTGGGTAAGCAAAAACGTATAATGTACAACACTGACCAGCCAAACAAGCCAAGCAGACACTGAAATGATATCAGAAGAGCACTGGCTTTAAAAACCCTGTCCATTGCTACTGTAAGTAGGTGGTGATATACTGTAGGGTTTAAAGCTGTGTGGACTGGACTATGTGAAAAAGGTACACACAAAAGTTTCCTGACCAAACCTCCTGTGTCATACATCATCTGCATGTAACCACATTACCTCAGCATTGAAGGGATTTGTGCCTCTTTGTTTCGTTCCTGCCCGCCTTTAGAACCCAACTGCTAATGCAAGGTCCTAGCAATAGTACTATTAATGCAAGACACTAGTATTTTTTTTACAACCCAACTGCTAATGCAGGGCATTATTAGTTTTTCAGAACCCAACTGCTAATGCAAGGCACTGAGTACTACTGTGTGCTACAGTACAGTAAGTAAATAACAGAACATTTTAACCATGGGCAATGTAGAGGTTAGACTTGCATTGTGGATATGAAAACAAGGTCTGGATGACATAACCAGAAGACATTTTAGCATTAAAATGTATTCAGGAAGTGAAGTTATTCCCTATGCAGTAATGGATGATCTATTGTACTGGTCTGTACTTAAATAAATATGGTCACTACTCACTTTCCTCACAGCCTTGGAAAGAAGTGTGTTCTACATAAAACACTGCTCAAGAAGCATGTTATGTTGTTCACTTGCTCTTCCTGATTTCTCTCATGTTAAAAAGGGAAACGGAGATCTTTGTTCTTGCTCAATTATCATGCGGCAGAGAGTTGTTTTTTTCCCCTTCTTTTTTCTTTGATAGGACCATTGCAGACTGCCAATGACACCTTCTGTGCTTCTGTCACTTGTTTATTTTTTGACAAACCTTTTCAACACGTAGTCAGTCTGTACACCCCCCCCCCCCCCCTCCCTGGAGCACCCCTGAGGGGCCCTGCAGTGGCCACTGGGTTTTTTGATTTGACAGTAGCCTCAGGTGCAGCGGAAGCCACACTTATTTTCCAGCCTCATTGTCTGCCCGTCTTGTTAGGGCATGTAGGAAAGGTCACTTTACTTTTATACACCAGTGTCCTCTTTGTTTGTTTTTCTCATTGATTGTGAAGGTGATACATCAAACACACTTTCTGAGTTATTTGACCAACATTCTTCTTCTTTGACATTTTTCTCTAATATTGTTCTTTTCTGGCTAGAATGCTCCTTGCACAACAATCTGCCTTGCAATTGGCTGTCACTGCATAGGAGTCTATAGCACTGTTGTAAAGGACAGTAAATGCAAACACTGGGAGTTATATAGGAGTACCGGTATATCTGTGCTTGTCTTCAAGACCGATTGGCTGTTTATGGAGCCATACTGTATGTTTGTGTATGTTATTGCCTCATGGCAAATTGGCCGTCCGATACATATATCTGCACTGGCTTAGCCTGCCTCATTATTAGGAGCCAAGATGCATGTAGGGTGTTTCTCAAAGTTTTCCCCTGGTTCCTTCGTAGGGCTGGGCTCTCGGTTTGGTGTAAATCCCCTTCACGTCTTAAACCTCCCCTTGCTCTTAGGGCCAGTCAGATGATCTGTCTGGCTGACATTTCGAATGTCCCATCTGAGATCCCGTAGCTTGGCGGGCAGAGATATTGGCAAAAGTGCTTTTCCCATTTGTGCGTCGGCGGGATCTTCTGGGAGGCATGGAGTGGACTGGAAATAAATGTTCCAGATTTTTCTCAAGCGGAGTGTCTTTCTCCATCGCTGCTTCCCCCTCAGGGCATCGCCGGTACGGATGTGGCCAAGGAGGCTTCTGACATCATCCTGACAGACGACAATTTCTCCAGCATCGTGAAAGCCGTGATGTGGGGGAGGAACGTGTACGACAGCATCTCCAAGTTCCTGCAGTTCCAGCTCACTGTCAACGTGGTGGCTGTCATAGTGGCTTTTACAGGGGCCTGCATCACACAGGTACTGTATGTTCTCTCTCTCACACACACACACACACACACACACACACACATAAACAAATTATCGTAGTGTCTGTCATAGTGGATTCTGCTGAGGCTTGCATCGTACAGGTACTCCAGGTTCTCTCTCTTTCTCTCTCTCTTTCTACCCCCCCTCCTCTTTCACATATATGCACACTCAGTCACACACACACACACACACACACACACACACACACACACACACACACACACACACACACACACACACACACAGTCATAGTGACTTTTACTTGAGTGTCATAGGAGTACTACTTGTGCTTTCTCTTTCACACACATAGGTATACAGGCACATCCATTCATCATAGAAGTGCTACATGTGCTTTCACACCCCCACACACCCACACACCCACACACCCACACACACACATACACATACACACCAATCCACACACACACACACACACACACACACACACACACACACACACACACACACACACACACACACACACACACACACACACATGCATTGCACACCCACTCATAATAACAGCACACACACCTACACACACACATTCACTTCAAAATATGTCTTTATGTGCTGTGCTGTGTGTGTGCGTGTTCCAGGCCCTTTGCGTTATTAAAGTAATGTATGTAGATGTAATGTTGGGAAGTAATGTATGCACGCACACACACACACACACACACACACACACACACACAATTTTACACACAGATATACAGGCACACCCACTCACACATGCACAAGTTCACAGAGACATCCATAGACTGCTTGCACACAAACAGGATGTACAGTAGATTGAATAGACTCTATCATGTCTATAATCTATAATAGACTCAATGACTTCAGTGTGCCTTTGAAGGGTAGGGTAAGTCTCCCACAGTATCATGTCAACCTTTTGGCCCCCTGGTGGTCCTGTGTAGTACTGTGCAGATGACATTTCCTGTTCACATACACACTGTGACCATCACTTGTCACTCTTTACCACAATTCAACTCTTTTTGTCTGTGTCTTTCCTATCTATCTATCTATCTATCTATCTATCTATCTATCTATCTATCTATCTATCTATCAGTCTGTCTGTCAGTCTGTCTATCTGTCTGTCTGTCTGTCTGTCTGTCTGTGTCTTTGTACCTTATCATACTGAGGTATTCCTCCCTCATCTCTCTCTCTCAGGACTCTCCTCTGAAGGCGGTGCAGATGCTGTGGGTGAACCTGATCATGGACACCTTCGCCTCCCTGGCTCTGGCCACTGAGCCGCCCACTGAGTCCCTGCTTCTGAGGAAGCCCTACGGCCGAAACAACCCGCTCATCTCCCTCACCATGATGAAGAACATCCTGGGCCACGGCATCTACCAGCTCGTCATCATCTTCACTTTGCTTTTCGTCGGTACGGCAGTGATCTCGTTTGGCGGGTGTGGGGATGGGGGGGGATTGGGATGGGGGGGTCCATGTAGGGGCAGTAATAGTGGACTGTTCAGTTATGCTGAGAAGCGGAGTCAGTCATTAAGTGAGTCATTCGCTGAGACTGGGAGAAATTAGAGAGAGAGAGCAAGAGAAAGAAAGAGAGAGCAAGAGAAAGAAAGAGGGAGAAAGAGAACAAGTGGGAGAGAGACAGATTATAGAGAAGGGGGGCGAATGGATCTCTACAGCTTTTGATTTTCTGTGCACTTTAATTAGATAGCTCACTTTAGACACTTCACAAACAGTTCATAAATCAAATGTGATTACACGTACACACGCCAAATCTGCTCATTGAATCATCTCCCAAACATGCACATTTCCATATCTGTTCCTCCACCCACCTGCAACCCCCCTTCTGCTTCCTCAGGTGAGAAGATCTTCAACATCGACAGCGGCCGCAACGCCCCCCTCCACTCGCCTCCCTCCGAGCACTACACCATCATCTTCAACACCTTCGTCCTTATGCAGCTCTTCAACGAGATCAACGCCCGCAAGATCCACGGCGAGAGGAATGTCTTTGACGGCATCTTCAGCAACCCCATATTCTGCAGCATCGTGCTGGGAACATTCGGTATTCAGGTGAGACAGTGTGTGTGTGGTGTGTGTGGTGTGTGTGTGTGTGTGTGTGTGTGTGTGTGTGTGTGTGTGTGTGTGTGTGTGTGTGTGTGGTACCCAAGTCCAGGTAAATATTATGATGTGAGACAAACATGTCTAAACAGACCTTATTTGATGGCTCTGGAAAATATTTTGTGAGTTTACTGTCACAAATGGAAAAACAAAACAGCTATGCTTGTGAACAGCATAGGACAGGCTCTTGTGAACTGACATTGACATCATCTATTTATACCTAGCAAGCGTACATCCTTGATCAAAGACAAATAACATCTGATTACGTAAACTGTAAGGTATGACCTGTGAGTGTCAAAAATAAGCAGCTGTGCTTGGATTGGTATTTGTAAGTCCACCAGTATGACACCCAAAACAGAACCCTGAGTAGTCTTAGACACACAGCTGAGCTCATCCTCGGCCGCCTCGTCCTGGTCAGGTCAGGGCGGCTTGGGTTGGGGTGGGCGCTCAGAGAGGCGAGACTGCTTAGCAGGGGACAGAATGTGCTCTGGGCCCGTGACTAAGCCGTCGTCAGGCCCGGCCATGTGTCAGGACTCCTGACTGGGCTCCACCACGCTGATGCATCGGTGTCAGCGGCGGAGGTGTTACTGCGCCGAGCGTAACGTCTTTTGACGTGGCCTCAGATTGCCTTACTCCTCTGAGCCCCCCCACCCCCCGGAAAAAGGGAGGTCCGGCCAGACCGCTGATTTGCACGCAGACATGCAGCCTGTCTGAAGCTCCGTGGCTCTCTGGAGAGTTCTCTGGGAGAACCTTTTTTGACTTCAAAGGTACTCTTGGATGAGGAAGATGAGTGTGTAAAAAGGATGTCTCTGGTAATTAAATAGGTGCCAATTTAACCATGTCCCCGTTTAAATTGTGTGCCCTGTCTCTGAAAGTGTTTTATAATTTATACTGTCTGACCTGTGCATAGATTGCTGTTTTTTTTTTACATTTCTGTTGATTTCTCTTGTCATTGTCATTGGGCTAAACAGGGCTGTGTGTATGACAATGTGTGATGTCTGATGGGTTTGTCTGACTTGTTGCAGATCGTGATTGTCCAGTTTGGAGGGAAGCCGTTCAGCTGTGCACCCCTAAATGTGGAACAGTGGCTGTGGTGTCTCTTCGTTGGTGTAGGGGAGCTTCTCTGGGGACAGGTGGGAGTGTGTGCCTGTGTGTGTGTGTGTGTGTGTGTGTGTGTGAGTGTGTGTGTGTGTGTGTGTGTGTGTGTGTGTGTGTGTGTGTATGTGTGTGTGTGTGTGTGTGTGTGTGTGTGTGTGTGTGTGTGAGTGATTGTTTTTGTGTGTTTGTGTGTGTGTATGTGCGTGCGTGTGTGTGTGCGTGTGTGTGTGTGTGTGTGTGTGAGTGAGTGTTTTTGTGTGTGTGCGTGTGTGTTTGTGTGTGTGTATGTGCGTGTGTGTGTATGCGCGTGTGTGTGTGTGTGTATGTGTGTGTGTGTGTGTGTGTGTGTGTGTGTGTGTGTGTGTGTGTGTGTGTGTGTATGTGCGTGTGTGTGTGTGTGAAATACAGAAAGAGAAGTGCACGTGATGGACATAAAAGAGAGAGAGAAGTTGTGTGTAAGAGAGAGAGATAGAAAAAGCAGAATGAAGGAGGTTGAACAGCTATAAGACCATTGGATAGTATTTAGTATTCATAGTCTTCCCGCTCTCATGCATACACATACACTTCCCTCACTCTCAAACAGTTTGTCTCAGCATCTGTCTTTCCCAATTATCTCCCTCCCTCCCTCGTTTTGTTCCCTAGTTGATCGCCACTGTACCAACCCACCGCCTGAAGTGTCTGAAGGAGGCGGGCCACGGGCCGGGCACAGACGAGATGACGGAGGACGAGCTGGCCGACGACGAAGAGGAGATCGACCACGCGGAGAGGGAGCTGAGGAGGGGCCAGATCCTCTGGTTCAGGGGCCTCAACCGTATCCAGACTCAGGTGCTGTGTGTGCGCCCCCACCCCAGTCCTCCTCGCCTCTCCTCTCTCATCCCACACCGCTCTCTCTCTCTCTCTCTCTCTCTCTCTCTCTCTCTCTCTCTCTCTCTCTCTCTCTCTCTCTCTCTCTCTCTCTCATCTCCCTACCATCTTCTCTTTTGAAGGCCTGATGATGTAGCGGTTTGCCTGGATGATGGTGAAGCTCTAGTTCACCCCTAAGGAGGTTAAAATGATTTGATCTTTCTTTCTGCAACTCTTTCCTGCCATTTCTATCTTGTCGCATCCCCTCCTCTCTCCTTTATTCTCTTCTCCTAACTTCTGTTCTCTTTTCTTTCCTGTGTTTTCTTTTCTCCACTCTTTCTTCATAGGTGTCATTGTTCACTCTTTTGTCCTCTTTTTTTGTGATATCTTCATTTCTGATCTCCTCTCCTGTACTCTACACTGTCCTTTCCGCTTCACCTCTCTTGACCCATCCCATTTCACCAAGTCCTGATGAGCAGCGCTGTCTTCTTCTCTGCTGTCTCTCTTCACCTCTCTCTTCTTCTTCACCTCTCTCTTCTTCTGCCTCTTTCTGTCTTTCCCTCAACCCTAGGCCCCCTTTTTTGGGGCCCCTTTGAACATACTGTATTCCACCAACAGTGTTCTATAAAACACTCCTAGAACCCCCCCCCCCCCCCCCTTCACTGTTTGACAGCTTGATTGACCCCTCCACTTTCTCTAATCTCACTATGCGTGAGGAACAGATCAGTGTTAGTGACAGTGACAGTGACAGTACAGCAGCACTGGCTCTTCTACTCAAAGCTTATTTGAGTTTATTAAATCAGGACTAGCGTATGCCTTAACTTGACATACTATGCCTGAACTGCCATATTACTTTATTGTGTGGACATGCTACGGCATGTTTTGTTCAGCAGGCCTGATTTAAATGTGAAAAGTTACCGTTGGCAATTTATAGATGTTTGTTCTATGAATAATCTTGTCAAAGATACTTTACTTATGTCATGTGTTCAGCTGACAATTTCATGCCTCTTCCTTAGTTTGTAGTTTGTGATTTGATTTCCTCTCTCTCTCTCTTTCTCTCTCTCTCTCTTACTCTCTTGCTACGCCTAATTTTCTAATTTACATGTTATGTCTTTTATTTCAAAGGCTGAAATGACTGTTTGCCTGTCTTGTTTTTCCTTTCATGAAATGTGCCTACCACCTTTTCTCACTCTGTCTTTCTCTCTCTGTGTTATCAATTTGTCCCACTTCTAATATCTGATAAAGAATGTTCTCGACACAGAGTGCTTAAAGCTTTCCCTTTTAACTGGAGAAATGTTATCTAGAGACAGCATGCTATTTCTAGAATTCGTTTTTGTCTTTCTTGTCATTACTTGTTATACATTAATGATGTAAAAGGGAAATGTTGATAGTCCTTCCAAAATATGTCACCTGAATTCAGCCTTGGTTGTACAATTATGCAAAAGCAAACGCCAGCTGCACTATAGGGTCTTGTCCTTTTACAACTAATTCATGGGAAGCTACCTCTATGTAAAAGAGTGGGAAAGGTCTGTGTGCATCTGTACAGGTTTTATGTCCTATTATGGTAGGAGCATTTTAGGCTGTGCGGCGTGCGTGTCAGAACAGGTAAAAGGTGTGTCGGTGTGTTTAGAGGCGTGCATTGCAGTCTGCGAGCCTGTCAGAACAGGTAAAAGGTGTGTCGGTGTGTTTAGAGGACTTTGCTTGCCTCTGACTCATAGAGGATCCCGGCAGTGGGTTGGCAGCGGAGAGGGCTCCAGCCTCTTGTTAGGGTAGGAGGACAGTGCGGCATGCAGAGACCTCCATCAGTGGGATAGAGCGAGCCCAATAAAAGTGCATTAGATCCAGAGGAGGTGTTGTGGGTGGGGGGGGGGTGGGGGGGGCACCGGGGATCGTAGGATCAATAAGTGTCCCGCATACCTACCTTTGGAGTGCCCTCTGTCTGAAGTCTAAAGTGCCTTTAAAATGGGCTCTCGCTCTCTCTTCCTCCTTCTTTCTTTCTCTCTCTCTCACCCTCTTTCTCTATCGTTCTCTATACATCCCTCTCTTCCTTATGTAGTTCTGCCTCTAGTCTACTTCTTACCTCTCTTATTTCTTACCTCTCTACTCTGCTTTCTGTCCACTTCTACTTCTTACCTCTCTTATTTCTTACCTTTCTTCTCTGCTTTCTGTCCACTTCTACTTCTTACCTCTCTTATTTCTTACCTCTCTTCTCTGCTTTCTCTCACAGTTTTCTTTCTTTTCTTTTCTTTTCTCTCTCTCTCTCTCTCTCTTCCTGGCCTCACCTGTTATGGTGGTTCTACTTGGACAAGACGTTTGTTACAAGTATGGTAAAGCTGTTGGAGATTATGTCACTCATACACACCCACACACACAATGTACACTTCACCCCAGACTCCATTATATATTGCATATACACACACATACACACGCTCACACACACACACACACAATCATGCAATCAGAGGCCCGCTGACGCTCCTTTTAATGAACTCTAATGGACGTATAAAGTGCTTTGCACCTCTCGAGCTCCATACGTTCGGCCCCCTATATAACTCCATCAGTGCAGACACACATCAGGGGGGGCTGAGCAGAGACAGGCCTCTGATGTTGGGGTGCTAAGCGCGGATGGCACGAAGTGCCAGCAAAGCTCCTTACAAGGTTTCCATCGATCCCCCTCCCGTGTTCAATACTGAGTAGGCAAAACACAACACACATTACAAGGGCCGCCCTAATATCATCAGTCACTTTAATTTGATCAAGGCTTTCACTGAGAGTGGCTCTTTTGCAGAGTAGCTCCATTGATTTTTCATCAGTCATCTTTATCTTTATCTTTATTATTATTATTATTATTTTTTAGAGTACAGTGATTACACCCGGATTAATTGTGAGTGGGGGTGCCTTGGCAACACGGGCAACCTATTTACGGTAATACCTGTGTGTATCCATTGATTTTATTGGATAAATAATGATGTGAAAGCTACCACAGCTGTTCCCATGATGCATCAGTGAAAGATGCCCCACTCTACAAAATGTGGTCAAAAACCTGTGGGGTCTCTGAATTTGCATTGTGGTGCGATTACCATTAGGTAGGTCTGACATGCTGTGTCATAGTGCGTCAAACTACTATCTCTTGTTACTTTTGTCTTGTTTTCTCCTCCCACTGGGGAGAAGATGCCCGTAGTTTGATATAATGGACTCATGATTGATATGGACATTCAGATGCAGGAAGGACCAAAGGTTAACTGACATCTCAAAGTGGTAAATAGATAATCCAACAGCATGGGTGTGTTTGTTTGCAATGGTGCTTTTGCTGTGGTCCATAGGTGCCTTTTTACCTTGCTGTTGTCCCTGTCCCACAATTACAAGTTGTTTTTTTCCGAATGTTGGTTACCATAACCTCTTTTTTTATAGAAATACCTCAAGCTCTTTTAAGTGTGTTATATTTAAGTGTGGTCCAGTGAGCAAGTACATAAGAAACTGCTTTCTCCTCCTACTACTCCTCTCCCCCAATCCCCCTTCTGAATTATTTCTGTATGTGTGTGTGTGTGTGTATATGTGTGTGGTGTGGTTCTCTCTCTCACCTGCAGATGGAGGTAGTGAGCACCTTCAAGAGAAGTGGTTCCTTTCAGGGGGCTCCGCGCCGGCGGTCCTCCGTGCTCAGTCAGCTCCATGACGTAACCAATATTTCTACCCCCACTCACGTAGTTCTCTCCACTGCCAATGCAAGCGCCGCTCCAGGGAGTGAGTCTCCACTACTGCTTTACCCCACTGGTGTCACACGCAGAACACACACACACACACACACACACACACACACACACACACACACACACGCACACACACACACACACACACACGCACACACACACACACACACACACACACACACACACTCTCGCACACACGCACACTTGTATGGTTTGCAAATGCTAATTCAACACAAAAAATGACACTAAAAAGATAGAACACCTACTATGGAACACGTTCCTGCACCCTTATTGTTGCACACACTTTTACCACTACGCTACACACACACACACACACACACACACACACACACACACACACACACACACACACACACACCCACCCACCCATACACCCATGGTATCGTGTCCAGTTGTCACCTGTTTTTCTTTGGGATTGCTGGTCTTCGGTGGTTGTGTTTGCGCCTCTGTGATTGTGGCTCTTTGCAAGCTCGCCTGTGTGGTTTGCGACCAACTGTGCCAAAGATGTGGTCCCCTGCCCCCACCTTCTCCCCTGTCTATGTGGCCATGCCAGTCTGGTCCCTAATTTTCCCACACCGTTGACTTGTGGTTTGCTGTCTTGATGGTCTTGTATTTGTTTTGTTTTTTTGTTTTTTTTTCACTGGTGTTATTTTAATTTTGTCTACCCGGATGGGCCAATTGAGCCATTCTCTCTCTCAGTATTACATAGATTTGGATACAAAGCCTACTGGTCTTGTTATTGGTAGCGATATTTTTTCACACATGAGATTTATGGTTAGAAATTGGAATAAGAACATAAGGGATGATTTCCTTGACAAGCCTGAAACCTGGCACAGGACTACACTGCATTTTGAATGGGGATCCTGTGGTAGGTTTCAACATGTACAGGAAAGCAGTCGTTTGACTTTATTGTTTAATCCACGGTTTGATTTGACCTGATATCTTCTACTATATTTGGGAGTGTTTTGGGAGTGTTTTGCATTTGTGGTTGTCAATCATAATGTTAAAATTTCTCTGTAATGTTTCAAATAGAGAAAAACACATAATTAGTACTCACTTAAAAAAATATAGACCACTAAATGGCAAACAGTCTCTGGAATTGGCTGCGGTTGAAAAACAGCCCTAGATTGAAAAGAGAGATGATGAAATATTGGCCAATCGCCTGCTTTCTCAGAGAAGGGGGGAAAAATGTGGAACCTGCCAGATGAAAGCCTGTCAGATGAGGAATTAATGAGAGAACATGGCGCAACTTTGTTTTTGAAGAAGTCTCTGTTGACAAGCGTGGTTGCCACAAAAAAGGAGCGAAGCATATTAAATGTAAATCAAATCCAAGCGTACTCAGAAATATCTTGACAAATAACGGTTGTGGCAACAAATTTGTGAATCTTGCACACGGGGGTAAACCTTCGAGTATAAGCCCTTAAGTGTCCTGCTGTGGTTGTGTAAAAGTTCTTCCTTCTTCCTGCCTCCCTCCTCTCTCATCTTCCTCTCTCTCTCTCTCTGTCTTCTTACTGTTTCAAGTGATATCGATCGGAATGTTTTTTTTCTCTGTCATGTGGTATTCTGAGTGTTACCAGGGAGACGGTCTTTCTCCTCAGTCCTGCACTGCTTCTCTAACGTTTTCTTTTGCAGATTTCCCACAGGCTGTCTGTCCCTCCTCTGACACTGCACCCTTCGGTCTCTCATGTACTATTGGTTATTCCATATCTGCCTCTCTCTCTCTCTCACACACACTCTCTCTCACTCTCTCTCTTTCTCTCTGTCTCTCTCTCTGTCTCTGTCTACTGTCACATTTCATGGTGTTCTACTTGCTTACAAGTCTCACAATTTGTACATTTGAGCTCAGACTCTACAGAAATCGTGTACTGACATAATAGGGACACAATGTAATATACTGGTTGTTTATTTATTTATGTGTTCATTTATTTATAGTCGTATTGAGTTTGATATCAATGTAAGACAGAGCGAGAGAGTATTGTGTTCAATTTAGAGATTATTCCATGGGTAGTCCCATAGTTGATATAAAGTTTGCCGATATGGACTATTTTCTATCTTTTGTTATCTCTGGTCATCCATTCACATTTTCAGGTTGTCACAATTTTCAACACTAACCGTCTGACTGTCAGTTCCTTCACATATCATGTGTGTGTCCCATCTCTTCTTTTCACTCCAAGTATGTGAGTGTGTGTGTGTGTGTGTGTGTGTGTGTGTGTGTGTGTGTGTGTGTGTGTGTGTGTGTGTGTGTGTGTGTGTGTGTGTGTGAGAGAGAGAGTGTGTGTCTGTCCACTTGCGGTATGTTATGCCAACCAGTGTGTAAATGAGATTTTTCTGCTTTTAACCCTGTGAACCCTCCATCTGTCTGTCTGGCACTCTTGTCACATTCTCTTTTTTCCACCATTGTAGAGTAGTTTGGGGAAAATGAACCTCCAATATTCACACACTGGACATGAGATAGACAGCACAGCAACAGGTGTAACTGTTTCAATGAACAAACCTCAGTACTATTTTTGGAATGAAACACCAAATGAATATTCTCTAGAAACATTCTAGAACATTCCATAATTTGATTCACTGAGGACTAATGACCCTGTGCAGACTAAACCATGTCCACTACTGTACTGTGTCTCATTCTGTAGTCAACTGCCGTGTTAAGAGTAGTATTCTACCACCTCTTCTGTGGCACATTTGCTTATGTGGAGGAATGCATGTGTTTTGGAAAGCAGTATATCTTAGTTATGCCTTTCCCACAACGTCCAGCAACACTGTATTTGGCTCCCGTGGGGCTGTCTTGTACAGTGCATTTGTTACAATGACTCGACTGTGAATAAGCAGCCAGATCTATGGATCGAGTTTGTTTTCATTTTACATGGTTACGTGCAGGGGTTTGGAAAAGCATGCTCATGTGCCTTCTAAATCTTAAAGACGCACACTTTAGAATTGATGACCCTCTTACCGTTTTGGCAGTGTATCTATTACCAGCGCTCAACGCCATAGCTCCATTTGCAGAAATATTTACCTTATATGGAGACAGTTTTATTGGCGAATGCCAGAGTATGTCACTGTTTATGTGTGTGTGTGTGTGTGTGTGTGTGTGTGTGTGTGTGTGTGTGAGTGTGTGCGTGCGTGCGTGTGTGTGCGTGTGCGTGCGTGCGTGCGTGCGTGCGTGTGTATCTGCGCATGAGAATGCAAGTGTGTGTGTGGGAGAGCTTCAGGAGGCAGGGAAACTAGTTATCTAACATTGCATCTCCTGTGCTCTTGATTGCTGACATCTGCACTCAGCAGTAGGTGCTTGTCAGTCATTTGCATTCTGTTTTTCTCACAAATTTTTACCTGCTTTTCAAGATGATTATTTGATGAAATGGTTTCATCAGACGAAATTTCGACCAAAACAATCTAGTTCACTTATATAAAGGGCTCCTTTGTCTTTTACACTTCGCACTCTCAAGGCAGAAGGGGACATGCAATTTATTTCGAGGTTCATCTGAGACTTGGAGTTTAAAGACAAATCAGGATAACAGGGGAGGTTCTGAATTGAACAGGATGTGAGGTCATCAGCATTAACGTTTACTTTTCCATCACAGCTTCTCTAACCACTACCTCTCCTGCTTCTCCTCTTCCTTGGCTCCTTTTTCTCGGCTTCGTTCTTTGTGTTCTTGATCATTTTCTTTGCCCAGTGCACTTAGGAAGGTCTATTGAGTAAAGCATTTTTTTTCTTCAACTTTTTTGTTAGTTTGTTTGTTTTAACAATGACGTTTTTCCATCAAGCTTTTCCTTTTGAAGGGCGGCGTGGGGACACAGTGGACATTGATCTGGCATGCTAAAACCCAGAGCTAAGGGGGAATAAAACAGCAACTGATTCTTAACATCCTTCATCATGGTCCATCTCAAAACAGATGTGGGCGTTATACTCGAAAGTTTACCCGTATCCATGCAAACAAAGGAAAAAAAAATGAAAACAAACAACGCCACCGAAAGAAAGTGTTTTCAAATCTTTCAGATTTGCATGAAGTCTTTTTCTTGCTGACAAACAGGCTCTTTGGAAAAACAGATAAGCACTTAACCAAATGCTTGACCGTTCCTTCCTTCCTGTTTGTTTGTTTGTTAGTTGGTTTGTGTTTGGAATTTTATTTGTTTTACTTTTAGTTAATTTAGCTTAATTTTCCTTTGCTGTGTGAATCTGAGTGGGGGTAGAGGGTGTTCGTTTGGGGGGGTGGGGCGTTACCGGGAAAGGGCTGAATCGTTGACTGCACTTACCTGACCACGGCAAAGGAATGTGTTAATGAATGTCCTCACACATGAGCATATACACTCAAACACGTGAGTGTGTGTATGTGTGTGTGTGTGTGTGTGTGTGTGTTGTATGTTTGTTCCTGCTTTGGTCTGATTCGTCCTCTCAGCATGAGCCTGGCTGGGTGCCATCGTGCATCTATTTATTCGTTTGTTTATTTATTTTCCTACTTGTTTGTCTGAAACAGAGACGAGGCAGCTGCACTGGACTGGGGGAATTAAAACACACACACACACACACACACACATCCTCATGCACCCTCACACACCCCAGTCTCTTGTTTTCTGACCATGTTTTTTGGCATTCCTCTCTTCTCCTCATTAGCTGGCCTGAGAGCTTCACCGCCAGCTCTTCCTCCTCTTCTTCTTCTTGTCCCATCTGCACCTGTCTGCTCTGCTGCATGTCCAGTGATGCTCGCGCTACCTCACCTCTTCACCCACTCACTCACTCGCTCACAATGCTCACTCTTACTCACTCACTTTATCGCTCTCAATGCTAACTCTTACTCACTCACTCACTCACTTTATCGCTCTCAATGCTAACACTTACTCACACACTCACTCAATCACTCATTCACTCACAATGCTCAATCACTCACTCACTCACAATGCTCAGTCTCACTCTCTGGCACTAAACACACACAGACACACACACACACACACACACACACACACACACACACACACACACACACACACACACAAACATGATGACTTATCCTCTCATTCTGTGTGGCCCAGACCCGTATTGGCTTGTAAATCATTCACATTCAAACTACACGGCATTGCAGGGTAAAGTCCTATACTTGTGTTGGTTATAATATGTATAAATGTCAGGTTGGATTTGGTGAAATGTCTAGGTTCATTCAGTGTATATCAGCTGCTGAATGATTGCCATTGACCTACATTTATTAATTTGAATTGCTCAACTGCAATGCCTAAAATCTAAATGCTCAACTGTTCAGTGAAGCCCCAAAGTGCCCTAATGTCATTAACCTTTGTTTGCACTTTCACATGCACCATTTTCCAATTTTTAACCCAGATGTCACATTGCAGCACGGACTTGCTTATTGAGCATGGAACTGTTTGCATGGTTTAGACACCTATTCTCTGCTGTTACATATTAACTTTTAACAGATGAATGGATAGTGGGAATTGTATTGAGCCCATGCATGGACACCACAAAAAAAGATATTGTGCATAATTTTATAATTTAGTCTAATAGGACACTGTCAAACCCAACTCTCTTGCTTTTGCTAACTCAAAGTGTTTGATGGCTTGATGATGCATGCTGTCATTTGACATCGACCACATGTTCGCGTGACTGGAATTCCATTGCCCCTTCCATTCCATTTTGCTCACACTATTTCATACTCGTAAGTGAACACTAAATCCTGGATGTTCCAAAGGCCAGTGAGGCTCCAGGTCCTGTCCTCTTCCCTGTCCTGTTAGTAGGTGCAATGCCCCATGTCTTTTCCCTGTAGGATATAGGTGCTCCCTGACCCTATCCCTCTAAAGCCTCATTCAGAGACCCCTCAGTCTCTCTATCAGTGTACCTGCCTCCTTTGATTTCCATAACTGTGTCTGCCCGGCATTCCATTGCAGATTCTAACCCACACGTTTTTGTTTTGTCCCTTCGTTGTACTCTGCCAGAGGGCAGCCGACTCTAAAACACATCTGGCTTTGATCTGGCTCTGATCTGGCCTGGGTCTGGGAGACCGGGCCCACCCGATCAGAGCCAGATCCGTCAGAGAGTCAGCTGTGGTCAGGGCTATGTGTGTATCAAAGCAACGTGCTCAAAACAGCAGTATACTTTATCGTCAATTTAAACTGCAAGTCTCTTATCTGGTCAGTATACACACATAGTTAGCATTGAGTTTGTATTGGCTTGTACCTCTGTGCTTAAAGTGTGTCTCTGTGTGTCTGAGGCTTGGTGTCTTTTATGTTTGACCTCACACGAATGTCCATTGTCTTGTTGACTGTGAGTGAAAATTGTGAACTGACAGTTTGAGATCATTTCCAACACTTTTTGATTTTTATTTCTTCTGGTTTGGTTTCTTTTGTTGTCATCTCTCTTCCTTTGTAAAACTCTTCAGATCAGGTTGTGATACACTTTCATTTTAGGTTTGCACATAAATCTTTGATCATGTTAGACATCAGAACGCCAAATATTCACAATATCCATTCCCTCACAATTCCTAGAAGCAGTCAAAATTATTTTTTCACCAAAGATAACAAGCATAAACAGACTAGAAATGATCCCATATTGTATATCATATATTTTATAGCAACCTGATCTTGAGTTGTGTTTGCAATCTTGAGGCATGTACCAAACAGATGGAGTTTTGTGTCCCAATGGTTCATGACTGTTACTGACTATCTGCTTTCATTTCCCTCCTAACTCTTCCTCCACCCAAAATCTACCCTATTTTATTTCTCTTTTTTTCTCTCAATGTCTCCTGTTCCTCCACCCCACCCCTGCTATCTGTCTGTCTCTCTCTCACTCTCTTTACCCCTCTTCCTCTGTGATTCTCTGCAATCCTTTGTTTCTTTTGCACTCTCTCTCCGTCCCTTTCTTCCTCTTCTTCCTCGACCATTCTCTCTTTCTCTCTTTTGCTCTTCTTCTTCCTCCTCACCCCTTGCCGTCCCTCTCTTCTGGCACCCCCTCACCTTTAGATGAGAGTGGTGAAAGCGTTCCGTAGCTCCCGTAATGAAGGCATCGAGAAACCCGAATCCAGGAACTCCATCCACAACTTCATGGCCCACCCCGAGTTTCTCATCAACGACTTCATCCACAACATCCCATTGATCGACGACACCGACCTCGAGGAGACCGAGTCTGACCTCTCCAAGCACAACCACCACCTGCACTACCAACAGCAGTACACCAACGTCCACCCGGCTCTGCGTAAGCCCCCACCACCACCCCCCCAGCCACAGCAGCGCACCCGACCCCGGCCCTACCGCCAGTATAGCCTACCAGTCACCCCCAACCGCAACAACAACAACAACAACGCCATCGAGCACGGGCGGGGGGCCCTCCCGACAGACCCCTCCACCCATCACTGGACCTCCATGACCCGACAGCAGGGCTGCCCTCTCCTCAGTCTGGAGACCTCGTTATGACTGCCACCCCTCCACACTGGGTGACTCGTATGAAAAAAAAAAAGAATAAATCTATTTAAAAGTATTTAAAAACAAACGAACAAAAAGACTTCTGAGGACCACAGGTGTGTTGAGGAGACAGACTAGAGGAGAGGAGGCACAGGTGGGTGTGGGAGGGGGGGGGGGGGGGGGGGGGGGCGAGTAGGGGAACGGTCCATCGGGTCGGAGTCCAGTTGGTGCTTCACTTCCTTAATGCACACAGATCCAGCCATCCAGCTGCCCACACGCCCACCCACCCATGCATAGTCACAGTGGATCCAATCACCCAGTGAGTCTCTGCCGCCATCCTGATCCACAGTCCCCTCTCACCTGTCTGTGCGAAACCCACTCATCCAAACCTCTGGCACCCCCTCTCCTCTCCTGGGGCAGACCTCCTCTCGTCTCGGAACACTCGTTCTGCGAGGGAACGGCCGGCTTCCGGTCCACGGGGCCTCCTGAAGGACTGCAGGGGGAGGGCGTGTCGGCCGCAGCCCTGTGAAGGCGGGTCTCGAGCAGAACTAGACAAGAGGAGTCGGTAAACTGTGACCTCCCAGGACAACAACAACAACAACAACAGGCTCCAAGGAGGCCAAATAAAGAGGGAGGGGGGGTCTACTCATTCCACCTTTTACCGACCTGTGTTAGTAGTGTTATAGTATCACTGACAATACCTTTTAAACATCTTCATCCTTAAGACTCTTTATTTATTTATTTATTTATTTATTTATTTATTTTGTTTTTTAATAGTATGTAACAGATGCTTTATGGATTAGCTTTAATATTGATTTGTTTATTTATTCATTTCATAAGTTGTTTGCTCAAAAATCCTTCTTTTTTTATTTCCATTATCACCTTGTCTCTATCTTCTCTCTCTCTCTATGTGTGTGTATGTGTTGTGTCTGTCCTGAAAACAGAAAAAAATATATAACAAAAGTACTAACAAAACAATGATACAATACATTGAAAATCCTAATCGTTAATAAATTATAATGCGTCTGCTAGGAAAACATAAAAGAAGAAAAATTTACAAAAAAGTAATGCCACCACCATACCATAATCCAGTGAGAAAAGTAAACAGACAGAACCATGCTTTTTGTTTTGAAACTAAATCTGTTTCTGCAAACCTACAGCCGATTAAGGTCTGGAAAGAATTGGCAAGCGTATCCAAATAGCATCTTTCGTTTTGATTGACAATCCTTGAACAAATATGATTCTCATTTCTGCAGTTCCTTTGTTTGTTTGATTTGGATTTTGCCAGATCCTGATCAACACATTAGTTCAACATCAGGGTTAGCCCCTTATCTTTAGAGTTATTAATCAGAGTTCAAAAGGAAGAGAAGGATAGTGGGATGATAGCTTTGTTTTCTTATCTGTGCGTAGGCCTAAGCCCTTTCCCTGGCCTGCATCTCTAGATGCCGAATAGCTGAAAGGGTATGACCAAAGCAGCATGAGATGATCACAGAGTGAATTTATGTCCTCGTTGTGCATGTTCACTGTGGCTCTCGATGAATGCCTCGCTACCGATGGATGAGTTTTGAGTCTTTTTTTGAAAACAAAAAAGATGCATTGACCCTTTAAACAGATTCATCTACTATGTGAATACACTTTAGCAGACCCTTTAATTACATGTCTCAGCGTCATTCATGGGCTCATGGTGTAATGTAAAAAATAATATATATATATATATATATATATATATATATTATATATTTATTACAAATATAAAATGTCTCAAACCCTGTTTTTGTCATTCATATCTTGTAAAAGATATGAGCTATGTCCTCTCTCATTAGACATGCCAACGTCTGCATTTGCTCGTAATGACGAACAGTCAGTTTGTAACATCATAGTGGGCTACCGGAGGAAAATTTGACAAAAGATCACTGTTTTTTTTCCCAGTTAATTAATTTCTCTTGGATTGCACCTATTTGCACCAAACTGTACATCATATAATTCCTAATCATTCCACCCATACCATGACATGCTAAAACATTCCATTGATCAAAAGTACCACATAAGGGACAACTTCCAACTATATCTCACTATTCTCTGTTGGTACTGTTCAGATCATAATGCTTTTGTCAATGCATTGCAATGCAATACAATCACGTAAAGAATGGTACAGGCACTTATGCAACAGACTGCCCTGTCCACAGATATGTGAAATAGGCATGATGACTTGTATATAGGGCTCTCAGAAATCCTTTATCTGTATAGAATTATTTTCTAGAAGGCCCACTTTGTCGGAAAACTGGATATAAATTTGAAAGACGACATTGCAAGTGCGATCGCGGCCGTATTGATGTTGCATCGGTTTGATTGATTCTGTGCAGAGCATGTGTTGATATCATAGTGTGTGCCTCACTGTCGTCATTCTTTTTACTTCACCTTCGTCTTTTGGTGGTTACAATTTCACTCACTCACTGTATCCTGTGAGCAGAAGATGGATGTATTACTCCTCTCTCTCTCTCTCTCTTTGCAGCACGCATGTTGTGTGTGCTGAATTTAATGTGTGTTGTTGAATGCAAGTGTTCTGTCTTATATGGATTCAGAAGCTGACAGGGAGCAGCGCTCCCGAAGGGAACGCAGGGTCCATCCCTCTGACTCTCATTTCATTTATTTTAATTGAACATAAATTGTTCTAATGCCCACACTTTGTTGGAGATTAAAAAAAAATAGCTGAGGTGATAGTACTATATATAGATATAAACCTTGGCGTAGTGCATTGATTATCATTCCCTCCGTTTGTGTGTTTTGCCTGTATTGGAGTCACATGTTCCTGACAGTTCCAGTGGAGTCTGATGGTCAGTCAGAGCGCTGGCAGGTCTAAGGACAGGTGACCTCACATGAGAGGTTAAAAACAACAGAGCTGTCATGCTCAAATGTGCAGATCAGCACAAGGGAGAAAGACTCACTACATTAAAGCTGTCAGCTTCTCGTATAGCTGTGTAAACATCATTTGTTCTGATTCATATTCAAATGCATACACCAACAGATGGGTGTCTATCCTGAAAATATGACTGGCAAGTATATTCTGCTACTCATTCTGTAACCACTCTGTCCAGACTGTACTTAATTTGATTATATTGCCTGGAACTGGTATACTTTTTCTGCCATCACCAGATTCCATTTTAAAACTTAAAATGCTGACTAAAAAATGAATCCAAAAAGTCTGTCTGCCTTTTTGTTTTGTTCCATTCTGTTGGAGTTGGAAAGTCACCTGAGGTGAAAAAAAGACACAAAATGTGAAAAGAATATATAATATATTTAATATAAAAAGTTATAAATTATTGTACAACTGCACCACCGCTGTACATTTTGCCAAAATGTGCACATGTGCATCTTTTCTTTACTTTTTAGGACACAAGGTCATTTAATCACATTTTTCTTTCTTTTTCCTTTCCTGATGCAATTGAACAGCTTGTAAATTATTATTATTATTATTATTATTATTATTATTATTATTATTATTATTATTATTGATTCTTCCCACAATGCTCTTTCTACTGATGGAATAACATAGACAATTGCACATTCTCCTGAGCATACTCTTCTGTGCTACAAAGAAAAAAAGACAAAAAAAATCAGACTATAAAATATATTAACTACCTGCCTGTTACTTAAGAGAAAAAAATATATATCTATATATGATGAAAGAACACACCTGTATACTGTAGACCAAACTGTATGGAACTCTAAGAATTTACTGGGAAAATAAGTCAACACTTTTTGTCTGTAAAAAAAATCAAAGTATTCTACAATAATAACTTTGACCAGTGTCCGTGGTTGTGTCTTATTGTCTGACTGTACTTGCATCTCCTTTTATTGCATGTCTGACGCTTTGTATAGGTTAAATCTGTATTTATCACTTTTATTAACCATCAATTGTTTTTTTTTTAGTCCTTGTTTCCTATAATGTTCACATAATTCCCCGCTGAAAGGATGCAAAGGAAACTCATAAAATGTATTTGTAAACTTCATGCTCATCATCCGTCAAGCTTGACATCAGGATGTGTGGCACTCCCCTGAAGGAAGAAGGAAGTTCAAAGCATATACTTTCATAGATGCATTCAAAGCATGATATACATGACAGATGCCATGAAAGATAAAAATATCTAAATGCATGGTGCAGTCCATTATGATTCCCCAGGGTCTGGCAGAATTCAGTAAACTACAATTTGGGGCACATTATTGTAGGATATATGGTCCAGCATATGGTGCAGCTCTATTGTCTACAGAGTGGATTTTACATAGGCTCCAGCCCTCTACCACTACAACCGCCGTGACATGTCATTTTAGACCCCTAAATGACTCTTAAAATAAAATAAAAAAAGATCTGCTGGTGAAATTTGAAGTTTAAACTCCATCGGTCAAAATGACCGCCTTGGTTGGCTGTTCTTGTAGTTTTGACATTCTAATGCTAACTGTGTTGAGAGACTTTCACAGCCTTATATATGTGCTCCTCCAGGAAGTGATAGGGGAGATACCTCTAAACGTGTGCCAAGTAACAATGGCATACATGTGGCAAATAATGAGGACAGGCTTCTCCCAATGCTGGAAAATGCTGGAGCAAGAACATGAAACACGGCAAGTGCTATCCAGTAGACATCCTGGATATTCACTTTAGCCTTTAGGGCCCGAAGTGTGTTTGTTTTAACCCAAGTGTATCTACGCCATGTCAAAGAGCCTGTTGAGGACAGAGGGCTAGTAGGCCTCTTCCGCACAGACTGTCTTTGTCAGAGTACTCATGCACACAGGCAAATAACAGGTAGATAGTAAAAATCAACTGGCACAGGAGTTCTCACAGTTCGTTGACTTGAGTGTGAGTATATGCACAAAATCTGCACGACCCATTATTCAACCATGCTTATTTGAATTTAGGGAAGGCATTTTTTTTATTATTAAATCTACTAAACATGTAAAGGTAGGTTCCATGATTCTTGTGAAAGGTTGTTGATATTTGAGCTCATTTGCTAATCAAATTGCACCCTACTTTCCATGGTCCTGAAGCAATGTGCTCATTGGCTGTTGAAATTGTTTGGTCTATCTGGCCACTTTGTTTTTTGCCCTCAGCTTCAGATCCACCATGTGTACTGAAAGCAGAGGTTTATTTGTATTTATTTATTTATTTTGATGTTTTGTTTGAGTGCACACCCAACGGACAGCAAGAGAACCATGAGGAACAATCAGCTGCAGATTAGAACTGCACCTCCACGTTTAACAGACCACTCCAGCATGGTGCTGAAGTGGCATACAGATTTCCAAAAGATTCCAACCTATTTTATACAGTCTACAATTTCAACCCACATGGGTATACAGGAAAGTCCTGTACAGGTAGCCTAGTAGGCCTGGCTACTGGAGGCATTCTGTTAGGCCCATGTCCAAAAGAACAGTTCCTGAAAATACTCCTATGCACGTGATGCTGCTGAGATTGTATTGACTTTCATTCCATTCCATTTATTGTCAGTGACGATTTATGAATCCATCATAGGATATTTCCCCTAATTAGTTCAGCATTCTAAGCAAACCAAGCGCCCTGGTTTATTCTGTAAGCTCCAACAAGTGAGGTATGAGTTTATAGGTCTACTGCTGCATATTTCATGTGATGATGGCACCAAAAAGCAAATTGACAAACACGGGGTTACAGAGTGTAAAAAAGTCCATGACAGGCTACGGGAGTTAGGCAATAAGGTCAGTGTAGCCTACACCAGTGGTTTTCTAATCTGGGGTACGTGAAGGCACTCCAGGGGGTAGCCTACGTGAGATTTTAAAATATACATATATTTAAAAAGTAGAATCCATGCAAAAATACTTTAAAAACAATTATTTAATAAATATTTCAGGAAAATATAAGTTCGTAAAATGAATTTTATATTTCAGTAGGCTATTACATTTTATTATCCTAAAAACCCAGAGTCCCCCCCATACCAGGATGGTTTTAAGTCTTTTTTTTGCTTTGCGCTGGTTAGGGGGCTGAAAAAATATTTCACAGGGGGTACATCACTGAAAAAAGGTTGAGAACCACTGGCCTACACCCCCTTCCAACTTTTACACTCCAACACCATAGGTGGCAGTAGTGCGTTTGCTAACTTCTATAAAGGCACCAGTTGAGCAAAGCACCAGTAGGGAAAGCAGAGCAAGAGCAAGCAAAGTGCGATTCCTGCTGATATGGCGGGTGGTTCAAAACAACAACATGCAGCGAAGCTGTCACAGGAGATTTACAACACTTTACAGGTAAACTTGGAGTTATTTTGAATTTGGTCATAAACTGCTGTATGATCAACTACCGAAGTGCATAATGTCAGGCTTTGCTTATGGTAAAGTATTATGTCAGTGCTGTTTTCTAGCGTTAGCTAACGTTAGTAGCCACCCTGAAGTTGTTATTTAGTAAATTCGCAGATGTTGGTCTTCTCATTTGAAGTGATAAACTACCCACATTTCTTAATTGAGTAATCTTTGATTTTTAAGCATGCTAATGTTTAGGTCAACGTCACACTTAACCTGTGGTTTGCTAGCGTTTTGCTAGCGTCATGGTCGTCCTAAACGTTGCTAACGTTAGTGGGGGGTAAAATGTCCAGGGGCGAGACATTCTTTACCGTGAAAACCCGTGTAGTGATCATCACCACATTTTTCTGCGATGTCAAAACTTGAAGCCAATTAGTCCTCGTGCCTGCGTCCGACCCTTAAAAAAACATAGTAATAACAGAGACGGTTGTATATTAAGGATCTTTGGTAATAAGCTAGTGTGGGTGTGTGTGTAGGTACTGGTCATATAATTAGAATATCATCAAAAAGTTGATTTATGTCAGTAATTCCATTCAAAAAGTGAAACTTGTATATTATATTCATTCATTACACAGACTGATATTTCAAATGTTTTTCTTTTAATTTTGATGATAACAAATTCAGTATCTCAGAAAATTTGAATATTACTTAAGACAATACAAAAAAAGGCTTTTTAAAAAATGTTGGCCAACTGAAAAGTATGAGCATGTACATCACTCAATACTTAGTTGGGGCTCCTTTTGCCTGAATTACTGCAGCAATGCGGCATGGCATGGAGTCGATCAGTCTGTGGCACTGCTCAGGTGTTATGAGAGCCCAGGTTGCTCTGATAGTGGCCTTCATCTCTTCTGCATTGTTGGGTCTGGCGTATAGCATCTTCCTCTTCACAATACCCCATAGATTTTTTATGGGGTTAAGGTCAGGCGAGTTTGCTGGCTAATTAAGAACAGGGATACCATGGTCCTTAAACCAGGTAGCTTTGGCACTGTGTGCAGGTGCCAAGTTCTGTTGGAAAATGAAATCTGCATCTCCATAAAGTTGGTCAGCAGCAGGAAGCATTAAGTGCTCTAAAACTTCCTGGTAGACGGCTGCGTTGACCCTGGACCTCAGAAAACACAGTGGACACCAGCAGATGACATGGCACCCCAAACCATCACTGACTGTGGAAACTTTACACTGGACTTTAAGCAATGTGGATTCTGTGCCTCTCCTCTTCCTCCAGACTCTGTGACCTTGATTTCCAAAGGAAATGCAAAATTTACTTTTAACAGACAACATAACTTTGGACCACTCAGCAGCAGTCCAGTAATTTTTGTCTTTAGCCCAGGCGAGATGCTTCTGACGCTGTCTCTTGCTCAAGAGTGACTTGACACAAGGAATGCGACAGCTGAAACCCATGTCTTGCATACGTCTGTGCGTGGTGGTTCTTGAAGCACTGACTCCAGCTGCAGTCCACTCTTTGTGAATCTCCCCCACATTTTTGAATGGGTTTTGTTTCACAATCCTCTTCAGGGTGCGGTTATCCCTATTGCTTGTACACTTTGTTCTACCACATCTTTTCTTTCCCTTTGCCTCTCTTTATGTGCTTGGACACAGAGCTCTGTGAACAGCCAGCCTAAAGTAGCAATGACCTTTTGTGTCTTGCCCTCCTTTCAATGGGCAATTGAAAGTGTCAATGGTCGTCTTTTGGACAACTGTCAAGTCAGCAGTCTTCCCCATGATTGTGTAGCCTACAGAACTAGACTGAGAGACCATTTAAAGGCCTTTGCAGGTGTTTTGAGTTAATTAGCTGATTAGTGTGGCACCAGGTATCTTCAATATTGAACCTTTTCACAATATTCTAATTTTCTGAGATACTGAATTTGGGGTTTTCATTAGTTGTCAGTTATAATCATCAAAATTAACAGAAATAAACACTTGAAATATATCAGTCTGTGTGGAATGAATTGTATACATTATACAAGTTTCACTTTTTGAATGGAATTACTGAAATAAATCAACTTTTTCATGATATTCTAATTATATGACCAGCACCTGTACATACTTTTATCAAAGATCTTAGACTTTTATGATGTTCTGTCTTGCTATGTTATTATGCTTCTGTAGTAGGCATATGATATGTACCAAAATACTATATTTTTATATCAGGCTATATCCCAAAATACTATGACATTAAGTTTGACATTAGTTCCAAATTATAAGATTTCTATATCTTTCTTCCGTTCTTTTTCACAAGGGGAACCACAGCTGTGAGCGTATCCCTTACCAACCCCACTATCACTTCTGCCATATTGCTTAAATATTGTAACTTAACTAAATAAGATCGTTCCAACGTTTCACTTTAGACACTTGGGTGCCCTCTGGTAGAAGGCCTTTGTCTGAGGGAAGCCGAAAGCATTCAAGAACTTATGTGCACCCCATCTGTTCATCGCACTGAAATTTTAAAATGGATATGTGTCAGGTATGTATATTCAAGCATTTTGCCATTTTTCCAGAATACCACTTGGTCAAATACTAGGTCTATTCCCCTACAAAAAAGTTCACTCGCATGTCATTACATAACCCATTCCTACCCCGGAAAGAACACCAATTAGGCTATCACCCAAAGCACAAGTACATTATTGAACAACATTTATGCAAACGTTAAATTACTAACACATTGACATCTATGTGTAGATGTTTAGCGTTGTGAGGTCAGAATTAAAATGTGCCATGTGCCAAAATGTGTCATCTCTTTCTTAAAGCATTTGTCCACAGTTGAATGCAAAGCTCGATGTGCTGAAGAGTAAAGAAGGTCAGGCGGATGGTAAGACGGCCAAGCTGGGTGGATGGATGTTGTCACGTCCCCTGCTGAAGGCTTATTTGGGCGTTTGTCAAGTCACAACATTTCAAGTGATTATTTGGGTAGTGGACTTTGCCTGACTATCTAATGTTGCATTATCTTTCATGCAGTACTTGTTCACTTTGGCCATGAATTGATGCTGTGTAATCTCAACGACCTGGATTTAATAAAGGTAAAAAGCAGTTCAAAGGCCCACTGGCCTAACTCATACATTTTAATAATTTAGAATAAGTTTAGCCGTAAACAAATTGTTTGTTTTGATATACCCATGTTTTGCTTGCACACCAGAGTTTTCATGCACACATGTCCTTCGCAGTATATGCGGCTCTTTGTCAAACGAGGTCTGACCCTTTGGGGTGATTCAGATATGATGCTAACATGCAGACATTAGGCTATGTGTGAACGACACTGACGCACATGAACAGAATGTGATGTCAAGCACGTTGATGTTTTTTTCATGTCCACTTAGGGTCTCAGTGTGATTTTAAAATATTATTGATTTGTTGTGGTTGTACTGTCTCGCTGTAAAACTCCTGATCTTTCCGTTCACCAGGGTGATGCTCCTCCACTGCGTCAGCTTTGCTTCCTAGAGCAACTCATAAGTCTGATATCTGGCCCTGTATCCAATAACAGCAGTATTACCTGTCCAGACAGCAGTACCGCCTCCTCTGATGGGTATGTTATACCTCTAAAGCCTGACAGGGATTTTTTCAACACAGTTCCCAGGGCTGCTGCTGTTTAGTATTGAAGTATACAGAATGGTACCGGGTTACATGTATAACTTATGTATTAAGCCTATCTTGTAGTTTTGTAGTTGTTTTTACCACTATTTTAGGTCTGGCTTTTCTCAATCTTCTGTCTTGTCTGTCCAAACCTTAGGTTGTAATGCAATATTATTTTAAGGGTTTATGTATTACATGATTTTATTGTTTTAACTGTTGTAATAAACATCTAATTGGAGCCAAAGTATTATTGCTCATACCCATCTGATCCTGGTTCTTTGACTCATGTTCAGGGCTGCCATGGTTGTAATATTAAACTAACGTCTGATTGGAACTAGCTAAAGTATTGCTGCAGGTGCCCATCTGATGCTAATGTTTGCCTTGTGCCCAGGCCTACTTCGTGTGGGGACCCTAAGGCCCCCAAGAGGAGCAACCGGCTGTTGAGGGAGCTCGTGTCCCAGTCCCAACTGCTCCAGCAGCTGCAGTGCTCAACCCTCAGCCCCCTGCCATCCAACGTCAGGTGCCTCATGGCCACGGCAGGCAAGACCTCCTCTGCTGGGCAAGTGCTCCGCTTTGGACAATATATACCAATATATGGATATACTGTGAAAGAAATTAAGGACTTGTGTGCACTTAGGTGTCAATAAATAAGTGGTGCTTTATGAATGCAGAGTAAAGGCCTATTCACACCAAGAACGATAACTATAACCATAACGATAAAAGCGTTCACACTGAACAACGATAAACAAAGTCTCTCCTTGTGTTAATGAATGTGACGGTTAAAATTTGATGGGTTCTGATTGGCTATTAGCTTTTTATCGTTCTGAAAATCGCTCTGAAAGTGATCCCCAACGATATCGTTCTTCATGTCGTTATCGTTATAGTTTATGTGTGAACGTCGTCATTCATATTAACGAGAACAATATTTATTTATAGCTATCGTTATCGTTCTTGGTGTGAATGGGCCTTAAGGCTGCAACTGTTTTGTTTTTTTTAGTAGAGCATAAGGCTGCATTTTTTTCTCTCATTTGTTTCTCTCATTGGCTCAACCCAATTAATATGTTATCAAAAAGCTGGGTGTTTTTTTTTTTTTTTTTTTTGAAATCTGCTAATCAAATAATTATTGACCCACTAATACAAAGTGTTATTTTGAAATGCAGTCAGTATTTACCTCCCTGTTGATAAGTACTCTTAACACCACTTGAAGTGTAAACACTATTAGATTGTCAACTACCCAGTACCCATACAGACAATCTTATATAATCGTGAAAGTAAATTTTGTGTGTCTAATGTGAAACATTTCTGTTTTGTCATAAAGGGGAAAGCAGAAGTTCGTCCCTAAGAAAGTCACTGAGGCTGAGCTGATGGAGGCCACCGCACAGCTGCAGTCAACCAAGAACACTTTGGAAGAACTTCAGAAAGAGGTTGGTCCCCATATAGACCCTTGCAACAATAAAAACAAAAACAATGCTTGAACGTTCTATTTGGGCCCCAATCTACTTCTAACATATGGAAGCCTTGTGGGGCCAACTATGATGCTGATAATGGAACTCTCTTGAAAGGGTCCATAAAAGCTTCAAAGTCAAAAAGAGATCATACACGGGGGCGCTGTGGCGCAGCAGGCTACAGCGCCCGTACCATATACAGGTCCAAGTGCCCACGGGGACCCAGGTTCGAATCCGACCTGCGGTCATGTCCCGATCCCACCCCGTCTCTTTCTCCCACTTGCTTCCTGTCACTCTCCACTGTCCTGTCCAAATAAAGTCAAAAAGCCCCAAAAAAATATATATATAAAAAAATTAATTAAAAAAAGAGCTCATGCACAAGATGGGACAGAATTTCTTAAATATGCTATAACATGTTACACGTGGAGCACATTGGGTCTGTGCTTGTCACATGAAATGTACTACATAAATAAAGTTGACTTGACTTGTTGATTTCACATGAAGGCCACAGTGGGGGAAATCAGTGATGTCAGTTTTGTTCATTTTGGGGAAAGTGGAAAAACAAATGAGCTTTCTAGGTGACTTGCCAAATGGCATGTGTGCGCTCCTGCCCTGTTTGAACGGATCCCCTGCTTACACTGTTTCTATATCTCTCTTTCTTACCTGTTCTCTTGTTCTCCTCCGTCATTCTCCCTGGTGCCTCCCACATCATCATCATCTTCATCCTCATGTCAGTGTGAGTTCCTGGAGTCTGACACGTCGGTCCCTAGCTCCCCACCGCGACATGATCTGTCTCCGTGCACACTGCGTGTCGCTGCCACAGACCTGCAGCAGCTCATGTCCACCTTTGGCCACATCTACTACGACTTCAAGGGCTACTGCGAGAAGCCTCTGCCGAAACCTCCCCTCAACACAGACACCTTTCAGACAGTGCGCCAGCTTCTACACGCCAGCAACATGGTATAGCTTATTTATTTTCAGTATACATTTACACTCTTTAGATTTACTCTACACATCTACATTTACAAATGCACTATTCATAGTGACCACTCACAAGTAAGGCACTGACCAGGTCATTTAAGAAGTCATTGTTGGTTGATTTTACACAAAAGCCCTTGAGAAGCTTCAACAAAATACAGTAATGTAAGGTTTAAGCCCCAGAACTCTAAGTGATCCCCAACAATGTCATTCTTCATGTTGTTGTCGTTATAGTATTGGCGTGTATATTGTTGTTTTAATGAACTGTTATCATTATCAGTGTGGATGGCCCTTTATTGTAAGTTAACATTAAATGTACCGCTTTGCTCTTTCTTTCTTTCTTTCTTTCTTTCTTTCTTTCTTTCTTTCTTTCTTTCTTTCTTTCTTTCTTTCTTTCTTTCTTTCTTTCTTTCTTTCTTTCTTTCTTTCTTTCTTTCTCTGGTTTCCTCTCTCACACGGGCACCCTCAGGAACTTAAGGCATATGAACATTTGACAGACACCTCATCATCCATGAATGATACCTTAACCGATCTGCAGACTGGAAAGCGCTTTCACACCAGTGGAGAAATGCAGAGCCTAAGTGAGTAGATGTTACCAAAAATATATATGTACTATATTATACAAACATATATACAGTGCCCTACACATTTATTGGAACCCCAGGTAAAGTTGAGTAAAAATAAGTTTAAAAAAAATTCGCCTCCTTGCTCACTGCTTATTTAAAAGGCATACCAGGAAAGAGCCTTTCTTGTCATTTAACTACAAATATTACTGGCTGGAGTTGCTACTGGCACATTGGTAGGTTTGGCGTACATGAGTGAGTTTGAGGTCATGGCATCATGAACTCCATGGAAACCTGCATTATAAATCAAGATCTGGATACCTCTGCCAAGACACTAAAAGTGGGTCATGGTGTGATCATCATCACAACATGGGAGCCTCCGTCTCCGACACTGTTCGTTAGTTTGTAAGGAGGTTCTGTAGACGGCTCGCTGAGGGGGTGCTATGTTCTTTGGTATCTACAGTGCTATGTGCTCCGCTCTAGTCATGCACTGGTGGAGACAGGCTCCTATGCTATGATCACAATTGATCTGCGCTCGATTGCTCTTCCCTAGTGACCAGCTGTTTTTGTCTCCTGAAACTGAATTGTGAGAACTGAATGTGAAAGAGGGAACATTTTCAGTGAGGATAATTCATAAATCAGAGCTTCAATTTCAAAATATTATATTAAGTCAAGTTGACTGGGATTCAGCTTCAATCATTCAATTTTTGCATATACCATTTAAATTCGGTTCCTCAATCACAATTGCTCAAATTTGGCCATTCAAATGCAATTCAAATTCGGTTTGAGGTGTCAAGTTTTATTCCATATTTATTCAAAGATTTCAAACCTGTAGCCACACCAGGCTTGTAAAAATATTTTTTTTGAGGTTTTATGATAATGAGATGTAACAGGAGAAGATTGAGCTCTTTTATTGGCAGAGGGAGGCGACTTTAGACTTTGATTTGAATACAGGGGTGCCAATAATTGTGCCATGTTTGTTTTTGTTTGATTGATTTATGAGAAAACGTCTATCCTCATGATATATTTATCCCTTTGGATAAATTGTCAGCTAAGAGTGTAAATGTAAGTATTTTGTCCAGAATTATTGAATGGAAGAAAACTTGAAGGAATGTTTGTAGCATTTAATTTCAGCTGGGCAATTTCTTCAAAAGTGCACAAATTACATCATTGGATGCCGACTGATCGTTTCTATCTTTTACAGCTACCATGTTGGAATCTCTGAAGAATAAATACTCCAGCTTCCTCTCCACCCATCCTAATGAGTAATCTGCTGATCTAATAGAAGCAGTGTGTTTTTTGTAAATTATGCAAGTGTCTAATACTTTCATGCCCACTCCACTGTATATATCTTGAATATTGATGTAAAACATTTTGTCTTTTTATGTCAGCTAATAAAATGTCTTGTTGTAGGCCTACAAACTTTACATTTGAAAATACTAATAATTAAGCCTAATTAAAGATGGCTTTGCTAGGCCAGCCTAAGAACTCAAGCCACTTAAAAGTAGAAGCTTTTTGTTTCTGTTTTATGTATTTGTTTTCTTTTTTGGGACTTTCAAGTCTAGACTTAGTTCTAATCTATTTCCTATGAGGGGGAAACCGACTGAATGAATTGATCATAGCCTACACCACATATTGAATAGGACCTAGTACGTTTTTTAAAATTGACATTTTTCCTCTTGTGTGATGAGTTCGTTGGGCCACTCAAGAAAGATACGAAAAGCGACGAATTGGTGTTTCCTCTTGAAGTCCTACATGCCAATGGTGATGTCTCACCAGAGTGCGGCGTTATCTTTTAACATCTGCTTGGCAGAGACATGGGAGGGACTCAACTTCAATGAGTAGCCTACTTTGTGAGTGGAGACCTGGTTGGGCAACACTGTCCCTTAGTCGCTATTATAATTTAATGAACGACAGCCTATAGAGATTTTGTTGACTTGAGGTGTGTCACCGTTGCCGGTCATTTAAAGTGAATAGAAATATAATTGATTCTGTAGAGTTGACGCGGGTTACAGCACTTTGGTATGGAGAGCGAAGGTCGAGTGCCCAATGGAGAAAATATGGCTTTGAACAAATTGGAAGAAGAGGAAGTAAGTTTAATCCAAATGTCTTGTTTCATATCATCGTAGAGAAGCGATATATAAACTTGTAAGATATGTCCTGTCCTCTGATGCAGCCACTAAGCAAATTGACAACGGAGCTTTTTAGGCTAACCGGTTAGACAGCCAGGAAGGATGTTACACAATTTAAAGCTATTGTTTACGTCTTTTTAAAATTATCATTAGCCTATTATTTAATTCCAGTCACTAAGAGTGTTGTGTGTTGTCCTTCAGTCAGGCAGACTCCACCTTTGACGGCCGTGTAGCCTAGGGAATTGACCTTGACTTTTGGTGTTTGTACGGCAACTTTCGCACGGTGTCATTGGAAATTGAATCCAAGTGTAAACCTTTAAGAACTTCCACCTATTGTTTGAAACGCGGGCATGTGCTAGCCTACATTAGTCATTAGTAGCCTATAATGCCTGTATCATTTTCTCCTAGCCATGTATAGAAGCCTACTTTGCCGAAACAGATTGACATTTGCATGTAGTGACAAGCTCATTAGACAGAAACCAGCCAGGTGAACACACCTTTCCCATGGGGCCCATACCCAATTCAAGCATGACAAATCTCTCTCACACACACAAAGTGAGTGTCCTATGCCAAAGCAAATAAAGAAGGATTGAGTGAGTGTGAGAAGGAAGTGTCCCACACAGTGGTTTCTGTGGGTTTGAATTGATCTCCCAATTCCTTACTCTAGAGTCTAGGCCTAATAAAAAAAATAACTTAGGCGAAAGGACAATGTGTCACCTTTGTCAAATGATTTCACTTCCTATGAAAAGTGTATTGGACACTTTGTATGTGGTGTTGTGTTATGTTAACATGACAGAGCACAAACACATAGGGACAGTTGTATAATACAACACATAATATAGAATTGTGTGTGAATTATTTTATGTAAATTCTGTAAATGATAATAACTTCAATGTGTTATTGATGGTGTTTTTTCCCTAATATTTTTTGGATGAATGAATGAAAAGCATCTGATATCTTAATGAATGACATATACTTTTACAAAACAACAAACAGATATCAATTGCCAAGTTGGTTTAAGATTTTTTAATTATACAAGTTGTATTCATTAAAAGCATTCTAGGACGGATAACGTATACGTGGTAGAATGTCCCATTATAACATAGGCTAATAATAATGCATGTAAGATTTAACTGAAAGTCGGACAGTTTTGTTGCCGTGGTGAAATACACTCTAACCGCTGTTTGCATGTTGAAGTCTCGTTCCAGGGAAAACATTTGTTGACCAGAAGGTAAAGACCTTCCCCATTTTAGTCTACGGTGAACAACCTTGAGAGTGACGTTTAACTGTTCTCAGTAGCATGAAGGAGTTTAACTTTTACTTCAAAGAAAAAGGACCCATTGATCTTAGCGCTACACATGAACATTCTTAGATGTGCTGTTCTGCAGGAACAACCACACAGCATGTCCTGCTCATTCAACCTTCCTTCTTCCACCTTAGATCATTGGCCAAACAGGGCACTTAAATCGGCCAATCGACATGAACCACTACGCCACCAAGAAGAGCGCGGCCCAGAGCATGCTGGATGTCGCCCTGCTGATGGCCAACTCATCGCAGCTGAAGACGGTCCTCTACGTGGGGCCTGCGTACCGCTTCTTCATCCCTCTCATTGTGCTCTTAAGTCTGTCTATCACACTGCAGGTGGTGGTGGGTCTTCTCCTGGTCTTCATCGGTCAGTATACCATAGGTGCTATTCAGGGCCGTAGGGTGGATTGTGCTGGGGGAGTGTGTGTGTTGGGGGGGGGGGGGGCATGCTGAATTGCAGTTATGAGCATATAGTGGCAGAGAGTCTATACCATTGCATCAGAGTCTTACATTGCATGCATCTTGCAATATTTATGTTATTTAATGTTGAAGTAGGTCACTGCGCACTGCCCAGTTTTAAATCATCTATGTAAATCAGTGCTGATGTACTGTACTTGTACACATATACTGCACTGTTGGATAGATGGTTCAGACATGTGTGCGCTATACATTAGGCTGTACATATTTATTCATTTATGGGCATGATTTGATGAAGCTATGACATGACAAGCCAGTGCTGACCTTTTTGGGTGTTTATCTGAATGGTAGTAGATTATTTTGGTACCAATAGATTGACTGTGTGATGAACTGTCAGAGAGTGGCAAATGGTAGAATGATAGTTTTTCTTTTAGGCAGTTTTGTACATCTCTGGAAATGACCACATTCTGCCCTTCTGGGTCATTTATTTTTTCTTGGAAACACAACTGAGGCCCACTACCAGGTCTTGTGAGTCTGTATCTCAAAGTAGATCAATATAGGCTGAAATATGAGTACTTTAGACCCTTATTTGCGAAGATATGCTCATGCTTTTTGCAAAATGCCCTATGGAAACTCCCCATAGGACTTTGGGCTACCCAAAATGCATACTGACAATAAAAAATGCTTACTGTGTGGCAACCTCTTGGTGTAGAAGCATAATTCTGGTCTCAAATGAAAGGTAACACTTTGAGGTTTCTTGTAGACTTGGAATGTATGTCAGGGGTTCTGATATAGAATGACTACACAAAATATGGAATGATTACATAAATGTCTCTATTTTTGCATTTTCTTTGTTGGTTCAATGGGTGTGTATAAGATGGACTATACATCTGCACAACTAATATTGGATAAAACAACATGAATGTTAAATTTCTAGGGATTCCTGTGAATATTTCAATACCCAATATGCTGTATCTACTTATTGCTAAGGGATATACTGTACACTGCAGCTAATAGTGAGGCACAAAAGGCGGAGGGGGGGGGGGGAGAGGGGGGCATTTTTGATCAAATTTAATTGAGACATAGTAAGATTAATCTGATCATGTAAAGCACTATACAGATTGTACATGAAAAATGTTGTCATATATGGATTCCCAAGCTTTTAAATGGTGTATAATATTACTATGCTACATAGCAATATGGTGCATACAATTGATTTAGAATGTTGGGGGGAGGTGGGGGCCACTGCAGTTGTCCCACCTGCGGGACACCCGAAGTGTAAACTGCTAAGTCATATGGGCTCACGGTACTGGTCTGACCCCATCTCTCTCTCTTTCATCCTTCTAGTCAAGTATGATCTGAACGACGTAAGGAAACAGCGAAAACTCAACACCATGAACAATGTGGCCACAGTGATGGTTTTCTTCACAGTTCTCATCAACATCTTCATTACTGCTCTAGGATTCGAGTCCAGTCGGTGAGCAACGTCTCGGTCTGGATTTCACCCGCATGTATGTAGGATGACGCTGCATGACTGTGCCTTACTAACTGCATGTACATAACTAGCTCTCAGCAGTCATACATACTTTTCATTACCATCATCACTTTTTATTTTGTATGTTTCATGGCACTATTGGTCTGATTTTTTAAAATTTTATTTGAAAGTAGACATTATTTGACACGTGTTGTGAAATCATATACTGCATGGTATGACATGTATCGTCATACAACGTATGGATTTCAAAAGTCAATTGTGTCATCTTGTACTGAACACATACATGTTTTCCAGTATTGCTTGTCTGACCTGAGGTTTCGAGTTAGCATGCAGTAATCTCCGGTTCCCCGTGTTCTTTTCCAGGGTGGGCCTTGACATTGTGCCGGTTCCTCAAATGCTTGGGTCTGACAACCACACAGGTGCGGGGTAGTGCCCTCACTGGGTCAATCGTCTCGGTAGAGAGCTTGGGAGGAGAGGGCTCTGAAGGGACACTATTCACATGCTCACCATTCACCCTGTGCACAAGCACTTTCAGATTATGACTCAAGAGCCATCCCTCTGATTCATAATATACTGTATGGCTGTATATACTGTATATACTATAGGCTACAGTTAGGGATGTCCGATATTGGCTTTTTTGCCGATATCCGATATGCCGATATTGTCCAACTCTCAAATTTCGATTCCGATATCAGCCGATACCGATGTCGATATATGGGTTATTTTTCCTCAAAACTAATTTAGGTAACATCACATATCTCCTGTTGTGGAATTAACACAACATGCTTAATGTTATTGTGATGCCCCACTGGATGCATTCTTGAATGCAACAAGGCTTTCCAAATGTTAACATTGTCTGTGCAAAATAAGAAAAATACTTGTAACATAGCAGAATGTAAAGCCAACTAAAATAACAGGCTACCCTTTTTCTGTGTTAAATGAGCCTGCATTTGTAGGATGCTTCATGAACTGTTTCTTTAACTAAAACTCAATCACCTTAATTGAATGAATGCACAAATATGAGTCAATTACAATGTGGCAAGCAACTATACTGCACAATTTTGAAAACATTTGTTTGAGCTACAAAAAATACTTCAGGCTTGAGGTGAAGTACAAAAAATAAAACATTTTAAGGTGTACAAATCTAAGCAGCCTTTGTCCCTAGCCCATTACTTGGGCTAATGCAATCATTGAAATTATAAACTGGGCTCAATCAGCACTGCTCTACATGAGCAACAACAAAGAGATGCAACATTAAGGTAGTGTGCAATAAGAACAAGGAAGGCACAAAGTTTCAGTCCAGACCTTCCAGAGTAGTAAACAAAGTCCTCCTTTAGTATTAGTCCAATGAACGGGGCTAAAAGACCGACTGGCCTTCATAACGGGCCATACCCACTATCAGGCTTGGAATTTCACCATTTTAGGGGCAAGGCCACTTGGCCTTCAGTTGGGCATATTTGGTGGGGGGCACAAAGGCCACATGTCAGGGCACCAAGGCCAAAGTTAACTATAGTAGGCTATAAAAATTATCAAAGTTGTATTCACTGCAGTAGACCTGCATCACTGTATGAAACATTACAAAAACATAAAACATGACATATTACATATAACTGTAAATCATCTGATCATCTAATATTTTCAGATATCTAGGCTATATTTAACATTTATTTTATATTTGGCCTGTTATGAAATCATGTATTGAACAATTTAAGCACAGCTCAGCTTTAAGAAACTCAGATGCATGCTTAGCATTTTGTGATCATTAAGGCTACTTTCACAAACTCTTATAGTCAGCTGTCCTCTGATTTACCGATATCTAGGCGACATTTGTAATATTTGTTTTGTATTTGGCCCGTTATGAAATAATGTGGAACAATTTAAACACAGTGTAAAACTTAAATCCCAAATTTGGAGACATCCATGTATGTTGAAATTTACTGCAAATTCAAAACGGGATTAGTCTAGAACGGCTAACTGTACAGGGGACTGATTTACACCTTTCTGTTCGGTAAGGTCTGCTGTTTATTCTGATATATGGTTTGTCATATGTTAAACGAAGGGTTCTGAAGTATTCCACCAAGATGAATGGGTAGGGAGATGGACGCAAAACCTTCAGTAGAATTTATGATTAAATTGAATGATATTATTTACTTTTCTCGCGAACCGTTCACCACAGCAATTAGCGGCTAACATCGTTTAAAAGCTGAGAAAAAGCTCTTTCATGTGATACTTGTGATGTCTGTGTGATGAGTAGGCTTCTTCGCGAGTAGTTCAACTGAGAAGAATGGGTTAATTTGGACGCACTTTCTTGCGCTGTCACTTTCTCCACTGCGTAATTTGGCCATAGGCTAAATATATATCGCTATTAGTAGGACGCAAAGCAGAATATTTAAAGAAGGGGGCACCAGAGAATGTCTAATAAGGGGAGAACTGCCACTCTCGGAAAACTTCCGGTTTCTAAACTGTTCTGAACTGGTTGCAGTTCCTTCTGTGGTTCCACATGAGGGCGCTCGTCCACGAGTGCAGAATGCATGGAGGTCTATGGAGCTGTACCCCTCAAAATCCACTTTTTTCGGGATATAATTTTTTTACAAGTAATTTGAATATTGTTTTCGAAAGGGGAGGCAAAGAAAATACACTTGGTTGAGTATTATATTTTTTAACGTCACTTAATTGTTCTAAAAAGCCTTTCAAACGTGTCAATGACGTCATTCATTAGCACAATGCTAGCGTGTTATGGGCAACAACGACCCAACCTGTAAGAAATCAAAAGGACATAAGTACTCGTTCATTCAACTTTTGACCTATAACCCATGTTGAAGTTATACAAACTACAATCAAATCTGAGATTTGTCAACGACAATCAGGTGAAAGAGGCAAATTTAGCCGTCTAGCTCCATTGACTCCCATTCATTCTGCACTCATGGCGATCGCCCCCAGTGGAACTCTGGTGGAACTGCAACCAAAATTCGGTACAATGGGACTTAATACGGAGTGGCAAGGCTCTCCGTAGACGGGCTCTGGGGGCACCAAGGCCACCGTGGCCTGTAAACCTCTGATTTTCAAAGGGGCGTCACGGCCAACGCAAGGGGCTACGACGGCCATGGCCAATTCCAAACCACAGACATAATGTTGAAACAGAGCGAGCAAGTTTGTTACTGCAGCCATCCACGCTTGTGTGTATGCTTCAAGACGCAGCTTGATGAGGTCATCATCTGTGCGCCGGTAAACGCTTCAGGAGCGCATAGGCACTATTTGGGTGTAACCATAGATATATACACTAGATGTCGCCTTCTGCTTCTCAGCATGCGTCAACACCGCCGCCATCTTTGTACAGGGATCTGAATCGCTAAACTAGTTCTCCTGTATTGTCAGCGTTACCTATTTAGCGACGTTTGGCCATCCCCAGCGATAGAAAACCTTTTTAGCGATTAGCGACAAATTTGGGAACTTCTCACAATGATGGCAGATCGGCTTCTTTGTTGTTGAAACGTAAGAAAATCACCTTTCTCATGGCTTTGTCATTTATGAATTCAGCTACATCTCGTTTGCCCATGGCACTGACCCATGCTTATAAAAGTAACGACTGGCGTAGCCTATGTAGTAGCAGAGGTAAATGTTCTACAGATCTACAGCAACTTCTGGTGAGATTACAACTTACATGAGTAAACGAGACGAGGGGTATGTGGCCTCAACCAGAGCCTGTCTACGAAGAGCCTGTTTACTTTCATTGTATCGAACCTGGTTGCAGTTTACTCATTGTTCCTCTAGGGGCCGCCGCTAGCTAGTGCAGAATGAATGGGAGTCTATGGGGCTAGACGGGTAAAATGTATCTTTATTATCGTCTTAAGCTTAGTTTTCTCTAGACTCAACCATAAATACATGCCTGTCAGTTGGAACAACCCAAAAAATTAGATAATTGCTTGAGATTTTGACGATTTATGGTGATTTTATTTTCGCTAGATCTTTGCCCAGATTGACGCTAATGCATTATAGAGGAGTGGATCACTGAAGCAAGATGGCGTCTCGATTGACGCATTCGTTCCAATGAACAGCAGTAGTCAAGGCGACATCTAGTGTATATATCTATGGGGTGTAACCAAGGGGGCAGGCGAATTCCCGGAAGTAGAAGAATCGACGTAGGCTGGAGGGACCACCTCTCTGCTAACTCCCATAGAAGTCCATTCATTGTAAGATTTTTTTGAAATACCATAACTTCATATAACATATATCATGTGCCGATATTGTAGCTTCTGTGTAATCCACATAAACACTACAAAGGCTAAACAGACTCCACTAGCTCGTCCGTAACGTTGGTTACCCGTAAGAAGAACGGTTAGCTTGTTCGGTTGGAGGGAAGCTAGCTTTGACGTAATCTCTCTTTCGCGCCGTAGGGAGATAACCGTATTGTTTGGATAAGAAGCTCAGTCCACCTTGCCTATGACGGTAACTCATAAGCAAAACCTAGCATACACGACCGTATGTTAAGGTAAAGCATTACACAGAGGGAACCTAATAATAATAAAAAAGTAAACCTAATTTTTTAAAAAAGGGCACTAATCATTTCAGAGGTTTTCGATGGATTGACCGTAGGTCGGAAAAGTGGAAAAAAGATTAGCTTCAAGGCTAAAACTTTGTTTTGTTTTAGCATGACTGTTTTTGAAGATGATCATGTAGGCTATGGTAGCTTCAACATTAACTCGACTTGGTGAGGATGATATTAATAATAATACATAAATAAATGTTTAACTTTGATGACTTTGAAGGCGAAGGAAGTGTAAGAATAATTTCTGTGTATCTATCATATGAGTTACAAGATTCAGTTCGATGGCTAACGTCACGAAGTTAAGTGTGAGTCTGCGCAGTACTGGGGGGACCAACTGAAAAATCGTTCTATTTGACTCAGTGCCCTCCCATTGAAAACGACGGAGTCTGTTCGTCCATTTCTTTTACTGTCTATGGGTGTAACGCAAGGATTATTTTATTGGTTTTAAGGCAAAAAAAATCCGATAACGATATTAACAGATATTACATTTTTATGCTAATATCGGTGGGCCGATATTATCGGACATCTCTAGCTACAGTGTATGCTTTTATTTAAAACAAACAAATGAACAAAACCAGGTTTATCAAGGTGGGTTTTCCAAGAGAGGTCTCGCTGTAAAATGTCATTCATAAACTCAGGTGCTAATAGACATAAATGGGGAAGGCATTATCATTGGACATTATGTTACAGTAGATAGTGCTGAACTGGTAGGTTTCATTTCTCATATGTCAAACACTAGATCAGTCAATTAAAGTCAGTTTCTTAGGAAATGTTCTCAGGTTTGTAGTATAGCTTTTGTGTGGTTGTGAACTGTTTCTGCAATACTGTACAATGTTACAATTTCCTTTTTTTTTATAAACTGTTCCTTTACTTATTCATCTTGTTTTATTAAGCTATTTGTACAATACTTTATTATTTTATAGAGGCATTAAAATTGTTTTACTTTCTCTACTTTGTCTATATAAAACATTTCATTTCTATACCTGAAAAAACACAAAGTGTAACCTATCTACCATGCATTCAATTCTTGACACCTGAGCTGTTCATTATACTGCAGACATCCAGGCCTCTGCCCACTGTACATAATGCATTCGGTTTTGGGTAACAAAGATCAGTTGAAGCCTAAGATTTAAATGTGTAGTATTCTCTCCCACTCAAAGAAATAATCAAAACGCCTAATGCAAATTGTGTTGTAGAACACCATGAGATTTTGACCATATTTTAT
This sequence comes from Alosa pseudoharengus, assembly GCF_046254945.1. Lineage (NCBI taxonomy): Eukaryota > Metazoa > Chordata > Actinopteri > Clupeiformes > Clupeidae > Alosa > Alosa pseudoharengus. Next base: position 31,157,265 of record NW_027468881.1, on the reverse strand, counting down.
CTTACATTTGTTCAGTGAAAAATTACATTAATTGCGTAAAAAGTAAACCAAACTTAATATAAAAACAAACAATAACGCTTAAAACAAACTTTATTGTTGGACAAATGCATTGAAGATGGGTACAAACAAACTGGAAAAAATATTGTTAAAGTTAACAAGTGGTCCATACAAAATTTGGAAAGGACAGAAAGAAAATGCATCTTCTACATCACAACATTATCTTTGGCAAAACATTTGACAACACTGTAGTCCTTCTTAAGGTAAAAAAAAAACAACGACATAATAGTATATTGATACAATCAAGATACTTCTGATATAAAAATACTGAGGCGCATTGATTTGAATTAAATATTGTGTTCAAAATCTATTAGACTCAACTCAACCCAAAAGTAGAGCTGTATCAACTTCCATATAAAATGCATTCAATTCAGTGTGGAATTAGAGTGACTGCACAGGATGCAAGCTAGCAAGTACAAAATTGGCAATTTTTTGCACTAAAGAGTAATGTCTGTACATTCAGAAATTTAATCAGGTAAAAACATTTAAAAAAATACTTCCTTTTTATGATTTATGGTACTGCAGTCGACTAAAAATGTCTTGGCATTGAACCATAGACAGTTTCTGAAAAAAAAAAAGGCATTTACATTCTATAATGTTTGAAGAGGTACAGTACCATAAACAGGAAATACTCTTGTGAATGTGAAATTGAAGTGTTTTTTTGTAGTGAAACAATTCTTTGTAAATGAAAAGAACCAGAAAATGGTCAACTATGCTTCAATCCCCCTGTTGAATGGGTTTTCCTCCTGGGTCTCCATGATTGAGTATACGTAATACAGAAATACTGCTATGATGACGAACACAAGCAAGCGCAGCCATCCCGGGATTCCACCTGATTTGGGGACTTCTGTGATGGGCTTCTTCTGGCTAGCTTTTAGGGGCGATGCCATGGAGTAAGACGTGTTCTGATAGGACGCTTTTGACCTGTTAATGATGGGCCTGAGACAAAGTGGGGAAAAAGAGAAAAAACAAAGAGCTTTACATGTAGACTACGGTGATAAGACAAGCTAATAATGACTTCAAATCCTGATTCTGTTACACTGACACTTTTTAGTACAGAGAATGAAATATAACTGTGATTTAGGCAGGACATCAAGACTCACTCTTCAAAGTGGTGATCAACTTCATCGTCGTATTCAAAATTTCTTGGTCTTCGGACGCTGAGGAAAGATGACACAATGACAATGCAAACACTTTTCACATTTTGACAGGCCCAGTATCATCATTGCTTTGATTTGCTGTAGATCCACCACCATAACACCACAATATCTGCGTCAACTGTACTCACACATCCCCAAAGCCTTCATTTCTCACCTGAAATTTGGAGAGAACAAGCAGTATTGTTTATGTTATAAATGAAAACCAGTCTGATTTAACAGATATAAACAATGCTACCTTTTAAACTCTGCCTTTGCACACCAACATGAAACAATTGTAAGATTATCATATTGCTAGGCAGAGGATATAGGACCACAAACTGGTAAAAATAATGCTAGTACAATTTGAATATAAACTATTAATGAAACAAAATGCATATGAAATAGTGAAGCTGAGTTAGTCTTTGAAAGGTTGATGTCTATCTGCATTGGTTTGCAAATCACCTACCCAATGATTCCTCTTTAGGTAAAAGTCAGCACTGCATCAAACCATGCCATGCCACGCCACTACAATTTATCAATGCTTGCTATTGTACATTTCCTACTAGTTTTGCATTTCTGCCCCTATAGATGGGACTAAAGACACCATTGCTTTTCAAACACCTGACTGGAGCGACATGTTTTACCAGAATCTGGTCCAATAGTTAATCTGTCTAAGAAAGAGCCATGCATATGCACCTACCGGTGGATGATATTCGATGTACTCGACTTCTTCCTCTGTCAGAACAAAAACAAATCTTCAGTAAATAAGCATAACATTTTTATGAGGTAAAAGACAGATTTTATTTTACAATATACTAGCTTTAAGCAGCAAGAAGTAGTTTTGATCAACAGCTACACTTGAAAATTATTTGGGATGAAATGGCATGAATAGCCATTTCATCCCAAATGAAAAGGATACCAGTACTAGTACCCTATAAAAGCATGCTTCAAAAAGTGACAAATTGTTGTCTCTTAAAGGTGCTATAAGTGATGCAGGGTAACGTCACTTCTGTTGACGTTCAAACAAAACAGAGAGCCAGATCGCTACTCCCTCCCCCTCCCTTCCATGCAATTGAAACTCTACCAAACACGCATCTCGTCAGTGAAGTTGTTTTGTGGCGGTTTTTGGAGCCTAGGCTGTCCATGGAGGCCACTTTTCTTTTCTTTTTTTTTACAGTGTATTCTGGGCACAGGCAGCTAACGGATGGTGAGGTGATGTTAGCTGTATGTGACAAAAAAGTCCCAGTCCCTTCGTTAAAACGACGAGAGACTGGATTACACTTCCATCAAGAGCTTTAATATCTGTAAGGTACTTCAATTAGGCTGGTCAACATGGAGGCACCAGTTCATTATCTAAAGACATGATGATTCTCACTCTCTCCAATCTGCTGCTGTACTGTATCTACAGAAATCAAGATGTTTTTTTTACAGGTTCTGTGTATGTCGCACAACTTTGGCTTATGGCCTGTTGGTAAAAAGCTAGATTCAAATAAGATCCCAGGTAAACTGGAGGATGAGAGTGCAACAGGTGACTAAACTGTCACCAACTGAACTGTGTGTGCGCGTTCGTGATTAAATGTGTGTGTGTGTGTGTGTTTATGTGCGTGTACGCGCCTGTGTGTGTGAGTACCTGTGTGTGTCAGTGTGTGTTAGTGCCTGTGTGTGTGCATGTGCGTGCGTGCATGTGTAATGTGTGCGTGTCTTTATGTTTTTGTGTGTGTGTGTGCGTGCGCGTGTGTGTATGCACGTGTGTGTGTGTAGCTGATATGCCGCCCCCCCCCCCCCCATGAACTGAACCTGTCAGCCCAAGATGCCTGCAATTACAATGCTTCATTTTTTGCCTTTTCATTTCTCACTAGGTACCTGAAATGAGTGGATATGGGATGTTATGACATGGGCCCTGGAATGGAGACCAACAAACAAAAATAATTTGGTCATCCTAGGCCCTATGGTTCTCGAGATATTCACTGAAAACTGTGTCTGGCCATCTACAGGCTGATTGGTGTAGTCACTAAATGTACAAAACACATGTACACCAGGTGGACTTTTTGCTAACAGGTTTGTGTGGGTTCACCGCTCCTCTCCAGCAGAAATCACAAGAGTACTTTCAAGACGATCATAAAACATAGATGTAGATATGGGTTACAAGCCAATCAATCTTACCCTCTTCTCTGTAGTATGTCTTGTCAGATGACTGTTTCAGGGTACCTTTGGTCATGGCCTCTCTCAGCTTCTTCTCATAGAGGCTTCTGGTGCTGCCTAGCAGTCGGAAGATGATTTATATTTAAGACGAAAATAACAACACACCCAACAATCTGACTTTGTCTTCTGCTGGATATATGCTTTGTATAGGATGTATAGTGGATAGTTAAAAACATGAATTAAAGTTAATGAATCAATCAGTTGTCTCCATACATACCAACGACAGGCCCATGCTTGATGCCATATTCATCCAGGAGATCAGTGATCTCTTGTACTGACTTGGTGCTTAGATCTGCCATCCCTAAGCTAGAGACAACAGTGGGGTGTAGTAATGCCGTTCATTACAGTTTTATTTTACATTACGGTTTCTCTATTACCCTGGAGTTAGCTGAGGCAAAATTATACTACCTTCAAATGACAATGCTGAGGTTTGACTATAGTCCAATGTATGCAAGTATGTAAGTACTAGCGGATGATGTAGTCAGATGTAACCTCTGTCATGAACTAGCAGCTATTCAACGTTAGTTTCCTTAAAAAAAAAAAGAGAGAGAGACCAAATGAACTGGCTAGCTAGTAACAAAAGCCAGTGTATCCTTTCGACGTTAATGCTAACCACCAGCTAACTAGCCTTATATGTTACACGCAACCCCAGCTACTCGTTTCACAAGGTATTCACAATTTGTAACTGACGTCGATGTTTACATACGTTAACATTAGAGAAAGAGCGCGCCAAACGAGTTCTGCGACATACCAATTCAAGTTACAGAAATTAAGTTTAGGATACTTACTAGACGACCGAAAAACTTAACCAGCCTTTCTTGTACGTTACTTTTACGAATTTCGATGAATGGATGAGACTCGACTTACTATAACATTCAAGTAACGTTGACAAGTTTCTATTTCCCAATCAAACCCAGCTGCAGTTTGCTAATAACATTTTGTGAATTTCAACCAGGCCAATATGATATGAAAAATCTCTGGCTACCGAGTTGCATCATAGAAGGCTACTAGTTAGTGTCATAAAAGTACATAATGCAAATTACCTTCCAAGTCACTCCAGGCTCCACTTCTTGGCAAGTTGTCAGTGAAATTCACGACTTGTTTCGCTGTGGGCGTGACCATCATAGACAGGGCGTAACTCGCGACGTGCCGCGCGTCACAGGGTGAGCGCAAAATGCAAACGCGCAAAAATGATCAAGACAGGAAGATCAATTTGGTGATTTATCGATTAAAATGAGCCTATAAACTACACATTGTGTGTTTATTTACAAAATGTTACTTGAAAGACCACCGTTGTGGGACAAATTGCTGAGTTGATGGTCACAAACAGTGATGTTGCCAAAGGTTTCGGCTACATATGCATAACATGACACGGAGAGATGTAGGCTAAATTAAGTTCATTATGCTACCTAAATTAAAGTCCGTGAGAACGAGGATCATAGGCTTTGGCAATTATGTCTGAAGGTAGGCCAACCATGAAAGCAGGGGATTTCTCCAACAAATGCACTGTGCGCCATCTAGTGGCTTTAGCTTTGGCCAAAAGTTCACTACCTTATATGGGCAGCACTATATGGAATTTTTTTCCCGGCACTGCAGTCCTATGAGTTTGGAGAATGAGTCAGCCGCATGCCAATTACTGGGCGTTGGCTGGTAGTTCTTCTCGGTGCTTGCGACACACAATGAGCAGCTGCCCTTCCTCTCCAAACTCTGTTTAGCACTTAGGCCTAAATGAAATGACTTACACATTAGGCCTATATAAAATTCTTAGAAGTGCTACCCAGAAACAATATAAATATTGTTCTCTATTACCAGGTCAGTGTACACTGTGTGAGTAAATAAATGCATAGGCCTACAGATGAGAAAGACAATTCGAAAGACACATTCGAGAGATGAATTGACAGAACAATATTTAAGACAATTTTATTGTGTATCAAAATATTGTATCAGACTTACAAACATTGCTGATGTTGGTTTCTTTTTAAAACATTTTTTTTTATTTTGCAATACTGATTACACAATAACAAGGTAGCACAAGAAAGAACTTGAAGGCATGGGGAGTGAGAGGGGAAATGTGGCACTTTGAAAAAAGCATTTCATTTTTATTTATTCATTTTAGATATTGCAAAAACACCTCTTTGCATAACCTCGCTCACTTCCACTTTATTAAACATCGGCTTCACTACGTCAACTTCAGTCCAATTTTCTAACTTCCCTTTTAGTCAAAAAAGACCAACTTTGGTGCTTTGGTCCTTCTCTAGGTCAGCCAGTTGTCAGCTGGCATAAGATACTGTAAATGCTTATGAACAAAATGTGTAGACAACGCTCAGTTTGCAAGTGCAGGAAGATGTAAAAATGTTAAGCCTTAGAGAGAGAAAAAAAGACTCAAAACACAGAGGACACATAGGGCAAACCCCCAAAACAGGCTACTTTTGCACCAGTGTTAGTTTTTGTTAAAGTGGTGTCATAAAGGCACTGAAAGTGTGTGGCAGTACTGCTTTAAGTGTGTCAGTTCACCCTAAATAATGACCAAAACATCTTGGTTACTCCAGATGTGTGGTACGTAATCCACTGGTCATTGCTCTTGCCACAGGCTACAGTTATCATCTACAGTTAAGCTCAGAACAGCAGTGTCCTACAAATCAGGCAAAACTAGCAGCAGCTACGTTAGGGACAGCATCAGTAACACATACACCTATGTAAACCAACACCGGAAAAGGAGCCAGAGCTACACAACTACCTGCATCCACCTCGGACATTTTAAAATGACCTAAAAGTTATTACTGAAATTCAGTCGGCTTACAGTAAACAAAGGTGCTTTTTAAAATGTAAATCACTCTATTAGAGACACATAGTATGGCTGGGAAGGTTATGAATAAAACAGTTGAAATGAAATAGATAGAAGACACAAATAAAATATGGAGGATGGAACAGGGGGGATGTTCAGTGTATGTGTGTAGTTTGGGAACAGGAGTCTTTGGTTGGGCCTCCAGCTCGCATACTGGGCCTGGATTTTGGGGTCGGTGGTTCTTAGACAGTGAAGTGGTAAGGGCTTCCTGGGATGTGCTCGTCGCCCCACTTGACCACCAGGATGTACTCGCCCTTCTCCTTGAGCTGGTAGGAGACATTGTAGAGGCGGTTTCCCAGGTGTTTCACCAGGATTTCCTCGCATGGTACTTTAGGCCCATCAACTCCAACCAACAGCATGTTCCTCCCTGAGAAGTGGCAAATAAAGTAGGAAATATTGGAAAACCAAATTGCAAATACCCTAGGACATGGAATGGTTTAACATTCATATACAAATCACGAAAGACACTCCCAGATTATTCAGAAACAATTACCTGCTTTGCTGCAGTCCACACTGAAACTGTTCTTCTGGCCAACGAAGGCTTTGGTGAGACCCAGGCCCTTGGCAACCACCCGACTGGCATCAGACGAGGCCCAGCCTGGCGCCGCTTGCTGACTGGACGTCACGCTACGGGTAACGGGGTCCACCATCACGGATGAGGTCTCGTGATTGCTGTGGCTGCTGACCAGGCGAGAGCCTGTTCAAGAGTGAAAATGTGTCAGACAAATGTCAGTGGCATGTACTAGTATTCACATATTGAATTAAATTCAGAATTAAATAAAAAAAAAAAAAAATTACTTTGTTCTCACAATCACTGCAGTGCTTGTCTATGATCAACCTACAAAAATGTGCTGTAACTGTACACTGTGCAGGGCTAGCGAATGATCAACTCACCAGTGATTTTAGCTTTGAACGGGCTGCCAACAATGTGATAGGGTCCTCCATATTTGATTGAGATCAAATAGTTCCCAGGAGCCATTGGGGTGTAGGTGACCTTGTAGCCCTCTGGGCACTCCTGACAGTCCATCTTCACCTTGGACGGGCCGTCAATGGTCACAGCCAGGGCACCAGGACCAGCCGAACTTGTATTGACAATAAACTCACATGGGGATCCTGAGAATGAGACAGTCAAATCTCCATTTATTTAGCAGCTATACTTTATCCAAAACAGATGAGCAGTTCAGCCATGGTATGTATTTATAATATAGCTGACATATGTAAGTCACTTTGGTCAAGAAGTGTCTGCTAAGTGTAATGTAATGTAATGTAATGTATTTCATCAGTAGATGTGCTCAACAGAAATCACCGTCATGGATAAGTTACTGCAAGCTTTCTGTTCTACCAACTGAAATTTAGGAGCCTTGACATTTCCGATACCACAGAGCTATACGATTTTAGTGGCACACATGGAAGGGGAATAAAAGCATTCAGTCCTTGCAAAGGGAAGGAAAACGAGAAATTCTTGGAGGTGAAACCGATGTGGATACCTGTGGTGCCACCCTCTAGTCCAGCGCCGTATGCGGACACCATTCCTGGATCTCCGGCCTGGCCTGTTTCCCCGACCCGGATCTTGAAGGGGCTTCCGGGAATGTGGGAGCCATTGAACTTCACATCAATCAGGTAAAGACCATTTTCCCTCGGAATAAATCGTACAGCATACTTGTCTGTGGAGGGGAGGAGGCAGTAAGGAATGGGGATGATTAGTAATGTTGAATCACACAAGAGAAACTTGGGAACGCTAAGGAATTTCAATAATGACAAACATACGCAAAACCTACAGCAGGGCTGCCTGGCTAAGAGAATGCTCAGGACATCAGACTAAACATGTAGGACGATAAGGCACTGAGAGCTGAATCAAATCTAGTGAGCATCTCCTAGCTGCAAACCATGTTGCTTTCCTTAGCTGAAATACCTGGCTTTCCGATAATGAAGGTTATCTGATCGGTTGAATCTTTTTCAAATATAGGCTTAAACGCCTGAGGCATTTCCCTTGTCTCCACGTTACCTTCATCGATCTCTGTGACGCAGCATTCCTCGAGCGCCCCAGACGGGCTGTGCACCTTGGCGTCGATGACACCCTTTGCACCATTCAGGCTTACTGCAAATGAAGCCGGCTGGTTCACCTTTAATCCCGACTCCTGTGTTCAGACAACAACTCAACACTCAACTCAACATCAAGCTCTGTTAGACATTTTGTACATCGCATTACTTGTTGGATCAATAATGAGTACAACTCCTGCTTGACTGCATGACTCATTATCACATCTAGCTGTTTATATTTTCAGTACCATAGAACCTAGTTCATACTTATACAATGAATTTGATGACTGACCAAAAGCTTGACATGGAATCTACCCTGAGTTCTCCATGCTTTTCCCTCTGATTGTTTATGTTCGTATATGGAGTTCTCTCTTTCTTGTCTCATAATCTCTGTCCATTAGACTACCTTACCTTAAGGCTAAAAGGGTTAAAAAGGGTAGCATAAGGCAAAGAGTAAAGAATATAGACCCTTACAGCCCACAGAGAACAGCAAAAAAAAAAACAATCACAATTCGCTAATGAACGAATGAGTGATTGTCTATGTGAGCAGATTTTAAATGGGAAAAAAGGTGAAGTGAAGAAATTGCCTCTGTTGCCCTTTTTAAACCTTTAGCCCCTGGTTTGCATTCCACTGAAGGAGGGGAGAGGAGGGCGGAGAGGGAAGGCTGTTGGAAGCCTTTAGGACGAGGCACGAGAAACACAAACAGTCCTTTAGTGTCCCCGAGTCCTGAACACCCATGATCACAGCAGCAGGCCTCAGAGAGAGCAGCCGACTCTAGCACTGAGCGGGCTTGGATCTAGCCCAGGTGAGCTAAAGGTTATTGCTCTAGGCCGCTACGCCTCGTTCTCCTCTATTTGCTCTGACCTTTTACACCCCAATTTAAATGACATAATTTACCGGGCTGCCTGAAGCAATGACCTGAAATTGCAGGATGTCGTAAAATTCAACTTCATTGCTTAATTGCTGCTTAAGGTCTTATTGAAGCGCAAATTACCCCCTATTATGTCTATGCCTTAATCTATAATAAGAGCACTGTTCATAAACTGGTTAAAATAGTGGAAGTTAATCTAGTTTCACAAAAATATCAATATCTCTATTCTGTTAATATATCCTTTTTCTACAGATAAGTATCTGCAAGCTATAATCTGTGTTTAACCAACCTCCCGCTTCCTCATATAAATCACCATTACCCATTAACTGTCTGCATTAGCAGATGTGCCTTGATTCCCTGACTGAGGACGGAGCTGCTGTGTGATGGGTGGTCTTGAACTCTTTCTGGGTGGACAATTGTCTGTTTTCCTCATAGCCTCACCTGAAGACTGGCAACAGTAAGACGGCGGGCATCGTCGGACGGCGAGGCCACTGGCACCACGAAGGGACTGTCGGGGATGTGCTCATCGTTGAAGCGGATAGAAACCTCGTAGTCACCTGAAACCAACACGAATCATTCATGTTGCTTCATGTCCTTATAAGGCTATTATATGTAACTTTGTTGATTGTTTTAGTTTTAGCCTTAATACTGTAAATAACCTTGGTAATTGCAGTATATTTTTCTCAAAGACTGATAGTCTTTAATACCAACCAAGGCATTGATCATAAAACACAAGTAATATCTATGCATTTTACCTGGCTCTTGGACAATGTAGGAAACGCCGCTGGATCCGTCCTTGCGGTCCTCAAAGGCAATTTCAGCTTTGCTTGGGCCCTCAACAGCAATAGACAGACCACCAGCGCCAGCCTCACGGGTCCAGATACTGAATTCAGCTGCACCACAAAAGGATTGGTCATTTACCATGAGGCCAACTGGTCCCTTTCTTTGTGCTCCCTCACCCATTCTCATACTTACATAAACACATAGCAGTATTTCCCTTCATCAATACCAACTTCACAATCTAATGTACCCAGTGATTGCTAATTTTTATTCCCTCTCCACTATGCACACACACACACACACACACACACACACACACACACACACACACACACACACACACACACACACACACACACACACACACACACACACACACACACACACACACACACACACACACACACACACACACACACACAATACAGTTTACTCATAAACACACTTCATCGATATGATCCCCCTTTTCCTAAGAAAAAAGAAGCCACTCGTATGAGACATAGCAGGCATTTCTACCTGGCACTCCTGCCTCTGCCCGCTCAAGGCCAGGGCCTCCGGCGCGGACCTTGTGGGATCCTCCCTCTCCCAGGGGCCCCACGGTGAACTGGAAGGGACTGCCGGGCACGTGCTGGCCCTGGTACTTGACGCTGACTGTGTGCACGCCCATCTCAGTGGGGACGAAGCGGATACAGTAGGTGTTGTTCTCGCCCTCCATGATCTCAGCCTTGTGGATCTTTCCGGAAGGACTGGTGACCTGGGCGGTCATGTCCGCTATGCTGATCTCTGTGTGGTGAGGAGGTGAATGGAGTAAACAATCTGACCGTTTCTATCTTGAATGATGGGGAGAACCATTTTGAATATGGATATGACTGATCTTCTGGAGAATTACCTGGGATTTTGAGACTCAGGTCACACTGGCTGCCTACATTAGCCACGGAGGCGGCTCTTCTCTTTCTGGTGATGCTCTCCTTCATTCTGCCCTCTCCAGTGACCTTCACAGTGAAAGCACTCCCTGTGTCACAAGAGAAAGCAGTGGAGAGGGGTTACCAAAGTCCTCACAGCGTCTCTAGGGTTACCCACATAATATTATACAAGAAGGACTTGTAATACATTTACATTTTACATTAGCAGACGCTTTTATCCAAAGACACTTACAGCAAGAGAATAGAGAAGAGAAGAGAAGAGAAGAGAAGAGAAGAGAAGAGAAGAGAAGAGAAGAGTTAAAACAGGAGTTAGAGTCAGCGAAATGAGATACATTCATATATTCATAATGGTTTAATGTCAAGACTGGCACCTGGGACGTGCTGGTCAGCAAATTTAATGTTGATGATGTAATTTCCTGGCTCAGTGGGGCAATAGGTGACCTTGCAGGTACCATCCTCCAGGTCTTCTGTGTTGATGTCCACTTTACTAGGACCCTCAATGGACAGACTGAGACCACCATAACCTATAACGGCACACAGGACAGAGTGAGCATCCATAGATAAATGCAGACTAGCATTTTGTAGTATGAACTGGTAGATCAGAATTTTGAGTAGCTTTAGATACAACATCTTTATGTAAAGTAAGTTATTAAGGATTTTAATACAAGGTAAATCTCAAGTAAACCCTTAATCATAGAAAAAACTTGTACCTTGTAAAATAGGGACAAAAAAGGAGTAATATACTGCTTATTTAAATGTCTATGAAGTGTGACTGAAAAGTATATCTCTCAACAGGCCTCTGTATACAGTACATGCTGAGCTCCAGTGTCACCCTACCTGCATCGCGAGTGTCAATGATGAACTCAGCTGGCTCAAATGTGCGAGCCTCGCTCAAGCCCTGTCCAGACACACGCACGCGGCTAGCGTCTCCGATCTCTGATTGGTTGATCATGACTGAGATGGGGCTGTTGGGAATGTGGCGTCCGTTCTTCTTGATGTTCACCAGGTGCTCGCCGATCTCCTTAGGTACAAATGAGATACCTGTAAAAAAAAAAACATTTTTGAAATCAAATTAAATTAAATTAAATGTTTCAACTCTAGCTCAAAGCTAAAATAAAATGCCATCTAGTGTCTATAACGGCTTCCTTCTAATGTTCTTCTGAGACCCAGTGTTTCCCATACATTGACTTATTTGTGGCGGCCCAGCACAATATCAACACTGACCACCACACAATGATTTTCTATGTTGTACTACTTAAATGGGATGAAATCCGTTCATTGTAGAGCTATGTGCACCTCTGCACAGTCTCTCCTTGTGTCTCTGTCCCTCAACAAACCTGCATGCACGTTTAAAGAAAACATTAAAAATCCTGCAAGGATTGTTGTTGGCATAGAAGACGACTGGCTAAATCGTGATTAAATACATAAGCATCATAACCACATTGCGCATATTTGTTCAAAACTGTGAACTCCCCCCGTCACCTACCACCACAAATTGAATTCATTTCTGTGGGAAATACTGGATACCATTTCCCTGTCATCCGCTGATCCTTATGTACCCCTCTGCCTGGCTCCCTCTACTCACCCACGTGTCCATTGCGGAGCATCTTGAGCAGGCACGGCTCCTCTCGGCCAGAGGGAGTGGTCAAAGAGGCGGTCAGCTGGCTCAAATCCAGCTCCCCGATGTCCAGGGGGATGTCTGCAGCGGAGCCCACCTTCAGGTGAGACATGCGCATGGAGTCATCACCTGTGGACAGACAGACGGTGGACAGATTGAGGCACACAGTGATGATATCAGAGATGGTTTAGGAAAAATAGTAAAATAATTTCCTTTGCTGTTCAATCCCCACATTTCTTTAAATGTATTAATTTAGTAAATGCTTTTACCTAAAGCAACTTACAGTAAAATAAGTGTACTGTACAGGGTTAAATACCCTTCACCCCTTCACCAACCTAAACTACCACTAACCTACTTAACCACAAACTCAACCCTCCCAAATGTCTGACAAAGTAAAAGGGTTTGACTGACCTGTGATCTTGGCTACGAAAGGACTGCCGGGGATGTGCTTTTCATTGTATTTGACCAGAATGTTGTAGTCTCCTGGCAGCACTGGTAAGTAGGACACGGTGCAGGTGCCATCTTGGTTGTCAGTGCAGCTGATGTCAGCCTTGGAGGGCCCCTCAATGGCCAGAGACAGACCACCTAACACAATGAACAACAGAAATTATTTCTGGTGCCATAAGTCACCATACACCATTAAAAAGGAAATGGAAGTACTTAATTTGTATTAAGAGTATTACTCATACTTTCTTTCTTTATTTCTTTTTTGAACGTGGAGTCTGTAGATAGGTACATGGTGTACATAGATTTACACCATGAAAATGAAATGCCAGGGTACATACACTTACTTGCAAATTGGATTCAATGCAAAAAAAATACAAAAACATTCTAAATCTGCACTGAGCAGAAAAGGAGATGATTGCTGTGCAAATCTCTATTACCTTCTCCAGCGTCCTTGGTGTCGACGGTGAAGACCGCAGGCTTGTTGACCATGCCATGGATAAGCCCAGGGCCATAAGCAGTTACGTGACCACTGCTGACATAGTCCACATAGAACTGAAGTGGACTTCCTGTGTCAACAGATGTTGAGGAGTTAGTGTTTGCACACACAGAGAGAAAGATGCAGTGCACACTCAAATGCTTAGTTTGAAAGATAGAAACATGTAGAGAGATAGTTCCAGTTTCTACAGAACTGTATTATGCTTTAATACACATTGTTTCTGGTTTCATTGTTCATGGTTGTTGCTTTTCCAGACCTGGGATGTGGATTCCGTCGTATTTGATGTCCATCTCGTGCAGGCCTGCCTCAGTGGGGGCATATTTCACGGTCACAGTGCCGTCCTTGTTATCTGTGATGTCAGGCTTGGCCACTTTCCCAGATGGCATTCGCACGTCGCCTGAAAGAATGGAGAGGTTGGTGGATTCACACACACACACACACACACACACACACACACACACACACACACACACACACACACACACACACACACACACACACACACACACACACACACACACACACACACACACACACACACACACACACACACACACACACACACACACACAGTCAAATCCCTGGTGCCATTGTAGACCGAGACCCTGTTTGGATGGGTGACGTGTTGGGAGAAGCTTACTGACCTGTAATTTCTCCCTTCTGGATGGTGAATGGGATGACCAGGTCGAAAGGTCGCAGCCCGGCCACATCCAGACCGTTCATGCCCATGGGCCTGTCGGTTGCCTGCAACAAGAGGGGGAAAAACACTGAGATAAATGCCAACTTCCACCACTGCTATTCACAACAGGAGATGGCCATGAGACGCAGCTGGTACAAAACCTATTCTGAGACTGTTGTGGTCTACAGGACTGCTAATATTTTTGTCTGGATGAAAATACCACTCAGTGTTTTTCTTAGTTCTCATGATAGTGTTCTAGAAAATTGTTTTGTCATGGTGACAGATAAACAGAGAGCTTTGTTAAGCAGAAGTAGAAAAGTAATGTAAAATTCTGGTTAAATGCTGAATTAAATTCAGTTCTATAATGAAACTGGAATGTAAAATACAGTGTACTCTGTAACTTTCACAAATGAGGCTAAACAATGCAAAACAAGACGAGACAAATGAGGGAGCTGGGAAGACAAGATGGCTGAAAAGGATGGAATTTAGTTTTCACACGGGACAAAAATGAAACAAGATGAAGGGGACGGTAAATTGAGATGATGATGATGACGATGATGATGGCGACCATAGTGATGATCATGATCATGATGATGATGATGATGACGTACAATGATAAAACCACCACTGTGAGGAAGAACGGCATTACAACACAAAGAACACAAGGAGGCAGACTGGCTATGGGTGGTAAGGGGAGTGGGGACGAAGCCAAGCACAAACAGGACGGGAGTGTTGAGAACAGACAAGCAGAAGTGGTCTGATGCCTTCCTTCTGGAAACCAGGAAACAAAAGACCAGCACCCAAACAAAAAGGGAAAAATAGACAAACACAGAGTCTCCAGTTTGGTCTGGAAGCCATTTTGTTAAATGTGGGTTTCAACCCTCCCCCCCCTTAGCAGGCCACCACTACATTCATATCGACATCAAAATGGCTTCCATTTCACCAATGAGACCTAATCTGGGTTAATTTGAACCAACCCCCAACCGCAAACGTCTGAGTTGGTTATTAAGGGGAAAGAACTGGACAGTCGAACTCCCACCTGCACCTGCAGAGATTAGAGTTGAACAGTGCAAGAGGGACCCTCGAGATGTAACACAAGAACACAAGACAGGCTGCTGGAGGGGGTAGACACACAGGACACTGAGGAGGTCAGGAGGCGGAGTGAGGGAGAAGAGGAAGGAGGAGATGAGAGGAGAGGAGAGGGAGAAAGAGAGGAGATGGGGGCAGGTCAGTACCCAGGGTTGGCCCATGTTGGGCGCGTAGGCGTACTGCGGGACCTGGGTCTGCTGCATAAGCTGCTCGGTGGGGGCACCGTCCAACGCCTGGGTCACAGTGAAAGAACAAGGTGACGGTGAAATCCCGCGCATACACACACACACACACACGCACAACTCTCACACACACACAACACTATACACACGCACAAAGAACAGCTCTGAATCACAGTGACACAGTGTCTGGGTCATCAGGAAGCAGCCGGGGAAGTCCTTTTTCTCAGACTTCTCAATAAGCAGGATGTGTGAGTAAGCACTGAATTAAAGTAGGAAACTAACAGAGGGCTTCCCACACTCACAAGAGCCTGTACCAAACACACAGCTAGTCCTGTCACAAAGATCACCCCAGGAAAGTATGTTTGTATAGTAGATGTAAACACATATGATGCACATATCTGACTAGCTTACGTCAACCGCGTAAAACAATCAAACTGAGTAAAAAAATCAAATGTGAGGGCATGTGCCCCACAATATTTGTGACCACTGTTTTGGGAGCTGCCTGTCCTGCACTATCTGCAAGCACTGTTTTGAGCACTGTTTGCAGGATTGTGCTTGAAGAAGTGATTGTGTAATTCATACATACCGTGACTTGGAAGGGGCTGTTGGGGATGTGCTCCCCACCGAAGCGCACGCAGATGACGTACTTCCCGGGCTGTGGGGCAGTGTAGAAAATGTCAAAGGTTCCATCTTCGTTCTCCACAACATCGACGTCCACCTCGGCTCCATCGGGGGTGCACACGGTGCAGGTGACCTTGCCTTTCCCAGCAGCCTTTGCGTCCACGGTGATGACGGTCTGCTCTCCGATTTGGATGGTGGGCCCAACACCAGCACCTGTGGACAGAACATGTGTGTGTTTTAAACTGTTTACTCAAAATTTTTAATCAAAACGCGTGTTTAGTATCCAGCATTTACACTCAGTTAAGTGTTGCCAAGTAAGTTCAGCCAAGGTGCATACAAAGAGTGGAGAGCCGAGGAGAGGCAAGTTCATGTCACAGCCAAGATTTATCCTTCCCTTCTACCCCCCCCAAACCAAAATGGAATGTGTGTGTGTGTGTGTGTGTGTGTGTGTGTGTGTGTTGTACCGCCGCCATTGTCTCTAACATTTCTAATTTTGAATGTGTCGCCTTCTCCTGGACAGCTCTCCAAGTTCTCCGACAGCTTCTCAGGACAGCTCTTGTTACGTCTACCACTGATACTTCTCACATGGCACTAGGATGTCAGTTAAAAGGTCTTCAGTCTTGATTACTGTCTGAACCAATTACCCACGATGCACATTCCACCATACCAGCCTAGCAGAGCAGAAAAGGGTTAGTCATTAGTCTCCCGTCAATAGATCCACATGCGTTTGATTAAAATACCTCCGGCAGGGGAGGCCCAAACACAAAGAGGGATAACATATACCCAATGCTTTGCTCTACTGCTAGAGAGAGAGAGGGAGAACTCTACATTGTTAAAAGTGAGTTGCTAGAGCTGAAGTTAATTTATATACATTACAACTGGGAAACTTTGTTGTAAAAAATATGTTGTTTGGTCATGGAAAAGAGAGAGAATTGGTAGTGTAAGAGAGGACAGGCTCTTCTACGGCATACAAGGGAGTGGGCCATTTTACATGCAAGGAAAAAAGTGAAATGAAAATGAAATAAAAACACCAAAACATAACATCTTTCAAAGCGCTTACCCAAACCGTGACCTCCAATTGAGACTGAGAGACGTGAGCAGCAGAGAGCGAAAAAGTGAAGAGTACAAATCAGTGTGATAAGGTAAACAAATCAGTGTGATAAGGTAAACAAATCAGTGTGATAAGGTAAACAAATCAGTGTGATAAGGTAAACAAATCAGTGTGATAAGGTAAACAAATGTGCTCCAAAAGAACAAAATGAAAGAATAACCAAAATCAGACGAGAACGTGATGGCAACGTGAGCAGCACCGCACAACAGTTGGTGTGTCCTTGTGGGGGTTGGATTGGGCGTCACACAGATAGCAGCAGACACAATATATCCGTAGTATTTACACACAAGCACACATAACACACACAAAGACAGTGTACTCAATCTGTGACGTGCAGAATGACGAGTACATGACTGTGCCCTCTCACTTTTAGAAGCGAGTGTCTTGCCATATATCTTGCAACAGAGGAGAGAGTACACAGTACTTAGATGATACTCTAATGTTGCAGACCTGTCTCTGCGGTCTCTCTTCTGAAGGGCACTGATACAGCCCTCTGATTGCACTCTGGCTTGTGGACACAAATTACTGACAAACACCCCTGTTCTACCTAGATTAATCTAGAATGGACCCTCCACATCTAATTATCAGTTGGTACTATTAGCAGTGTATGGATGGTGTATAACTGATCTGGCATCAGTGCAGAGTGCAAAACCTACCTGTGACGGTGCATTTGCTGGCGTCTCCGGTGGGAAGGGCTCGTATGCGGTATGGGGAATATGGGATCTCGTCTCCGCCATACTTAATGAGGATGGTATAGCGGCCGGTCATGTCAGGCACGTACGACACAAGGTAGGTTCCATCCTGGTTGTCCCGGATGTTGGCCTTCTTGGGTTTCCCTTCTGGGTCCTTAAGGTCATATTACAAGAATTTAATATTTAATAAAAAAATGTCAAAAACAATCAAAAGTTACAGCTGAAATGTTCATGGCCTGATTCCTGTTACGTTTCTGCTTGATGAATTGATTTGAGGTGACTCAATATCACTTCACACATTAAAGATAAATCTCTCTGATACGAGTGACTGCAATAGTTTCTTTTGCCTCGGGACACTCACAGTGATCTGAACAGCAAGCAGGCCCTCTCCTGCATCCTTGGCATCGATGGTGAATTCCACTGGCAAACTGGCAGGTACACCAGTGGTGTTGAGGCCAGGTCCACTGGCACGAACCTTACTGGCATCATGGGTGGGCAGAACCTTCACCTTATAGGGACTAGGATACGTAAAGAGAGATATGAAGAGGGAGAGAGAAAAGAGAGAGAGAAAGACAGTGTCCGAGAGAGAGTGAGAGAGAGAGAGAGAAAGGGGGAGAGAAAGAGAGAACCATAATGAGGAAAAATTGAAAGAGTAAAGTAAAAACAAAAAGTTTCAACTGACAGAAAACGTTTGTGGATGAACTGATACATGTGTGTGGATAAACTGGTAGTGTGTGTGGATGGGCTGATGATAATGTGTGTGGATAAACTGGTAGTGTGTGTGGATGGGCTGATGATAATGTGTGTGGATAAACTGGTAGTGTGTGTGGATGGGCTGATGATAATGTGTGAATGCACCCTCACCTGCGTGGGACCTCCTCGTCCCCATAGAGCACGTTGATGGAGTATGGGCCCTCTCTGGTTGGCACATAGTTCACAGAGTGGGTCTGATCGCCGTTATCAACCACCTCCACTGGCTCAACCACGCCTGGAGGCACACAAGCCAATCAGATATCGCTCTTCATATAATGTGGTGTGAGATCCACATTAAATAATACAACATCAAAAGAAGTCCGCACACCGTGGATGTATACTGCAGATGATGGCTTTAATGCACTCCGGAGCATTAGTGAAGCAAGCAAGTAAGTGAAAGCTAAGCTAAGCAAAGTGAGCTGTGAGCAGTGAGCTCACATACTCTGGCTGTTGTCCAGCCTTTATACCCCTTCAAGTCATCCCAGACAAGACACTCTATGTTTACAGATAACTGACCAAGTAATATATGGTACTTCACCTTTGCCCTCTCATCCTGTTATTCATACATTCTTTAGGTTTTGCCATTCTTTAGGTTTTGCTTACATTTCCTGGCACCAAACCTTATCTATGCCATTTTCTGCCAGGCCTGCTCTTTCACTTAAACCAGTCTTCCTTTGCCACACACTGAACTTACTACAGAATCCAGTTTCACAAACCAATGATATTACACAGAATAAAGATACTATATAAAAGATATATAAACTAAAGGATATAGTTCAATAAAAGTCACGACAATAATGCATGACAATCCAAATATCCAAACAAAAGATTCCTATGTGTATGGAACAGGTAACGATGGAGGACACATTTCTTTGCCAAACAACTGCCAATTGCAGCATCCATTATGACACAGTTTGTATGGATAACTAACATATCAGTATAACATATTTAAGTGTAATACACTAAATGTAACACCTTAATAATGTAATGATAATAATAATCATCATCATCATCATCATCATCATCGCATAACGTACTAACCTTTGGGGCCCTGGACTCGAACCTGGACAGGAGCCACACCAGCCTTGCTGGCATCAACAGTGAAGACTTGTGGGATGTTGGCACGCACATTGTTTCCAATTCCCTGACCTTGGCATTTGACCTTAGTGGCGTCAACGGTGTCATGGACAGGTACAGAGAAGGGACTTCCTGCAGGAGCAAACACAGACAGAGAAGGTGCATGGCATGTTAATAGTCAGCCATTGTCAATGGACAAGAGTCATCAACTGTGCACTAATTGTAAATCTGTTAAGCAGCAAAGACTGACAGTGGGTATCTCTACATTATATAGTCACTGACATAGACGTCTGACATGTGGCAACATCAGCTGAAGTTCTGATTTACCATGTGATGCGGATACCGACCTGTGATTGGCTGGCCTCCATATGTGATGTTCAGGTTGTAGGTGCCTGGCTCATAAGGAACGTATTCCACGGAGCAGCTGCCATCTTTGTTATCCACGCAGGACATCTTAGCCTCGGAGGGTCCCTCCACTGCCAGGCCCAAACCTCCTGTGCCAGCACCACTACGAAGACATCACACACATCAGTCAGTCTACTGCTCAATCTACTAAACTATATTATTGGGTCATTTTATGTAAGTATATTTACATATTAAAATAATTCAAATACTTTAAAGTAAATAATTTAAGGGGAAACCCTATGCCAAAGACAATAAACAATACCATACAACAATCAAGTACTGGATCTGAAGAGAGGAACACACATACATAACCATCACACATCAAGTTGGACTAGTCCACTTACCGGGTCTCCACGGTGAACTTGTTGGGCTTGTTGGTGATACCACTCTTCAACCCAGGTCCATGAACACGCACGCGGGCAGGGTCGCAACCCTCCGTGACGGGCACACGGAATGGACTCTTGGGCACCGGGGCATCGTCATAGGAAACCTCCACACTGTGTGGGCCTAAGGGACAGATGAACAAGACAAGGTCAACCCGTTTACTTTGACAGCAAAAAAGATGGAAACCATAAGCGGGGGTGGACTGCCAATCTGGACACAATGTGGTAGTGGCCCTTCAGGTTTTTTTATCTTCTACTGTATCTATTGTGTAGTGAAGTTTTTTCATATATTTATATACTTATATTACTTTTTCTGTTGTAAGTGCATGTTGTGTGTGATGTCTGTATGCTACTGAGACCTTGAATTTCCCCTTGGGGATCAATAAAGTATCTATCTATCTGTCTATCTGTCTATCTATCTATCTATCTATCTATCTATCTATCTATCTATCCACAACTAGGAAGGAATTGCTCTAACCCTAAGTCCATACACATCTTGATGATGTACTGTGCACCAACCTGACCAAGTTGTAGGTTTTGTATGTACATGCAATGTCTGATAATGTCTTAAAAAGATGAACAGACACTCAAGGCCATCTATTGATAGACCCCTATTTACCATTCACCTGTAGAGAAGGGGGTTGCGAGACTTGGCCCATGTTTTTTGAGGGGGTCTCCAGACAAATAGTTTAAGAACCACTGTTGTATAGCACTATTACAAACAACTATAATAAAGTTACAACCAAGGGACGTTACAGTGCGTAGTCTCACCTTCTTCATAAGGAGTGTACTCTACTTGGTAGGTGCCGTCACCCAGGTCCCGGATCAGAGCATCAGTCTGCTGGCCAGAGGGGTTGTTGATGCAGGTCTTGATGTGATTGCCACCAGACTTAGTCAGAGCGCGGGCATCCACAGTGAAGTCCGTGGTGGCCTCGCGGAACACACCTTTGGGGCAAGAAGCAGCAAAATGGTTACTACATCTGACGATTACAGAGATCCTTTGTCAGAATCTAGTAGCAGAAGAAGCCATTCTTTGATTGACATTACAGGAAAAACTTAAGCAGTGTCTGTTTAAAAAGTAACATGCGTTCTGAGTATCTCTAGGGACATTTCAGTGAAACCCAGGTTATGGTTTACAATACCTTTGCCTTCCACACCAGGGCCAAACACCTTGACACCACTGGAATCCACGGCTGGCTCCACATTGAGCTTGGCAGGGAAGTTTGGCACATCCTGGCCACCGTAGCGGATGGTGAGGGTGTAGGCTCCAGGGTACAGAGGAATGTAGGTGATGGTATAGGTGCCGTCACCATTGTCCTGGATGTGCACCTCAGCCTCAGTGCCGTTATCAGAGATGATCTCGATGGTCAGCTCAGCCGGGCCAGCGTTGGTGCAGTCCACCACGAACTGGCCGGTCTCGCCAACCTTGGCTCTCTCCAGGCCGGGACCGGAGCAACGGACCTGAGGGACAGATGATAGTCAGCCAAGAGTGTGTCGCTCAGTCTCACAAAATAAATATATTATATTCAAGCAGATATATAATGTTCAAGCAATATGGCACATGAAAGTGGGGTTGGTAAGGATATACTGTACCCACAGCTGTGGTTCAGCCATAGGTAACCAGCAGTAAAGAGACCAAGTGGGGACACCCTGGGATACCCCCCACTCTGGATTGCCTCATATCCATTCAGATGTATAAATAGTTCAACCAGACCTAACTGTTGCATAAGATATACTGTAGATATAGATACTGCTCATAGCGCATATACTGCTGCCTGTATATCCTGACAGGACGGGATAATCCCCTCTCACCTTTGATGCATCTGTGGGTGGCACGGCCTCCACTGCGAAGGGGCTGCCGGGGATGGGAGCTCCGTCGTAGGTGAGCTCCACCTCATAGGGACCCTTGTCTCTGGGGATGAAGCGCACCTGGCTGGTCTCGGGACTCAGGCCCGGCTCCACCTTGCATGGAACGGCCTTGCCGGAGGGACCGGTCACTTTGGCCGCCACCTTACCCTGGCCGCCAGCACCCTTCGACTTGACAGTGATGTCTTGGTCTTTCCCGACGGGCATCTCTGCAAGAGAGAGAGAGAGAGAGAGAGAAAAAAATAGAGACAAACAAAAATTTTTAAAAAGCCAAACACAAAAGTCAAACACAACACACTTTTAAACCTTTAGGATAATAGTTAACAGGAGCATACAAAATGACAGTTCATTCAGAAAAAAGATGATGAATAAGATGATCAGAGATGAATAAAATAAACGTACTGTCTCCCAGGCCAGACACCTTGATCTTGCTGAGGTCCAGAGAGGGAGCGACAGCAACAGAGAAGGGACTCTTGGGAATAGAGTCTCCTCCATAGGTGACATTCACTCCCATTTGGCCCTAGAAAAGAACAGCCATTAATTCACTGCAGCACTGACTCAAGAGTGTCAATCAAACAACACATCCCATATGTCCAAAATCAACATCTCTGATGCAGAAGCATTCAGTTTTGAAGCAGATACATTTCTTTCTGCAAGCATATTTTAATTTCTGTATGTTGTGCCTACCTCTACATCAGTGGTACCCAAATTTTTCTGGCTCACGGCACCCCTAAACATATCTCTACATCCACGGCACCCCTATGTTTTTACTTTTTATCCTCAACCTTGTGATATGTTGGATAGGCCATAACTGCTTTTATTATAAGCATTGCTATGAGAAGGTGAGGTTTATATAATTTTTGCTTTATTCAAATTAACCACTTTCTTTAATTCAACTCATTTAATAGTGAAAAAATAGTGAACAGAATATGGACAGAAATATCAGGAATAGGCCTTCAACTAAAGTGCATAAAATGTCTGTCCCTTTTATCACAACTGTATTTTTGATATTATGGCTAATTTGATATTATGGCTAATTTGTTTAAAAAAAATGTCACTAAATGATCAAGCCTTGGACCATTCCATGGCACCCCTGAGCATGCGTCACGGCAACCCTGCTCTACATGGTATTAGGTAACTGATTGAAAGTCCGCACCTGTTGTATGGGGGTGTATTTGACAGTGTGGGTGTTGTCATGGTTGTTGATGATCTCAAAGTCACACACAGCCTCTCCCTTGCTGGGACCGGTGAACTGAGCGTTCAGCTTGGCTTTGCCTGCTGCCTTGGTGTTCACAGTGAAGTGTGTGGGCTTATTCAGTTCAACACCTGTGGAAATGAAGAACAACCATGAGTGGCTTTAAGGTGATGAGCGCAATCTTCTACAACAGAAAAGTAACACCAAACCTGTTAAAAGATAAGCAAAGAGCCGCAGCATTATCTAAATAAGATGTTTGTAAATCCCCTTACTCATCTTTCAGGGAACATGCCACTACAAAAAAATCCTGACTTATCTTAAAACTGTACAACAAAATGAGAAGGATTTTAGACATGATAGGAGGTTGCATCGCAAACTCCTTACCACTACGGCTGAGTCCTGGTCCTTCTGCCTTGACCTTGCTGGCGTCATGGGCAGGATCCACCTTAATTCTGATGGGGGTCATTGGAATGGCCTAAACACAAACAAACAAACAAACAATTAAACAATAAGAACTGCACTGCACTAAAATGCATGTAACATACATACAAATACACACTCCTATACACAGTACATACACACATCACAAGTAAAAGCATTTTTACACTAAGCATTCTTCTAAAACATACACACACACACAGACAGAGTTATAGCCATGTTCCCTATCCCCAGGCTCACCTGATCAGCAAACAGCACCATGATGGTGTAGCTGCCGGCGCCAGGGGGTGTGTATTTAACAGTGAACGTGTCGTTGTCATTACGGATGATGTCAAACTCAATATCGGCCTCCGCCGGCCCGACCACGCCTGGGGCACACTTGATACCGATGCTGATGTCACCTGTAGACAGAGCCCATTGTTTATGATTAACAGAGTAGCTACTGATGCCTGCGGAGCAGAATGTACATGGTGAGAGTGCAACAGATGTGCTCAGAGGTGTTTATCAGTAAGCGCCCACCTTGGCCAGCTTCAGCACAGTCCACGGTGAAGTAGGTCGGCTCGAACGCTTTCAGACCAGTCTTTGCAATGCCAGGGCCGGACACCTTGACTTTGTTGGGGTGGCATCCAGCTCCAATGTTCATCTGCAGCACATCAAAAATGTACATTTACATTTATTTACATTTATTAATCCTAAAGCTCAGGGACAACACGTAATAGTAAGTTAGGAGAGAATAAATGTATTGTATTTACATAACACAAACATATTATACAACACTCCTGGGCTATGTCATATTATGCCTCGCTATTATTTTCATCTTTGCTATTGTTGCTGTCATCAGCATTATCAACATCATTATAAATCTGTCATCAGTGAGTGGTACTAAGCCACAACTGCAAACAGACAGCCAGGTGCTCTGTGTGTGTGTGTGTGTGTGTGTGTGCGCGCGCGCGTGCGTGCGTGCGTGCGTGCGTTTGTGTGTGTACTAACCCTGAATGGGCTCTCGGGAATGTTGACACCTCCCCAGGACACCATGACGGTGTGTTTGATTGGCTTGCGGGGTGTGTAGGTGCAGGTGTAGGTGCCGTTGCCATTGTCCTTGACTTGCACGTCCACTGGATTTCCATCCCGATCCTGAACAAGGAGGATCCCATTAATGCACAGTGCCAGCATATAAATGTCACAGCAGAAATGTTCTAGTTTTACCATCCTATTCCACATAACATAATGTCAGATAAAGGAATAATTGTGATTCCGTGAAACAATGTTGGTGTCTACTAAATGTTATTGCAATATGGATTGAAAGACTAAGAAATCATTTTTATGACTGAATAAGGTGCCTCAAAGAATGGCTATGAACTTTGCTGGCAAACACACACAGACACACACACACACACACACACACACACACACACACACACACACACCTGGGCCTGGATCTTCAGTGGAGCTTTGCCAGCTTGCTTGGCATCCACGGTGAACTCTGCCGGCTTGCCCACAGCCAACCCACTGGCTTGAAGACCAGGGCCGTAGGCTTTCACCTAGAGAAAAGTTGTGAAAGAGGAGAGACACATCAAATCATCTTGTCTCCTAAACCATTAATCATAAATGTGTCTGAGCAAATCATGGACAGAATTTATGATGTTGCAACGCTGTAAACAGGTACAAACTTGGTAGCAGTACACAAAAAATGTTCCCCTGAGGATCAATAAAGTATCTATCTATCTATCTATCTATCTATCTATCTAATCATATCAGTTAAGTAACATATCTCATCTCTTCTCATATTTGCACAATTGTAGTGATTTACAAGTTTAAAACAGCAAAACTTCAAAATAAGGGCCTTACTTTTCTGTTTTATGCTGATCTTCAACAAGTAGTTTAATAGCTTAGGCATTCTATTTGACAGCAGAGCTATGTATATGTGTGTATACTATAATAGAGGCCTACACATGACTGAGGTAAGAGCACATACAATAATTTCAAATAAGTAGCTGGTATGAATTCAGAACTACTTCAGAATGGTAACTAAGCAGCCATTTTGTTGCAATAACATCAATACGGCCACTGACATTCTTTAGTGTGCTTGTGTCTGCATGTCCGTATGAGAAAGCTGCTCTGGCTTGTACCTTGTCTGGGAAGAAGTCCTTTCCAGGAGCCGGTATGATCTCAGCCATGAACGGGCTGTGCTGAATGTCCTCGCTCTGGCAGAGAACGTGCACGGCGTACTCGCCAGGTTCTGTGGGCCAGTAGCGCACATCGCATGAGCCGTCACCTTTATCGTCGCACTCGATCTTGGCAGGAGATGGTCCCTCCACAGAGAAGCCTGTGAGGCAGATGGAGGTCATAGCTTAGTTACAAGTTTCAAAAAGTTGGGATACTCACCCAAAGAACGAATCCAATATGATGATACAGTAGCAACTGATACTAGTGACCACTGGAAGGCACTGTGAATGTTTTGAAAAGCAAAATACTGTATTCAATTTGCAACCAAAAAGGATGGAAATGGATTCGCTCACCAAGTGTGCCAACATCGTCTCCAACGGCCTCCACTACAAAGTCCGCAGATTTGCCCACAACGCCGGCCTCCAGTCCAGGACCCCAGGCGCGTACCATCTGTGGTCCAGCCTCCATGCCCACTTTCACCTCGAACGGGCTGTGGACAGAAGCAAATGAGAACCCCAAACAATCCCCCAATATAGTACACACACATACACATCACAATCCTCCAAGCCAGTGACAGTATTGGATACATGCCTCTGCATGCTAAAAGCACTGGTGGTTTGTGAAATGTTTAGCCTGCAATATTTAGATCTCGAGCGATTTCAACAATTATGGTCTTTAGATTAGACTGAATTAAGTGATTTCAACATTGTTAGTCCTCTGGGCTGAATATCATTCAAATCGCTTTTTTCCCATGCTGGCAGCCTTAAGCCCTGGAGACACGCCCTGACCTGCGTGGAATGTGTTGGCCTCCCCAGGTGATGGTGATGCTGTAGGTGCCAGGGGTGGTGGGGTAATAATCAAAGCTGTACACTCCATCTCCCAAGTCCTTCTTCTTGCAGGGCTCCTCCAGACCCTCTGGAAGGGGCAAACACGGACACAGACAAAGCCAATGAGCCACCACAGTCTCATATGACTCAGTTGCAAGTACAGGCGATGGTGAATAAATACACATGGCATTGTGGCGTGTTGACTTTAGTGGCTTTGGGTGTGTTTAAGGGCTTAGAGCTGCAGCCACTCACTGGGTCCTTTGATGGTGACTTTGAGGTCTCCAGTGCCAGCTCCCTTGGTGTAGACCTTAAACTCAGCAGTCTCCTTAATCCTCAGGCCCTTCGGCTGCAGGCCGCGGCCCTTAGCCCTCACTAGAGTTGGGTTGCAAGCTGAGAAAGAGAGAGAGAGAGAGAGAGAGAGAGAAGGAGAGAGAGTAGAAGCAAAAAAAACAGGAGAGAGTGAAAGAGGTAGAGAAAGGAAGTGAGAGATGGATATAATTAGTGACAGAAAGTAACAGATGAAAAAGGAAAGAAAGTGGATGGAATAACACTTGCGGCAACTCAGTTAATTCTTCATTTTAATAGACATACTGCTCGCAAATGCTTCTTCTTAGGTTTGGGCTTTAACTAAACACACACACCCATGCTCCGCCATTACAATTTAACCTTTTTCATCATCGGGAAAGGAAAACATGCTGCCGTAGGTGAGACCTGAGTCTCTGAAGGCAAGCATGCCAATTACCCAATTACCCACAACCCCAAAGAACAACCCCACAGCCATTACCAGAGGAGATTTGAGTTGCCTCCAACTGCTTATGGGAAGAGTGACAGAGAGTGTGTCAGCAGGGGAAATGGAGGAGCCTATGCGAACGTCTGATAAAAGGGAGAAGCCCTATAAATAAAGAGCCATGAGTCACTGGGGCATGGAAAACATCCCAACCTCCCGGGTGCCTCGAGGAGACAGGACAGATAGTACGTCTTCACGGGTAGAATAGCAGGGGGGAAACCTGGAGCCAAATACTTGGCATAGATAGTGTGCATGCTATTGGTGAAGCTACTACCCAAATGCCTTTTAGCGATAATTACAAAGCACACGTCTATAACACAGTGGTTTTATTTATATGTGGTGATTTGGAATGGAAATACTTTCCCATAGACATGGATGGCACTAAGCAGTAGTTTGAGGAGGTCAAACTTTGGGGGGGGAAATTGGAAACCACACAAAACCAAAGCGAAAAGGAAAACTAGGGGCAACGAGTGGAGTACCGAACACAGATCCAAGGAAGCAGGAAAGAAGAGCATCAGCAGCAGAGTGTCTGCTCCAGAGAGACAGGAAGAGATATCAGCGGACACAGATGACACCTGTCTATCAGGAGGAGAAAGAGAACCGAGAAGATAAAACAGAGCATGAACAGGGCAAGAGAAACAATACATAACAGTACCCAAGAACACAGGGCAGAGAAAGATAGTCAAGGAAACCTCAGAGTTTGAAAGGTCTACAAAAACACAATAACAGAAGGAGAGTAAGGGTGGGGGGCTGTTCTGATGTTCTCTCTTACCCTCTCCCACGTTGACTGTGTATGGGCTCTTGGAGATCTGGCCACCGGCAAAGGTGACATAGATTGTGTGCTGCCCCTCCTGAGTGGGTTTGTAGTTGCATCGGTAGCTGCTGTTGCCCTTGTCCTCGATCTGGCACTCCACAGTGTCCTTCTTCCCACTTGGGTCCATGATGATCACTTCCACCTCACCAACACCGGCACCTTAGGGAACCCCAGCAAGACAAAAAGAGTGTAATGGTGCATTTCACACATAATGGCTCTGGTAACTGAAGCTTTCCATGTTTTTTTTTATTATCTAGAATCTGGTTGTGTATTAAGCTATAGATAGAAACAATGTATCTAACAAATGGATATAACTAGAGCTATCCATATTCTTGTCTAGATCTTCGCTGTGTCCTGGTAATAGACCAGATAGAACATGCAATATTTTTTCTAAAATGTAGTTGACACTAATATGATATAGGGTGGAGATATTAAACCATCAGTATGTGTGTTCTCTTGGGGAATCAAATGCATTGCCTTGGTCTTCCCTGCTCTACCACTGAGCTTAGAGGAACACATGCATGCCAATGGGTGCCGCCTGGTACCTGCTGTGTAGACGTCAAAGTAGGTGGTCTTGTTGGCAATGTTCCCAGAGGGCTCCAGGCCTGGGCCCTGGGCTGTGACCTTGCTGGAATCTCCCTGAGCCATGCCCACGTCCACCTCAAAGGGGCTCTTGGATATGTGCTGGCCGGCAAACAGCACCGTCACCTGGGAAACCACACAAACATGTGAGGTCAATGGAGGTCAAAGCCATAAAGTGAGCATGACCACCGAGGTCAAGACACAAACCTCTGAAACGCCCAAGAATGTGGCCAAGTTAGGACAAAGATCATTCTCAAATCTGGCTAGAAAATGCATATTCTGTGGGCGTTTCCCATACACAAAACTATTGTGGGAGTTGATAATTGAGAGAGAGAGAGAGATTACCTTGTGCATTCCAGTCACTTTTGGGATATAGAATACTGAGTAGGTACGGTTCTTGTCATTGTTGGCAGTGACTTTGGCCTGAAAGAAAAGGGGAAAATGTTAGTGACCACTCCTACACTTCCTGAAAGAGATTTTAACTTCCACCTCCAAAGTCATACAAATGCCACATACTGATTTGCAATTTTAAACACTGAATTGTTTAGGATGAATGGGACACAATAGGCATTTCACATAATATGTGCTCCTTGCTCAACTGCGATGAGAACACGCCGTCCTGTGAGCTTCTCAGTGTAAGGCCTCACCCCGAGTAACTCATCGACAGCGAATGTAAATGCCTCTCTCACCTCCTCGCGATGGCCAGCCGGGTCCTCTACGTAGACCAGCACCTCTCCCATTCCAGCGCTGATGGTTTCCACGGTGAACACGCCTTTCTTCATCACCACATTACCGGTGGGCTCGATACCTAACAGGTTCACAGTTATGGCATGGTGTTATAGTAACGGGACACTTTAGTGTTGCACACATAGTATTTAGTATATTACTTCATTGTAATTACTTAATCTTAGAGAAATATCACTTTTTTGATGATTACTTTGGCAAACTAATTTGTTTGCGTGAATCATCTGACTGCTGTGCGGTTTGGTTACCTGGTCCGTAAGCACGGGCCTTCTTTGGGTTGAGTTTTGGGCGAAGAGGGGCGCCAGGCTTCAGCTTGGACTTGGGGAACTGGGACAGGTAGGTCATGACGGAATGCTCATCCACTTTGGGGTTGACAATTTCCTCTGGGGTCATCAGCTGGAGGGGGAAATCATTGGCAATGTGAGGTACAGCTAAGACACCAACACCTTTTATTCCTTTCACTTGACTACTGCCATTGCATGCAGTTTTGGACACTGAAAGGCAAAATATTTTGTTGAACTGAAGGTAAAGCTTATTAGCCTGGTCCTACCAGACTCTCATACATTTCATAATGTACAGAGAGTCTGGCCACTTTCCATTGCCAAGCGTTAACGTCCTTGAAGGCGAGTACTCTGTTGAAGTTTAACTTAACTATTGGATCTGCCCAGAGCCACTCTGGATCTTCCATAACCAATCGCTAACGTTTGGTCGTGACGAGTCATGCTCATACTACTGTTTTACTGCTACTTCACTACCGTTTTACTGCTACACTGTTTTTCATGCTATATTAGCACACATGATCAATGGCTGCGGTCAGGCTTCTGCTACAATACTGAATGGCTTTAACCCTATTACCTCAACCTGTTCTTGCACTGACATAGTTTTTTATATCACCTTGTCTACATTATACTTTACTCTCCTATTTGTCCATATTATTTATGCTGGTCTCTAGACCTTATTCTTGCCCTGTTGCACTGTTGGACTAATGTTGGACTACTTTTTGCACCTTCACCATGACACTCACTCTCTTGAGCACCTTACCATGCACACATAACTAAAGGACTATGGTTGGACTACTTTTTGCACCTTCACCATGACACTCACTCCCTTGAGCACCTTACCAGTCCCGGCCCTGTCACTACAAGCGTCTTATGCTCGATCACCCTCAAGCACATTGGACTTTTAAATTTTAATTTATATACTATATTTAGTATTTAGTTTTGTTAGTTTTCTTATCTTCTACTGTCTTTATTGTACAGTGGAGTTTAGTTATATGTTTATACTTATACTCATATTTACCATTTCTGCTGTAAGTGCATGTTGTGTGTGATGTCTGTATGCTACTGAGACCCTTGAATTTCCCCTTGGGGATCAATAAAGTATCTATCTATCTATCTATCTATCTATCTATCAAACTAGCGCACAACCTCAACATCATCGTTCTCAGCCACCCACTCTGTTTGCTGATTGGACAGGTCAAATTTGGCCTGAGAAAACCCGCTAATATACCGAAAACCCATCTCCATAATCTTAACTGGAAGGTTTATTTTCATACTGAGAGGTTTGGGTATTGAGCAGAGTAGGTAGGTATCAATGTTTTTAAGGCATCATATTTCTCCAAGCTAACCAACTGGACTGCTTGTTCCTCTGCCAAGTAATTTCAAGGAATTGTTGGAAAGCCATTTCATGAATTGTTCGGTCCACACACATACAGCACAGACCATAAACTTCATGCAACACTTTGGAAATGTGCTTGTGGCGCAGCTGCCAATCATACCACATGGCAGCAAGGGCTGAGTGACAAGCCACACGCAACTTCCAAAAAAACGAAACTTTCACAGCAGAACAGCCGTGGGGGCGGAAAGGCGACAGACCACAGGCGCACAACTGACAAGATCGGTGGTGGCGTGTGGTTTTACCAACTGTCACGAAAGCCTGGCACTGAGAACTGGTGACCTAAAAAGATCTCTGTCTGTGAGGTAAATCCGGAAACAAAGTGGTGCAATCTCAACAAAATCTCAGAAATTAGGCACAATAAGCTGAATCTAATGTGCAGAAATCCATCCTAAGAATGTTCCCCAAATCATACCCACATCATACTTTTAGGGTATTAGACAGGTATGCAAAGTGATAGGGCTGTGATAACAGTTTTTTACAACAGCAGCAAACCAGGAAGTGCAAGCGACTTTGTTTTCTTTTACAGTCATGATGAAACTCATATAACCACAGAGAAACTTACAGAGAATGATTGGTAAAGGTTTCAGGACATGATTAAATGTTATGCAACATTTGCTTAGCTGGAATAGATCACCAAATTACTACTAAACCATGTATCAATCTCAGAGATTATACTAAGGCACGATCTATCCTATCTGATAACTATTCTTCTGGCTGTGGAGATTTGATGCACTCACTCAGAGATATTGACATACACTGATGACAAAACAGTCCACCTTTTATCAGTCACTAGAGGGACTCACTCTGCTCAACCAGTCATGATTACAATAATGACTAATGATAAGCTTAATCCATGATTAATGATAAGCTGCTAAACAATATGATATATTCAGAGAGTAAGGGCTCAGCATGGAACAGGGCTCAACAGAATCGATAGTTGGCTAAGTTAGCAGGATCACAGAATCAATGGCAAGCTAGATTAGCCTCACTCAGGTGACTGTGGAAAAGAAGCGATCGTTAGCCAGCCTGATAAGAGAGCTCACCTGAGGCACACCGAGCCAGTCATCAGCCTGCTGCATGGCCTCCCTGGCGTTGTCCACTGGCTTGGTCTGGTCCCAGGAGTCCCAGTCTGGACACAGGCCTGGACAGTTCAAAGAGAGAAGGAGAGAGCCAGAGAGCCAGAGAGCAAGAAGGAGAAAGAGAGGGAGAGAGAGATTGTTATAGTATATATCTATAGTATACTTATTTATTGCTAACAGGGATTTGCTGGAAACATCATTGTTGATGAAATATGCATCCTATCTGCTCAACTCTGCTCAAATACGAAATGTTTGCTGAACAAGAAAATGTATTCAATTGTTGAGCTCCTTGGAGTATTTCTTTACCACCTGAGGACAACCTCTACCAGTTACGCTACAAAAGATCAAATCCTGGCAGGTCCTTTCACTGGATGCACACTTACATAACTCCACCACAAAGACCTGATTCATTAATTTCCAGACTTTTTTTTAGTAACCATCAATCTTTCATCTCCCATCTGCATTCCCTCCTGCTTACATAAC
The DNA here is from genome assembly GCF_046254945.1 of Alosa pseudoharengus. Taxonomy (NCBI): domain Eukaryota; kingdom Metazoa; phylum Chordata; class Actinopteri; order Clupeiformes; family Clupeidae; genus Alosa; species Alosa pseudoharengus. The sequence goes on along the minus strand of NW_027468881.1, from coordinate 31,124,196 downwards.
CACCCAATCATCTCTCCCTCTCTCTCTCTTACACACACACACATACATTCTCATTCCTTCCTCCCCTTGCCTTATTGATTTCTCTTTCCAGGTACCTTTCTTATGGCTTTCTCATTTACTCCCCACAAAATGCCAAATATCTCAAAAATGTAAACATCCCATCCTTCCATGTCCTCCCCTTTCTCTCCACCCTTTCAGGACTCTTTCACCATCTGCTCGGTTTATTGCACAGCCTGAGGCCACTGCCGCACCACCAAAACACCCTCCAGATTCCCTAACCTCCCCACCCCCACCCCCACCCAGCTCCTCCACCCTCCTCCTGCCCCTCACCCCCACCCAGCTCCCCCACACCCACCCAGCTCCTCCACCCTCCTCCTGCCCCTCACCCCCACCCAGCTCCTCCACCCTCCTCCTGCCCCCCACCCCCACCCTGCTCCACCACCCCACCCCACCCCACCCAGCTCCTCCACCCTCCCCTCACCTGGGGCGCAGCTGTCCACCAGAGCTCCGAGGGCGCGTCCGGACTGCCAGTCGCTGTGGAAGTTGGTGATGGGCAGCTCGGGCAGCTTGTTCTGGATCCAGCCCAGCAGCCTCTGCTTGGGAGTCTTCTGCCTGCCATCGTCCGCTGTCTCCTCGTCCTCGTCCCACATGGGCATGGAGATGGAGTAGTGCAGAATGAGCGTCCATATCAGGCCCAGGATCAGCTTTAGGTTACCGTCCACTATGGCTTTACTGTCTGTGGAGGGAGAGGGAGAGAGAGAGAGAGAGAGACAGAGATAGATAGAGAGAAATCAAAGAAAGAGACAAGGGGGATTAGTGGAGAATGTCAAGAAACAGCAGGATGGCAGGACTAGAAAGATTCTAACCTGAGAATACTTCCTGACTGTAAGGAAGGCCTTAAAATAGCCTAAGGGTCTTGGAGCATCTTATTTTTTAATGTCTTCGTAAAATTGCCCTACATGTTTTTAAATGAAGAGTACCAAGGAGTTTTTGCAAGACATGGTTTCAAAACAATCAGTTTTTTTAACTACATCCATTTGCAGAAATAAAACTTCCTACTGAGCTTATCCTTACTAAGTGCAGACTGTGAGCTGCCCGGGCCCTGTTTTTGTTCATTTGAGACATCATTCAAATGGGCAGATAGCTGGTAATCACGGGCTAAAGCTCCTGGCTTGAAATATGTGTTGTCTGGGTGTGGTCCACTGCAACATGCTGAGGCTTAAGTCCCAGCCTCACTCTTTCTTAGAAGAGAAAGCACTTTGTGTTGTGCAACACACACACACACACACACACACACACACACTTTTTGAGGAGCTACAATGCTGTGATCAGATGACCCCTTGGGTATAAGGTTATGACAGAAATGGGGAAGTGGGCTTCTCTCTCCATCTCCACCCAGCCACAGGCCTGCCACACCCTGCTTCGGCTGTGATCACACTTGAGCTCACACACACACACACACACACACACACACACACACACACACACACACACACACACACACACACACACACACACACACACACACACACACACACACACACACACACACACACACACACACACACACACACACACACACACACACACACACCCTAGCTCCCCCTCGGATATGCGCTATTACACTTACAGAAACAAGCGCAAACACGTAGACTCAAAAGTAAATGATAAATCTAAACAGCCATCTGTCCTAAAGACTTTTCTTTTCTTTTAAGGGATTTTTCGTTGTACAAGACTACAAGCAACAAGTGACAAGACAAGATGGCATTGTGTGAAGCATGCCTTCCTGTGAGCTACTTGTGAGTTTATTGTCAGTTAATAAAAGATACAACAGTTCAAGTGTGGAGCCCTGTGTCCAATGGGCAAAAACAGCCAATGAGAGCGGCTTTTCCTTTTTTGGGATGAAGGATCTTTAAACTGCGAGGACACATATGTGCATGTCCACACAAATTCATACCTATCCAGTCCTCACAGCTTAAAAAATAAATTCGAGCGAATGTGACATGGATTAAGCAACCCTTAGCAAACGCATCACTGGTTAATACCAGAGTTGCTCATCACACACACACACACACACACACACACACACACACACACACACACACACACACACACACACACACACACACACAGGAAGTACACAAACCCTCAAACATGTAAGAAATGGTCTGGGACTCTCTGTGGTGGTGATAAGAGATAGGGGTAGATAAACAAGACTGCTAGCTGCCTGCTTCTCTAAAACGAGTGCCTTTCTCAAACAGGGAGGGCGTGGTGGGTCAAGCCTCTTCCTCTTCCAGGCAGAAGCATGCTCAATTAAAGATGAAGTTTCAGATACTTTGATGTCCAAGGGAGCAAAGGGGTTTAGAGATTGTTCAGACTGTTCCCACTGATATTTATACTGCTGTAGGATACACTATTTCAACAGAATTTGAACAAGGAGGAATGTTTTCTCAGTTGAGATCTTAGTTTATTCCAATGGTTCCATGATGACTTACTCTTTACTGACAGAAGATGTAGAAAATCTAAACTGGATCTATATAATGAAAACTATTTTTTAAAGCAATTTTGTTACGAAACTGACATTTTGCCCGTTCCCCTCTTTCCAGTTTTCCAACATTTTCTCTTTTGACCATGTCAAATAATACGTTCGAGTCTCTCTGTGTTCTTTGTTTTTACAAAGAGTGGTTTATAAACCTCAAATCCCCCAAGTCTGCTGGTATTCGCCCTGGCTGCTGGCCGGGTGGCCATGTTAACCACGTCTGATTCTCCCACTCTGAGGCCAATCCAGAGCGCTGAGGACTCTGGGCACACATCTGGCCCTGATCTGGCCTGGGTTTGGCCCAGGTTCAGCCTCAGACCCAGCATCCGCTGCTATTTTGAAATGCACTGGAGATGTATTCAGTACATGTGGACTCATCTAGAAATTAATAGAAATTTGAACAAAAAACTCCAGGAAGTTGAGTACGAGTAATGAGTGTTCCTATGAATCAGGGACCAGCCCAGACAAAGCTAAATGTATACTTCTGGTTTAACTTTTCCAATCCAGTTCCCCAAAAGAAGCGGAATACCCCAGCTTTATTTACAGTATGTATCTAAAAGGGTTGCACTCGGCAACGAGGTAGGGAAGTTTGCACGCGTGCCACCAAACAGTGCGGTCACCACAGTAGACAGAATTGTGATGCCGTCACCGTGGCAACGGGGTGGCAACCACCGCCTGACTCACTTTCAGCATGCAAACGATACACAGCTTGCTACCCACTCTGATGGAAAAGCATACAAGTGAAAGGAGCATAGCGTGCCTATAGGCATCAGGTTAACCTATACACTCTCAAGTCCTCAACATGTCATACAGATACATGTCATTCATGTCATTCATACAGACAACTCTTGCAACACCTGGAGATATGACTGACCAGATGACAAATGCATGGATGTGCTGTGTTGCCATACTGTTGTGCAATGAACAGGTCAGAGCTTGCTTGAAGAATTATGAACACTTATTAGGAGCAGAGTGGAGCAAAACTTTTAAGGCGTGGTTGGCACCCATGAGTCAAATGTGAATCAACAGGTGAGTTGCACTGCTGAGGGAGGGAGAGAGAGAAAGAGAGAGGGAGAGAGAGAAAGAGAGAGAGAGAGAGAGAAAGAGAGAAATACTGCTTATCAGCCACTCACCATCCTTTGAGTCAAGAACACGGTGTCCCTAAATCATGCCAGAGCCAGAGTGTGGTTTCTCCAGTCCAGACGTGTGGCATTAAGTGACTACATCTTTGTGGTAAAAGGAGCTGCTGATTTATCATGGAGATTCAAGAACATCCATAAACATGTCTAGTTTATAGACGTCATATATCAAAGTAAGAACGAAAGCTTAATCTTTCATTCCAATAAGCTACAGATGTTGATAGTGAAAAAACACACACAACAGCAATGTAAGTAAGTAGTCTACAAGTATATGCATACATGAGTCCAACTCATAAGTACTAGAGACCATCTGACCATCTGGGCTGGATCTAGACCAGCCCTGATTTTGACCTGGATCAGATCTGGGTCGAATGAAGATTTAGATCCATGTCATACAGCAGGTGGATACATGGGTCTTTATATGTATGTATGTAATGTATTGGTATACACCGAGTTGGGTATGTATGCATACACTGTGTACATGAAGGGAGGGGTGGGGTGATGAGGTAATGGCGGGGGGGGGGGCAATATATATGGGTATGTATGTATATATACTGAGTGCATACGGTGGTGGTTGGGGTGAGGTGATGGGGGGGGGGGGGAAGCGGTGGGTTGTGACGCACGTCTCACTCTAGCAAACACACGAAACATGACAGGAATCCAAAGCAGCATTCCCACCACACTACCACCAAGCCCACGGAGTCTGACTCTGCCCTTTTTTGGACATGGACACTGACACAGCCTTTCCACCAGCAGTTTAAAAAGTCAAATTCCCAAAACATGATTGTCATCAGATCAGTAGCCGTGGTGTGTTTGTCTGTGTGAGAGAAAGAGAGGGAGTAAGTGAGAGAGACAGACAGACAGAAAGAGAGAAAAAGAGAGAGAGAGACAGAGAGAGAGAGAAAGGAGAGAGAGAGGAAAGGGTAGGGTGGGGTGGGGAGAAAGGGGGTGGGTGAGAGTTGGGTTTGGGCTGTTCTGGAACAACAGGGGATGGATGAGCCATTTCTATGGCTTGAGTCATCACCAGCGAGTGCAATAGGCGATCCCCCCAGGACAGATTCCCATAGCGCACTCTCTCTCTCTCTCTCTCTCTCTCTCTGGGCCATTAAACCAGTGACCTCTTTCACATCAGCAAGAACATCAACCCAAGGGACTGTGACACTGCAAAACCAGAGGCTCAAACATGATGAGGATACTCAGTTCAACCCATGTTCCCTGAGAACAGAAAAATCACCATTTCCAACTTTGTTACAGCTTCTTCTCCTCCTCCTCCGTCTCAGGGACTGGCCACCACCATGAAGATTACGATATGATTCAAATTAGGACTAATTAGCCAATGGTATGCCAAAGGGGTGAGCAAAATCATGCCATTGGTTTCAGAATTAGCACGTCAGCAGAAGTTGGAGCTGCACCTCGGCAGAGGAAGACACAGAGGAAATTGCACACATTCCAATAAGGACTTATCACCAAGTCCAGGGTTTGTGGTCTGGACTCCCCCCCCCCCCCCAAACCTCTCCCTCCCTCTCTCGCCCAACCACCCCCACGTGCGGTCATACACAGACACACCAACACCCACTAAACCATTAACCCACGTTCTGCCGTTCTGCACCCCAAGAGTACACAACGTACACACACACACACACACACACACACACACACACACACACACACACACACACAGACCTCTGAGTCAGTTAGAGAAAGAGGACCATGTCTACGCTATCTGAATGAAAGGTAGCCAGAGCATTACATCATTTTTTTTTGCCGTATTCGACCCAGCTGCTGCCATTGGATTCTCTTCCACAGGCACAGCCCTCGAAACACATTGCATCTGCGACGCTCCTAACATGCATGGTGCCGATCCAAAAGTGAGAGAACACAAAAAAAACAGAATGAACAAGGGGAAGGAGGGGATCGGTGGGGGTGGATTTCTAATAGAAGATTCCAGGAGCATGAACTTCTCCAGCAAACTTCCTTGCTCTTTCCTTTTCACTACTTCCAATTGTCCCTCCTCTTTTTTTATTTTCCTCCCTCCCGCCTCTCTTCTCCTTCCCTCCCTCCCTCCCTCTTCCCTTCTCTCTACCTCCCTCACTCACTTGCTCACTCTCTCGCTCACAAGCTGGAAATGTTCCCCTTGGTTTTTTAGCCTTAAAAGGGCAGAAGCAAACTTGATCCTGGCAGGCCACCCATTCCCCCGCTTGGAGGTTTCTGATTACAGCATAGAGAAGGAGGGAGGCAGGCTATGTGGGAGGGGAGAGGGGGGGAACAAAGGGGGGCTGAGAGAGAGAGAGAGAGAGAGAGAGAGAGAGAGAGGAGTGAAACACTGAAAACTGCTGTGCTGGGACTTTTGTAAAAGCCCATATTGACAGGGTCGGATTGTCATTTGGCTGCCTTAGTCCTGTTACTGGACCCAGACCAGACACATCAGGCTACCACAAGAAAGTGCAGCCACATCTACACACATAAAAAAAAACATCTTTTCTGCACACATCAGAAAATCTAAAACTTTTCGGAGTAACAGCACAACCATTCACCAGGCACTAACAGCCAGTGAATTAGCGGATACTTTGTCCACTCTGAAACTCCTCAGTACACTCTTAAATTCCTCTACAGCTCCACCCTTTGGCTGAATGAAAGGACAGCATAATGAGCCCAAGCAGAGAGAGGTCAAGAAAGAGAGAAATGAAGAGATGAACTGCAGAGAAAAGACATCAATAGAGAGAGAGAGAGAGAGAGAGAGTGAGTGTGTGTATGTGTGTTAATTATAGTTCTATATCATTCTGTGTCTAAGTTAATGATACAATGCAATGCAACAGCTTTCTACAGGCCTGCAGGCTAGTCACCACAACATATTGAACGAAGTTGCAACAAGATTTAATCAACAATGTTTACGGTGTGGCAAGAGCTTGGGGCCAAAAGCCCTTATCACAGATTCCTCATCATTCTATACGTTCCTCAGAAGACAGTGGCCACTGAGCATCTTACACAATAAAAGTCACTCACACACACACAGGCACGCACAATTCTCTGCCTGTCTCAACATCCTTACACCACGGGTAAAGCTATGAAGACACACCTATTACCTTGGTGTCCAGACTTGCTCAAACTTTCACTGTTACTCCATCTAACCCCACCCCACCCCACCCCCTGCCCTGCTGTCTTGCCTTGTTCACCAAGCAACCTACAACAGAGGACACTTACAACAAGGCTTCATGCGGCCACATATCAACCATGCTGAAACAAACCTAACAAGTTCTATCAACTGCAATTCCCTTTTCATCAGTGCCAAGGCTGTGGGATAAGTTAATTACGCGGAGGCACAACACAGTCAGGAAGAGCCATTTCCTGGCCTTGCCATCTGTTCATCCTGTCCCCTATCTCTCTCTCTCTCTCTCTCCCTCTCTGTCCTTCCAAGCCCTCGGCTATCTCTGTCTGTGCATCTGTCCATCTGTCTGTCTATTCACACATCTGTCAAGTTAGGGAAAGTTAAGAACCTGTTCCGAGTGCAAGAGGGCACTTATCTTCGTGAAAGAAAAATCAAAGGCCGCTGTGGTTTAAGCAGCTGTCGTCTTAATGGGCTACCGTGGCTGCTGGCTTAATAGGTTAACAACAAGAGATTTGAAACGACTAAATAGGTCATGTTATGTAAAATGTTAAATGACAGGGAACTCTGCTGAAATGGGAGGGGGAGGACCACCTTTTCACATAAGAAAGCATATCTTGGTGCTTTCCCCAATATCTTCACATGCACGCATACCTACCACACTAATGACATAACAGGATAAAACACTGCTGTTACTAAAGGTCTTTTCAATGCATCTCACACTTGTTATTAGACCGCTTTTCCACAGAGACCATTCCTTACACACAACTTGGTAGTTTAGAGGAAATCCTGGCATCTCTAACAAAGGCACTTGGGCAGGAACCTCCTAGGCGTACAAGAATGTGGCTATATAGCTCATGTAACCTACCATAAAGGGTGTGTGAGAGCAAAGAGTATGTTTTCTCTGTACATTAGCAGAGTTTGATAGAACATGAAGTACATCTATGATTACATTTTTTTAACGTCTTTTTTATGCCAAGGTACGGGGTCAAGATGTCCCTCTTTAAAAAATCCTTGCAAAAAATCCTATCAGAGGTATGCAGAAAAACAAGAGAAAATTTGAAGGGCACTCAGAGAGCACAGACCTCAAGCAAGGACAAATACCTTGCAATGATAACAAAATGAAAATACTTTGTGGATCTGCCCCATGATTCAGATCTGCTTCAAAATGTAATGGGTTCTTCCATGGCACATGCCACACCCTGCAACTAAGTTTCATAAAAATTGACCTGGTCATTTTTGCTGACAAACAGACAGACAAATGATGGCACCAAAAACATAATCTCCTTGGTATAGAAATAACTTCCACTGGGAAATATCTGCAATTAGTATTTCTCAAATTAACTTTTGGCACGGCTGTCTGAGCTACTGACAGCACAGGGATAAGATTAAAAACGTTGCATAGATAGGGTTTGATCCCTTGCTGAAAGGGCTCGGCTCATTAAGGAGCTACAAGGAGTGTGGAGCAAAGTTGACGAGCACCAGGTCCTTTCAACAACGTCGCTGCCTGACTAAAACAACTTCAAGGATGTTAATTCCAACTCTTGAGTTGAGCAACATATAGCGCAGCCACAGTTCTCTTGCGAGGCTCCCTTGTCAAGAATCGGAAGGCAACTTGGCTCTTTCTCAATCCCTTCCTCTGGGAAGGTGTGTGTGTGGGGGGGGGGGGGGGGGGGGGGGTTGACGCAATGCATTCTACAAACCTTCATTATATAGATATAAAACACTAGTTGCTGTGATGGAACGTGTCTCCGAGCAAGTTCTGTCCTGATTGGTGAGCCCACGAAGAGAGGGTGTGTGGAGAGATGAGGTGAGGAGGGAGTTGTGTTGGGGGGACTACTTTCTTTTTTGCTTATGGGACAGAAGTGCCATTTCTTCTTCCATTCAAACACACAACCACACACACACACACACATATACTACTACTTTTAAAGGTCTAGAAAAGAAATTCCACATCTCTGCACTGACTAACTGACTAACTCCTTCCAGGTGAACTCCTCTGTTCCACAACTCTATTTCAAGGCATGAAACACTGGGAAACATGTGGAGGAATGCAACAACACAAACCGCCTTGGATTTATCCAGGTTTTCTTCTAGTCCATTTCCGTGCACTGTAAATTCAGTTGGCCATTATACACAAACACACAGCCTAGGATGGCTTATAAAGTCCCAAGCTAGGTGCAGTCTTGCTGCTTGTGTAAAATAACATATTAATGGTAGATGCTGACTTTCCAGTGGCAGGAACGGGACAGACAGTGCCCTGGGAGCAAACCAGCTCCATGACTTTTTCATTGACTCATTTTTGGGGTATTCAAATTTGCATGTTATTTTTTAAGTATCTGTCTCTTCTCTCCAGTGATTGATATTCTGCATATAGATGCCTTTCTCTTAAAGGTATGTCTATATGTGACCATAATGTAGACATGAGCACTACAAAGGCAGGTGAGTAGCCCTAACTCTGAGTTTATCTCTGCACAGGCACTTTTGGTCTTTTACTACCCCCAGAGACAGTAGCAGTAAAAAGGGAAGAATAAACACTAATGAAGATTACTTTAAAACTGATGAGTGATTGATACCAGCGCACAATACAGCGGATTATCTACAACATCCTTTGACTGTTGCTGGGTGTTGGGCCGTACATGTTTGGACCAACATGCCCTGGTGAGTCTGTCTCAGCTTGAACGCCTCCCCAGAGGCATCGCTTTAAGAATGTGCGATCGCCCTTAGACAACGGTAATGCTTAAATTTTTCCATTGTGAGGATGAACAATGATTGTATGCTGTTGCTTTGCAGAATAAGGCGTTCACTTTGTTCCAGCTACTGTGGTGATCTGTGCTGACGAACTCTCCCTCCACATAGCCATAGCATAATGTTCCATAGACGACCTAGCCGAACAACTTTAATCTTTCAGAAATCCGTCAGAAAGGTTTTACATGGATATTACATATGTAACATTACAACAGCCTGCCTGTGTCCTCTAGCATTGCAAAATAGCTAACAAAGAAACGTTCCCTTTCCCCACCCTTAATTAAGAAACTTCACAAGTTCACAAAAGCCCTGAGGCAATAGTTCTAAAAAGTTGCGCTTCGAGATGTAACTGATCAACCCGATGACAACTGTTTGAGCTTGAGAAACAAACGCTTCTATTGACAAGTTACGTTTCCCTACTTCCCTCCCTGCCAGGCCAAAAAAAGTTCAATCTCTGCAAGCAATAAGCCCCTGGACCAGAAGTTACACATGGTCCTTTCTCATTCGTTGTTGCATAGAAATACAACGCCCGGGGCTCAAGAAACGCTGAAGTAACAGGCCCCTGCGTCCGCTTTACGACATTGGAGCAGCTAGAATACGGTGTACGTTAAAATCCTGCAAGACGTAAGATAAACCCATACGTTCGACCCATTTTGTCCACCAGGACGCATTCCACTTTACCGTATTATACTTTTTTGTAAAAATTGGGAAACTGTTGAATAATTTTGTCCAAAACGCATGTCCAATCTGCCTTTGATATAGTCTATTATTCAGCAACTCAGCCTACTCAGTGGTTTTACAATAGCCTAACTTTGCATCCATAACTTTTCCCCTCATACCACGGCCTGGGACCCTGCTGTGCAGAACACACGGATCAATGACAATTGGGCATGCTCCAGGTGCAGCTCAGTGACATTAATCAGCATCCTTGTTAAAAACAGATTATGGATCTTGAACTCAAAAAGGAGGTCCGAATAGGGAATACGAGATTTCGGATGCAACATATAGCGCTGAGTTAATTCGTCTAAGTGACGTGTGAGCTACAAAAGAAAGGGAAAATCAACAAAGAATGAGTCAGACGGACACCCACCTATGGAAACAAGTTTGATATTCTCCCTGTCCAGGAATTCTAACGCCACCGAGACGTTCTCCAACTGCATCTGCCTGAACGTCGGGCGCTGGTTGTACTTGCGGAACATCTTCTTCTGGCTGAGCACCTCAAGGAGCCCTATCAGCCGGAGCCCATCACTCAGATCAGTCTGCAAGTTCGCGATTCTCTTATTCACACATTTAAGATGTTCGTTGCACCATCGCGTAAAGGTGTTTTGCTGAATTTTCTTCCATGGTGCGTCCTCGGCTAGATCCTTCTCCGTGGCTGGCATGTCGGCGTCCTTCTCTTGAGCTGAGTTGGATACGGGAGCGGCGGCCGCGCTCGACTGGTGGAGGCGTGGGTGTTGACTACTCATTTTTATTGACTCTGGTCTCCCTCACTAGTTCGCTGTCTAGCTTTTAAGGGTGGAGTCTTGCGGGATTTTACAATTCCTTGGTTCTTCTTTGTAGCGTTTTTGTTTGACTGGAGAGAGAAAGAGACATATGTAAATGTTAGTATTAGACAGTGTCAAAATGTGAGATTGACTGTGTAAACACGAACTCCGTTATGTTATGCCTTGGTCACCTTTACATGTCGACCCCAAAAAATATTATAAGCATAACTGACAGCATACTTTCAACAACTTTAGACTGTGCCCAGTGGCTCAGCTTTTGGGACTACAGATAGGTGATTATTAGCTGATTTACATTTAAGTATCACAGACCTGCTTTGTTCATAAAAAATACCACTGACATCTTTTTTATATAGATAATTTGAATTAGAGAAGATCTTAAAGGATTATTATATAGGCTATTAATATGCTAAGTGGCATTTGCACAAACAGTCATCGGAGGAGCTGCTTCGCCTATGTTACACAACTCCAACACTGGAACATTTAGGTTGACTGATTGCCAAGGTGTCCGAGTAAATATTTGTGAATTCTCCTCATAAACAAATCGTCAGCTGGAAATCTATACTCTTGGGGAAAACACCAAGTCCAAAACATTACAGCTAAAGTTTTACCACAAAATTCTCAGATCTGTGAGCGGTGATAAAAACTGCTATTTATAAATAGTTATCCTATTTTGTAACTTGTCAAAGTGTTTTTCTGAGGACGTGTGACTCTCTCACTTCTATTTCTTGTCATGTTGCCTACTATCCCCAAAGGAATCCTGCCCATTCTCATTACAGCGTTTGCAAAAAAACATGTGCTTGTTTAAAGCTCTGCATTTAAACCCACTCCTAAGTGTCTCGATGGACCATTCCAGTACTGTCAGAGCTGCTCAATTCAGCTAATTGTCCAAAGGGAATGCAAGTTTAGTCAGGCGTGTCTATGTGTCTAGACAGCCCCCTCCTCTTTGTTTCTTTGTTTGGTTGGAAAAATAAGGGGGGGGGGGGGCAATAGAAATGCTTATAATCAAATGTCTTGGTACCTATGGTGGATGTCATAAAGATTCTTGGCAAGATAACTGGAGTGGTGTTTCACCCTTAAAGTGGGAGAAACTTAATAGAAGGAAGCAATTTAACAAATTTAATAGGAATGAGGAGAAACATTAAATACTAGCTTTACTAAATAAGGCCACTCTGTCAAAAGCTTGTGTGAGGACGCAGTCCATAAAGAATGTTTTTCTTTTGGCCTTTTTTCAGCTCCCGAGTCTGTATGAGAATCTAAGGAATGCCTACGTCTGACCACCAAATGATGACCCCCAACCTCTAAATATGAGGGTCAGGCACACCCCTACCCCCCAGACACACACAGACATACCACACCTCTCTCTCTCTCTCTCACTCTCACTCACACACACACACACACACACACACAGCCAATCATTCTAGAACACGACATTTTCATTCATTCAACCATTCATTCATTCATTCATTCACTAATTTTACCTACTATCTAAAATATCTCCTTGTCAACAGTTGTACCAAAAATGAGAAAGCTATATAACAACGTCTGTTGGTGCACAGTTTTTACAAAGAATGTCTGGCATGTGCGATAAAGTCGTTCGGCCTGGAATTAAACCAGTGAAACTTAAGTCATGGCACAACAGGGGATGCTGGACCCGTATTCATTATTCGATGACGTGCTGCGTAACTATTGCGCACAGCTTGGACTTTGGCGCTCCCTGGAGGATGTTTTTATACAACATGGGAGGATGGCCAAGGTTTTTGGACATGTCTCCTCCCCCACCCAAAAAATGTAATCGCCTTTAGTATGAACCGAGTCAAATAAATTCTCTTGTGCATACCTCGGCATGATGATTCAAATTACACTCTAACACAATGTCTGACCTAACTTTCAAAAAATTCACACCACTGTCCACATATAATCCAGCTTTGAAAAATGGGTCATAGTCCTCTGAAAACCCCTACCACTGTAAAACAATGTGATGGATCCCACTGGCAAACTACCCAGTCCGCAATTATGCGCATTATCTTTAATATTTGCCACAGATGTTGCTATATTAACAAAGGTGTAAGCCAATGCCGTATTGGAGCTTCATACATTTCGCGACTGAAGACGAGGGAGGGTTGCAGACATGTTGCTGATGATGCCATGCACAGAACAATAACCGACACCCTTACAGCGAAGAGCGGAAAAGATTGAGGCACTTTGGTTAACCGACCTCCTTGGCAGCGCTCAACCACAGGACATGTTCTTCTCACTGGCAGTGAAAAACACTGATTAGGCTCCGCAACATTTTTATTAAGCCAGATGTTTTCTCGCTGCACTTTCCAGCCTACATTTTCTTCCAATTTGAAGAACAAATATTGTATACGACAATGGTTTACACAAGTAATTCAGCTTCAAGTCAGCTCAATAGCCTAGTAAACTTATGATCACCAAAACTAACCTCCTAAAACCGCTGTTGTTAGCAAGCTCATATAGGCTACGTATAGGTTACATTTAGTTTAAAACTAAAATTATTTAGTTAAATCATTTAGTAAATTATTTACGAAGTGTGTCAGAAATGTCTAACGGGAAATCGAGGTAGTGGACTATACTAGACTAGGTTACAACCCATTCTGGTGCAGCATCTCCATTGATCGTGGGGGGGCGCGCGCAACTATCCCATCCCCGTTCAGACAGGGAGAGGACTTTTCCATATTTTGCCTTATTTGGTGTGGACTCCTTGATTAGATTATACGATTGATGCGTTTAAAATCCCACAGAGCATCGGGTGGTTCATGCAGACAGTCACAATGTACAGTGGAAATAGAGTCAGTGGAATTATACTCTAAATGACCCATAGGCTGTACTACACCAATAATTTGGTCAATGCCATGCTGTTCAATCACTTGGCCAATACGCATTAAAACTCAGATCAGTTAAGTATAAACACTTAAATGTATTACGATTCATGTATTCAGTTAACACGCTCAAATTTATAACAGAAGGTTACCCACTCGTAGACTTGGTCTACACCCAGAGCATAATCTCAAAGATTAACATTTTTATGAAAACGCCAAGCTAAGCAAGACTTTGATTCACTGTAAACATCAACAGACCCCAACAAGGGCTGTAGATCTGCATATCCATTCCTTAAAAGAGTTACAAAAACTGCACAATGCCATATGACAGCTTTGGGCATCTCTTTGCAAGCTACCATCCAAAGAATTAGACAACAGGTTAGGTCTCTAACTTTAGGGTTAAAACTACAACGATAGGTCGACTAAATCAGCGTCTCTCACATTATCAATAATATTATTACGCTCACGTATTGAATCAATAGGCTACAGATAGTCCGCAGCACTGTACAACTTTACATGCAAGCAAACCTCAGATCCACACAACGCAATGACACAGCTCATAAAACCCCAACTAAGCTTGAAAAGAGAAAAAAAAGTTGCGAAACTCACCGTTTCAGTTCGCTACGACTTACTGGCACTGTGGATAGCTTTCAACAGTCGCTTCTACTCCTCTCTGACTGCGCGTGAAGCTCCGGCAAAATGTAAGCAGCTATCACTGTACCTCCCTCCCGGGCGAGCCTCCCTCGGGGAAAATGTTTGTGTTCTGTTGAACTCAAGAAAGAACAAGAGTGACACCACTTGGTCTTTTCTATCTCTCCCCCCTCTCTCTCGTGTGTGTCCCTGTTGCAAGAGCCTTAATTGGTAAAGTATAAAGGGGGGTTGAAGGGGGGGGGGGGGGGGGTGCTTTCTTCTCTGTTTGGTGAGTGTGTTTCAGAAAAGGCTGACGTTATACCGGCGACCGCGCCTCAGATTTTAAAGGTATGATGTCAGCGTGCTCACTGCGCCTGTAGGCTAATCTGTCCGTGCGGGATGTTTGAGTAGTTTTTGAGTTGTCCACACAAGTCAAGCTCTGTGTTGCAACCCTGTTAAGTCAAGTCAACATTTGACCTCTTGTGTTATGGCACTTTCGTGCATTGCTGCGAGTGCCGAATGTAAACGCCAGGAGCCACAACAACACAACAACAACAAACTGCAAAGCGCGACTATAATTAGGGACAGAGTAAGGAATCTCTGCGGTTACAATAATTATTCAATTAGCCAGTGAAATAGATTACTGAATCTGTTTTTGATGATGATAAAGATGATGATGAAGATGATGATTATCTATCTATCTATCTATCTATATTTCTATCTATCTATCTATCTATCTACAGTATCTATCTATAATTATTTTGAATAGCCTTAAAGTGTAAGAAAAATTCTTAAAGTGAACCCGTCAATTCAAAATGAAAATGAAATTAAATGAAAAATCATTCGAAATACTCATCATCCTGTCAAAATGTATTAAGGCCTTTTCAGTGCTTTAAAGAAGGCCCTGATGCAGTTGTAGAGTCAATGCAGATATCAAATTCTCTAACCTTTTATTCTTGACCCCTAAATCATGATGCAAGGCCAATTATTCATTCATAAATCATACTGTTAAGTATTATTTACTTTACAAGCTAGTCAAATACAGCCAAGAGTAGGCTACTTGCTTATCTAATCCAAGTATAAACACGTTGGGGGTGCAATGACAAAAAGAGAATGGAAGATAGCCTAGTGAGGTTTTCCATTGGATACTTGGTGAAGAGCCCTGGTATGGGTTGGGCTAATTTGCACTCATAAAAGCAGATACCTTTTTAACACCATGGTTCGTTGTCTTAATATTCATTGCAGATCATATTCCTTTGTGTTCTGTTGGTTTGGTAAAGACAGGACCAATTCAACCAAACCTGGGCAAACAGATTAACTCTGAGGTTTGAGTGTGTCTGAGAAATTAAGAGAGACAGAGAGAGGGGACAAATCAGGATAACTTCTTAATAGTTGACCTGCTGGACAGGGTGATCATCAATGAAAGTGCTGTGCGTCAGGCACGGCACCTAGTTAAAGTCCTCATAAAACTGGATAGTGGATCGCTGAACATCCAGAGAGTATTAGACCAATAGCTGGATGCCATCACGTGTCCTCAGCACATTTTAAAGGAAAAGAGCATTGTTTTATTGCAAGAACTGAATGTTTTTTTGTCAGCGTTCCCTACTGGTGCAATGGAAAAAAGGTCCTTGATTGGCAAGCTCATCTGAAAATATGTCATGGTCTTCATGTGCTGATTAGTCTCAGAAGTATTAGAGTGTGTTGCCCTCTAAAATGACCTGCCCTGACGTGTTTATGTTTTGTTCATAATAATAATCATGCTTTGTATTGGCAACATTGCTAGTCCAACCTCTGGCCATGGAGAGAAAGCCCCACGAAAAATGCTTGCAAGCTCCTGAACTCCTGAATATCAATCACACATTTGATGCACTTCTTGAGTGTTTTTCAACAATAATTAGTTTTTCCCCCCAGTGTTTCATCCTAGTGTTCTTAATTTATTTTAGTTATAACAATAGTATTGCCTTTGTTTTACTAGGACAACTAAGCAGCTCTTTTTTGAGAGAATTACCTCTTACGAGGGCTGGGAATTTTCGATACAGTTATTATTACTGATATCATGACTTTGATACAGGTACCTATACGATACATTTTTCCAATACCAATTAATCAAATTAATTTCAGCAACAAAAAAATAAAAAACACATTAGCCTACGGTACAGATTTTTTGTTTTATTTTTAGCTGCTTTGATTTTGAACACTTAAAGCTGTCTTAACATAAAGATGAACAGGGACAGAGGCTTATGAAGAAAAAGGCAGTTTCTCACTCAATCAGAGCTTTTCAGTGCCTTAAAAGTGTCAAGTTTGAGTACCAAGCCTTGCTTCTTATCCTGAGAGAACTGACCCAGGTTTGTCACTAAACCATGCTATTCCCCTCTGACTATGAGCATCAGTTTTGTTGTTGTTGGGGTTTTTTGTTTGTAAAGTTCTCAAACATGTTTATACAGGGCACAACACACCGGAACTCATCATTTGTTAGCTACGTCATCAGAGTTGTGTTTATAAGGGGCAGCCTTAATTGCAATTCCTTAGAATGTAACAGAAATGCCGAACAATAACAAATGCTCTGTGCTTTGGCCTTTTGTTTCTGCTCAAGACACACTGGTATGTGAACACATGTACGATGGAAAGTTATGTCAAAGGCAAGCAATAGTCTACTTCACAGAATGTGAAAAATAGGAAAATGCCGTCATTTGGATTCCAGATTTAAGCTAGTAAAATATTGAGTTGTGTTTTTATGACCATTAAAGTCAAAATTAGCTCAGTCACAAACTGAGATAAAAGTAAAGCAGGGGGAGCATGAGAGAGAGAGGGAGAGAGACAGAGAGACAGAGAGAGGAGGGTATAGAGGACCAGTTCCTCAAAGTTATAATGTTACTCCACTTTATTCAGAAAGTCTCTCTTCAAAGTCAAAGTCTGTTTTATTGTCAATTTCTTCACATGCCAAGACATACAAAGAGATCGAAATTATGTTTCTCACTATCCCACGGTGGAGACAAGACATATTTTACCAATTTAAGTCCACAGACAAACATGACATTCAAGTAAACAATAAAAAGTAAATAAGAAGGCACATACAGTGAAGAAATAAGAGCAGCAAAATTGGGTTGAAATTGTGCAATTGTGCATAGACAGTCAATATAATAGTGCAAAAGTCAGGCCAATAAATGGTTTTACCTACAGTAAATAAGCTCTTTACCTTGTCCCTGTGTGTGTTTCGTTATTGTTAGAGCATAGTGATGGTCAGAGATTCTGATTTTTTACATCCTCTCAATCCATTGATACTGGCTTGGTTCATTCCTGCATGCCTTTAAAATGAGTTTCTCCGACCTTTTTTGCACAGTAGGTTTCTCACTGATTTTGTATAATCACAGAGAAGACACGACTGGATCAGGATTCAAGGCAAATTAAACGTCATTGTGGAAGTAAAAGTTGTAGATTGATTGATTGATTGATTGATTTATAGTAACATGAGGAGATTGCATATTTATATAATAAAACATATTTCAAATATGATTATAATTTTAAGGTATTCTCTTATTCTCACACATGGAATGTTATATTCAGGTGGTTCCCTAGAGTCATGAAATGTTCCAAAGCCAGTGTAACATCCTGAGGGAAGTCCAGAGTGGGTAGTGTCATGGAGAATTGTGTGCCAAACCAGAGTGATCTGCTTTTGTTCAGCCTGTTATGTGGACAGGAAGTCCCAGTGACAGATATAGTCCTGTTTCCATGGAATTAAACATGGCCACACACAGAAGAGTTAAAAGAAAGAGCTAAGGAACGAAACAGTCAAAACAGCTTGAAGGAGGCATGGATTCATTACGTCCATATTCATATTTCAATTCATAATCCTATCCTTGTGACAAAGCCTTGTCTTGTCAGGTAAATACATTTTTGATTCTCAAATCAAGTCAGTTAACACACACAAACACACATGTATGACCGATAAAGAAGTAAGAATAGTTCTAATGCTGTGCTCATTGTTACTTAAAAACCAGGACTGTCTGAGAACGTTATGAAGATACTGTACATCATAAATAATGACCAAACAATACAAATAGTTGCATTCTTTATTTTTTATACAATAAGAACTTAATGCAACAAAAGTCAATATCCCTTTATTTATTTATTTTTAAGTATATTATTTGGGACATTTTTGACTTTATTGTGATAGGACAGTTTAGAGATTGACAGAAAGCGAGTGATAGAGAGATGAGGTGGGGTCGGGGAATGACCCGGGATGGACTCTAACCAAGATCCCCGTTTGTGGAGAGATGTCCTGCCATTCTTCAGAGATGTATTTTCATCTGCTCTTTGCTTTGCTATTTTATTAGATTCAAGTTTGGTGACATACATGGCCAAGTATTTTTTTCTTTAGAAACTGTAAGGGTCCTAATTCCCAGGCTGATGATAATTCTTTCAATCATCAGCTATCTGCTTTGTGGAAGTGTGTGCCTATTGTGTGCCTACTGTCAAATGCTTGTCACATGTCCACAGGAGAAGTTAACTAGGTCCAGGGAATGTAATCAAATGTATACATTGTCATGTCTTGATTGATTCACTCTAATGGTCTCACTACAACAATGGTCTCAGTCTCATCAACAACTCATCATGTGATCCCTATATAGTGAGTGGTTCTTACAAAACTCTTGCATGATTTTGCCAGTGTGTTTTGGATTGTTATCATGCTGAAATATTCTTATTGTGCCAAGCCTCTGAAGACTGGGAGACATCTTATCAGCCAGTATTTTGGCATCCACATGCATTTGTGATCATGCCATCTATAAAAGTCATATCCCAAAATGAAAATTAGCCTGCTGGCTAACACTGGCACATTTACAGAAATGTTGATTAATGTGCACTGTCCTTTAAATAAATAAATGAAAATGAAATGAAATGCAGCCCCAAATGACACCCTCCCATCTCCATATAACTCTCTCAACATTATGCTTTCACTGTGGTAGTCCTGGCCAGGTTCACACCAACTAGATCCCAATCAGACCGCAAGATTAAACTTTGCTAAAGAACGTGTAAGATGGCCTGGACCCGATGAATTTCGGGAGCACATTCTTTGGTCAGATAGACCAAGATAAATGTGTTTGACTCAGATAAGGTCCAGCATGTTTGGCACGAACCTGGCCAAGGCTGCCACAGATGCTACACAGTCTCGACAGTAAGGCACACCTGCAATACCTGTGAAGCACATAACACCTGACTTACAGTATTCACTTACAGACACACTCACCCACACACTCACACCTGCAGACACTCAGACAGATAAGTCTGAGCACCTGAAGGCGAGGGGGAGCAGAGGACTCTGTACCATCTGTTGGTGTTTGGGAGGAAACCATTGAGCTGTGACTCATGGTCTAGTCACAGGGCCTAGGACTGTGTAATGCCCCCACTGGCTGCTCCACGCTGCGCAAGCACAGCCTTTGTTCTCCCGTGGGTCATGCTCAGAGAAACAGCCCCAAATCACTGTGAAGTCGTCACAGATGGGGAGGGCTCCCGTTACTCTGAGTCAGACTCTGTGTGTGTGTGTGTGCGTGTGTGAGCATTTGTGTGAGAGTGTAGGAATGTGTGTGTACGTGTGTGTGTGTGTGCTGTGTGAGCATGTGTGTGTGCGTGTGTATGTGAGTGTAGGAGTGTATGTGTGTGTATGTATGTGTAGGTGTGTGTGTGTGTGTGTGTGTGTGTGTGTGTCAGTAGACACTCTCCAGCCATGCCCCAGATCAAACATGGAGCCTGAGACGTCTGACGTCAGCGTCACCCCTCCAGGTGGGAAAAGAGCCAGCAGAACAGATCAAGGGTTTTGGCATCTGAGGAATGTTGGTTTCAGGTGTGTTGGAACCACTTTTATGGAAACAGTCTTATTTGGCTTTGGGATTAAGTATATCTGGGGATGTAATGTTTTTGTTTTTAATGTCAGCGTAAACAACACTACTTGGTGTATATATGTGGTGCTGTTGTTCTTAATGAAATGCTCATGTGAATTCTTGTTTTGTTCACACATAATCATATTTTGTCTGGAGGATTGAATTACTGTAATTTGAGGCTGAGCAGAAGTGAATTTAAAATAAATTAGCTAGACACCTTTTGCTGCTATATCATTGTGTGGTGAGCAGGAAAATCAGATGTTTTCAAGGTGATAATTTCGCATCTGTTCTGGATTATTTGAATCTGGCATCCAACAGACTGAGATGATTCAAAAGGTTTTCTATGCAAAAAGATTGAGCACTCTCTCTGTGGATGATGTACATTTCTACATTTCACTCTTAAAACAAATGTGTTGTCCTTATCTGGGCACAGATATGTGTTAAAAAAACAATGCAAGTTGTGTTATTTTCAAGACATATTGTGAAACAAATAAAAAAGGGAAACAACACAAACTGTGTTGTCCCTATCTGGACATAGTGATGTGTTAAAACCAATGCAAGTTCTGTTGTTTTCTACACTGGTTTTAAGAGTATACCTACATTTGATATTTTCTGTCACTGACAAACTAACAATCAGACCAAACTAAGACAATTGAATCAGCTTACAAATTATCTAAAACAATACTAGACAGTACTAACCCAAAGAGACTGTCAAATAAAGACATGAAGTGTGTGAAAGAAAGAAAGAGAAATAATGAAAGTGGAAACAAAGACAGAGAGAGAGAGGACTGAGTGTGTGTGTCCTGGAGTGATTCCCAGATCTCCAGTAATGTTGCTATGTTCCTGTTGAGTAGTGGGAAAGGTGGTGGAGGATGAGTGTGTGTGTGTGTGTGTGTGTGTGTGTGTTTGTATGTGTCTGTGTGTGTGTGTGTCAGTGTGTGTGTGTGTGTGTGTGTGTGTGTGTGTGTGTGTGTGTGTGTGTGTGTGTGTGTGTGTGTGATAGAGAGTGAGTGAGTGAATGAGTGAGTGAGTGAGTGTTTGGATGCAATAATCACATGGAATTAAATAGGTTATATAGCTATAGAGTTGGTGGGTATAAGAGATACTTGTCAGAAGTATACTTACAGTATAGGCAAGACAAATTGATTCATTGATAGCTGAGGTGTGTGTGTGTGTGTGTGTGTGTGTGTGTGTGTGTGTGTGTGTGTGTGTGTGTGTGTGTGTGTGTGTGTGTGTGTGTGTGTGTGTGGGTGGGTGGGTGGGTGGTTGTAGGTGGGTGGGTATGTGTGTGTGTGTGTGTGTGTGTGTGTGTGTGTGTGTGTGTGTGTGTGTGTGTGTCCAGACTGATTCATGATGCCTTTAAAAGGTAACCTCCACAGTAGTATGAATCAGAGCCCAAAAATCTCTCAGCAACTACTGGTCATCTCCGGCGTTGCTAACATCCAGACACCCTCTGCCTCATTCACTCATACACACTGACACACACTCACAAACTGTGGGGACTCCGATCTCCTCTAACTCATTGAATGTGTCATGTCGACCAAACAGTTATCTGTTTGCAGAGAATCTCTCTTTAAGTCACCAGAAGAAGCACTCAGCTGGGAAGACCTTGAAGAAACACAGACACATGGGCATCCAGAGATACACACACAATCACTCATATTCGTGTGAAGAAACATGGCACACACACACACACACAGGCATAGATGCATGCATACATACACACACTCACACTCACACACACACTTGCTTGCCCTTTTCCTTGTCTCTACAAACACTGCCATGTATGGTAAGCCCTCTCTCTCTCTATTTCTCTCTCTCTCTCTCTCTCTCTCTCTCTCTCATACACACACTTTTATCTCTATCTCTCTTTCTCTCTGTCTCTGTCTCTTTCTCTCTCGTTCTCTCTCTAAACTGAGCACACAGGCAAGCCAAAAGTCCAAACTGAAAAAAAAAATCTAATGTTAGATATCCCAGGTGGCCCTTGTAACTTTCTCCCCCTTGAGACCTCTTCAACAGATACCCCATTTGGAGGTCAGTCAGTGAAGCGAGGGTTACATCGACGTAGACATCTGTGAACCCTTACGTCACCAGCCCAGGGAAAAGGCTGAAGAACGGTGTTTCTGTGATTATCCCTAATCTCACACAAACACACGTTCCTCTCAAGCCAAGCTCAGATTGTCCTATAGATAAACTTCGGATCGAGGAGGCTGGCTTCCTCCTTCCCTCACTCCCTCCCTCCCTCACTAGCTCGCTCTGTCCTTCGCTCACGGTGCCTTTTGAGTGTCGCAACACTGGGGCGGTGTGAGGTGTCATCGTGATCATTCACGCTCTCGGAAATGACAAGTGACGAGACTGGGAGTCGGCGTGCCAGAGGCAAAAGCAAAGAAGCAACTGACATGAAGAATGAGCCATAAAAAAAGCTACCATAGTTTCCTGGAATGTCGGCACATAAAATGCAAGGTTTAATGTTGTTAAAGTTAATTTACACACAGACAGAGACTGTAACTGTAAGGTTGGAACAGAGCGATGTTTGATGTCTCCCTTGTGGAACTGGCAAACAAGAAGCAGTATTGTTCTGAGCTGAGGTCTGGGATGTTGTGTGTTATGAAAAGTTAACATGCCGCTTTATGCCGTTGTACATAACCAGTTTTAAGCGAGGCATGATGCCACTTGTTTCTATCTAGGTCTGAGGAGCAGGATCAGCAAACTAATTTCATTTAGGGAAAAAGCAATGTTGAACTATGGGGCCTTATAAGAAAAAACACCAATTGTAATAACCGCAGCAATAATAATCCTTCTAGAAACAACAGGGCTGATGCACTTCTGGTGCTCAGGCCCTAACTATACAGCATGGAAATACCTAATGAATAACTAATGATGTAAATGTCTTAGTCTTGACACGGAATGTAATACTGTGCATGTGTTTTCATCCTGTTATCAAATATGGGAAATCACCAGAGAAGCATTAGAGAAAGCTTTAAATTGTGCTACTAGCAGAGCCGGACAGTAACGGAGTACATTTACTTGAGTACAGTACTTGAGTACAATTTTGAGGGATCTGTACTTTACTCGAGTATCATTTTTGGGGAGTACTCATGACTTTACTCAAGTACATTTGAGAGGCAAATATTGTACTCTTTACTCCACTACATTTCTACCCATAACCGTGAGTACCAGTTACTTAAAAAAAAAGGAAAAAAGAAAAATCTCAGAAACCCTATAACAAAATAGTATTTTGTATTTGAAATACATATTTTAAATACATGTATTAGAAATACTGCCCATCCCTGGCAACATGGTAAAAAGATGAAAATGACTTGATTTTACTT
>NW_027468881.1:31095484-31097984 GCF_046254945.1 Alosa pseudoharengus | reverse complement strand
AGGCAGCTGAGGCAGGCAGGCCAATGTTGAGTTGCAGAGAGTTTTTTTTTTATATTTGGAAACGAGCAGAAGGTTCAGCAAATTAAAGGGTGTCGAACTGGTGGAGGAAAGTGGGAAGTATAGGGCCCCAATGGAGGAGAGGGCCCTTGAAAAGTGGAATACAGGGGGCACAACATTTTCACCAGGCATTAGTAGTAACTCAGGTAATCCACACATAAAAAATCCAAACAACTCCATAAGTAGAGTCATGTGTAATGAAGTGGAATAACACAGGAAAAAAGTATTGAACACGCTAAGAAAAAGCACTAAGGCAAGGAAAGGGAAGGAACGAGCTGGAATCTGTAAGTAGTTAGAGAGTAGTTATCCTTTCTATCTGTGCAAATTAATATAAGCTTGGTTAGTAGCCTACATATCGATGGGCTATAAAAAGGTTTTTCATTACCAAGGTGTCACCCAAGAAACATTTCATGATGGATAAAAGAAAAAAAAGTTCTCCCAAGACCTTTGCAACCTTATTGTTGCAAAACATATCAATGAAACTGGTTACAGATGCATTTCAAAACTTCAGAATCTTCCAGTAAGCAGCATGGGAGCCATTATCTGCAAGTGGAAGAAACATCACTGCATCATCAACCGGCCTTGCACAGGATCTCCTCGCAATATTTCTGACCAGGGAGTCAGAAGGATAGTCAATTCCAAGAGCCAAGGACCACTCGTAGAAGGCTCCAAAAAGACTTGAAGGCAGCCAATTCAATTCAATTCAATTAAACAGTTCTGGAAGTAACTAAAGATCAAGATTCATAAGAGGGACCCTTGGAATCTGTTTAGAACAATAGGCCAAAATCACATCTGATACTGCGACTAATAAGTTTTGTCATACAGGAAATGTCTTGAAGCTGTCATTACAAACAAAGGCTTCCACAAAGTATTGAAGAAATTTCAGTAGGAATGTTCAATACTTTTTTTCCTGTGTCATTCCACTTTATTACACATAACTCTTATGTGTGGATTTTTTATATGTGTGTTAATATAATGTGTGGTGAAAATTTCGAATATACTCACTGGAAGATTAGGCTAATTACTGAAAAACAAATTAAGCGTTCAATAATTATTTCCACCATATATTTATTTTACCTGAATATTTTAACTTACAAATTAAATGTCAAAATGAATGTCAGACGAAATGTAAAGTTTGACTGACTGGATTTTGTATACAAAACATAGTGAAAACTGTCTAGTTTGTTAACTACCACAGTCACGAGTTGGGTCGTGATAGTCTGTCATTTTTAAAAAGTGGGTCCCCAGAAAAAAAGTTTGAGAAACATTGGTCTAAGGTCACTCTCACTCTCCCTTGCTAAAGAGCTAAATGGTTTAGTCCACCTGCACGATTCATAAGGTAGTCTATCTTTTGTTTATTTAGTTGAGCATCGCTAGTGGACCGTTAATTGTTGTGCTGCTGGTGCAATGTCTTTATCCAAGAAAGCCAAGTAAGGTTACTCAAAACAAAGGCCAAAACAGGAAAAAGAGAGACATCAACATGAGGGGAAACAACTGCTAATAAACTACTTTCCAAAGAAAGGTGAGCACAAACGTCAAAACACGAAATCCCATGGTGTTTGCTTGAATATCTCCGCAATCAATGGTGCTAAAACGAACTGAGACAACCCATTGGAATAGCGGAAAATACACTTTCATAGGTTAGGCTAATCTGATGCAACTCATGATCCAGCTCCATCTCCATCACTTTCAGAAAGACTGCATGGCGCCAGCTTGATTCATGTTCTGTTGTAGGCTACATGCTGATCATTATCACTAGGGTAGTGGTTTAGGGCGTGATTTTTTTTCTCTCCCTTTCTGTTTTCGTTAGTCTTAACTTTTTTTTTTACTCAAGTAACGGATGGGATTTTTGATGTAGCGAAGTACAATACTTCACTCAAAATGTAATCAAGTAAAATTTAAAATACCGATTTTATAAACTACTTAAAAAATACAAAATACACAGAAAAACTACTCAATAAAGTAACGTGAGTAAATGTATTTCGTTACTTTCCACCTCTGCAGAGAACACATACTTTTCCGTTCAGAATTCTTTGAACCTTGGTGATATCTAGTGAACCAGCCTGCATTTCCACTTATTTGAAGGGGATTTGAAAAGGGCTATCAGTGCCACTGAAACACATTACCAACACACACACACACACACACACACACACATACTTAAGCTATAATTTGGGGCGATTCAGTGATACAGTGACAGTATTTTTCATATGTCACATCTGGAGTGAATTACAGAGAGCAGATGTCTGGTGAAAAGAAATAGTGATGATGTCATACAACCTACAGCAATGGCGTCCGAGGCGCCGGGTGTTTGTTTGTCTGGTTTACCGCAAGCAGATGCCACAGCAGATGGACCTCCTGCCCCATACTCTCCACTTCCGGTTAAGGCAGTGGTCAGTGTTTGTGATGGCAGAGAGAGATAGAGGGAGAGAGAAAGAGATGA
>NW_027468881.1:30865484-31092984 GCF_046254945.1 Alosa pseudoharengus | reverse complement strand
AGGCACTGAAGCATCACCCAAAGCTTGGTGTAAAAAAAAACTAAAATACCTATCATAAATATAAATACCTCTAAAGCAATTTTCCTCCAAACAGACTGTTTATCTAAATGACAGAGCTGTGATGTCAGAGGGAAAATCAGGTCCTGTCACTGTGCTCATGCTTATTCATCCTTAAGCACACTATGTGGATATTTGATTTAGTATATTTAGTATTTTTAGTATTTTAGTACTTCTACTGTCTTTATTGTTTATTGTTCAGTCGTTTATTGTTCAGTGTTTTTTATATTTATATACTTATATTACTTTTTCTGCTGTAAGTGCATGTTGTGTGTGATGTCTGTATACTACTGAGACCTTGAATTTACCTATTTGAAAGTACCTATCTATCTATCTATGTATCTATCTATCTGTCTATCTAGGTAGAGAGAGAACGGCCCATGTGAGATCATAAGACCTCAATTGCAACAAAAGTCAACAAGATTGTTTAGTCTGTCGAATTCCTCAAGCTCTTATTTACCATAACAAAGATACGATGAATGCCTTTACCTCATATTTAGGCATTTAAGTAGCAAAAATCAAGGAGAGAATGTTCTCAGTCAGATATCATGACCCTGGAATGGCTCTATGCCTGTAATGAGCTGGATTGGAACAGGATCTAAATAAGTTCAGAGCCGAATCTATCCCAAATCCGGCTTCTAGGTTTAAATGTGGGGGTAAATGTTTGAAGAACATAGTGCTGTCTTTGATGCCTGGGTGTACTGTGTAATCAGTAATATTTTGACCACTTCCAGTGCAGCAGCAAATGTCAAATAATAATAAAGATGGCTGGCTGAAGGAGCCTGACTGCACTCCCATGTAAGGTATGCATGCTTGCCACTGTAGCCTGGAACGCAAAAGGAGATGTTACAAATACTTCAGATACTCCATTGCTGTTTGAATAAAGCAGATGCTGTATGTCATTCAGAAAGACAGACCCACACTGATTGCTACTGTGCTGTTCTTTTCTTTTCAACGTTGTGCTATGATGTGCATAATGCATGTAGTTCATAAAAAATAGTCATGGGGTATCAGCTGACAGTCATCCCACGGCTGGTTTAACATTTAGACAGCAAACATTCAGATCCTAGACAGTAAGTGACCTAATGTGACAAACACCTATTCTCAATTTCACTAGACCAAAGATCACTGAAAGATGAATAAAATATGACATCATAAAATGAAGTGACGATTATTATATCCAATAGGCTTTTTGCATTTGCTGTAGGATTATTTTAAATGCTGTGAAGTTGAAACAAAGGACCGACGAGTCACTGGATCCCAGCTCCTGCCCTACATTTAAACATTTGTTCTGCATTATCCAAAGTTTAGGGATGAGATCATAAGGTTAAGGGGTGATGGCAACACGATCTTGTTCTCTGTCTCTGGTCTCTGTCTCCCTCTTGTGGGCTAAAATCGAAATGGTTGATAGTTTGTGCTTTTTTCATCGAAAGTTCTAATGTCACCTTGTTTAATGTGTTCACTATTTATGCTCTCTGTTTCTGTAACCAAACAATGACTTATTTCATCAATCATTTGTGGTCCCAGAATGCAGAAGTATGACTTCAGAAAATGGCAATAAACTCTTCAACAACAGGATAATAAAAATAAAAAATAAAACTACAACTCCCAGACAACTCCCAGATAACTTCCGGTTTATGTATAATAAATCTTTGTTTTAAACCGTGATATATTTTTATATAGCAGTAAAACTATAGTTATTTTAACCATTTTGATAAATGTATATACCATCCAAAACACAGAAATATAATATGATTTAATATAAGGTTGTTAACTTTGTCGTCTCTGGTTGGTAGCCTTTATGATATGACGCAGCGGAAGTAGCTGACTCTTCCTTTCCTCCATTAGGTGAGTGCGTGGTGAGAACGCGGCGATAGTCGCTCTTCGGGAAAATACTAAAAATTTCACTATTTTCAACATTCGTGGTCCCTATTTTCTCTAATATTGTCGTTTATCGTGTGTTTATTGCAGACCGCAACCATGGGTCGCCGGCCAGCCCGCTGGTGAGTTACATACCTAGCTACAAGTTTAACATAGACACACGTAACGTTAGGGAGTCGAATGAAAATGGCAGGGCCTTCTGATCGGACCATGTGGAGCTGTATACGCTAAACTTAAGATTATTTGTTGTTCACATGTTTTATGTCATCAAGGGACACATTAGGTTCCTTACATTCTCCTTCAAATACTGGTTAGAGTTTCTTTCAAGTGAAGTTGGGTGAAATCAAATAGGTTTGTGACATAAGATTTGCTAGCAAGTTAGCTGGCTAATTTAATGGGCAAGCTAATGTTAGCGGTCCTCGGGTGTTGTCAATGGTTTGAGTTTTTGGTTAGTAATGGATGGAACTATAATTGTTTCATAACTATCTGTTTTTGCGGATGATTTAGATTGTCATTTATGATGGTGTCCGCTTTATTCCATAACCCAAAATTGATGTCAAAACGAGTCTATCTTAAGTCCACTCATCAAAGTCAGTGGAAGTTAGATTTTTGGCTAGCATTAGATAATTGCTAGCTGTTCATGTAACGTTAGTGATACTGTGTGAGTCGGTGAATGAAAGCTAGGTCAACGGAAATATTCGGAGTCCAATAAATTCTAGTAAATCGTGAAGATCTGGTTAGCCATCATGATCCTTGCGTAGCACTTACGGTGTGATGGATGAGCAGCAGGACTTGCAGTAACATTAAGTAATTAATGTAGAAGGCTACTTTACTTTTGTCTTGAAATTGTTTCAATTTGTTGGAAGTGAGTGTCTGAACTGGTCACTACTGTATTCCTTAATCAACTTAACATTTTCTCTTTTTCTACAGCTACAGATACTGCAAGAACAAGCCCTACCCCAAATCCCGTTTCTGTAGGGGTGTGCCTGGTAAGTGTTCTGTCCACCTTGAATGTTGGGGTCCTGCAGCTTATTAAGCCGACCAGTTTAGTTGATGTACTGTCCTGGTGTGCAAGGGCTGCAGACAGCAATCCTCTGGTTTGTGTATGTGTCTAGCTGGGCAGTGCTAGACGGAGAAAGGGACCACTGATACAATTCCTAGCTTGTGGATAGATTTAAATTGGTGTGCTGTTGACCTATTCTTACTTAATATGTGTGTAGCGAATAAATCCTAATAACTTTACACTTATCACCTTGTTAAACAGATCCCAAGATCAGGATCTTTGATTTGGGCCGTAAGAAGGCTAAGGTGGATGAGTTCCCCCTGTGTGGTCACATGGTATCTGATGAGTATGAGCAGCTGTCTTCAGAAGGTGAGTTCAGGCCATTTGTGTGTGTGCAAAATGAGAACCAACTTTCCTCAGTTATCAGCACAATTGTGTTGTGGAAGATTTGTTCAGGAAATTGATAAGTATCCAAGTTGATTTCAGCATAATGTTAAGCCTTTTTAGTGAGTTGTAAGAGTAGATCTGTTTAAATTGGCCTCTGGTTGAGTTGCATTTGCTAGTAGAGTGGAATGACGTGTGGTCACTCAAGTTTTCAAACTCTTGAAATTAAAACCAATGAATCTGCCCTTTCCCCAGCTCTTGAGGCTGCCCGTATCTGTGCTAACAAGTACATGGTGAAGACCTGCGGCAAGGATGGGTTCCACATCCGTATGCGCCTTCACCCGTTCCATGTCATCCGCATCAACAAAATGTTATCCTGTGCCGGAGCTGATAGGTGAGTTTGGCCCACCAGTCTCAGGAGAAATTGGGTACTAAATCAATTCCCTCTACACCCAAATCCAAAGGCCTAGTGTGTGTGTTCTGTCCACCTTGGTGAATGTTGGGGGTCCTGCAGCTTATTAAGCCGACCAGTTTAGTTGATGTACTGTCCTGGTGTGCAAGGGCTGCAGACAGCAATCCTCTGGTTTGTGTATGTGTCTAGCTGGGCAGTGCTAGATGGAGAAAGGGACCACTGATACAGCGTTAAGCTTGTGGGTAGATTTAAATTGGTGTGCTGTTGACCTAGCTCACTTCTCTTCCAAATATAATGCTTACATGCAAGTGTTCTGACACTCTGCCGTAACATAGGGTAGGATTATTACTCGTGTAGCCTTTCTGTGAGTGGAAGTGACCCTTCTACATGGGGGTGATGCTGTACTGTCGTATCAAGTCATTCAAATGTTTCCGGTCTCCCAACTCAGGCTCCAGACAGGGATGCGTGGTGCTTTTGGAAAGCCCCAGGGTACCGTGGCTCGCGTGAACATTGGTCAGGTGATCATGTCCGTGCGCACCAAGGCTGCCAACAAGGAGCACATCATTGAGGCTCTGAGGAGGGCAAAGTTCAAGTTCCCTGGACGCCAGAAGGTATTTCTAAAATTCAGTATTTTTGCATTTGTTTGTGGTTGTTGAAGTTACCTGCAGCTTATTAAGCCGACCAGTTTGGTTGCTGTCCTTTTCTGGTGTGCAAGGGCTGCAGACAGTGACTCTTTGGTTTGTGTATGCGCTTGGCTGTGCAGTGCCAAGCCTTGAAAGGGACCATTGAGACAACTTGTCAGTTATGCATTTGTGTCCTTGAGTTAGATGGAATTGGGGCTTGCAAAGTTCTAAAAGTCCTTGGAGTTTATCTTTAAGATGGTGTGGGAACCCTGTCAAGAGATCCTTCCTAAATCCTGATCCTCATGCTCATTATTACTTTCTAGATCCACATGTCCAAGAAGTACGGCTTCACCAAGTTCAACGCTGAGGACTTCGACGAAATGCTGCAGGAGAAGCGCCTGATCCCAGACGGCTGCGGGGTGAAATACATCCCCAGCCACGGACCCCTGAAGCGCTGGAAGGCACTGCACACAGTCCACTAAATGTCAGCATCTGAGTGCACTCTGGCTCACAGCAGGGTGATCATTCAATAAATAATAAACAAAAATCTTTTGGTTACTCTTGTCTTGTTTCTTTGTGAGGCCACTGTAGCACAAACGGCGACTAATGGGAATGTTTGGATGGCAGAATGATTTTTCAGTGATTGTTATGTGTCTCAGAGGAAGACTTTTCAGTGTAGTCAGTCTATGGCTAGGATCGCAAGGTCTTCCTGCACAATTCTGGATTTTTATTTTTATTGGTAATGTGGCTAATATCAGTGTGGACTGTTGACGGATCCTGGACTGACCTGCATGCGCTAAACAAATGTACGCAACAGGCTTGACTGCCTTAAGCTCTTTTCCATTTCTGCTGAGTGATACTGTAAACCATATTAGAGAGCATGCTCCCGACTTCCATGGTACTCCATGTAAACGCGATTTTGGAATGGTGCAAAATTCTGTCATGTTGGTCAAAATTGGAGTGGAAGTCGCATGGAACTTATACATCAGAATTTAAGTCAGATTTCATGTGACCAGAGGCGGACAGAGTACACAGCTTTATTACCTGAGTAAAAGTACAGATACCCTTTGCTCAATTTTACTCAAGTACAGGTAAAAGTACAACAGTCAGATGCCTACTTAAGTAAAAGTACTTGTTTTTAAAAGTACTTGAGTATCAAGAGTAGCCTATAGTTTTTAAATATTGCATTACTACTGCCACAGTGCTTACATTTATGTACAGAAACGTCCTACATGAAGTTATGAAAATTTTTAATTTTAGTACCCTGGAGAATGTAAAAGGAATTGAAAGTAAAATCAAGTCATTTTCATCTTTTTACCATGTTGCCAGGGATGGGCAGTATTTCTAATACATGTATTTAAAATATGTATTTCAAATACAAAATACAATTTTGTAATAGGGTTTCTGAGATTTTTCTTTTTTCCTTTTTTTAAGTAACTGGTACTCACAGTTATGGATAGAAATGTAATGGAGTAAAGAGTACAATATTTGCCTCTCAAATGTACTTGAGTAAAGTCATGAGTACTCCCCAAAAATGATACTCGAGATCCCTCAAAATTGTACTCAAGTAAATGTACTCCGTTACTGTCCGGCTCTGCATGTGACCTGCTGTGCAGACAACCATGTTTCATCAAGTGAAAAAATAGGGTGTGACCCTAGAACAGTGGTTCTCAAGGTGTGGGGTGGGGAATAGAGACATGACGGGTGGTGTGCAAAATTAGTTTTTTAGTGCCCTTCATATATTCAAAAGGTCATATATTCAAAATAATGTAGCCACACATAAACATACTAGTCATAAACAGATCGACATATGAGTTAAAATAACACCTGAGACGGGAAATGTAACTTGGACCAAAATGTTTTAACGTTACCATTTTGTCGGGTTGATGGGGTCAGGTAGAGCTTGGAAATTCATGACTGACAGAAAAAGTTTGAAAACCACTGCCCTAGACCATACATGGGCAACATACGGCCCGTGGGCTTTCCCTGACCGGCCCGCGTAAGGTCCGTGAAAGAACAATAGTCAAGAGCCTAGCATAGAGATAATGCATGCAAATCAATATCGTTGTTTTTATTTTGAAAGCGACTGCTATTTGTACGCCCATACATTTGTGCGTGGATGCATACGACGTATACACCCTTACTGATCTGCTGGTGAATAGAATATGCTTCTGCGTCGACACAATGCAGTTGCCTTTACGTCGGCGTAAACCTTTCAAAGTTTTGTGTCTCTTATGTCTGCGTCGCTCACCACCGCAAACGAACTCCTACTGCTGCTCGTTGGCGATACGAAGTGTTCATTTCAAAACGTTACTGGCAGATAGACAGTTTACAATCGGATAACCCGTAATTGTAACCAAAATATGTCTGAGTTTATTTGCAAAGCTTATGTTAGCGAACTAGTATGATGCTACTACCCACAGGTTGCTTGAAGCAGCCGGCTCAACACACAGAGCGAGTTGACCAATCACAGTTATGTGCATAAAGTTAAAGCAAAAACATAGCCTACATTTTAAAAATAGTTTTCTTTGTGCATGTTGATTAACTAATGGCAGCCTACTATTGTCTGCTCCACATTTTCGTAGTCTAATTCTGCATATAGTTAATTTAATGATGGTAATGATTTAATGATGAAATATTGCTGAGTGTTGATGAAATGGTGGCACAGGCCTATCGGTAGTACTGACTCCTTCACATTTTCATGACCTAGCCTAATTATATAGATATTGTAGTACTTTTTTATATCAGTCTTTGAAAACTGAAAAAAATGTCAATGTCAAAAAATTATTTTCGAGAATGAGGATTAAATACTGGACATAGATTAAATATTGGTGTTTTTCCTTTGTCTCCCTCACATTTTCATCTGTTCTTACGACTAGTAAACAAAACCATATTATTTACTTAATGTTATACAAGAACAGAATAGAATTGAACAGAATTGAGTTCAGACTTGAGTTCGGTATTTTGGGTCCGGCCCTCCTCAACAGTCCCAGTTTGTCATGTGGCCCCTTGGGGAAATTAGTTGCCCACCCCTGCCCTAGACTGATGAGATATGAGTGAATGTGGAGTTTTGGATGGTAGAATTAGGTGCTTTTGAGTCAATACATGTCTACCAATTCTATGTGAACATGCAAAGGTGGGCACGAATACATCAAAAACTATTTTGTTACAAACTACGAATACTGGCTCATGAAATGTAACAGAATAAAATACTGATGTGAAAAATGTATTTCATTCAAATAAAAGTACCCTAATTAGTCATTTGAAAATACAAAAATACCCACACAACAGGCTAGTCTTTTATAAGTCTTTTTATTACTGAAATGTCAAAACACTCTATGTTCTTCTTAGAGCATCAGTAACATAAGGCTAGGCCAGGGGTTCCCAAACTTTTCCACGACAAGGCCCCCCAAATACCACTAGGTTCTGGCCAAGGACCCCCGTGATGTGTTATTAAACCCATCGAGAATACTACGGCAAATATAAAAATACATTAAGCTAATCCTAATAATTATTTTAGCCACAAACACTTCGTGATGGAGCATACAGTGTGTAAAAATTGTATTTGGGGCTCTCTGCAATAGTAGAGCTATCACCCTACTATTATTCCCAGTCATTATCATGGAAAATATAATGTTCAGATATGCGACACATTATTATAATGGCATTGCATGACAACCCTCATAGTAATAGGTATATTTTAACATTTTCAAATGTATTTATTTGTTGCTTATATTTTTCCTTCCAACTTGCTGAGGCCCCCCTGGCACCCCCTCGCGGCCCCCACTTTGAAAACCGCTGGGCTAGGCTACTCTACATAATACTGATGTGAATAGACTGATCTGCTGTAAGTCCATGAAGCAAATGCACATTTTGAAAAGTAAGATGCAAAATAAAAGCAAAAACACAGAAGATATTATAGGAAGGCCTTAATTGAGTCAAAACTGCATTTCAAACAAATGTAACATGATTGGCCCTTGTTGACAGTAAATGGGACAATGAAAATTAAAAACAAATGCAGGGAGCCCAGTCTACGGGTGTGTCACATGATTTCGTGTGTCTAACCTTGACATTGCCATTGCCAACATCAGAAAACATGGCAAAATATTTTACTATGGGGATAAGCATAGCCTATTGTCATGGTTATAGTATATTTAACTGAGCGATGGTATTTTGGCTTATTTGGAGAGAAAAAAGATCGACTTTTATGAAATAATCCCTCAAGTTATTACAATATACAAATAACAAAATATGCTAAAGTAATTAAATATGTATTTCAAATACATCTAATTAAAATACTTCCCTTGCATGCATTGTAAGATTTTAGTGCTCATCTTCCCTGAGAATTAAACCTGCAATTTAAACATCAAATAACATGTACAACCAAGTGTACCACCAAAGGGCGCTACTCATGTCAGAGGAAGCCCACATTTCAAGTGAAGCGTGTGTGACATGGGAACTGAAAATACTGGCTTCATAGGCTACAGTACACACAGTTGTGGTATGGCGTATGTTTTCATCAAAGTGCAAGCAAGAGACAGATCACCTCAAAGTCAGTGTGCCTTTACTAGCCACAGCTGTGCAAAACCTAGCTATATATAGCTTACACAATGGTGATGTTCTGCATCGTGGAGTTGAAGAAGGCTATAAGGCCCTGAATGAGCCTTTTGGCCAGTATAGCTGGGACCTTCAGCATATTTCTGACCAGAGGGGACATCACTCTCTGCTGACCCTGCCCAGGAACTCTCACCCTCAGTTCCACTTCCACAGGGTAGTGGTCACTCACCTCCTCTGCCTACAGAGAAATGGAGCGACAGTTTAAGCCAGTGTGCTTTTTACCACAGGCTCAGAGCATCAATCTAATAACTCCAATCTCAACATGTCTTATTGCTGACTTCGGAGCAAAGGAGTAAGCAAGAGACGAGGAAAATAGGATATTTATTAGTCTGGAAGAAATTATGTATGTCTGTTAAACATGTACACCAACACATTTTCTTTAGCTCTGATTCAGTCAGTTGTTTCTTTAGTGTGGAGCTAGATGTAAGTTTCCTAGTGTACTAATTAGGACGTCGAAAATATCACAACCTTGTAACCCCCCCTATTTGCAAATAAACACAAATATTTGAATCAAATAATACTGTAGGCCTACCCAGTTTACTCACTATATCAGCCTTCTAGTTGCGAAACTGATTACATTGTATCAATAAGAGAAGACAACTAAACAGAAACAGATAAGCATGGAATTTGTGCTTTATATGCCAGAAGGCAGAAGCCAATGCATTAGCCAACTGTAATCCAGTAGATGGTTTACTGAAGAGGCTAACAAGATAGAAACGAATGGAAAAAGTGCAGTGTATTCAGGTTTGCTAGTCTGATTCAGGCTAGTGGTTGTATTGAATTGGTGTTGAGTTGTCAATTCAAAATGGACATGTAGTTATTATTATTCAAAGAAATAAAATAAACATAAAACAAATAGATACACACATTTATAATTATGAAGAATAGCTGCAAGTGAAATCTTACAAATGTCAGCATAACATTTTGTGCAATCGCAAGCCACCAAAAAATATTATGCTAGACAAAAGACACAAGGATAATATTTCCTTAGCTCTGTTTAAACACTCACAAATAAATGTTTGTAAATCTTAAATACCTTATATACCTAGCTCATACACTTAAATACTGACAAGATACCAATTAATTCCTTTATAGTATTGATATGCGCTTGATACTAAGCTGTTTAGCAGCATCATTTCAAAGTCAGCATATTAATAAACCAATGGAAAAAAATGTGGATCCTAGTGATGGGTAAAACTTATAATATAAAAAATATCTCTTCTCTTCAAAAATATGACCAGCATTCATCCTCAAATCCATTAATATATCCTCAGCTTCAGTGCAAATTCCACCCGTCAGATTGGGCTCTTTGGGAACAATTGTCCAGGCAGTCTCTCTCTCTCCTTCTCAGTCGTTCAGTGTGCTTACAAGC
This sequence comes from Alosa pseudoharengus, assembly GCF_046254945.1. Classification (NCBI taxonomy): domain Eukaryota; kingdom Metazoa; phylum Chordata; class Actinopteri; order Clupeiformes; family Clupeidae; genus Alosa; species Alosa pseudoharengus. The sequence continues at coordinate 31,082,635 of NW_027468881.1, read as the reverse complement.
GAAGTCGTAAGTAAACACAGAGCAGCGAGGAGGAGGTGGGGAGTTGGGGCTGCCCTCAGCCCTCCGTCTCTTAGGTCCACCTCCACGGGGTAGTGGTCACTAACACCGAGAGCCTGTGTGGAGAAGAACCGTGACATGATGCGGGGGGCTGTGTGACCGACCGTGTTGCCAAGCAGGCTCAAAAAGGCACGTCCACAGGATAGACTATAGAGAGCCAGAGGCTCATGTGGACCACTTGTGCACTCTGGTTGTGACTATCATTGGTTTACATGATGACACCTCTACTTATGTGTTTGTAAGCATCTGTGGCACAGCTGTTGACCCATTGGTAATGTTTCACAAGGAGGGGATAAAAGGATCCAAGTACATGTTTCCATTCAGACTTTCTACAGATTCAGATTGAGAGCCTTTGGTCTGTCCACTCCCCTTGTGCATGTGGACTGTAAAGTCAGGGGCGTAGCACAAGATCCTGGGCCCCTGCATAGGCAGTCCTGATGGGCCCGCATGTTCCTCAACCCAGGTAAAATAAAATATATTCCAGACTTTTCAAGGGCCCTCTCTCCCCTTGGGCCCCTAATAATCAGTAGTGGTTTTACCCCCAATCCGACGCCCCTGTGTAAAGTAAACTGAGTGTAGTCTCACTTCTTTTTTCAGAAAGCAGTTTTGTAGAAGAAATTATATATAACCCTGTTGAGTCTGATGGTTGAGCTGTGGTCAGATGATGCTGACAAGCACCACTGGGTCCTAGTGTTCAAAAAGGGCTTTTCTTGTTTAATATTCCTTATCATATTACAGAAGCACATAAATGCTGCGTTATATAAGAATCCCTCTTTCGACAGAAAGTCATAGCATTGCCCTGGGGTTTGTTTTGTTTAAGCACAATGAATAAATCAAAAGATAAATTCTGGACAAAAAAGAACTGAAATATAAAGTTGCCCCATGATAAAGTAACAGTTATGGCAGTAACATACCATAGTTATAGCTATAATGACGTTACAGAAGTGGAACATGTTGATTTAAACACCACTTTCTAATAAAATGTAGCCCTCATTACTCTTTTCACTGAGACTGAGCCTGGGATTTAGTGAACCACTCAAATAGCCTTCAAAAATGTTCACTTACCTGCTCCTCAGTCAGACTATACTTATTAGCGAAGTTGAAAGCACCTGCTGAATAGGGAACAATGCCTTGGGCAAAGTTCTCTCCATGGATGACGATCCTGAAGAAAGTCAAATGGATCTTAATTGCATTTTAAATAGTTATACATTATGTTGATAAAATGTGTGGCCATATGGAAAAGCTGTAGAGTAAATATAACAGAGTAAGCATAATTGCATACATTTATTGTACAATAACTACTTGCATGATGAATCTGTTGTAAAGAGCTTGCATATATATTTCATAAATGGAATATCTTATTGTATCTGAAAGAGGTCATTATTATGTGTCTTAACCAGAGCCGGACAGTAACGGAGTACATTTACTTGAGTACAGTACTTGAGTACAATTTTGAGGGATCTATACTTTACTCAAGTATCATTTTTGGGGAGTACTCATGGTTTTACTCAAGTACATTTGAGAGGCAAATATTGTACTCTTTACTCCACTACATTTCTATCCATAACTGTGAGTACCAGTTACTTAAAAAAAAGGAAAAAATAAAAATCTCAATTTGTAGTTTCCCTCTCAAACGTGATTGGATTGTGCAGGCGTCACTGATTGGGACAGCCTATCAGCAATCACCTTCAGCTTTCCGCCAAAGTCAACTCCATGGTCAGATTTAGATAAGAGAGGAAACCATGGACGAAACAATGGACGAAGACGCAACAGGTCCATCCCGGGAATGTGCCAACCTGTGGCCCCACCTCGCCAGGCTATTTCAACTTTCTGAACAAGTTAATGATAGTTTTCGCTTCAAGTGTTTCAATTACAAAATAGTATTTTGTATTTGAAATACATATTTTAAATACATGTATTAGAAATACTGCCCATCCCTGGCAACATGGTAAAAAGATGAAAATGACTTGATTTTACTTTCAATTCCTTTTACATTCTCCAGTACTAACATTACAATTTTTCATAACTCCATGTAGGACGTTTCTGTACATAAATGTAAGCACTGTGGCAGTAGTAATGCAATATTTAGAAAATGTAGGCTACTCTTGTACTCTTGATACTCAAGTACTTTTAAAAACAAGTACTTCAGTACTTTTACTTAAGTAGGCATCTGACTGTTGTACTTTTACTTGTACTTGAGTAAAATTGAGCAAAGGGTATCTGTACTTTTACTCAAGTAATAAAGCTGTGTACTCTGTCCGCCTCTGGTCTTAACAAACATAATAAATACTACATTCGAATGAATTTTCCCACACGGGAGGGTTACAGTATGTCATATTACCGATCATAAGCACAGTCGGTTGTTTCTTTCACCGTGGTGTCTACGTCATCCCCGATCAACCAGATGAACGAGGTGTCAGAGTAGAGGCGGATGTTCTTGCGGTTCTTTTTTGCTACGTACCCACAGGCAGCATTAAAGTCACCCAGGAGCATCACATTCTACAGGATAAACATACATCGACTTTAAAGGACAGTCTGAGTTGTGGGAGGACAGAACAAAATATATCTCCAGATTCCCTGACTCACCTCCACCCTCCATTTCTTTTTTATGGCTACAAAGACATCGTAGAGTTCATCGATCTCTTTTGTGGCATTGGTAGGAGATGTGTGTTGTGGTATGAGCACAAACTCCCCCAGAACTGTTCAAAAAAGTTTTGCATTACTAGACCGTATTACCATTAAAGTTCTAAATAGTCAATGCAATCAAACTGAAAAGCCACAAAGTGGACATACTATAGTATCACTGAGATGCATGGTATTCAATCTTAAGACTACATACCTGTCCTCGGTGCTCGGAACCACACCACAAACGGTTCTCTAGCAAAAGCATCCTCGTCCCCTTTCTGTGTGTCAGGATACTGATATTGATCTTTCACACTGACCGTATCTGTCCTGCAAGAGGGAATTGAGTAAAGGGACTGCTTGTTAAGTTGATTAGAAAAGCATAATTTGATGAGATCATATGAAATGAGTATGTAGGCTACATAAATACACTCTTAAACTGAATGTGTTAGAAACAACACAAACTGTGTTGTCCCTATCTAGACATAGATTTGTGTTAAAAAGTTGTGTTATTTTCAACACATTTGTTTTAAGAGTGTACTTATTTAAACTCAGATATAGTCCCATGTGGTCCTGACACAGAAGTGTCTTCTCTCACCTGTACACAAACACATACTGTTCCTGATAAGAAGTCCTACCAAGACGCTCACTGGCCACAGCGTCATAAGTGTGTACAGAGTCAAACCTGAGATTAAAACAGGAAATCATTCTGGGGTTAGCAGACTGAACTGATGCCATGCAAGCTTTAACCAGCCATCACTGGATTCGTGTCTGTGTGGCTGACTGTTGATGGCATTATACCTATTCAGTGCAGCAAGCAGGATGGGAATGGCTTTTCCTTTGCTGTCTCTCACTTCCTGAAGTAAGGCAATGTCACACCTAGACAGGATCTGCACAAACATTGCACACACATTTTGAACAGAGTAGTTTTAGCAAAGCATTTTACACAGTCTCTTGATTCTCAGTTTCTACTTTCACTTCAATTTTATCTTAAATTCACATCACATTTCTTAATAACAGGAAGTCCCTTCATGCTCTGATCTTCATCTGTCTATACACCAGTGAAACTGCTGTAAACCGTGCCACTCATTACATTGAAAACTCATAAAATTATCCTCAAATTCATCAATTTATATATATATATATATAATATAATATAAAAAAGAATACAATAGCCACAATGCCACAAATGTGTGGGTTACACTCACTCGAATCAGAGTGTCCATGACCGTGGCATCGGTTGATTTAGAGTCTCCAAAGCTTCGGACATTGAATGCACATATTTTGAAAGCCAAAACGGGACACAGGAAGCTTGCAAAAAACAGTGCTAGAGTAATCCAAGGTCCAGTGCTTTTATTGGCTGTCAGTAGCATGACGGAGCTGTATGAAATGACAGAAAAATACATCTCTGAGATCCGTTATTACACGGCAATTACTGTAGCTAAACATTTGAACACACATTGACCACACAAGTGAAATACATTCAGTGAATGTTTACTTGATGTTTGGTCAATCCTCTCTTGCATGGAAGGTAAAGGAAACTTTGTCTTTCTGAAGGAGATTTGGTTTGTTTCAGCAAGATACTGTTCCAGTCCATTACTCCATCCAATCAATTAATTCTGAAAATGATGCAGGGTGAATTCAGTGCACCTAGGACATACTAATTGCCTTTATCTTTAAACGGGAAGGTAAATCAAACCAATTGAACAAGGAAAAGGGGCTGTTCTGTGTGGACTGTCAGCAAGCCAGCACTTATTGACTTAGATATAAATACATTCCTGAGAGGTGATATGCCCTGACATGTGGACTTATAGTATGTATCAGTGTTAAAAGAACTGCATACTGTCTAAGCAAATTCAACCTATCCAAAGCACTCTTTTTTAAAATTCCTATTTATTACTGACAGATAGCTGACAGCTGTAAAACAACAGCAATAACAACAACAAACTTCATGATTGGATATTCACTCTTTTGAAAGTGTTTCAACTCAGAGTTTCCACTCAGCAGAAAAAAGGAACTGAGTAAAGAAAGAAAGAGAAGCCATTCGGTTTTCCTTATACATGTATACACAATGTGGAATTAAATGTAGTTTACATTACCTTTCTGGAAAGGGACCAGTTGTTGGTTGTGTGAAAGTTAAGAAGCTAAATGTTTCTTTTGAGCTGCGCGCTTCCTTGTTGATCTCCCCTGAGTTGGCTCTTTGACCCCACCCACTCTGCTCTCCTTCCTGTGTGAGGGAGGGGCAATGTGTTTCTAATAATGTAGAACAGTTGCTATCCTAGTGCCCTTTACAGCAGAAGAGGTGTAGCCCACAAATGAGTCATACTTTCTTAAAATATCGACACACACTTCTGATATGTCACATTATGACTTGTACTTCCAGAAACACCGGGGAAAATCATCTCTCTCTCTCTCTCTCTCTCTCTCTCTCTCTCTCCTCTCTCTCTAAATCAAGATAAGAAACAATAATTATGGTTATGCCAGTCCCCAAGGTGGATCAATTCACAGGAGGACACGTGAATAAAATGTTTCCTGAGAAAAAGGGGAAACAGACTGACTTGGCCAAAATGGCCAATGAGGTTAAAGTTTATAGATATATGGGTTTATGGTAAATAACATAGAGCTATGTTAAACTCCAATTTCACAACCTCAGGGTCAGGTTGTATAAAAAAAAAAAGAACATCTGAGCAAAAATATTAAACATTTTCCAGGATCCTTTTAGCCAACAATGGTAAGACAACCTAAACAAGGATACAAACAAACAATTTAGTCTATCATCCATAGTGGCTGGTATATATTTACAATTATCAGCCCTATTATCTACAGTAACATGGTTTATTAAAAACAAAACAAATATGAATGACTAAATTGAGTCACCCCTGCAGGTGGCATGCCATTGCATGTGTGACAAATGACACAATAATTGAATGTTCGTTTCCAATAAGTCAAAAATCCAAACTCTGGTTAGAGAAGGTCATTGTGCACATCCCAGATGCAGGATAAAAAAAATCAAAAAGTGTGAAGACTTTTTAAAAGTATTTAATAATTTAAAAAAAATTAACAACTGTGCATTACATTTACAGCTTCTCCTTCAAATCCTCAGTAGCCATGACAGGCTAGTTTGAGTTATCTTCAGATAATGTAATCTACAGGCACGGCGTTATGGGTGGCCCTGAAGGGTCAAGGCGCACCCACTTTTCAACAGGCCCACCCAAAACTTTTCTTCAAAAAAACAAAAAACTTTTAATATATTTTTATTTTGTCAAGAATGATTAAAAATCGGCAAATAATCTCATAATTTGTGCTAAAATAGTCTAAATGTTTAGTTTTCAAAACAATTTTAAAAAGCTGGTTATGTCTATGTTGATGTTTCTGTGCAAGTTCAGCAGACAGTGCCAGATGTGAGTTTCTGGATCGGATGTGATCTGAAAGTGTGAAAATCATTTCCAGTAAAGGACAGTGTTGAAACAGTGTTGTTTAGGTACATTAAATGTGCGCGAACGGTCTCAGAGTAATCGCTGCAACCGGGAGATGAAGGAGAGCTGAAATCCACAGCACATCTTCGTCTATGGCTTAATAATTGCTTCTGAAATACCTTTTTTTACAATGCCGCAAACTTTGTTGATGCTGTGATGCTTAATCCAATTTGCATTAAAGTAAGGGCTGTTAATCTTTGTGGATGGATGACCGTGAATTGGTGGTAGCTTATGTATTAGTTATTATCTTGTGGTAGCCCTATATTTTAATGCATCACACTGTATAATAAGCCACGCTCAGTCTGTTGAAATCGAAAGAAACTAGATGTACCGCATAGCGGTACAAAATATGACCGCCGGTTCATCCTCTCCCGCTTGTCAATTTGTCTCCATCTCCTCACCCCCTACTCTTGCAACTTTTGTGTATGCTTGTGCGTGCCTGTGTGTGTGTGCTCCTGTGTGCTTACGCTTGCGCGCATGTGTGTGTGTGTGTGTGTGTGTGTGAATGTGTGTGTGTGTGTGTGTGCCCATTTGGTGTGTATGTCAATTTGTCTCCATCTCCTAGAGCCTGACCAATATGGGATTTTGAAGGCTGATAAACAATTTTGATATTTGAGTTATTCAAACACTGACAACCGATATATCGGCCGATAGTCATTTTTAATAACATTTTTAACATGTAAAAATGTTCTCCCATAACAAGGTTGTAATCAAGCCCCACTATGTGGGCCTATTTGAATAGGCCTTTGAATAGGCCTAACTATCTAGATTACTAATGAAAGGCTCTTCATATACAGTAATTTGTCTAAGAAATAAAAGAGTGTATAAAAAAGAAAGAATAAGAATAAAATATAGCTGCAAGCAGCAATGTGGGGGCCAAGCAGTGCGCTATAGCAGGAATGGCGTTGCAATGGCATGAGCAAGCACTCACAGCAAGTTTGATGGCAATTGGATAAAGAACGGCTGAGAAATAAGCTCATTTACTTTGTTACAGCGCCCCTAGAGGCCAAATTACACCAATGTCCTTGTGCATTCTTACAATCAGCTCCCATGTCCGTCTACCAAGTTTGGACTTCATACACCAAAGTGTTGCCGAGATGTGAGCTCACTTTCTTTATTGCAACACCCCTAGAGGCCAAATGAGACCACTTTCCTTGCATGTCCTCACAATCAGCTAATATGTCCATGTATAATGTTTGGACTTCATACAACGAAGCATTGCTGAGATATGAGCCCATTTCCTGTATTACAGCGCCTCCTATAGAGGCCAAATGATGCCAATTTCCTACTGTGTCCTCACAATCAGATACCAAGTCCCTGTACCAAGTTTGGACTTCATACATCAAAGCATTGCTGAGATACAAGCTCACTTCCTGTATTGCAGCGCCCCCTGTAGAGGCCAAATGACGCCAATTTCCTAGTGCATCCCCACAATCAGATATCAAGTCTCTATACCAAGTTTGGACTTTGTACATCAAAGCGTTGCTGAGATACAAGCTCACTTCCTGTATTGCAGCGCCCCCTATAGAGGCCAAATGATGCCAATTTCCTAGTGTCTCCTCACAATCAGATACCAAGTCCCTGTACCAAGTTTGGACTTCATACATTAAAGCGTAGCAAAGATGTTAGCCCACTTCCTGTTAGGCGGCATCGTCGCCATGTGTGATTGGCTGTCACGGGCAAACAAACTTGAAAATAAAAAATCTGACAAGTATCGTTTGTGCGGCTCGGTCTGAAGATCATCTCCACCAAGTTCTGTGAAAATTGGATGAATTTTTTTAACCGCTGAAACTTTTCGTAGAGTTTGGACTAAATCCAATATGGCGGAGGTCCAATATGGCGGAGAGTGACAGGACAGGGGTCAATAAACTCGGTATGGTCCAAGGATTCAGATGCTACCTCAATTGTGAAAATCAGACAAAAGAGTCAAGGATCACGCACCTGAACGCATGTCCAACATTGGGCTGGTGGTGGCGCTAGAGTGTTCAATATATATGCATGAAAATTGCTGTGAGTGATTGGGACAGTGTCCTGACTAATGGTATCGAGTTTTGTTATTTTAACTCAAAGTGTCACGGAGATGTTAGTCCACTTCCTGTTTGGCGGGTTCATCACCATATTTGATTGGCTGTCACGGGCAAACAAAAATGAAATTGAAAAATCTGACAAGTATCGTTTGTGCGGCTCGGGCAGAAGATCATCTCCGCCAAGTTCTGTGAAAATCGGATGAAATTTGTGAACGCTGAAACTTTTCGTAGAGTTTGGACTAAATCCAATATGGCGGAGGTCCAATATGGCGGAAAGTGACGTAATAGGGGTCATTGAACTTAGGTCGGTCCAGGGATTCCAACGGTGCCTGATATGTGAAAATCGGACGCACCGTTCAATGGTCACATGCGTGAATGCAAACCAGGTTCGACCCATTGGTGGCGCTAGAGTGTTGGGCATAGAGTTCTGTAAATTGCTGTGAGTGATCATGGGACAGTGCTAAATCAGTATGCCGAATTTCATAACTTTAGACCCAGCGGTTCAATTTTCGGCCAGATTTTGACCTGTTGGTGGCGCTAGACGGCTGGGTTTAGAGGTCCGTAAATGAGTGTGAGTGGTCAGTAGAGTGTCCCGAAACTTTCTGCCAAAAATCTGCACTTCTTAGCCAGGCGTTCTATGGGCTGCCATAGACTCCAATGGCAGAATAATAATAGGAAAAGCTAGTAACTCAATGGGTGCCTTCGCAGCTTCGCTGCTTGGCCCCCAAATAGGTATTTGCTCTGTGATAACCACATTGCCATAAACTACATTGTGAGCAGTTTATACTTGCAGTGCCCGTTCAAACATGCTATTCCTGTAGAAAACCCATATCCTGTAGGTAGGCATGCATTAAAAATAAGAAGATATAGAAAAGCACCATTCCAGCTAAGCATTCAATAATGAACACTGATTATTATGTAAGGGATAATGTATTGTCCGCCGGTAATTATCAGAAAATAAGTCCCAACAGGGAGAACAGAACCCTGACGCGCAGCGGAGCTGTCTCTCAAGAGCGGATTATTATGTGTGATGGCTCATTTATCACCATAACCTGTGGTAAAAATCCTTCTATATCTTGAACAATTACCACGACATTCACATCTTGCTGTGCATCTGGTCTTGTGAAGTGACATCACTTTGCTTGCATGTCTTTACATTGATAGATAACGGTCCCATCAAAATACTCGATGCCAAATTTGGACGCCGCAATTACCAAATCTGTTCTGCAGCACTACCTGGTCACATACTATCCAATGTGAACTGTGACCATTCCAATGCAATGACGATAGTATCATTCTGGTAAGGTTGTGATAATATAGCACCATCATAGTACTATACACAGGATGAGAGTGATGTAACAGTATCCCTGCTCTATAATGGTGCAATTTGAAATACAATATTTCCCCAGGTGTGAAGGCAAAACAACCTGTGACCTGGACCGCACTTCTGGAGGTTGGGGTGACCCATGTTATGGAACATACAAGTACCTGGAGGTGTCATATACCATTGCCTCCCCAGTAAGCACTGGGCTACGCAACCTGTTATTGATGAGCTAATATCACTCTTCAATTCTGGAGTATATTTTCATCTTGCTTAACAGCTGCCATCTACAGAGTACTAGCACAGAAATGTAGTAAGCTGCACAACTTAAAAGTCTAAAAGTCAACATTTATGACAACATTGTGGATGAAGATGTGCCACCTCCAAAATGGTGAATGACAGAAAAAGTTTGAGAACCAAAAAAGTTTTAATAAACCATGCTTTAGTAAAGCATTGTACAGCCTACACGCATCTGTGCTCATATTATTATGACCACCGCTAGCATAGCGGTCATATAGGGATTGTCAAAGTTTTTTTTTTTCCCCGTCACCTTCCTGAAAATTTTGGTCAACGATACCCGGGACACCGAAACACTGGGGCACATGAAACTTGGTGGGCATGTAGCTCCATTTTTTATTTTTTATGGTTTTGGGTGCCACACTGGGCCCCCAAAACCCAAAAAATACAGTTTTTCCTAAATAACTAACTGAACTGTGGCACCGAGGAAGACATTTTTTTATGGTATGTTGGTCTCAGGGGCCCGCATCAGCTTAGCCCATAACCATACATAATTATACTGCTTTAATAGTCCTTATCTTCAGATGAGATGTACTGAACTGCACCAAATTGCATGTTAATGATTAACCTGACATCCTCTGGGGGTATGCCAAGTTTTGTGGAATTTCATCCATGGGGGCTATAAAATAAATTAATTTATGTGTACATTTAGTGACTGTACACCCATCAGCCTTTATGGTGGTGTTGAGCGAAGAGGATGATACTGTCTCACACACACTCTTTCTCGCAAACAAACACACACACACACACACATAAACAAACACGCATGCACAGACACTCACATCCACACACACAGATACACACGCATGCACACACACACACATCCACATGCACGGACACGCACACATAAACACACACATGCATGCACACACACACACACACACACACACACACACACACACACACACACACACACACACACACACACACACACACACACACACACACACACACACACATGCACGCACACATTACATTACATTACATTTGTCTGACGCATTTTTAACCAAAGCGACTAACAACATGGTAACAGTTACGTTTTAAAGCAATTCTCTCAACAATTTTAGGACAATTTAAAAACGGTAGAGTACAGTAAGAATAAGTGCATCAGTGAGTGCTTATTTTAAACAGTTGAGTGTCAGTTCAAGACGGCTGGTAAGTGCTAGCATCAGCAAGACTTGTTGCACACATACACACACACACACACACACACACGCACAGACACACACGCATGCGCACACACACACACATCCACACGCGTACACACAAACACACACACACACGCACACATACACACAGGCACGCACATACTATCTATTATAACGGCCGATAAATAATTACAAATGAAGGAAAACCGAATATTGATTCTTGCATTTCCAGTATTGCTGTTACATAGTTTGTCCACCAGATGGTGCACTGTCTTGTTAATAAACTTGTTACTTCCTACAAGGACAACACAAGAGTAGTTTACAGCAGAAAATGTCTAATAAGGGTAGGAGCATTTTCACATGAAATGTAATTCTTATTTCTTCTTGAAGCCGAAAAAAACCTGAGAATGTTTATCGGACATGCTTGGTTTTTACTGCAGGTAGGGTATGTTAATCTTACACCAGCTTAATGTTATATAGGTAAAATAATGTTAGGCCTACTGTTATAGCATTGGTTGAGTGATGGAGACTAGTTTGATTGTTGGTGTATTTCTGAAAACATAAATGCAGCTATACCAAGCAAATTGATAACAGCACTGTAATTGTTTCTTTCGACTGTCATCTCATTCTTTTCTGACCATACTGACAGGAGCTAAGTTATGGTTTGCTAATGGAAGATAACATGAAACCATGAAAGATAACCTGTCTACGATGCATCCTAAACACCGAGCTGGGACATTTCTGCTTGCTAAGCTAAATAGGTTTTCAGAATCAGCTTTATTGGCCATGTTTGCATAAACAAACAAGGAATTTGACTCGGGTTAATCTCAAAGTAGCCTACAGCACTCACTTAAAGTAGTGGTTCTCAAATTTTTCTGTCATTCCCCACTTTGGAGGTAGGGAATTTACAAACCCCACATGACCCCTAGCCTGACGAGCCAGACCCACATCAAGATGTAGGGTCTGGGAACTCACCATTGGCAGTGCTCAATCTGAGGGGCGGGATAAAATGTTGGCTTTCAAATTACCTCTGCACGCAATGTTTATTGGTATTTTATGCCCCCAACGTTGTCTTCAAGGCAGCGTTGCCTGGAAGGCACTAGGTTAGCCATGGGTTAAGGTTAGGGTTGGGGTTAGGTTTAGGATTAGGTGCCTTTAAGTCAGCGATGGCAGCGCTGCCTGGAAGACGACATTGGGGGCATAAAACACCATCGAGTGCATGAGCGCAATAGGATAGCGCTACAACTCACGATTCCCATGCGTTTTCCCGCCAGCGGAGCTAGTTGGCTAGTTGATCAAACTTTTGGCAAGTTTAACTCGAGTGGAGCTGTTCGCCAGCAGCAGCATCCATCTTCTTTGTTTTAAAGTAGCAGGAAATTCACGCAGAACCATTGCAACTCTGCCGTCATTATGTTATTATGTTAAGCCCGTCCACCGACTCTATACATAATGTGATTGAAAAAGCAAAAATTATGTGATCTTTATTTCTTCCTTCATTTTTTACTCTATTTACACTTTTTCAATCTTTTAATCACCACAATGGTGTTATTAAGATTTACGGACAGCAGGACAACATTAGATGTCCAGCCTCTCAGACATCTAATGTGAACGGGATGATAGCCTACTGAGCCTACATACTAAGAGTTGAACAATATCTAGAGACTGCCTGTGATCGCTCAAGGCTAATTTATATCACTGTGAATATAATACTTACACAGGTGTGATGGCAAAACAACATGTGACCTGGACTCCACCAATGCATGTCTTTACCTGAGATACATTGATAAGCTGCTATATTATGTTTATAGACTGTATTCATCTCTCTTAAAATCAAATCTTCAATTGACCCCACAGGGACTTGATGTACAATGAAGCCACCAGCTTCCTTCTATCCAAGAGTGAACATCAGAGAAGATTTTAGACAATCATGGTGTCTGTGTAATCATCTTAACTTTTATGGTCAATTCATACAGATTTAGATAAGCTATGCTACTATACAGTTTTGCTTCCATGCTGTTTTATTATTTTTTGCTATGTTGGATGATGGACACCCTTCAGACCAAATGAATTAACAAAGATGTTTATCAACTAGATGTAGTGCAAAGCGGTACAAAATATGACAGCCGCTCAGTCCTGCACATTCTCTCCGCAAAAGAGCCTGTGTATGCCTGCATGTCTACTGTGTGTGTGTGTGTTTTTTTTGCGTATATGTGTCTATGTGTGTGTGTGTATGTGCATGCGTGCATATGTGTGAGTGTGTGCATACCTGTGTGTGTGCATTTATTTATGCGTGTGTGTGTGTGTGTGTGTGTGTGTGTGTGCGGTTGTGTGTGTTTTTTTTATGTGTGTGTGCCTGCATCTGTGTGCTTTATGTATCTTTATGTGTCCGTTTGCATGTGTTCATGAGTGTGTGTGTGCCTGTGTAGTGTACACTAAATGTACACATATATTAATTTATTGTATGGTCCCCCATGAACAGAATTTCAGAAAACATAGCATGCTTTTTCATTTTTAAATAGGTGGCATTATACATCAAATGAGTGGATATGGGATGGGTTGACATGGCCCCTGGAGGCCAAAATACGAAAAAAAAATTGGTCATTCTAGGCCAGGGGTGGGCAAACTGCATCATGTTAAATAGAGATGTTAAACTAAGTTAACTCTTAGGTATCTCCTTTGCAGCAGATCTAACGTGAACATGCGATCCATTTAATTGGGAACGCGTCTGCACTCGAGATCAGATCAGAGCCGCAGGTTCCAGCTGGCTTGTCATTGTTGATAATTGATATCTCCTTCTTATAAGAAACTTTTAAAAGGAAATCATGAAGGCAGTAGTTCCCACTATTGACCATTTAAAAAGTGTGAGAGGGCCATACCGTAGCAGGCAGAAGATCATTGAGAAATAAACGTGAATTAAAGCGACTGTCTTAAAGCGACAGTGCACAATTGATACATTTGTTAAACAGCATAAAATTAGCAGTATTTTTAAGCCATTAATATTTCCAAAGAAATACTTTTCATACTAAATTATAGGCTATAAAAATGTATTTTTTTATGTGTGTGTCGTGGGGGGGGGTTGTTGTGCGGCCCGCAGGCCAATTTTCAAAACCCAGTGTGGCCCTTGAGCCAAAAAGTTTGCCCACCCCTGTTCTAGGCCCTACAGTTCTCGAGATATTCACAGAAAACTGTGTCCGGCTATCTACAGGCCAGTTGGTGTACAGTCACTAAATATACCCATAAATTAATTTATTGTATGGTCCCCCATGAACAGAATTCCACGAAACTTGGCATGCATTCAGAGGGTAATAATGATACACCTCCAATTCCGTGCAGTTTTGACCATGTCAGCCAGAGATACCTGTGATTACAGCACCTCATTTTTGCTTTTTCATTTTTATCTAGGTGGCGCAACATACAAAAAAATGTGGTCCTCCTAGGCCCTACGGTTCTTGCTATATTTTACAAAAAAAAAACTGTGCCCTACCCTCCTTTCGGGGGTCCAGTCTGGCAGGGGGGGGCGGCAACGGATCAAAACGAAAAACAACGGTTCCGTGTCATCCTTGCGGGGCTACATGCCCACCAAGTTTCGTGCACCCCTGGTCTTTCAGTGTCCAAGGAATCGTTGACACAAAATTACTGAAGGAAGAAATGAAACATATAAAAACGGAAGAAAAAAACTTTCACTAAACCGATGACGCTTCGCTGTGCAGCGGTCATAATAAGAGTAGCTGAAATGCAGGCCTAGAGGCAATCTGCCTTCTAATGGAAATTCACTAATTTCTAACAGACCACAAGGACTCCAACCCTATGCTCTGATTAAACAACAACAACAAGGTCAAGCTCTCTTCCCTGGTTAATAAGGCTTACTGCTCCTCTCTAACTCCAAACACCTGCACACTTCACAGAATCACTAAAAATGTATCCTGAAAATCTAGAAGCCACGTTTGGACAGGCAAACACATTCTTGAATTTCCCCTAGGGATTAATAAAGTATCTATCTATCTATTATAGAGTTCAGAGAACAGTGATTCTTCAATTGTGTTTTCGTTTGCTGGGCCTAGATGTAGATTAGGTGTAGATATCCAATCGTTTAACTAGCCTATGTCGTTTTTGATATTGCTAGTGTCGTTTTTTAGTGTCAGCTCCATATGTGTCAGCCCCCCCCCCCCCCCTTGTCATAGGTAAACAGCCTGGAGGGCGTGTGCATTAGAATCACTATTATGACGTTGTCCTACATGACGTAGCGTGATAGGCTTTGTGACGTTGCCAAATGTTTACCAGCCAAGGTTCTTAACACTGGAAAAGCCCATCGAGCGCAGAAGTTGTTTTTATTTCCTGAAACGCGCGGGTTATTTTTTAAATCTTCCTATAAAAGAACGTCATTTTTTTTTACCGCTTTAGCAATCGAATACATTTAGATAACTCCATCAACAAGACTGGCGATACTCCGATCTACAATCAAAGTGGACAAAAGGAAAAGGTATGAGTGTCATTTGGCCCGCAGCAGGCCACTTCTACTTTGGTTTACACAGAGGTAATTCATGTAGTTTTTTTCTATTTTCTAACACCTTGGACTATTTTCAACGTTACAGGTCAACAGGGTATCTTAACACCCGATGAGAAATATTTGAGGGAAAAATGAAAACGGAAGTTTCAGCTGCTTCGGGCTTTATCGCCAGCTTGCTAAGAACCACTAGATTACTATCAGAATACCAGTTGGAGCAGTTCAGTTTGGCGCTGGAGGAAGCTCTGGGCGGTAAGTAGGAAATCTCTGGAGGGAAAATATCATTATAGGATAGGTCTTATGTCTATGGACGTGGCTAACAAACAAACCATATTGTGCTAAAATCTAACGGTCAGTGTCACACATTTCAGATCACTATCAACATCACTGGTTTCCCCAAGCGCCTTGCAAAGGATCTGGTTACAGATGCATCCGAATCAATCATAAAATGGACCCAGTGATCGGCAGAGCGGCTTGCACCGTTGGGCTCACCGTCGAGCAACTTTTCTCTTTACTTCCTAGTGAACTAACGCTGTGGGTCGACCCATATGAGGTTTCATATCGCATAGGAGAAGACGGATCCATTTGTGTTCTTTATGAATCAACTCCACCAAAACCAGCTCATTTGGACTCGACGGACTTCGTCAGCTGCAAGAATGGACTCAGAATCGGACGAACAAGTCCCTCAGAGTCATTTAACATAATGGCTGTTTCAAGTTAATGGGCCCATAGGTTAGGCCTACATTTTTTTTTTTTTTTCATTTTTGTTGACATGTTTTACGCACAAGACATCTTATTGCATTTGGTCTTTTGAAATCGTAGGATGTAGTGTTTTTCTTTTTTTTTTCTTACCTAATGTTTAGTTATTTCATGGCATGTTATAGTGTATTGTTACTGTGCAATGCAGTCATGACATTATTTTACACCTTGAAATGAACTATTTTCTGTATTTATAATAAAATGTCATATTCAAAAGCTATAATTTCAGTTAATTTGTATATTATTCTCTAGGCCTAGGACAGACGTCCTGAGTAAAGGTTTCAACTTGTAGATTAGGCTACCAGCTTTAAATATAGGTCAACAGAAGTCCAAGCTCAAACAGTGCGTTCTGATCATGATCAGGCCGACTACTGGGGCAGAGGAGCATCCCATATCTGGCTTGACACAGACACAAGTTAACAAATTCTATGCATGCCTTTTCATAAACAATGTGTTTGTATGATTTCAAGCCAGCCACCCATACGTGCACCTAGACTACATACATAAGTCCTAATGTAAATGCAATGTTTTTTTTATATATATATATCTGGTAGCTCACAGAGATAGGACTTCATCAGGGAAACATCTGACAGCTATTCCTAATCATATGCCATCCCTGACATTGGAGACTGGCTAATTGAAATTAACCATAGATAGTAATTCGTATACATTCCTCTAGGGGGAAGCATTATACAATTTACAAAAGTGTTGGATTGTTGGAAGGCCTGACCAGAGAATGTCTAATAAGGGCTCTGGCCTGACCAAAGCGGATGGTGGAGGTTATTGTCCAATGTTTATAACAATACCAGTGGTATTAAATGGTGCCTAAAGTGCTGGTTTAATGTGGTTAAAACAGTGTCATTTTTAAATGTTAAAGGTGAATAAACTCTTGAGAGTCTAATAAGAGGTGAATAAACTATTTCTGAAATTTCATAGGTGGGTAAACTGTGTTTACTTGTGTTTAGCCTCCACTCCATCTCTGGAGATGATTGTGGTGGCTATGACATGCTGCAGTGTATTTGAGGTGATATTAAACTCAGCACACGTTATTCCTATAAAATCTTTAAAAAATGGAATTGTAATACTTTCATCTTCAAACACCAAGCTGAAGTGGCTCTAGTATGTATGTGCTGAGACAGAAAGAGGTGTCGTGTTCAGTAATATAATGAATAAGTATATCCAAAACAAATAGGGGTCGTAACACCTTCCTCCTATTTGCAAAAACAACACGCTTCTGAACCATGGATAGACCCATTTCGGCTGAGGCCTGTCCAAAAGGTTGTACCAAATACAGACAAAACTGAGGGTTTAACTATGCTAAACACTTCCTCCGGGTAGTTGGCCAGCTCTAAAGGAATTTGTTCAAAATGTGCTTTAGTGATATTTCAGATGCAGACAGATTTAACATGTGTGCTTTATTTTTTTTCCCCTTGGCCAAAAAAGCAAAATGTCTATCTGCCAGACTGCTATTGTCCTCAAACCTAATATTGTTGTATTCAGATATAGTTAAATACATGCCTAGTCAAGTTTGGCTTTCAAATACTTTGAAACATCTGTTAAAACATTTATGTGGGACTATGACTGGATTATGGCTGCAGCGCACAGCTGCTGGTATGAGAATACACCTGAAAGCATCCAATATGTGTAAGAAAGGACCCGTCTGCAGTATTATTGGTGTCTATGTTTAGCGAATGCTTGTATTTTGGCAGTCTACAACTCTTTCTCTGGAGGGGTATGATTGTGTGTGTGTTTTGCAGACATAAAGTAGTGATAACATCAAGAAATAGTTCAGCTAGTGAGAATGTGAGTTGTCCCCCGCCTTGACTAACGTCAGGCTGAGACTTTGGGATGTTTTCATGATTTGTTCCTGTGATTTTTTTTGTTTTTTGTTTAATACTTAAGCCATCCATGATGAGACAGTGCCTTCTGTTTAAACTATTAAGTGATATTCTTCAGTCCCAGAGAGGCCACCAAGTTCATCCATAAAGCTACAGTAAAAGCAAATGTGAAACACATTTGGTGGATGCCATGTTTGCATTTTCTATCGCAGACATTTTAGCTGAAATTGTATTATACTTTTACTACTATGGAAAGTATGGCAAGTAGCACACACAGCCGTTTCCAGTGTGACTCACTGAGGATGAGGAGGTGGGGGAGGAAGGGGGTGGGGGTGGGTGTCTCTCAAAGCTAGGAAATTCTCAGAAAGCTCCACACCGAAATGCATTTCACCCTAATATAAGAGTTTTACATAAATGTTATAACTTTTCATATATGGTTCTCTTATATAAATATCAAAAGTAGATCTGTGGTTTGGAATGTGTTCACATAAACTGAGCTTCATCAAACATTATCAAAATTTACACTAGAACTGCCTATCATAAAAATCTCTAAAGTGGAAACCAGAACAAAATCACCTCATTTATTTCTCCTTTTCAACCTCCCAACTTCACTCAGCACAAACATATTCCGTCCAAAATTCCTGTCCAAATGATAATTTCCTGTTTGACTCCGTTCTACATTTCCACTGCAAACTTCCAGTCTTTTCACTTGGATATTTCCCTTCTGTATTGTCTATGCATAATTAAAATGTCACATTCTTGCATCAATATTTCCACTATGCTAGCAGTAGTTTCAGAAGGGGGCACATGGCGCCCAAACTCTTATGTCCTGACATGAACCTCTATATACCTCATAATAATACTTGTACAAAAACAAAAACGTGGCAGTGTCACACCACATTTTCATGATTTGAGCATATTAAAACTGAGGCACTCAGTCCTAAAACAAGGAGTCATAGACCTTTCTTGTAAAATTCCACAGCAGTAATATGAGTCTTGCATTTGGCCTATATGCTGCCAGACAAAACCCCCACAGCTTAATTATTTGTGCAATCTTGTCGGCACGTTTCAGAGAAGACAGCACACAGGGGGTTAAGACTACTTTCGTAATCGGTTACTCAACTGTTTTGGTCCAGGGAACCTGTTAGGAGGTTCTCATTTCGCTCAGAGCTGCGGCACGGTCCTGTCTCCTCACAGTCACAGCAATTATTGCCGAGGATAATGGACCTGAAGCTCTTGTTTTTCTCCGTTATATTTCTGTGCACTTCCCAGCTGTTTGCAACGGAAAAAAGTGCTCTGAAGCCCCATCAGCGCAAAGATGTGGTTATCAGGACAAACAAGGAAGAACTACTGTTCAACAACAGACTCATGGAAGCTAAAAAACCAAAGGTGATTTTTATGTTTTATTTTCTTCATGTATGATACATGGGCTATTGCAGTTATTTGTACTGAACTTTAAAAACAATGTCAATTCCGTGTGAAAACCACTGGAATTAGTAGGGAAAAATACAAAAACAACTATAATATGCTACAATTCTGACAATAAAATAAACATATGACCATATGCTACAAAGCTGTGCTTTTGGTTTTGGTGTGACCTGTCTGTTTTGGCTGTTGTGTTAAACTGAATTGAGCATCACATGATTGCTGCTGCAGACTTTTATGTCAGCAAAGATGGAAAAAGTCAGCAAAGCATATGGGGACAAAATCACAAAGACTGATTACCAAAGGGGAAAGATTATAATTATGCTGACTTAATTCACTTAATGGCTCATTTAAGATCTACATATAAATATATATTTTAAATAACTACGGTACTTTTAAATTACATTAATTAATCATTTAGATCAATATTTAAATATCAATACTGCAGTGCATATTCAGGGGGCAGCATTTTATAATAGATCAAATGTCCTGAAGGTAAAGCATACTCCATTTCCTCTGATCATATTAAACAGAAAAAGGTTGTGACAGCAACAGACTATGACAGCCCAGGTGATCTGGACCGTGGCTCCGATGCAGGTCCCAAAAGAGATGAGGGTATGTTTCAGTTCTGGTTCTACTTTAAGTTTAATCACTGGTGTTAACAATATAAGCAGAATTCGTAATTTAAATCATTCCATCAAATTTGCAGTCTCGGAAATTATTAAATGGACTGTGTATAAAAAAAAAACATGAATGAATAAGAGCTCCTACTAAAAAAAGACTTGGCTGTCAACTCCTGGGCTTGCAGGAGATCAATTCAATATGAACTGATAATAGCATGGGGATTGAATGTCCAGTTATATTACAAATTCAATTTTTCGTGATCCACTACATCATTGAAACTGTGTAACCTCCTATAACACTGAACAAGTTGAACATAATACTTGTTAGCATGACAGGGTATTAACAAGAGCTTGTCTTCTTCTAAGAGAGTCTGGCTTTGATGTTTTTCACTTTATCATTAATTTACTTGACTTTAGAGCTTCCCACTTGCCTGCTCTGTGTATGCCTGACTGGATCAGTGTACTGTGAAGAGGTCAGTCCTGACTTGACCAGCGTGCCTGCGCTGCCGAAGGAAACTGCATATCTGTATGCACGCTACAACAAGATCACCAAGATAACAAATAAAGACTTTGCTGATATTGGTGACCAATAATCCTATACAACCTCAAACATGCCAAAGATAACAATGATCAGTTTAAGTCAGTCTTTTCCTATATCAAAACATGTTTTTTTGTTCTCTCAACTGCAGCTACTCTGAGGAGAATCGACTTGACGGGCAATCTCATCTCCGACATCGATGATGGCGCGTTCTCAAAGCTTGATAACCTAGAAGAGCTCACACTGTCTCAAAACAGACTAACCAAGTTGCCAATGTTACCAGCAAAACTCTCTGTATTCAATGCCAATTTCAATTTACTGAAGACAAAAGGTGTAAAGGCAACAGCTTTTAAGGTAAGTTCACCTGTTCCTCTAGAGGTGAGGATATAAATCCATAAATCTGATGAGTGTAACAAAAAATCCAAATAACCATACACTTTCTAACATGCAGAAACTGACCAAACTGGCATACCTCTATTTGGCCAATAATGAACTTGAAGCAGTCCCACCACTGCCAGAGTCTCTGCACATTGTGCATCTACAGGTGAGATCATCATCAACTTACTCTGTATCATTCTATGGCCCCCTACTCACAGTTTAGACTAAGTCTGCCTTAAAGGCGCAGTCAGCGATTGCACAGGAAGTTTATTTATTAACAGACTCTTTTGTCCAAAACAATGTACATTATATTTTAACCAAGGACCAAACGAAACACATCAGAGAGGTAGCTCACCCCTCCCTTGAATATTCCCAGAGAAAGTCCACACAGGCTTTCGTTTTTGTTTAGGGGACAGGCTGTCCCCACTTTGTTTGTTTCCAGTTTTCGGAGCCTGGGCTACCTGCAGAGACTAGGTTTTTTACAGTGTACTCACGGAATTTGTAGCTAGTTGTGACAAGATGATTGCTGAATATGACA
This sequence comes from Alosa pseudoharengus, assembly GCF_046254945.1. NCBI lineage: Eukaryota > Metazoa > Chordata > Actinopteri > Clupeiformes > Clupeidae > Alosa > Alosa pseudoharengus. The sequence continues at coordinate 31,061,084 of NW_027468881.1, read as the reverse complement.
AAGAAAATGTGATGGGCTTGAAATCGCTTACGATTGCTGACTGCACCTTTAATGAAGTGATTATAGTAATTCGGTCTGACTTTGAGCCATTTTCTCTTGGGCTGCAGAACAACAACATAGCGTCTGTGACTGACGAGACATTCTGTAAGGGCAACAACACACACTACATCAGGTACAACTTGGAAGAGATTCGACTGGAAAACAACCCTGTTGACTTGGCCAAGTACCCACAGAGCTTCATTTGCCTACGATCTCTACCATTCGGACTATACTAGTGGTCAGGTGACACAGTGGGGAGGAGAGACAGTAACTCTCCTCTACTCTGATCTCTAGGTAGGATCAGTGTCAACGTAAGTATTCATTTGAGGGAATAAAAGCTGAAAATGGTCACCATGTGATAACATGATTGAAATTGGAAGACTTCTCTTTTTCAGTTATTAAAATATGGCATTGAAAGTAAGCATGTTGATTTACAAGTATTAGTCATTGCATTATGTGCTATATGTTCAAATAGCATGTGTATAAGCAGGTGATTTTATAACTTGAAATAGCAACTACTAATCTTTGGCAAGACACTCCTGTATAAGTTTATTTCCAGTGTCTTTGTGGTGTGGCCTGGGATGGTTACTGATATGGACAACTGATCCGCCAGCATGGAACTGCGTCTGTTATTTACTTGACAACAGAGGCCTCAACATCTGTCCAGAAGCATTTGATGTGGATCTTTTTTTTTAATACTGTTACGCACTAAGACAATTCACAGAACTGTATCTTTTGCTTTTACATTTTTTTTTTATTATTGTAACCATAATTTTACCAATACTGTGGCTTCCCTGAGAGGACATATCATTTAGGTTTAATTTAGGTTGGGTTTCATTGTTGAGGTGACACGTGTATGCTAAGAGGGGCTCTATAACTTGGGTCATGTTAAATAAAACTTGAAGTGCCTTAAGAAATGTCTACTCCTGTCTTGGTTTCACAATGCAGAATTGCAGAATCAGATGCAGCTTCGCTGGAGTAAGTGTAGAGTAGATCAGTGTTTCTCAAACTTTTTTTCTGGGGACCCACTTTTTAAAAATGACAGACTATCGCGACCCAACTCGTGACTGTGGTAGTTAACAAACTAGATCAGTGGTTCTCAAACTTTTTCTTTCATTCCCCACTTTGATCAAGGGGGCATTCTCGAGCCCCACCTGTCCCTCATCGCTCTAAGAAAGTGGTAGGTCAAGCTTAAAATTGTCAAATTTATTGAAATAATGACAAGTTCTAAATATATCCTCTTCAACAGAGTTAAAATCAGCTGGTGCTGCAGATATAATAATAAATAAATACATAGGCTAATAACACACATATTTCTGTTTTCCAGCAACATATTAGGATAGGCCATTTTACAGCAATATATTCAATGAAAACATGCTGCATTAAATGGATCCATAATCCAGTCATACTGAGCACTGCTGGTTGGGAAATATTTTTTAAATAAACTTTGCAGGGATGTGATGTAGGCCTACTGTTTAATACATGGGATCACAAGAGACGTTTCAGCGATTTCGCTCAGAAATCTCAAAGGCATAATACTGTCGCGATCGAGGCGCCTGTCCCATACCTCAAGTTTTTTTGGTGAATGCAGTAATCTTATTTGCTAGGTGAGGTAGGTGCTTGTCTTTGCCTTGTAACTGGACATTTAACTCAAATGTACCTATCGCTAAGATATATCAAATATATCGCTAAGATAGGCCAGCTTCGTCAAGAAATGTTCATTAGTGAACGTGCTTGCAGATTCAAACATGCGCTCTTCCTCCAAGAAGAGGCGACTCGGAGCTCAAACACGCGCGACAGCACTTTACCTCGGGAAAGCCACCTTGCCTCGCTGTGAAACAGTACAGCCTTTTGGCCAGCTACCATCTCTTCGCAAAGTGCGGAGAATAGACGCGCTTTTAAGGGCCGGGTTTTGATGAAATTCACCACTCTCACAACAACGTTCAAAATCTCATGTAGGTCGGGACTAACTAAGCTGCCTTGACACGAGCGCTTCCCTATGAATAACACAGTGCGTCCATTGCGCATCCGGTGCTACCTAGGCCCAGGCTACAGATAAAAATAAAAATAAAAAACTCCTGTTTTTCACGTCAGTTCGCGCCCCACCTGGCATGTCTCCGCGACCCAGTAGTGGGCCGCGACCCAGTTTGAGAAACGCTGGAGTAGATGTATGAACTGAAGTAAACTAGAAATCATACCTACGAACACTTAAGCCAAATTACCTCTTTGTTGTGTCCTGACATAATACTGCTTCAACAAGACTTTCTTTCAGCCAACATAAACACAGGCCTATTTCTTAAATCAATTTTGAAATATATATATATATTCATATTTCAGGGCTATAGAAATTTTAATTTTAGAGGCAGATCTAAAAGGTGAAGGTTAACACACTGACCCGAGAGAGACCAGAAGATCAGGGATTATCAAGTGCTTTTACCTCGCATCACCTTCTTCCATACCTGCAAGACACCGGTCAGTAAAATGCACACAAAGACAGACACAACCATTTAATTTCTTTAAAATGACTGATTCCCAGTGTTAAGTTCCCCATCATCCTTCATTCAGGCTCAAATATTAAAACTGCACTGAAGACAGCCACTGGCAGACAATAAGGTGAACAGTTAACACAAATCAATCCATTTGGCTGCTAACTTTGTACAAAACAGGACATGAGACCATGACTTAAAGTTCATTAAAAATAAATATAATCCACAGCAACGAACAAATGAATGTGTCATGGTACAGAGACCTGATATCAAAGGCAAGTCCTCTAGTCAATCCAGAGTCTGTGCAAAGCATGTCATGGATGCAACAATGGCCTCAGTGCTTTTCAACCGATGCAGGCTCTGCTGTAACTCCCTCGTCAATCTTCCCTTGATAAGCCCTTTCTGATTGCTTTCTTCTGTAGACATCATCTGATGAAAAAAGAACAATCTGTTAAGATGTAGTCATTTTCTTGTCACAGGCACTGTATTATAGAAAAAATGCACTGATTTAGCTGTATGTATATCTACAGTAAAGAGTTTAGGTATACCATGTCACTTTCCTTACCCACATAGTTCAAATACTATGAACAAGAATGAACAAAACAAAAGACACATGGACCCTTGAAATAAAAGTAGTAGCCCTCTTTCTTTACTTAAATATTTCTGAACACTCTCCTGCTTGTGGGTCAGCTCAATATTATCATGCTAGATGGTCTGTCTTCCGTGCATGATTGGCCTTGGGCCAGGATATTGTTTACCGAAAAAATGCACAAGAGATGTTCTTCGTTATGAGATTCTGATCAAAACCTAAAGACAACTTTGTTTCACAAGGTAAGCAGGTGTCTAGGCTTACCTCTAGTAACTGTTAGGCCTACAACTCAACTGATGCTGTGGGTAGGCTACTACTTTTAGTTTGCTACAAAGAGGTTTTATACGCGGTTCCAAATGTTTCTTCTTCAACACATTAAACAGATATCGCTATAGGGCTAGCAGCTAACTAATATCAAAGGGACACAGAAGCTGCCCTACATGTTAGTGCTAAGCATCTTCAGATCAACTTTGAAGTTAGCATCAGTCTGTTAAATGAGCATTAGCTCCCGTAGTTAACGTTAATTAACGTTATATTTCAGTAACATTAACGTTAAAGTTGTGGTAGTTTATCATAGGCACTCTGTTAAATGCAGCACTTTAATACTTACAAAACGTTTCTTTTCCAATTCTCACGTTTATCATGATCCACTCCATTACTCCTCCAATGCAGAAAAAGATGGGTAGGAATCTATATGTTCCTAATCGTCGTTTGCCCGGCACAAGACTGAGAACATATTTCAAGTTTCGACTCCTACGAAACATGTCTGCGTATTTAATTTAGAAGGAAAATTGTCAAAATATTACTGTCATAACTTGTTGTCATGCTGCTGTTCACTCATGCCATGCCCTCTACGACTGTGCTTCCTGCCTGACATAACAGAAAATGGCGAACTGTGTCCTTATTGGCCAAGACGGCAGAGTTTACCAATACAGAGGGGGGGCATATTCTTGATGGTTTCGTCCAGTTTCTGTAATCAAGTTTGTTCAGCCCATTAGGATCCAGATCTCTACAGAAATACATGCCATGCATGCACATTTCCCTAACTATGTCAAAACTTTTGTATTTGATGAAAAGAGGTATGTAGCTAGCCGTGACCACCGTCTGACTTCTTTATCAAGCACATCCATATGGGACAACAATAGAGCATACCAAATCTGAGAGGTATGTGATTGTGTAATTCCTAAATATTTCTGATAAGAACAGAAAATTACCACTTACAGAATAATGGAAAATTACTGAGGTATAATTCAAGTAAGGTTCCAAGCCTTTAGCTTTATTTTGTTGTCAAGGACAAGAACTAATAGCATTGTTTAAATATAACAATATCTAGTGTTCCCAAATTCTGAACATTAAGACATTCTGAACATTAAAACCTAATTTTGGCAGATAGACAGTTGCAAAGGATTATCAGAACTTTCTCCCTAGTCATAATAAAGCAAATGCAGTTGCTCCAGCCTCTAGGTGTAAACTTAGAGGACTCTTCGAATGACTCGGAATGAGAGCAAAGCTTTTTCATACATTGATGAAGTGTAGATCGGTTTACCTCACAAAGGTTTCACTGCAAACACAAGTGCTAAACCTTGCCGATTGTGCTTATTGTACTGATCTGCAGTGACTGTATTTGATGGGCCTTATAGCTAAGTTACTGCATTCAGGCACTCCCAATCTACATCTAGTGTTTCCATGTGACTAGAACTCTCTCCTGTTGAAATCAGTCAGTGGTCCTCTTCAGCTCGTCACCATTTATCATTTAAAGGCAATGTCTGCATTTCGGGACAAAGGATGTTGATGTTTGAACTCAAAGGGAAATTACACCCCTGCCTTCTGCACTCTGGACACAAAGCGTCCAAAATGTTGATTTGCTGAAATATATTTTTTTGGCCCGGTCCAAGTCTCTATTTTTCTCTTTTACGGTAAAAAAAACTTGAGGACCATGATAAGAAACGTACTGTTCGGGATTAGAATCTGAGCCCTACCTTTAATTCTGTGTATGTGCCACATTATGTAGTATCAACATGTCTGAAGACTAAAACATGCTATAAAACTGCTATTAACAATCTGATGAGTTGTGACAAATCTCTTTTAATTTATTTCAATAGAAGTGCTATGGGTACATGTAGCCAATATGCAATACTCCTTTTACATTGCATGATATACTTTCTAACAATTCTTTTTACACAGTCTGACAAAGACAAAACCATTCCATGTTGCTGTTTAAGCATAGGCGTCACAAAAAAAATATATATATTTAAAAAAAAAAAAAAAACATGATCCAACACTGCATTTCATGTGCTTTGAAGGCCTTACCTAGCTCGGAATAACCAGGTACAGTAGCTCTGGTAAAACGATAGGGTGAGGGTCTATAAGAGATATTTAAAATCAGCTTCTGTACAACATAACAAGAAAAGGTTCTCTCTGGACCCCTCTCTTGGTTCTTTTTTCAACTAATCATATTTAAAGGAGAAATCCGGCGTGTTTTCACATAGATCTCCGTTTCTCGAGGTCACCGAGTACTGTCGGTACAAAACAAAATGAAAACAATCGTTTTTTACCTAGCTCAAGTTGCTACAACCAGCGGCTAATGCAGCCAGACAGCTACCGCGCTACACTATGTGGGCATGTCCGTGAGCACCCATGTTCATGCCACTCAGAGTGTAGGCTGTAGCTGCCTGGCTGGAGCTAGGTAAAAACAATTGTTTTTCTTTTTGTTTCGTACTGACAGTACTCGTGACCTTGAGAAACAGAGATCTTTGTGAAAACTCGCCGGATTTCCCCTTTAACTGATCACCACTTATTACACAAAAGAGCAGGGAATGCCAGGAAGAGTAGAGGGTCCAATGGTTTGGAAACGCTGTAATTCTGGATACATGTGATATCATTAAGGTCAGTTAACAGCTTCCAATGCCTTATCACATGGTGCATGTCCAAACATCCAAACAACAGATAGTGTTATATTTGGAATCATCTTCTACCCAACCACCCCTGAAGCAACTCTGGTCCATCAATAACATATACAATTAAACACAAATAGCTTCCATGATAGCTTATACGGACTTCCTTGTTTCCCCACCTTCAAGGCGAAATTAGTCCTCTACTTTGTATGCCGGTCTGCAGAAAGTCCAGTTATGCTCCACCGTGTTTTCATTGGCCCGTTCACTCATGTGATGCACGCGTGTGTTTCTGATGATGAAGCCTTGCTTCGTGATGTAGTCCATGAGGTGAACCCTGAGGGACACCTCTTGGTGGTAGTCACATGGTCCAAAGGTGAAGGACACCTGGCAGTCTCGAGTGTCCATCATGTGCTTGTTCCACTTGGTGAAGTTGTTGGAGATGCCCTCCAACAGGGAATGGACCTTGGTGGTGATGGTGAGCTGTGTGATGATCACTGCCACGGGGTTTGAGTACTTTGATAGCTTGCGCGTGCTGGACAGCTCCACCACCTGTTCAAAGGTGTCCAACGGGTAGGGAGGCCTGGGATCGTTTAGAGCCTGAATCAAAGGCTCAATCTGGTAGAAGTCTGCCTCTTTACGCAGGAGATCCATCTCTGTGAAGTCGACAGGGCGGGTGAGCTCTGACGTGCGCAGGAAATTCAGTATGAACCGAAAAAGTGTCCCGTCACGATCGATGAAGTAGTTGCCTTGCACGTCTCTTGTTGTGGGTAGGTCTCCGCGGAACATGGCACCCAACATGGAGTCAGGGAAGCGCTGAAGGGTGGACAAGGTGGTGGTGTAGAGGTGCCCACCAACATTTAAGGTGACTGGTTTGATCATCTAGAGAACAGACAAAAACAGAATAAGAAAGACATGCCATCATAAACTCCTCTTCAAGAATTTTAACAGCAGAAGACAGAGGGAAGAAACATGTAAACTATAGCTGGCAAGACTGTCACAGCTACAATTGTTTGTGCCATCTAGAACATTCTTCAGAAATAATCACTTCTTTTTTTTTTTGCTTAAAAGTGCTCTAAGAAGAACCCCAATAAAAATGTAAATCTAAAGGCACAATCCACCTGTTCATAGGTGTCCAAAGAGTAGAGTGGCCTGGGATCGTTTAGAGCCTGAATCAGAGGCTCAATCTGGTAGAAATCAGCCTCTTTGCGTAGGAGGTCCATCTCTCTGAAGTTGACAGGGAGGATGAGCTCAGACGTGCGCAAAAAGTTCAGGATATAGCGAAAAAGTGTCCCATCACGATCAATGAAGTAGTTGCCTTGCGCGTCTCTTGTTGTGGGCAGGTCTCCACGAAACATGCCGCCCAACATGGAGTCTGGATATCGCTGAAGGGTGGACATGGTGGTGGTGTAGAGGTGACCACCAACATTTAAGGTGGCTGGCTTGGTTATCTGGACAACAAAGAATAAAAATGATATATCAGTACAGACACATACAGTGCCCCACCAAAGAAGGTTATAGCTAGTACAGAGAGAATGAAGATGTGAAAGCCTAGTCATGTATTGCCATACAGTGCCCTCCAGAATTATTGGCATCCCTGGTAAAATTTGATTAAAAATAGGTATAATAAAATAAAAAATAATCTTTTGGTGATTTATTGTAATCTCACAATGAAAACAATAAGGAAAGGTTGAATTATTGTTTTTGTTGTATCAAGGTTGTATTTTCCTCATTGTTTTCTTTGTGAGATTACAATAAATCACCAAAAGATTAATTTCTATATCTGTTTTTAGTCAACTTTACCAGGGCTGCCAATTATTCTGGAGGGCAATATGACAATACATTACTAGGCTTTCACATCTTCATTCTCTCTGTACTATCTATAACCTTCTTTGGATACCTTCATATGCTTTTTACTTGAAGTGTAAAGGTACACGTATTTGTACTGAACCGTTTAGGTACAATACAGATATCTACCGAATGTAGCAAATGCAGTCTTAAACAGTAGGCTTTTTTTTGTATGTGGACCATGTTTCAAATTCGAATTACACACAAACATATTAAGTAGTGAACCAGTTCATTAACACCAAAAAACATTTGACATCTTTTCAAAATACTATTCCTGATTATATGTTGAGCATCAGCAATATTGTTAATGAATGTTCGGCTAGCAGTACTTACAGGCTTACTGTACTTAAAATGAACCTAACTGTGACTTACGTACGAAACCGTGATTTCTGTGTACAGTTATACCCTTACTTTTTACAGTTCAAAAACATCCACAACTAGGACATAGCCTAATTCTGAAGACACAGCCCACCTGTTCGAAGGTGTCCACCGGGTTAAGGGGCTTGGGATTGTTCAGAGATTGAATCAAAGGCTCTATCTGGTAGAAGTCTGCTTCTTTGCGGAGGAGGTCCGTCTTCATGAAGTCGATGGGGAGGGTGAGTTCTGACGTGCGCAAGAAGTTCAGGATGTAATGAAAGAGGGTCCCATCACGATCAATGAAGTAGTTTCCTTGGGAGTCTCGTGTTGTGGGTAGGTCTCCACAGAACATGGCACCCAACATGGAGTCTGGGTAGCGCTGAAGGGTGGACATGGTGGTGGTGTAGAGGTGCCCACCAACATTTAAGGTGACTGGTTTGGTCATCTAAAGAACAGACAAATAAGGAGAAGAAAAAACATACCACTGTGAGATTTTCCTCAAGAATTGTAAATGTATACCATAATTTCTGTGCCATCACCTATTTAGAAATTACCATTATGCAGTTATGCAGATAAAAACAAGTAAAACACACAAAGGACTATTAGGAAAATAGATGATAGGATCTTTCTGGGGAATGTATTGATACTATTTATAGTGTTTGTCTGCACATGGCCCTATACTTTACCTACCATATAATCCCAGTCTCCATTCTCCATTGAAATAATGTGATGTTCTCAGGATGCCTAGCGAGCGTGACGTCTTCTCAGTTATGTTTACCTGTAAGCAGTATGCCTTATTTAGACAGTCAAATGGCCTAGAGTTACATCCTAGTGACGTTAGCCTACGAAGCAATATTAACCGTCCATGAGTCATCAATTTCTTAATGTTGTGAATCACTTCTAAAGGTTAATTTGTAATGGTGCGCATTATGTGAGATGTATCTAACGTTAACCTATAACATTAAGGCCAAAGAACCTCGCATTGAAGCTGGCTTCTATCGGTGTCGGTGATGGTAACGTTAACGTTATACGCTAACCAAACATTTAACATTTTTGTATTCAGATATATAACGTTACCGTAACTATTTTTGCTATCGTTAACTGGTTTCCTATTAAGCCAAAACTTAAAGCTCTGGGCTAATGGTGTAACATAAGCAACGTAGACAGCAAAGCTAAGAGAAATAGCAAAATCCATCTAGCTAGCCATAATCATAACCTCGTTTAGCATTCTCAAAACACTTTCCCTACTATTTGTTCCTATCATGTACACTGTTCGTATTACACGTAGCTTATATCACAAACAACTCTGATCTTACCTATATCCACGGTTTGCTCCGCAAAGGCATAAAATAGGTTTTGCATCGGCAAGTAGGTTTTAACAATAGCCTTTTACGCAGGGCAATTTCTTGATTGCCCGACCCGCTAGCTTCAGATGATGCAGCGTTCAGGCTGGGTATTACAGTTCCGTGTTTACCTAGTCACATGGTGTCACTGCGACTCCCTAAATTAAACGACCATGCTAATATGACCGCCATAATATAATAGGACAAACATTCAGTTAACATTGCATTCTAGTTTGTATCTTCATTGAACGTTTAGCAGAAAACATACTTTTCTTTTTAAATGTAGGCTATTACTAGGTCTGTGCACTAGTAGCCTGCAGTGTGCCTTTTTTTAGATAGATAGATAGATAGATAGATACTTTATTGATCCCCAAGGGGAAATTCAAGAACATCTATTTTTAATGGCAGAGCCCAGCTGGAAATTACTGCAGCCTCCCTTTGATTTGGAGTGAGCAGCAATAATTCATGTCACAAAGCAAAGTAAAACTGCAATGAATTATCTTTAATAGGCCTATCTACCTTTACAAGGTCAACACCTGTACAGCAGGTGCTGTAAATCATTAGATTTCTTTTTAACAAAAGGATTGTTAGGTCTACTTTGGAAGTAAATAAACCACAGATAACACATAAAACACATATTCACTGAGTTGGTCAGCATTTCTTCTTGTTGCTTTCACTTCTTATGTTCTGCTGAGTGATAATGAAGTCCAGCATGAGCTTGGCTGTTCTGCGTGGTCGCTCCATCACCACAGAATGGCCACAATTGTCTAGCAAGTCCACTTGACACCCGGGCAAAGTCTCAGCAATCACTGTGGCCCCCGAAACATCTACAATCTAAAACAGAGAACATTATCATTTAATCAAATTAATTACACATAGTCTAATGCAAGGGATTTATGGAAAAATAGAAATTCATAATTCCATTTAAATGCATTTAAAATACTTCAGACATTTAGGCCTACCTGGTCTTGTTTACCCCATATGACTTGTAAAGGTGATGTGATTAGGTGCATATGTTCATGTAAGGCTAATCGTGAGCTTTCTGCCACAAGTTCCATAAACACTGCAATAAGATTTACAACATTTAAGCCTTTTGACATCAGTTTCAATTATACCTGGACATGAGTTTGCAATTCACTGCTACTGGTAATGCTGGGAGACAATATTATAGGATGGAATATTCTGTTATAGAATGGAATAACTCTGTTGTGAAAAATACAGATACACCATCAAACAGTGATCATAAGTGAAATTGCTGAATAAAATGGACAAACAATACTAACCCTCTTGATAAAAATCATTGTGGGGAGTTCTCACATCCACTAATCCTTGAAGGATCTGATGCAAAAACAAAACAAATATGAAGAAACTTATTATGAAACAACAAAGGGTGTGTTCGAAATGGGAGACAGTTGCCTACTGCCTCCCTCCCTACATAGAGAGCTGTCTCACTAGACATGACTTTGGATTAAATGCATCTTTTAAAAATGAGCGTAGCACTCTAGAATCTTTGGTTAACACTACGGTATGACGTTAGCAAAGGCCTGACGTTAACTCCACATTATGACAGAGTCCATTAGCACACTCTAGCACGCTGGATTTTGTCATTTAGAGGACTGTATTTAGTTTTAATCTTGACTTTAGCTTGACTTGAGCTACTAGTTTAGTAGTTGACAAAGAGGCTCCACCTGCTGGGGGACTTTGAATCTGACGTGAGAGCAGAGCTTGAGCATGTCCTCCATCTCCTCGGGGGTGGTGGGGATAAGGGGGATGTTAAGCGTGTAGTGGCTTTCCTCAAGGTCCTGCAAGTGGTTGTCAAATTTGGTCTCACATGGGTACTTAATGCCTGTCAAGGAAAACACAGCCGACAGGAGTGACAGTTCACAATTGTTGACTTGTGACTTGACCCAGCCCACTACGTTAGATGAGTAAACGAAAAATATTGTCAAGCACTTGACAGTGACACAGTAACTGACCAGCTGGACAGATGAGGGTGATGCTGCAGACGTCAGCAGGGTATGTGGCTGCATACACCCCTGCCACATTCCCACCCATTGAAGTGCCTACTAAATGGAATGGCTTCCTGTTTAGTCGAATGCATTCCACGAACTGCAACAAAAGAATCAGAGTTGTAATACTCTATAATTGAAGTAAAATACAAAATTACTGATACAAAAAGATGCCTATGCTGTGAAACTCTAATATATTTCATTAAGTATACTATTTTATCACAGTGGTCTGTGCTGTTCGAGTGCTTATGTTGCTTTGTGCCACACAACCAAGGCAAATTCCTTGTATGTGGAAACCTACAGGTAATGGAAAATATACCTATTTCTAATTCCAATTTTGAGTGTGCATTATTGCAATCATTTTCTACTCTTTGGTATACATATCAGATGAGGCCTACCTGCCGTATTCTCCTAACTTGACCTTGGATGGAGTAATCCTCTTTATTAGTGCGAGTGGTACCCTCATGGCCTGGCATGTCCACACAAAGTATGTGTAGATGTTTAGGCAGATACTGCAAACACAGAACAGACATAGTGATACATTAGGGGCAGCCGTGGCCTACTGGTTAGCGCTTCGGACTTGTAACCGGAGGGTTGCCGGTTCGAACCCCGACCAGTAGGCACGGCTGACGTGCTCTTGAGCAAGGCACCCGACCCCTCACTGCTCCCTGAGCGCCGCTGTTGTTGCAGGCAGCTCACTGCGCTGGGATTAGTGTGTGCTTCACCTCACTGTGTGCTGAGTGTGTTTCACTAATTCACGGATTGGGATAAATGCAGAGACCAAATTTCCCTCACGGGATCAAAAGAGTATATATACTTACTTATTTACTTTTATTAAATCCTGTCCTGTCAACATGCAGACTGTCCAGATGCTTGTGACCTCTGCTACACGTGTGCTGATCAAAACATTCAACAAACTCCATAACATATACATCAACGGCGTTGTGGACCAATGGGAAGCTAAATGGATATGAGACTTTTTCAGATCAAAAGAGAACAAAACAAAATACACAGACTGGTCTCAGATATTCTGAAACTTTTACCGGTAAACAAAATCTTTAAATGTATGACTATGACTAAATGTTTGACTACATCTATTAGGGGGAAAAAAACACTTTGAGGTGTAACTAGTTTGAATCCTTCACCTTAACCAAAGACAGCCATGTGTCCTTGTGGGCAGAGAAGCCATGCAGCATGAGAATGGAGGGCCTGTGTCCTGGTCTCCCTCTGTAGGAGAAGCAGAACCGGTACCCACCACAGTCAGCATAGCGCACCTGCAGACCCAGAGTCCGCCTCCAGTACCTGAGAAGAATGGGTGTATATGAGGGGTATTCCAAGAACATATTTTAGCAATAACTTAACTCATGGGAAGTGGTAGCCTAAACATTAGCCTGGGTGAACCCAGACGAACCTGCAATGCAAATTCAGATTTGCTAACAGGTATGTCTGGGTTCACCCAGGCTAGGTGAACGTCCTAATAGAAGAACCGTACGGTTTTGTTTTGATTGGAGAATAAAGCGATAGGACTTTTATATTGGAATGTTTACAACTTACTCAGGTTTGTTACTAAACCACGTACATTGAATACCCCAGAAATATCAAATAACCAGGTAAATAAACAATATGTTTTCTTACTTTATGATGCCAGATTCATGTGTTGCTACAACATAAAGAAATTTGCTCACCAGTAGTACACTTTGATGAGAGAAGATGGCCAGAGGAGAAAAGAAGCCATGAAAAGCAGGAGAGGAATCGCCATGGTCCCCAGCGCAACGGCAAACATATTCATCACATCCAGGTCCATCTTGGCCAGCAGATCCTTTTGGAGGGTTAACTAATTCAAAGAGAGCTCAAGTGTGAGCAAAAAACAAAGCAGTTATTTCATGAGATTATTTTCCTGTGAAAGGGTGTTTTCAGTAGAACAGCAGGGTGAAGCTTTGGAAGTAAATAAGGACGAAATAAGGCTGCTGTTAAAACGGAACACTATGCGTATCACAAAATTCATAAATTAACATTGCTGAAGTCAGCGGTGGGCACAAATACATCAAAAACTATTTTGTTTCAAACTACAAATACTGGCTCATGAAATGTAACAAAATAAAATACATACTGATGTGAAAAATCTATTTCATTATAATACAACTAATTAGTAATTTGAAAATACAGAAATACCCATACAATAATCATGGTATACCAACATTTAAAACAAACTAAGGCATATTATTGAAAACGTATTCCCAAGAGACAATAAATACTATTTTCTGATTGGCTGGCAGGAGGCTTTGGGACTGCTATGAAGTAGATCTGGTAAAAAAAAAAAAATCACCGTCCCATAGAAATGTAAACAGTGATTGAACTGACAACAAGCAGGCTTTGCAACAGTGGAATCAACTGTAACAAGGCAAATTACCCACCATATTTTCCGTAACCAATGAAAGTAGTACAACAAATTGAACAGCCTCTTTTTTGAATCTGAACTGAATTTCCTTTTTTGTGCTATAAATGCACGCCTATTGCCTACATACATGACTGGCAACATGGGGGACAAACAGAATAACATCCTGGTGTCCCGATATACAGAATTAATTAACTTGGTGGAAAACACTCCATTCTTACATACATCCTCATGTCAAATTCATTAAGTGGTTTTAATACTGTCCTGTAGTGAGAATGATCATCAGCTATTAGGTACTCAAGGTCATAGGGTCAAAGGTCATGGTCATATGGGGTCCATGTCCTAATATTCTCCCTCAGTATCTTATCCTGACACCTGACAATTCAAGCTCCTGAAGTTAGTTACTTTTTTTTTTTCAACTTTCCATTCTAAGGGGATGATAAAACAGAGAGGACAGATCTGAGGCTTTTAAGTTGTCTACAGGGTGACATAAAATTGACACAAACGAAAATTGGGTTTACACCCCAAGTTGATCCTTTTGGCTCCCTCTGTTGACTTATCTTTTCATTTTTTCCAACTTCAAACATGTCCAGAGGGGATCGTAAAAGAGAAAAGTTGTATTTAACACCAAATACACTAAGTTGGTCACAATGTGACATACTACTGCAAGAAAAAATAAAAATGGGTTTACATTTAATTCTGTCCTTCTAAAAGGGTAATGAAATTGACATTTTTATGGACAAATCGCTATTTAGGTCAACTTTAGAGCTGAATATAGGGAATTTCCCAAGGGATATCACCGGACATTTTCCCTATTCATATTAAGTAACCCCTAGGCAACAAGAAAGAGCAAAAAATAAAATAATAATTACCAACAAAACCAGATTCTGGCCTTTCTATGGACTTCAAGGCAGCACTGCCTGGAAGGCATCAGTCAAGGGTTATGGTTGCCTTAAAGTCGAGTGGGGGCCCAAAAGACCATCAAGTGATTATGATAATCATAACGGTCATGGTTATATAGGTAGTATATTTAACGGAGTGATGAAATTTGGCTATTTTGAGAAAAAAATACATATATTTTTTTTAAGTATTTGAAATACTCTAAATATAATCACTCAAAGTATTTTGTTACAAACTACATTTGATTTTTTCTAATCCTGCAAAATTCAGATTACAAAAAAAAAAAAAAAAATGAAATACCTATTTCAAATACATTTAATTAAAATACTGCCCATGTCTGGCTGAACTCGACCATCAAGATTACAGGAGTGCTGAAAGTAGACTACTTAAATTAAAAGTTATTTCCTGTAAGGATAAGGGCACTTACTTCGGTGCTATGCAGTCAGGTTTTGCCTGTTGGAGAACCCCATGCAGCATCCAAATTCCACCAATAATACCTGATCAATTAGCTTAATTCAATTATACAGGCCGTGGTTATCTCACTTGGGCATCAACCCATCTTCTATATTAAAATGTTGCACACCAAACTCCGAGATGAACGCTGCAAATAAGAGGTAACTTATGTTGCCCGTTCACTCATAACATGCAGCTCGCTGAGCTGGACACTTCGATTAATACGTCAATACGATTGAAAAGCACAGTGGAGTGGAACGACCTCATTTTGTTGACATTTAAAGAGACATACTGTTTTGTGCACTGCTAAAGCAAAACAGTAAATAGAAATAGAAATGTCGATGCTACAATTCTAAATAAATATTTTCAATGATAGATAATGATTCTGTATGATTTTTAAAATTCAGTAGTAATTCAGAATTCCCATTTTAATGAATAAATGATAATGAATAAATTAATGATATTGATGCGTTTTCAAGATCATACTATACTCAATCTGTCTAAAATTTGTTTGAAGCAGGATAATAGCCATTCAATTGATTCAAAAAGGGAAAAGAACATAAAAACCTTACCCTAGGGTGAGTAAGATCTGTTATAATTCAGTATGACAACAAATCAGTGGTCTGACAAACATATAACATTAATAATCTTTATTGCCATATTTTATTCATAAATCAAAGTCATTACATTTACTTGTAAGTAAACTAATATGCACTGATGGGAGGACAAAACCCTTTTTAATAAAAACAGACGCACCGTACCATACTCTTTAAAACACACAATGTCAAGTAACTGATTGGAGTCAAACTTTCACTTCCATTTCATCAGGTGCAACCATAATCTCATCAGTTGCCTTCAAAGGATGTGCTTTCATGTTTGTAATTCAAGAATGAATAAAAGAGAAAAAAAAAGATCGGGATCTAACAGGTGACAAATACTGAGGTATTCATACAGTGTATGGAATATTCCTTTAAGTTGAGACTGCATACTTAACTTGAATACATTTTAATAGGAATACTTAAACAGATTTAACCCTTCATGTCCAGTGTCAAATTGAGACCTCAAACACTAAGATGTAAAATGCTGCGCAGCTCTCGACAACCACACTGGTGAGTACTCCAGGCAGATAGTATTAATAACTGGGAATGCGCTAAGAGGAGAAGTTAAGACTGTAGTGATTATAGCATTAAGTACAGAGCTGATCATTAGAATGAAATTTATGGTATAAAGTGCTTACATCCTATACATTCACATTTGGGCAATGATCACGTGGTTGCCACTTGTACGCGGTTCCAAATAGCTCATATATAGGGGGGGCTAGGCAAAGTAAAGGTCTCTCTACGAAGTTTAAAGTCTTTAAGACTGCAGTATTTACCTTTTTGATCATCTATTGCTAATGTAATATCTAGAACACTGCTGTAGCCACAACCATTTCCCTTGGCAATTGCACAAAGATGAATAAAACTTCTACTACTCATCTTAAAAAAATACTATTTGAAAAAAAAAAAAACAAGAGCAACCCCTCCTTGCAACTCAATAAAAGACAAGGAATGTGCACCATGAAGTGATAAATACTGTTAATGCATTTCTTAAATCTGATACTATTTACAATATTTATTGTCATGTCATTTCAATATAAGGCCTTTTTCAAAGTAACTTACTTGGAAGTGTGTTTGTGTGTGTGTGTGTGTGTGTGTGTGTGTGTGTGTGTGAAATGAGGTCTGAGGCAGGTGGGGAAAATAGCCAGGAGTATATTTTGGGTACAAGCACACCATGTAATGACTGAGGCTCAAGACGAGATCTTCACTACAGCAACCGCTGTCACGGTTACCAGCACTGCAGCGACAGGCGCCCACCGAATCCATTTGCCCTGCAACAGCAAAGACGAGACAGAGATGACATGCTTGAGTCAGCAATATCTGACCTATCAGAGCAGGTTAACAGCCCCTGATATGCACAGGCAGCGACAGAGGCCGGGGGGAGGGATGAAAGAGAGCGAGAGAGCAAGGAGAGAAAAGGAGAAAGGGAGGGAGAGGGAAAGAGAAGGAGAAATGCAGACAGTGGCAAACATCACAGATAAAAACAGGAGAGGACAAGAAGGGAAAGAGAATAAGCTCAGAATGGAGGAGAGCACGCACACACACAGGCGCGCGCACACACACACACACACACAGACACAAATACACACACTTACAGACACACACACACACACACACACTTACAAACAGGCACAAACACAAACACACACACACAGGCACAAATACACACACTTACAGACACACACACACACACACTTACAAACAGGCACAAACACACACACTTACAGACACACACACACACACACTTACAAACAGGCACAAACACAAACACACACACACAGGCACAAACACACACACTTAGACACTTAGACACACACACACACTTAGACACACACACACACTTAGACACACACACAAACACACACACACACACACACACAGCCCAAAATACATTTTGTTAGATAACAGCAGGACAAAGAGTTTATGATTAGTAGAAGCCCTGGACACACGGATCTTCACAAAATGTTTTCGCAAGAGCGTCTTGGCCAGGGGCAAAAACCAAAGCAGAGTCTTGGAATTAGAAGCACTGTGCTGGAAAAGGATGGCGAGGCTGATGCAGACACAGGGACTCGGGACGGGGGAGGGGGAGCGGTCAGGGGGTGAAAGACAGTACAGGATCTCTGTGTACCTTTCTACCAAAACTGGCCGAAGCACCAATACAGCAAAGCCAGGACAAGGCCGATGATTACGGCTAGGATAGGCTGCAATAGGGACAGCTAAAGGAGGGAAGGGATAGTACACACACAAAAAAAAAAATCAATGAAAAAGGGGGAAACAAACTGGACATGAGTGGATATGGCAGGACTATCCTATGGGTGGGGGATGGAGGGTACACTCTCGTATCTGCACAGAACAACAGAGCTGAGTGGTTTCAGCAGTTAATATACTGCTAAGCAGAGGGAACACAAAAACACGTGTGTGTGTGAATGTGTGTGTGTGTGTGAGTGAGTGAGTGAGTGAGTGAGTGAGTGAGTGAGTGAGTGAGTGAGAGTGTGTATATGTGAATGTATGTGAGAGTGAGAGAGAGTGAAAGAGAGTGTGTGTGTGTAGTGGAGGGGGAGAAGGGTCTTTCTGAGCACCACATCTCACAGAAAAGAGTTTAAAAGATAACACACAATTCTTCTAATACAGTTAGTACAACAGTAATTGTATTGCATAGCCTCTGCCCAAACTGTTCCTGTTGCTACATGCTCTTTGTGTCTCTCGCCTACCTGATTTCCCTTGTCCTGCAGCGTCTTCAGGCTGGCTTGGCACTGCAGCAGCTCGTCCACCACAGACTGCTTCTCGAGCTCCACACACTCGCTCTTCTCCCTCAGCTCGGACAGCTCCGACTGGGTGACCTCATACTGCAGCAGGGCACAGGGAGGCCGGGGACACAGCACAGCACAGCACAGCACAGCACAGCTCAGTCAAGCAGCAGTCTTACAAACACAACGTCATGTCTGTGAGAGCAACAGTAGGCAGAGAAGGGTTTGTCTTTTTTTTTCTTGTTTTTGTTTACAGCTTTCAAAACGTAAATGGCACACCCAAGACGAAAATAAATAAATCAAAATAATTGTGTCGTAAAAAAAAAAACATGATCACAATAATGTATCAAACACCAACTCTCGCAACTCAAGGCTTTTTACAGGAACCTCAGTCCCCACTAGAACAATCACTATGGCGACAGGGGCAACAATAAACCTACATACACTCCTTGTAGGAAGAAACCTTTGAAACCTTGAGGCCACTTCAGTTTGGCCCTGCCGGGGCACTTTACCTCCTTCTGCAGGTCTTTGGTCCGGTTGTTGCTCTGCTCCAGCTGGGCCTGCAGCTTGCTGGTGTCCTTCTGGTGCTCCTCCTGCATGGCGGTCAGCCTCTGCTCCATGTCGGCCTGGCTCTTCTGCAGGGCCTTCAGGCTGCTGCCCAGCGTGTTGTTTTCCTTCTTCGCACTGCAAAGAGTTCAGCAGGGCACCTCACTCTACTGGGCTCTACTGTGTTCTGCAAAATACCTACATTCTGCCATGTCCATTGGTAAATGAGACACCATCATCTGGAACACACTCTCTTTTAGCTCTGGTGATTGTCACACAACAGCACTTTAATAAGGAGATGCTGTTCTGGTGGTAGTGGGTGTATAATACATTCACTTTTACATCAGAACAAACAGTTATATAATAGACAACTTACAAAACACATGACAGAAAAAGAAAACCAAAAATACTTCTACTCCCGAATAGAGGAAACATTTCAAATTTTACTACAGCAACAGTCTGACTGTGTGTTTCTCCGAAGAGGGAGAAGAGACGACAAAACATTCCACATTTTACTGCATTTTACTCTAGTTGGCCACTGAGGACTGTCTCCCAGCATGTGTGTGTGTGTGCATGTCTGAGAGAGAGAGTGAGTGTGTGCGCGTGTGTGCGTTAGTGTGTGAGGGTGTGTGTGTGTGTGTGAGTGAGTGTGTGTGTTAGTGTGTGCGAGTGTGTGTGTGCGCGGCGAGGCCCAACCTGTCCAGGTCCTTCTCCAGCTGCTGCTGTCTCCTGTGGAGCTGGTCCTTCTCGGAGCGCAGCACGCCACACTCGCTCTGCAGGCCAGCCCGCTCCCGCTCCCGCTGCTCCTGCAGCAGCTGCTTCTCTGAGCGCAGGGACGCACACTCCCGCTGAAGCCTCTCCAGCTCGCTGGCTGTCGGGCAGACAGAGACACAGACACACACACACTTTAAATACCATAAATAGCTCATACATAAACACATGAAATCAATAAACACAAATGTACATACCTTCTCTTGTCTGTTCACACATACTGCATTAACTATACAGCAAAACCAAACATATTTTGTTTTCAATTGTTTACTATACCTTACACTCTGTAATACCAGCTGGCAATGCAAACTACTTTTTGTTTTACATATCACATTACATAAAATGACGTCAGCCAGCCACTTCCAAACGTTTTTATGAGATCTGTCGTGAGATCCCCCCCCAGCGCTATCAGGAAGTAATCACTGTTGGTATGGAAAGAATAAACAGCAGTGACTTTCTGTGCCAGTGGGGAAGAATCAATACCATCTCATCAATGTGGCCTATTTGTGGCCAATGTGCCTTGAACCTGGTCAGTTTTCCATGCCTGCGTATCTGAAGTACGCCTCGGATGACTGTGCAGTTTTAACACGAGTGACTGCTTTACTAGGGAGCCAAGTCGATTTGGTTTACCAGAGACTGTTCATCACTGATTTGAAGCTGCATCTGAATACATTCATTTTACCATCTAAGTTATCCAAACCTACGCCATACCTATGACTTACATGTTTAAGGAAATAAATGGAGCTATTGTGCTTTAGTAATGTTATTCACAACTCCATAATCTCTAAAAATATGTAAGGGGACTCCTTGCAATTTGGTTTCTTGCCCTTTTTAACGGTTAAAACAACATGCCACACAGCTTTCTGTGCAGGCCACAATTCTTCCCAACCTGGACTATTGCAATACATTGTTAGCTGCCCTACCTTCTTGTTCTTGTGAAGTGAGTCCATTGCAGATGATTTAAAATGCAGCAGCATGTCTAGTCTAATAAATCAAAGAAGACCCGTGTAGCTCCTCTGTTAGTTACTCCTTCATTGGCTTCCTATAGCAGCCGAAATTAAATTAAAATATTTCACTTTGGCCTATGGGACACTTACTGGATCGGACAAATCTAAAAGCTGGATCTAAATTCTATGATCCAGCTTTATGGCCCCTTTCGCCCACTGCGGTCCTCTGATGAGTGCTCTGATGAGTCCTTCCATCGATACTAAGAGGTCACAGTCAAGACTCTTTTTGTCTGATTCCTCGTTGGTGGAATCAGTGTTTCTCAAACTTTTTCAGACCAAGGACCACTTAGCCAATAAAAAATAAATAAAAAAACACACGAACCACCGATCTTTATAAAAATAAAAAAAATAAATAAAAAAAAACAGTATATTAGGCCTACTCGCTGAACCACCTTGCTTATTGTCTTTGCACCTTGCTTATTGTGTCAGAGGATTCATATGATTTAAACTGGCATAGCTTAACTGTTTGGATTTGCATAAAAGTGTTTACCTTGTATCTAATTCGTTTTCCTTGCAGAGTCATGGTTTGTATGTGTTTATGTTTATGCCTGTAAAATTATTCAGTCTATGACTATTATTAGCATTTCTTATGCAGGCTATATGACTTCTTTGGACTGCTATTTTTGATGATAATGTTTGTAAAGCGCCTGCCAATAACCATGAGCATAACACCAGTCTGCCCTGAAGTAGAGTAAAGAACCTGCACAGAGCTGCTGTAGCAGTACCATTCACAGCCCTGTACTTCCTGGGTAATGTAGTAAAGTCTGAGGGTAGTGTGTGCACCTTGCTGTTTCACTGCCTTGTCTTTCTGCTGGTTCTGCTGCTGGTGGCTGGCCTGAAGGCTGTCGATCTCGCGCTCGTACTTGGCCGCGGCCTTTCTCCACTTCTCAAGCTCCGTGGAGACGGTCTCCAGGTTGCCCCTGAGCGTGGCGATCTCACGCTCACGCTGTGCGCCGGACGCCTCCAGGGTCTTACGCAGGCTCTGCGCCTCCTCTTGGGCCGTGTGCACTTCTTGGCGCATACTGAAGATGGCGCTGTCCCGCTGCTCACGCAGTGTCTCCATGTCCTCCTGCACAATCTGCAGCTGGGCTGCACACAACCACACGCAGGAAAAGGACATACAGTACAGTAAGTGGACGCCTTTACAGCACGTACACAGGCAACAGAGCCTGTGTCTGTAATTGAATGGACACACTTCAGAAATAAAATACACTTACACTGCAGGGCCTTAACCTGCTTGGCCGACTGCTCGACCTGCTGTCTGCCAGCCTTCTTCTCCTCCTCTAACAGACCTGTGTGTGACACATTCAGACAAAACAGTATGATTTCAGACACTACAGCTCTGCCTGATTGGCTCTGGAATTTTGGATCACATTTATCAGGTCAAGGGTGCATTGTTGTCTATTCAAACCATCTGCCATTATGAGTGATTTACTAGTATAGTAGGTAAGACATACACTGCACTTTAATCATATCATACTGCTGTCCTTATGAGATGCTAACTGATCTATTTCTAAAATGTTCAGTATGCATCCTAGCAAGGTGGGGAATGGGGAAAAACACAAGTATTTTATAGCCCCAGACCTTGTAAATCCAAACATTTCTGTTTGTCCACGTTGGCTTTTGCCTGGACGTCCTGCAGCTCTTTGGTCAGATGCTTAATGGCCTTCTCTGTGTCTGTGGACTCCACGTTGGTCTGATGCAGCTCATCTGCAAAGAGACACGTTTTAAAACAACATTAACAGTGAATCACGTTTCATTAAAAAGAAAAGTTAAAAGTGCTGAGGAACCAGACCTTAAGTCCATAATTTCAGCTGAGGAACTTATTAATATTGATTATGCTCATTTGTCTATCCTTCGGTGAAAACGTGAGTCAGGATACATTTAGAGAGGGAAGGAAGAAGGGAGAGAAAGCTAATTTCCCCAGAGATATAAAAAAGTCAGTATAGTGCACAAAATGAACATTTCATCCCAAAAGATATGATAAAAAACGCATATCTACTAAAAAGCCGGATCCTCTCTTAACAATGAGACAAAGGCACACGGATCACTAGTACTGTGTCCACTGGAGACGTATATTATATAATGTAATCATGTGACCACTACGTAGCTCAAGCATAGTGCTCAATGCACCAAGTAAAAACAGAACCAAGAAAACATGCATCACCATCCTCAGAAACACACATCACTATCCTCAGAAACACACATCACTATCCTTAGAACACAATCCTCCTCACGGCTTCAACTAAACCAGATAAGGTTGAAAATGAATATGGAGGTAAAAGCTGTATATCTCTGGCAGCTCCAGAAAATCTACAGACGGTTCCTCTAAATAGGCCGACATGAAAAACAGGCCACTGTGCTGAGTGCTAAAATATGCATGACTTCAGATCGACTTACTGTGGACAGGGTGCCATAAATGGTGAAAGTACACTTCTTGGAGGAGAAACTGATTTTTTCCCCCTCTTTTAATCAATCACCCTCCCTGACTCATAGGATTTTAGATTTCACAAAAATGTGTACATGAGGTCTAAGTGATTACGGGCAAAAGCCAGATGTGCTGGGCTGGCCTAGCCTTCTCAAATGTCCACAAATGCCCATTAAAGACAAAATGCTTCCAAGATTCATAAAATCCTAGTTGATATAAAAAGCCCCAGAGCTACCTTCGTGCTCTAGTTCAGGCTTCTGACCCCACTTCCGCAAGAGGACCGGCAGGAACGTTATGTCCTAATTTAGCTTTTGCGTGTGTGAGAGATGGAAAGAGAGCAAAAGAAGTGCAGAGAAACAGATAGGGGAAGAGAAAAAAAGAGAGGGAGGAGAGAAAGAGAGGGAGAGAAAGGAAGAGTGAGGCCTACGTCAGATGATGTTATACATGGTAACAAAGATGGCTACGGAGCATACATGATCTCTGACACACATCTTCACTGGCAACGTCTTGTGACCAAAATATGAATAAATAACATGCATGATCCACACACAAGTGCTTCCGGTTCATAGGCAGACCTCAGTCAAGCATCAATGATGATGCTTACATAAAACAAAGGGGGAGAGAGGCTACTACTGTTCTCAGAGGACAAAGTGTTCTATTCATTTTGTTAGCGCTGCTCATCTCAACTGCCTCCAGCTTCAAGTCACACCCACACAGCATCTCTGTATTCAGTGTGACGCCTTCTCAGATTTAAATCAAACAGAGGTGTGTGTATGTGCGTGTGTGTGTGTGTGTTTGTTCATGGTGCAGAAACAACACATTTGTTGTGATTGTGCATTCATGCAATGAATGAAAATATTAAGTTCTGGTATTTGGTGGTATGAACAACATCACTCATACATTCATTCATTTATGAGAACACATGTTTAATCCTAAAGAAATTCAGCAGACTGCTCTCTAAACCATTCACAGAACTACACACAAACACAACCTTTTTTTACCTTATATAGGCACTGTAAATCACACTTCCTCACCCAACAATGGCTTTGCTGCCTGTGACTCCAGTTCAGCGAGCCCAAATGTTACCCGTATAACAACTCAGGCATTGCCAGACTTATTTTGCATGCAATTAAATGTTGCAACAAACACACAAGTGTTACCTTTAATGAGAGAGACTTTATTCAGAGGCTCAGACAGTCTTTTGTCATCCATTGGTCCCTCTGCAAACCAACCAAGAGAAGCAAAAGTAAATAAACCTGTCATGCGAATAACATTGCCTGTGGCTGTAAACCTGAACCAGTAACACTGATGTTAATGGGCATGACCTCTGAAATACCCATCAGCTCATACACAGCCACCATTAGACATGACATTGAAAACGAATTCAAGAGAATCAGTTGTCATTATGCTGCACTTAATACTGTTTGAATGAAATAGCAGTTAAGCACATCACCGTATGTTCACTGAGATAAGTACCACATTAAAAAAACTGAATAAGGCACATTTATAATCCATGAGTGTTCTTAATCTCCACTGGAGTGGTGTTAAAAAGAAAAACAAAAAAAAGTAAGATACGACTAAATATACAAAACATCTTACCTGTAGTCCCAACTCACAGATACAATCCTTACTGGGTCTGAAAGAGCGTGCTACTCAATT
Source organism: Alosa pseudoharengus (assembly GCF_046254945.1). Taxonomy (NCBI): domain Eukaryota; kingdom Metazoa; phylum Chordata; class Actinopteri; order Clupeiformes; family Clupeidae; genus Alosa; species Alosa pseudoharengus. The sequence goes on along the minus strand of NW_027468881.1, from coordinate 31,036,017 downwards.
CTTTTCCTTGTAGTTGATTTTCTGATGAGAAATGGGAGATACCATTTACAGGGGTGGTACAAATATAGCTCCCACTGCCCTGAGCGACGACAATGGCATACAAGCGAAGGAGGAGAGGGGGGTTGGAAAAGACCATCTGGCTTGAGAGAGCATTTCTAAAAGGTCGATGGTTAAGCTTATTCAACTTGGCACACATTGAGTTTTGTATTCTGTTAATTAGCTTCAAAACCATCCTTCCTCCTCTCTCTGTCTGTCTGTTGCCCCTCATCTCCCCTCCCCTGTTCACACTACCCAGTGTGAGTCCTGGTGTACACATGGTTAGGCATCCATACTCGCCAGAGGACAGAGGCTGCAGCTGCGTGCCTCAACAGTCACAGCTTTTGTTTAGAGGTCAGGGCTGATGATGCTGATGTAAACCGCACAGGGAACACAACAATAGCAGGCGCTTGTATATGTATGTATGTATGTGTGTGTGTGTGTGTGTGTGTGTGAGAAAGTAGAACACTGACTCTTCATTCTACATTTGGTAATAAGCGCTGTGACATGCCAATTCCCTATACGAGAGAGATACGGGATAAAAGTCACAGTACGGTTATGCAATAATTCATGAAGTAATGACATAACATGAGCATCGGTCTTGGAATGTTGTCAGTGGGCAACAGTATTCAGAGAATTAGACAGGCAGGGTAAAATAACAAGTGAAATATTTGGTTAATACTAAAGGGAATTAAGGAAAACATTTTAATTTGCAATGTTCAGTTATATCACATCTCAAAGATAGGTTTTCCCAATCTGTTTGGTTATGATTGTGAGTATAATTCACAATACAAGTCAGTGATTTGGCACGAAAATAAATAAATAATAATAAAACAATTCACACTACGTCACTTATCAATTGCCAACATCATTGCATATGAACATTAAGCCTCAAACACCAACAACCAACATGTTGGCAACTAGGCTCAATTTGGCTGCGAAACAAGACTGCAATGAAGGATTCCGGACATCTTTGATCAGTTCCATAAATAATGCGTGAACCAGGTCAGTTAAATTAATTTCTGGTTAAAGATCTACGGGGACTGATGTCTGCTTGATGAGATTTGGGAGGTGCATTTATATTAAGACTGGAGTGGTGTGGCTAAAAATACGCCTGAAATTAGGCAACAATTTGTAGGTAAGCTAACTCTTAAAAATGGTTGTCACCAACTTATCTACCAGTAACTCTAGATACTGTTACTGTTAGTTTCTGGATTATCTTTGTTTTCATGAAAACGGCCTCGTTTGCCATGTGCAGTTTGCAACCTAATTTATGAAATCTCAAAAGGTAGCATTACCTAGCTAGCTGACTAGTTTCTAGCTATCAAATGTGCCCGACACCATCGCCGAATACTGTCATCGCCTACCAATGTCTTAACAAGAATAAATGGTCAACTCGGCGACATTTAGTTAACAAGTTAGCTGGCTAGCTGCCTCACATTAGTATATTAGCATAGCAAACCACACCTGTGTAACGTTACGTTAATTCATTATTACCAATCAGTCTATAAGCCCAACCTTGCCAGTTTAGCTAAATGGACAGCTAGCTGACCGCTAGCACTAATAGAAATGCAGCATAGCCGTTTTTGAAAATGCAAATAACTGCTCAGCATACCATACTTTCTATACCTGTTAAAGTGCATATAGATGTATTCCTATAAATGCGTTTATCTGACAAGTTATTGACGTTAGTTGAATTTGTTTTCTCACCTGAAAAATATTGGTCCCTTGTGGTGGCTACCAGAGGTGTGACATGAGGCGAACGATTTCATCTGATTAGTTCTAGCTGCTAATGTCTGGGGAGCCCCCATGTGGCTACCGCCGACAGTACATGCTCCATTCAAAGGGGGGGGGGGGGGGTTCCAACACAATCTTGAGTCTTGCTTTGTTTTATGCAGTCCATGGATAACACACACACACACTTAATTATTTTTCCCCCAATGCAATATAATGACAGTATTCAATATAGCCTATTTTATCAATATATTTCAAAAACTAGTCGGGATTCTGCTGGGATTTGAAAAAAAAAGATAAATAAATAAACTGGGGTGGCTGCCCTGAGAAGAAGAGGTATATTGGAGGGTGTTGGGTGAGGTCCGACAGGTAAACTGTCACAGCATGAGGGCGGTAGTCTGTCTGCCTGCTGGCAGGTGTGAGGAGAGAGCAGATGGCAGAGAGGGCAGTGGGAAAAAAACAGTGCCAGGAGGTCGCTTTAAGGAGACCATAATCAGAGAGCTTTGGGTGCAGCAAGAGAATGGCATCAGGTGGCTAAACTGAGCAAGCTTTTGTGGTCGAGAGCACTTGCCTTGGTGCCATGTTGCACACATGCATTTGTTATGTACAGCGGGGATCTGGATACACTCACAGTTAGATCCCTGTTGGACCCCTACAAATAGGTTATGTTTTATAAATGTGTATAAATCCATCCAAGACCCCAAAAATAGAAAAGAAACCCACAATAGGACAAGTTATGTGATCATAATTTATTGTTCAAACTACATCAATTGGTCCTCAGGAAACTTCCACAAGTGCTTTAGGTTTGAATGATTCCATCATGACCAAATGTACACATTGCACATATCTCTACCATGAGTATCGAAACTGCCATGTTACAACTTTTATTTCTAGTTATTGCCATGCTGTGGTATAGTGTAATAAGATGTTGCTGATGTCATCACTGCAGCTATAAGGTGTTTCTGAGTATGATAATAAAGGTATTGTCCTCTGTGTATTACTGAACAACATTCCTCAGATGAGCTCTTTACAGGTAAATTGATTTCATTGTAAATGCTCCTTTACTAGATAGTACTACAAGACATAATAATTTCTTTTGTGTGACATAAAGAAAAAAAAAATCAATCATCCATAGTCCAAGTTAAAAAAACAGAAAACTACTAGACCGACACAATGTGATAGTACTGATTACAAAACAAATGTCATACAGTATAGTTGGCATTTTCACAATTACCCATTGCAAAAATGGTTCAATACATATTTCTGGATTGTATATTTAGAGTTATGCATGGATCTCAAGCTAGATTTTTCTATGTGCACGGTATTTTTTGGAGGATATGTCAGGATTATTTCCATGTAACCTATGTATGGATGTGGATTATATAAAAAGACCTCATCACACTAGGCAAATACTGTACACATATGTTTTTACAGTGTTGTACTTTCATGTACTTTCAGCTGTTTGTCATTGCTGACAAACTCCACTTTGGCAGTCGAAACACAGTATTTTTTTTTTTAAATTGGCAGATCAGCAAGACCCATGGCCCATGGACTTGACTTATGAATGATATTGTGACTTTTTGAGATACAAAAGAACTCGCCCTGTCTAGGCAATCACCATCCATTCTAATCACAGTTATCTTTGTTGACTGGCAGTCCATGTCCATTGTTTGGCATCCATCTTGCCAGGTCACAGTTACTGTCATTGACAGTGTTTTTTCTTCTTCTTCTCTGTCTCCCTTTTCTTATTGTAAAATCCACGTTTCCAGAAATTGTCGTGCTTGTAAAATGTCAGAGTGCTAGTCCGCTGATAGGCCTGTGTTGCACACACGCTTGCCCCCTCCTGGCATGGCATATGTTTTGTCTGTGACCCAGGAGGGCAGCAGAGTCCTGGTGATTAGGGTGAGATTAAACACCTAACAGAACAGACAGCATGACGGCATGATTGGTTGAATCAGGGTGATGGGGGGGGCAGGGGCTGATGGGAACAGGGATTTTAAAAGACACTGCTGCCCTCTGGGACCATCTAGTCCTGTGCTCCGCCACTGCACACCCACCGCAACACTCTGGGCATCCTGTAAAGTGCAATTCTGGAAGGTGAGGGAGCTGTCCTTCAGAGACTGTTTTTGTCTGGGTGTTCCGACTCGGGGCTGCGAGGAAAGTAGACTGTAGCTTTGTGCTCTTCGTAACGGTCAATGTGCTTTAAATGCACCACCATGTGCAGCGCGTAAGCCAGAACCAGGAGCAGGATCAGGGAGGTGATAAGGCCCATCAGAATGGCAGGGGTGAAAAAGGTGGCGCAATCACTGGCTGAGGCAAACTTGTTGGACTGAACATTGAAGGCCTGGATCTGTAAGGGTAAAGAGAGGTTCTTAGTTATCTCAATATCTTATAAGATTTTTTTTTATTTATCTAATAGTAAAAAAAAAAAAAAAAAAAAAATATATATATATATATATATATATATATATATATATATATATATATATATATATATAATAGCAGTCTTTGTCCTTGCATGAAATGTTCAGCACTCTCTACAGTGTTTTCAGTTCACACACTTTAATCATTTATTAAATGTATTAAATTCACCATTCTTTACAGATCATCTACAGTACAGGCTATGCAATATTATGAAATGACAAAATAGTGTCATTTCATTATTGAGAAACCTTCAAACTTCGAGACAATTTAATAAAATAAAATCAAACTTTATTTATATAGTGCCTTTTGGGAAGTGTTGCAATACAAGGTGCTAACAGAGAAAAAGCCCAGAGAATGTAGTAGTGATTTGAAATCATTAACTGGATTAATCCATCTGATGTAAGCCCTAAAACACAATATATGAAACATATGGTATGTCAAAATAAAATGTAAACAATGTAATTATAAAATCAAAACAATTTACATGCAAATGCATATGTTCAATTTCCTAAACTTATCTATTTATGTTGAATGTTATAAGAGAACACTGTATGTTAAAACATTATATATACAAAGAAAGACATGCATCATCATCTAACTCTAGGCTTGGTATGAATGCCTAGCTTGCTCCCTGTCACCCACCTGGAAGTCTGTGAATGTGATGTGCCAGTTTGCCGAGCTGTCAGTGTAGGAGCTGGGCACCAGTAAGGTGTCATATTTCTGTAAGCTGCTGACGTGCTGGCAGTGGTAAGAATAGGTAGCAGGGGCGTAAACCTCGGTGGCGTTGAAAACAGCCTCGTGCGACCAGTTGTAGTGGATGTGAACACTGTCCAGAGTGAACCAGTTCTGGCCAGCCGACTCATAAAATGTGTTGGACATGTGAAGTCTGTTGATGAGGAAGAAACAGAGAGAGAAACAGAGAGAGACAGTCATCATGACAGGCATTACAGCTGAATGACTGCATCAGTGATAAGCTGGTGATGACATGTTTTTTGACACAGAGTGCTGAGTACTTACTTGATGACAAGTCCTCTTATGTCCTCCACATCTCCAAGGTGCAGGGACAATCTGTTGTCAAAAAAATCCAATCAATCATCAAAATATCAGGGGTTAAACATTGCTAAAATGCAATTCTCTAAAACACAAATGCATATGAATAAAAAGCAGTGTAAAACAGGCCAGTGAAGTCACCATCAATCTGTGCTATTATCATACAGTATATTGAGATACATCCAAAGCCTATTATCACAGGATTTAGAACAATGGCCCATTGAAGCCCACATAGCTTATAGAACAAACGCGAGGTTACCATTGTTAAATGAAGCATAGTGTTTTGAAACTAAGACTTACAGTCTGAATGGCTAAAACAGAGTTAATCCAAAAGCACACACAAAAACCAGCCATCACATACGTTGCTTTTTCCTTGGAGCAGACTGAGCCTTTTGTCTCTACTGAAGCATTGGGCCCAAACACTCTCTCAGTCAGATCCAGGAAAGTGTGATTCCTGTAGCGAATGGCCAGACGTTTGGCTTTGAACAGAATGCATATCTTGCCATTGTAGGCTACGGTCAGTGGAGAGTATGGCCCAGAACTGGTCGACTGCAGTAGCTTCCGCTTAGTTCTGGGTTGGGCATGCAGGTGCCACCCATAAGGCTGTCAGAAAAGAGGGTAGAAGGAGAAAAAAAAACACTGAACAAAAATGTCATGGGGACATCTAATGTAAGGGCTTATCTGAATGAATGCTACATAAAGAGAAGAAAATCCCTGTTGACATCATCTGGTCGGAAACAAATTCATATATGCTGTTCTAATCGGATGCCGTGCTACAACAACAACAGAGGCTGGATGTACATATTTCATGGCTTTGGGAACTATTCTTGTGTGCAAGGTCACATTGGCTATCAGGGAAAATGCTTTACCTGCAGTATTCTTCTGAGCGGATTCTCAGCTGCAGGCAAATAACTGCCCTCGTGCGAGGCACTTGGATTCTCTACGCCCACTCCATCTGCACAACAGCGATGGGAGAAGATTTTAGGGTAGGAAGATGAGCTCTGTGATACCACTCAGCACATGGAGTCACAATATTATTTTTAGTGACGCTCTGGCTCTGGTTGCCTATACTAAACACCCTGGTCTGCTTCTGATGGTCTGAGAATCTACACACTCAGGCTCATAAAATGTGATGTAGGATGAAAAATAACTGTGGCTGTCATTTTCATGGCATGTTTTCATATACATATCGAGCAAGACCTGTGTCCTTGTCAGCCTGCCTGATCGGTGATCTCATTACTTAGTGAGGTAAGGGGAGGCGAGGAAGGTGTGAGATTGTGACAACAGGAATAGTCTTGAGGGATAGTTTGTATTCACAAGAGCACAATGATTCATCTAGGCTTTAGACAAATTTAGAACAAATCATGTCACTTTAATTAAACTCATGGCAACAAGCAGGATAAAAAGAGCCTGTTTACAATCTGTTTAGAGGCGACCTGAACCTAATATATTCTTAAAAAATATGAATCTAAACAGCATTTTCCAGAAACTGTTTCTGAGGAACTTGTTACTGACCTGTTCTGATTCTGATAGCTTGATACTGGGGGACCTCTGAACTGTATAAAACAGAAAACAGTCTACATTGTGACATACAACATACAATGTACTCTCAATGGAAATGAAAAAAAAAGCAACTCGCACATTCTGAAAAGAAATAAGCACACTAAATGAACAATCTTTGTAACTAGTTATTTTCAATGAGTAGCACCCATTTTTACCTTGTTTACATGAGTTAATGTTTCTTTCGCTGTGTTTATGTGTGTGTGTGTGTGCGTGCGCATGTTTGTGTGTATATGCGTGCGCATGTTTGTGTGTATATGCGTGCGCATGTTTGTGTGTATATGCGTGCGTGTCTAGCAGACGGTCTACCCTCACACACCGTCCTGACTGTTCCCATAATACAGCAACTTCTAAGATTATCCCAAGACAAACCATTTAAACATCTAATCATAATGAGCTTGGCAGGGGTTATTCTAATACCTGATTAAGAGTCTGACTTTCGCCTGGTTTAGATCTGGAGGGGCTTTTGCACACTTTGCAGCCTGCTGTGCCTCCAGCTTTGGCCACTGTTAGAATAAGGCTAAACTATCTGGAACCAAGGTCAGCAGAGCCATGGCCAATATTAAGATTGGGGAAGCGACACTCCGTTCATTATCAAGCTACTACTTTTGTCTACTGGTACAACACAGCAACCGTCCCAAAGTGTCTTTCAACATTGTTGGGCGCTTTTTACCAGTCCTTTCTGAGGAAAGAAACTCAGAATACATCATGTGGATTTCCCTAAAAAATTTACCATCTAAAAAAATAGCCTTTCAAAACATGAGGCTTAGTCCGTATTGCAAACAACTGATAGGGTCCATAAGGGATATAGGATAAATAACAGGAACATTTTATTGCCTTCAGATAACAGGTACATTTTATCAACTAGTCCTGGATAGTATACAACATCCAATAGCTTTATATGGACTATCAGCAAAAATTCCTTACTGCAGTGACACACCATTCTGAAATGAGTCCTAAACTACTAAACTATACTGCTTCCATTGCATTGACAACCTGTTCAACCACAGCTACCATGGTCCTCAGGAAGGCACCGATTGCAGGCCTGTGTGAAATAACTCTCTCCTTTGTTCCTCTGCCAGCTTACTGAGGGCAGCAGCTGAGGACTCTGCTGCTGTCATTGGTTATGCCTGGACAGAGCGAGGTAAGTGCTGAACATAGCATATATGTAGTAGAAAAAAAAACTATACTCACACACTATGTCTCCATCTCCACTGTGATAATGTGCCATGTTCTCTCTTTCTATCTCATTTGTCTTCTCCTTTTGTTTCCTTTGCTTGCCTGCATATCTATAGTTTCTTCTTTCTTTTCTTTTCTTTGTACTCTAAAGCATATTTGGGCCATATGTCTGTAGGAATGTGCTGCCATGACACCTAACAATAGGTTAGATAATCAGATGGGATTAAGATTACAGTCATCACGTCTTGATGTGTTGACCTCAAAGTACTCAGAAAACATTGTGAACAACTGGAGACAGTGTTGGCCCCCCTCAAATCAAGCTATGACTACATTCTAAATGGCAATCCTTATAATCAACACAAGCATGGGAAATGTGTCATGCAAGTATCGGGTGTAAGAGTTTATTGACGTTTAAATATCTTTCTTGATGCAAATAATTGTTCTTTCATTGAATATGATTAACTGAGGTCTTAGCATAGACACAATAACAAAGACAGAAATTGATCTGTTTTGAATAGGATTTGAATAGGATTTTTCAGTGCAACCTGCCTGTCTGAGCTCACCATCTGCTTTCATATGGATGAAAATGTGTAATCCTTTTCGGAAAATTCAAACCATACCTCTGAGTTAACTAATCATCTGTCATAATAGTTGTTGAAAACTCTTAGACTGTGTTCACATGTGAAATCCAGACCTCTCTCAACATGTAATTAATAGGCGGATCAAGCTTCCAAAAAAACATTGCACAATGACAAAAGAGATAGTGCAGACACTGTTTCAGACAACGATTAAAACACTCTGTTTCAAAAATAGGAAGCTGTCATACATTTTCAGTTAAACTGATAACATTCTCCTTGAATAAAGTTGAAATGACAACTTTATCCCCATCCACTATCCCAGGGGGAAATTTTAACTTAAAGATTAAACAGTGAGTTAAATGATTGCATTTAGTATTCCTAATACAAAAGTAACACAAGAAAAGCCATTCCATTAGACAAATATGGTTCAAGTGATATGCCATAGGAACACAAAGCAATATACATTACTATTGATGATGCAGTACCACATGATACAAAATAGCAAATAACATGAATTTGACAATTACAATGACAACTAAATCTTACACATGAGAGGACTAGTATCCATGAATAAACCAGTAACAACATAAATATATATATTTTTCAATAATACATAAACCTGATGTTTAGCGGACAGTATATTTTCAGGTTACTAGTAGTAGGCCAGCTGAGTGATGCTATTGCAACACATTGTGGAGTGTCATATATAAACTGAATCCAACAGCCACAGCACTGAATGGAGAGTGTCTCTCCTGGCTCTTTGTCATAGCCATATCACAATGTGTTGCAGTTACAGTACGAACGCACACAGAGCCATCCATATATTCTATTTCTGGTGTTCACTCCTTTCCTTTGAATATATGCATGAATCTTAAAGGACTCTCTTACGCTTCTTTTTAAACCCTATTTTTTGTTTACCCTTTCTCACAGGCTTGTTTCCTGATGACTCCAGCCCACTGTGAGAGATATCCAGCTAGAGAGCCTGGAACTGCACAGCATCACTGCTGGGCATCCGTGAGCTGAGACGGAAATAGCAGCACCTTACCTCTTGTCCAGGATTGCAGGCACTTGATCAAAGGGCAAGGACAGTTGCATAAAAACAAAAGGTAGCAGTGCAAAAATAAGAAAAACACTGTGTTTAGCCATTGAGACAATCAGAGGAGACTGCCCGAGATGAGGTCTGCTTCATAATCTGCTCTGATAGCATATCCCTAAACCTGAGCGGAGTGACGGGCAGCCGCGGCAGCCAATACGCACACACAGGGTGAGGATAATCGTGCGTCACACTCCACGCAGCCTTCATTCTTGCTGCCTCGCTGTGCCCCACCCCTCCCTCTTTCCCTACCTCCCTCTCTCTCTCTCTCTCTCTCTCTCTGCCTCACTGTGTCTCTCACAAAAACATAGCCTTTGGCAAATCCCAAACTTCTTCCTATTTAACCTTCATTACACACTGTTTATTTGTAACACAAATTCACATTAATTTGATTTTAATCACGGCTACAGTCAGATTAATTCTGAGTGAGGCATAAAAGAGTCTGGCTGAAGAAATGTTATGACATGACCTAAATTTCATGGCCATGATAATTGAAATTCATTCATATGAGGAGTTATCCGTGTGATATAAAAAGAAACCCCTTGAGCATAGACTTGAAAAACAGATAAATAAATAAAAATGAAAAAAAGGAGGGGATAAACACATTTGCAAGCATCTCACAGCAGACTCCCTTCTCTTCTGTGAGTCAGATGATGTTGAATCATTCAACGTTTATTTCTGGCCTGCTTTTTTGACTTTCATGGAACTGTCAGAGGTGCTTAGCTAGTCTGCTGAATGCATATCATTACATCCAAAACAGTGGGCAGTAGTAGCCTATCAATTAATGGCAACAGTTACACCTACGCGCTTGTAAATAGCACTCTGTGAGTGCCAGTATAACAGTAGCTTCATCTGTTGTTCCAGAAGCCATAATATAGGTCGTGATTCTTCACACTAACATCAGAAATAAACAAAGACCACTGGGTTGTTTTCGTACAAGACATGGACGCTAGGCTACTTATCGTATTCATGATCAAAACACGTTTCCTATTAGGCTCAACGTCCACTCAAGACAAAGACGTGGGCAGTCATAATATGCTTGCATTTTTGTGCACCACAAATAAAATGGGGCAGCTGGAGACAGCGCTGCAATGGCTTTTCGGCATCTTGTGGCATCTATCGATGCACTGACTTTCAAGAGCAACATAGCCTGTGAAAAAATGAAATCTCGCCGCCTAGTGGATAAATATGGTATTCTGATCAACATCAATTCATACGAGGACTTCTTCTACCTCCATGGCCATTCTGAAATCACTAGTTGTTGTGATAGGCCTAGGGGCCATGTGTTGACTTTTCCTGCCAATTATATATGCACCTTAAAGTTAAGCACTTAGCTGACATCAGGGGTGAATGTGGAATACATCCTTGTTGTAGAAAATGTGCACAATTGCAAATTTATAGTTATCGAGTTATTAAGAAATTATTATTATCGAGTACCTAATCAAACACAACAAGCCACGTCTCTGACCCAGCGTTATATCATATCCGCGCTCTCAGTTCAGAGGTCTCAGTTTACTATTTCTATGGCAACACATGTTTACTCCCTTGCGCCACAACAAAGATGAGTACGATGAGACGAAAACGAACAGCTATGCCCATTGCTTAACTACATTAAAAATATATTTTAGATTTGACTGAACACACAAAACTTTGTCCGGTTATATAACTCACAAGGTAGGAGATTACGGAGTATAAATCGAGATGAGCGTTAGCTAACACTTTTTGGTAATTAGCAAGATGGCTAGTTAGCTTAGTTGGCAAGACATTCTAAACTGGCTACTGACACTTGACAGTCATGTAACTAGGTAGAGCACAATTGCATGCATTCGCGTTATGGTTTGGTTGACATAATCTACTTGTGTTTTTCTTCAAGGATGCCTACCTCCACAGGGGGGCTCAAATCAACACTAGAGGATGGTCTGAAGCAATACAGCGTCCTGCCACCTATCCAGACCGGACCAGGGAAGAATGGGGTCCGAGCGTGTGAGGTGCCCCCTGAGAGGTTGGCAACACAGAGAAAGCTTCTGCGGCACAGGAGGAGTAAAGATCAGCAACAAGAGTTGCAGAAATTAATGTAGGAATTGTTTGTCTTTTCCACCCTAAAAGTTGAAAAGTTAGTAAAAAAAAAGTGAATACGTGATAAATTTAAATACAGGTTGGTTAGCTGTCTAATGACTGCACAAAACAGTGAAGGAAAATAGTAGGCTATATCTAATTTGTCCATTAAATGTTTCCTACAGGATTGACAGTGCAATGCAAGCCTACCAACATTCCAAATATGCTCCACCCAGTGCCCCTCAGCCCGAGGAGCACCAGCTCCCCACCTCGGTAGAATGACCCTAAACATTCTCTCAGACTTTTTTTTCCTACACTACTCTGAAAGTGTGACACACAGGTATTTGTGTATTTACTGTTGTCTTCTTTCTTTAACAGCAGGGCATCAAAAACAGGAGAGTAAGTTTCATTTTTGTTTGACTATAGGGTACCTAAAGCAAATTAGAGATAATACCAACAAATATAGCCTAAAAGTGCACAATTAAAACAGACTCCTTAATTTGGTTCTCTCTTCATTGTAAAGAACTACACATTTCTGAAAACATGTGTGGAGGCCAACCCTATCGTGCCCATCCAGCAGCAGTGGCTGGATGCCATGCTGACCCGGGTGCCCCCGCAGCTTCGCCAGGGGCCCGGTCGCCAAGAGCTTTTGGAGGAGCTCTGCAAGGAGGTCAGCGAGAACTTCATGGCTGGCATGGTCAAACACACAGGTGAGCATGATTTGGAGTTCCCTCTACAGTCTCAGCAATCATTTCAAGCCTTGACACAGAGAAACACATTTCTGTGCTGATGGGTGTACTTCACTGAGCATGAGCTACTTGTGACATATTCTGAAGTGCCATCTCCGAAGACTGTAGCCATAGGGATTCTGATGTGTTAGAGTTACCAGTGTTTTCAGGGATTCATCTAATGTGTTCTCTTCCATCAGTGAACACTATCCTTCAGAAGCCAGATGCAAAGGCAGCAGAGGTTGAACGACTAGACCAAGTCCCAGCAGGAAAGTAAGTGATAAGTGAATGAGAAAATACAGTATATGGTAATCAGCAATAGAACAGTCTGTAGAAACTTCATCTCATGTAATGTCACAGAGTTTTATAGAGAAACAGTCCCTCTATTGATGTATCCGTGTTGGTTTGTTTGCAGAACTTGTGATTTTTCCAGGCCTTGGAAGGACAGCTTCATCAAGAATCGTAAGGAGATGAAGGACAATTTGCATATTCTCCACCCAGTCATGAGAATCACTCTGGATATATGTTATGCAACCTTCTCTAATCTACTGCTGGTCGATCTATCTGACTGCAGGTGTGAAAGTACAACTGGCATTTTCCTCGGTGTATGGATACAAATTGCCATTATTAAATTCAGTTATAATTATGAGTTATGGTATAGTAGAAGTAGTTCCAGTTATTCGTGACATAAAGTCGTTAAATAATTGGTGAAAATCTACTAACTGCTGATACATTTCAATTCTTCATACAAACACATTATTAATAGTATATGAGTTGTTTAATCACAGTTATTCACAATATTAAGTAATTAAATAATAATGGAAATTTAATTCAATCGTTCTTGGCAACTTGTGTTCTTGTGTGAATTACTGAAATGGACTTGTGCTTGAAGGTCCAAGGGTCCCGTTGACTGTGTGAGCCTGAAGAACAAAGTGGCTCTGGAGTGTGACAAGATGGAGGAAAGGCTCATGAACAATTGGTTCCCCAAAGTCATTCATGTCCTCACCAGCAAAGACATGATAAAAGGAATAAAGGCAGACAAGCTCGACTCTTTCTACAACTGTGCCTCTACCCTCATCTCAAACCAGGTGAATTGAAATAACTGAATGTGAATTTAATGCTGAAATTTAGGGATCGGCATCCTATTGGTGTTGTCTGCGTGAAAGAGGCCTAATTGTTTATAATCTAATGGAAAATTACACTACTTATTGTATCATGCACTCTTATGAACATAAATCGTCAGATTGTATTATTGTTAGATAGTGGGTTTGTTTTTCAGCATTTTTTTTAAACTATGTGTAGATCTCAGGTCCAGGTAGCATTCATCTCATTATGGAGGTTGTGATAGCTATATTGTTAGGGCAATTCCGCGCAAAACCGTCACATCCATAACGCCAACACAATGCCATGGTATTTAGTTGGCGTTTTGGACGTGACAGTTTTGCGTGGAATTGCCCTAAAATAACTTAAATGTTAAATGCAACATACTGCCCCCCATCCCAACCCACTCCTTAGCTGAGAGGCCTTATTGAGCGCAGTGTGGAGGAGTTTGCCAGCCTATTCAGCCCCAGCAGAGCCTATAAGTTACCCCTCTTCAGGATGGACTTGACCTTTGATGATGAGAAGATGGAGTTCTACCCCACCTTCCAGGACCTGGAGGAAGCGGTCATGGAAATCCTGAATAAGATCTCAAACACCATGCAGGTGCACTAAACAGGAGCCTAAAACAACAGTTGAATACGGAGGCCATCCATTTAGAATGCTTCTTTTCTAATATTTTTCTCATCTCACTCTCCCTCTCTCTCTCTCTCTCTCTCTCTCTCTCTCTCTCTCTCTCTCTCTCTCTCTCTCTCTCTCTCTCTCTCTCTCTCTATCTCTTTCTGCATGTGTTTGTGTGCGTGTGTTTATGTGTTTGTGTTTCACAGAAAGTTCAAACGGTTCAGTCTTGGCTGGCAGAAGGTAATCCGTCAGTACTGGATGCTAAACTGGCAGATCATGTGTTACTCTGGGCTCAGAAGACAGTCCGAGACGCTGTGCGTCAGCACATGGAAGAGCCGGACCTGCATTTTCAGTATTACGGTGCGTCTTAGTGAGAACACTGAGCAAGATTCATATGAAGCAAGTGTGCACCTCTGATAGGACTTATTTTTTTGGTAAAACAATGAAAACATTAATACCCTAATGTATGGATATGCAATAATAAAAAATAATCCACAACTTTGTTTCACAAAGCACAGTAAACCACTTTAAAGTTAATTCTAGAAGAGTTACTTGGAAGATTACACCCAGTGTTTATATTTTTCCCTGCAATGTTAAAACACAGCTTTAACCGTTATACCAGTTTCTTGCTGCTATATTTCATATGACTTGCATGTAGTAAATGATGATAAAAGCAATTCTATTCACTTGTGTTTCACTACAGTTGACAACTATGACTGGTTAGTCAATGGAACAGCTCAAGCTCAAATAGAACAGTTTATGGAGGAAGAGCATAGCTTTGATGAGTACGCTGAAGTAAGACTAAATGTAAAATATATATTACATTAACTGAATAGCTTGTGTGTGCTTTCGTGTTGGTTCCTTTCCTTCTTAAATTCATAAAGATATGTTTTTTTCCCTTTTGATCTGATGTATCTCTCAGCAAGTGGAAGCTTTTCGGAAGCTGTCGAGTGAGATCATCAGCTTGCCTGCTGTGGCTCATTTTGCCATGGTCCGCCTGGACTGTGAGGAACTGAAGCAAGGCCTGTCCAAAAAGGCCAATTCCTTTAGACAGGTTCTCTTGGAGTGCCTCATCAGAACTCACCGTGTACACTGTCTGGAGTAAGACCAGTTTGCCATCCCTCTCTGTACTGGCCTCTTAATCAGCCTCACAGGAACTCACTTGCATTTACTTTAACCTTGGCTTGCTAGTCACAGGGTCACAGTCATATACTGTAGTCTGCAGCTGAGACACAACAGCTTGTGATGTTCATGCAACAACTTGAGCCCTTTCACAGTTACATACACACTCACTGTATATTCTTAATAGGAAGGTAGTGAAGAATTAGTGGTTTTGATTTTTCCCTTAACATCCAGTTCCTCATTGAGTTTTTATTTACTTCGAATGTTCATCCAAGGATATGTAAGGAGTTTGAGATCATCCAGGAGACAGCACTTAAAGTGCCTGAGACAACAGAGGACATAACGGAGATGCTGGCTTACATAGGACACGTGAAATCAAAGGGCATAGAGGAGCTCAATGCCAAAATTATGGTGCGTAATATCCTGCATATGTTACTCAGACATGCACCATACTTTTATGAGGTCTAATTGCTTAACTGTATATTTACGACAATATATCATCCTATATTGTTTTCTATGGCAGGAGACACAGCACAGGTTGAATTACTTGCTGGATGTGCACTTGTTTGATGCAGAGGACCTTCATCTGAACTCAGTAGTGCTTGTCTGGCCCCAGAATATATTGCCAATATTTGAGCTTAACAATGAGGTACCATATGCCATGCCTTGCTTTCATACAATTTTGAGACATACTGTGAGCATTTACATGTGCTGTGAGCATTTACATGTACATGTTGATGTAGCTTATATTGTGTTGTGTGTTTACAATATATATTATCATTGCATTTGCATTTATTAATTTACCAGACATTTCAATTCAAAGGCACTGATATTGTTCATTGAGACAGAATACATTTTCATAAACCTGTCTGCTATTTGGGAATTAAAATATTGACATTAATGATAACATAATATTAGTATTGCTAGTAGTTTGCTACACCATTTGCTTTTTTGCCGAGCTACAGCTACAGGAGCTGCATCATGTTGTTGTTGACCGCCGTGTGTTAATGTTCATTGTGTGCGTGCTGGATGGTGCAGCTGATGGAGAAGGCCAAGCATAAGGGCGAGCAGGAGCTGCTGCAGAGGAGGGAGCGGCTGATCATGGAGCTGGAGAAACTCAGACGCAGGATGAAGGAGTTCGAGGAGTGCTCCGAGCTGGACATGATGCAGCAGGTGGGTCCGCTCCTGACCTAGCGCAGGATAGAGTGCTTTCTACTGCTGCAATGATACGCTGCCAAGCCAGTACAGTGCATATTGCACCCTAAAAGAAGTGCATCTGTGTTTGGGCAAACTCACTTTCAAGTTTACTAAACAGGACATTGTACAAATATGGCACATTCCATCACACCAATCTTCTGCTACAGTAATTTAAATGCTTTAGAGATTATTTGATTAGGTGACCCTCTTTGAAACTGAACTTGAACTGATCCATGACTGTTTCACACCCTTGCTGCATTCCCTGCAAACTGATCCATGGCCTGTTTAATACCTCTACTAGAGCTCTCGTCCTTGCCTCTTCACAGCTTGCTAACTATGATGTCTCTTGCAGTATGTCAGTGACGTAAGAACGGTTCATAAGCGGCTGCAGGATGCCGAGGAGGCCGTCGATTTCATCAATAAAGAGGAGACGCTTTACAAATGGGACCAGACAACCTACCCAGCTATTGAAGTTATCAAAGAGAGTATTGAGCCCTACCAGAAGCTTTTTGGTTTGGTGTTGAGATGGCAACGGACTGAGAGGAAGTACGTGGACTTTCTTCAGTCCTGACTGCATTTAACCTACTCCTGAAAACTGCAATGAACTGATTGAATTGCCCTAATTTGAATTGTGGGCAAAGAGCAAGGTCTTAAGTCTACCTAGAGTTAATTTAATAATTAGGCAAAATCAATTAGCTATTTTAACACCAGGGGCAATATCTTGCCTGTAAAGACTGATGAGTCTGCTCAATGCACCCATCTGCCAGATAGTTATTGCACAAGAACTAAAGACTTGTTGATAGACTTTGCAGTAACTGAGTTTACCTTTTCTTTAGATGGATGGATGGGGCCTTTTTGGACCTGAATGGAGAGAGCATGGAGGTTGAGGTGGACGAGTTCTTCCGTGAGGTCTACAAGACGCAGAAGTTCTTCCAGCAGAAGCAGAAGAAGGCCGAGCAGGAGCGAGAGAAAACGGCCCCAAAGAAAAAGCCCGGGGAGCAGGAAGACAAGCAGGAGAACGCCACTGTCTTCATCTGCTCCAGGGTCCTAGAGCAAGTCAAGGACTTCAAGGTACCGACTTGGTTAAACGTGCCTGTGATTACTCATGTGAGGCATAGGAAAGTCCTCGGAACAGGATGATTTTTCATTCTGCACAAACAAAGGCTACATCATAGTTCAGGATGCAATAGACAGCAAGCAGGGAGTAGGGATTTGTCAATGCTACTAGGACATACAAAGATACTAGGAGAATCATGATTAAATGTGCAGGGTGCAGAATGAGGCTGTGTTCTCAGATAAGTGGTCGATGAGAGAGTTATGCCCTCGTGGATTTGAATTTCTTGTGAAGGAATCCATTTTCAGGTGTAGCGTCACAACGAGGCTCTCCATGGTGCTGAAGTGTTTTGGGGGTGCAGAGTGCAACTAGACAGTCTCACAATCATACATAGTCATTCTTAAAGAAGTCCTGTCCATGGTGATATTCATTTTGTGTAAAAACATGAAAAGATGTTAATATTTTGTTTTGAAAATGCCAACCAACTCCTTTCCACAGGAAAACATTCCGATGGTGTCCATATTGTGCAACCCGGGCATTCGTACTCGCCACTGGGAGCAGATGTCCTCCATCGTCGACTACGACCTCACGCCAAACTCGGGCACCACCCTGCGCAAAGTCCTGCGCCTGAACCTCGCCTCCTACCTGGAGCAGTTTGAGATCATCAGTGCTGCCGCCAGCAAAGTAAGAGCCAGTGTGGGGTGGTGTGGTGTGGGGAGGGGGGTTGTTTCAGGACTCCGCTGTCTACAGGGATTTTCTCTTCTCCTCTCCTCAAGCCTGTTAATTAATTAGACATTAACGAGATTAGGAATCCTCCCATCTAAACTTGATTCCACTGATTAGAGTGGATGTCTGTGCAAGTGCACCTACTGTATGCGTACGTGGCAACACTTTACATGTAAAATTATCTTCTCCTTTTATAAAATAGAAGAAAATTAATTAAAGAGAATGAATAGAGAGCTGAATTTTACTTCACTATAAGCAAGAGCCATCAGTATCCGCGTCCATTTTTGTTAACCTTTACTAACTGTTGTTGTCAAAATTAATTTTAAATTAAAAAATTGTGTTGTGATATTTGAAACCATTTGAAAACAATTGAGACCACCAGTCTGCCATTGGCACTGATAATGCCATGGTCTTAGCCTGACGAGCCAGACCCACATCAAGATGTAGGGTCTGGGAACTTACCACTAACTGTTGTTGTCAAAATTAATTTTAAATTAAAAAATTGTGTTGTGATATTTGAAACCATTTGAAAACAATTGAGACCACCAGTCTGCCATTGGCACTGATAATGCCATGGTCTTAGCCTGACGAGCCAGACCCACATCAAGATGTAGGGTCTGGGAACTTACCATTGGCACTGCTCAATCCGAGGGGCGGGATAAACAGTTGTCTTTCAAGTTTCCTCTGCACGCAATAGCCAACGGAGAGTTGCTAGACTACCCTGGCTGCAAATTACATTTGCTGACGCTAAGGTGGGTCTAGATTTCTAGGCTACCATGGTCTTTAAGGCAGCCGTGGCCTACTGGTTAGCGTTTCGGACTTGTAACCAGAGGGTTGCCGGTTCGAACCCCGACCAGTAGGCACGGCTGAAGTGCCCTTGAGCAAGGCACCTTACCCCTCACTGCTCCCCGAGCGCCGCTGTTGTTGCAGGCAGCTCACTGCGCCGGGATTAGTGTGTGCTTCACCTCTGCTGAGTGTGTTTCACTAATTCACGGATTGGGATAAATGCAGAGACCAAATTTCCCTCACGGGATCAAAAGAGTATATACTTATACTTATACTCTGTTGAGCCCCTGGAGGTAATAATGCTCTTTGAAGTTGACCTGTGCTGACCTGTGCATCATCACCTGTCCAGGAATTCTCCCTTGAGAAGGCCATGCAGACCATGGTGGAGGTGTGGGATGGTGTGTCTTTCAACCATCACCCCTACCGCGAGTCCGGAGTGTCCATCCTCACTGCTGTGGACGAGATCCAGACCATGCTGGACGATCAGATAGTAAAAACACAGACCATGAGGGGCTCCCCTTTCATCAAACCCTTTGAGGCAGAGATCAAGGTTGGTAGATAATATGCACCTGCAGAGTTGCTTTAAAAATGAAAGCCAACAAACAACAAAAAAGGCACTGGATAAACATTCATTGATCACCCTTAATCAATTGGATGCAGTGTTTTCTGCTTAGTCACTGATATCATGTGCAATGTGATAGCATGTGGACAGTGAAAATATCCATCAGTGTTATTAGTCAAACAAGCCTCTTCCTGGTTGTGCTTAGAGGTGGGAGGAGCGTCTGATCCGTATCCAGGACACCATAGATGAGTGGCTGAAGGTGCAGGCCCAGTGGCTTTACCTGGAGCCCATCTTTAGTTCTGCGGACATCATGCAGCAGATGCCTGAGGAGGGGAAGCTCTTCCAGACCGTCGACAAGATCTGGAAGGACGTAATGAAGCACTGTGTGAAGGACCCAAAGGTGAGCGGTCTGCTTTTCCTGGACGTTTTTAATAATTGTTTCCAAAAAAACGAGTTCCAAAAATGGTATGAATTCATTTTAAGTGGACAAATACTGGTCCTGAATGCCCTTGTGCTGTTTCTCAAAGACCTTGATGATATGACAATATCAAAGAACACTATTTTAATTATTTCTTGAGCCTAATGTTGCATATATTTTATTTTCCAAAAGATTTTAGCCGCAACGTCACTGCCTGGTTTGCTTGAAAAACTTCAAGATTCCAATGGACTACTTGACAAAATAATGAAAGGACTAAATGCCTACTTGGAGAAGAAACGGATCTTCTTTCCACGGTTAGTCAAAAATCACCTACTGTATATATAAACCACTTACATAGTGTTTAGTCCATACGTATGTAGACCAATGGGATTAGCTGTGACTTTGTCATTGGCATGACTGAATTAGCACGCATACAGTATCAACAAATGTCCTTTTCTTTTGCCACAGGTTTTTCTTCTTGTCCAACGACGAGATGCTGGAGATTCTTTCCGAGACCAAGGATCCTCTGCGGGTGCAGCCACACCTGAAGAAGTGCTTTGAGGGCATTGCCAAGCTGGACTTCCTGCCCAACCTGGACATCCGGGCCATGTACAGCAGCGAGGGCGAGCGGGTGGAGTTCATCCAGCTCATCTCCACCTCTGAGGCCCGCGGCGCTGTGGAGAAGTGGCTGGTGCAGGTGGAGGACATGATGCTCCGAAGCATCAGGGATGTGGTCAACCGCTCCAGACTGGTAAGATGGTTCATTTATCCACTAGCACTCTCTCTCTCTCTCTCTCTCTCTCTCTCTCTCTCTCTCTCTCTCTCTCTCTCTCACCACACTCTCTTTCTCTCTGTGTGTGTGTGTGTGTGTGTGTGTGTGTGTGTGCATGTTGTTTGTATTTTTTTTTTTGTATTTATATTTATTTATATGTTACGTCTGTTGCAAAAGAGCGCAAGGTGGAGAAGGCAAATGTGTGTGATCTCTACATGTATTAACTGTATGTAGAGTGTATAGATGTATAAGCTACCCAAGGTTAGGTTATTTGGTATATGGTAGGTTAATTATCTCCAGACAGGCAGAGACAATTGGGCCTCTCCATTGCTTCACTGGGCCCATAGTTCTCTCTGTGTCACTGCAGGCCTACCCAGAGACCAAGAGGAGCCAGTGGGTGCGGGATTGGCCCGGGCAGGTGGTGCTGTGCACCTCTCAGATGTTTTGGACACTGGAGGTTCACGAGGCCATCCGCAGTGGATCAAACGTAAGGATGAGCTTTTTACTTATGTTTTATAATAAATACTGTATGATTTATTATGATGTAGGGGTGTAACAGTACACAAAAATAACGGTTTGGTGTGTGTACATTGGTTTTGAAGTCATGGTTTAGTTAATTTTCGGTACAGTAAGCCTGTAGGTACTGCTAGCCCAAAATTCCCTGACAATATTGCATTTTGAAAAGGTCTCAAAGGATTTTTGATGTTATTTAACTTTTATTTGTCTTTTCTTGTGCTCTTATAAGACCACATTTTTCCATATTTTTAGCAGTATGTGTGTTGTCTCACTGCCACTGGTGCTTTTGTAGGGTTTGAGAAACTACCATGAGCAGCTGCAGCTGCAGCTGAATGACATTGTGGAGCTGGTGAGAGGGAAACTACCCAAACAGACTCGCACCACGCTGGGCGCTCTGGTGACCATAGATGTACACGCTCGAGACGTGGTCATGGAGATGATTGAGAAAGGTAGACACAAATACAGGCATGCATGCATGCTGATGGTAATTTTGATACCATAGATTTAATAGAGACCCAGTCAGACCAATAGTATGAAAAATCAGGAACAGAGTTTATTTACAATGATGCGCATCAAGGGAGAGACAGCATGACTTCACCTAAAGATCCATCAGCTGCTCTAACTAGACAAGGAAATAGTTAGGGTTTAAGTATCCTTCCAGGCTGACGGGAGATGGCGTTGGTCATCCCATCTCACGTGGACTACACTGAATCAGACTCAGAATCAGATTAGTAGCAACCTGGCAATCCGGAGCAGATATCTACTGACGCAGCCATGCTGAACAGTGAAACACTGCAAAGTCATAATATTCCCGCTTATCTCTAAATACATAGTCACACACAGATATACACAGGGACAGTACAGATATCATACAGTCATTACATAGAATCATACTTTTAGTATCAAAGTGACCCACTAATGAGAAATGCAGAACATTAAACCACATATTGGAATATTGGGCATAATGTTCTATTCCACTTTCTCTCAATACATACATACAAACATACATACATACATACACACTTAATATATACATACATACAAACATACATACAAACATACATACATACATATACAGTATACATACATACAAAAATACATACAAACATACATACATACATACATACAGTACTGTACATACATACATAAATACATACATACATACCGGTACATACATACATACATACATACATACATACATACATACTGGTACAAAGTCATTACAGATACACAACCATTATTTGGTGTATATAATATGACATCAGATGATATGATGAGATTATTGATTGATGATTAATTCTTTGATTATTAGATTGCCTTTTATTGTTTTTGTTGCAGGTGTCTCACATGAAACGGATTTCCAATGGTTAGCTCAGTTGCGTTACTACTGGGCCAATGAGAACGTTCGTGTCCGCATTATTAACTGTGATGTGAAGTATGCCTATGAGTATCTAGGCAACTCACCTCGTCTTGTCATCACTCCTCTGACAGACAGATGCTACCGCACTTTGGTAAAGTCAAAAATGGCAATATGGTTATATGGATAATGCTTTGTTTTTCATAGACCCTTTCCCATCAACTCTGATGTGATATGAATGTAACATTAAATATATATGTAGACAAAATTAACAATACATATGTGACCTTGCAAGGCGAAACCAGTCGCTTTGCACACTGTGCTATTTTGAGAAATTCCACGATAAACAAACTTACGGGTTAAAATGTCCAATTTCACGTTTTCGCATAATTCGACAGTATACAGTCTACACTTTCATATTGTGAACAAATTTCACAGAAAAACATACGTTTTGACTGTTTAACCCTCTCTGTAATAACTATCGCACGTGACAATTTACTTAAAAAGTATTTTTTCATTATATGATTTTCTCCTCTTCTGGCGTATCGTGACAGAAGAACCATGCCAACTTTGGACGTGGTTATCTTAGCGATACTTTTTGCAATGCCCTCGATAAACATATCATTGGAAAGCTTAGTTTATGGCCGTTCATGTGAGCACAAAGCGATTGGTTTCGCCTTGCAGGGTCACATATTTTATATTAGATCACTGAATATATTGGTTGTTTATCGTGCATTGCCCTGTGTTTCAGATTGGAGCATTTTACCTGAATCTAGGAGGCGCACCGGAGGGCCCTGCTGGCACAGGGAAGACGGAGACCACCAAGGATCTGGCCAAAGCTCTGGCAGTGCAGTGTGTGGTCTTCAACTGCTCTGATGGGCTGGACTATCTGGCCATGGGCAAGGTATGAAATGTTTGTCTTTGAAGGGTCTGATGAAGGGTCTCGATACCATATAGCTTACTATTGGCTTCATTTGAGTGATGAGCTGGTTCATAACATGAGGTATTGATTTTGGTGAATTGATACATGTGTATATATATATATGTAGAATCAGAAATTGAGATTTAATCATATTGATTATAGACCCCCCCCCCCCCCCCCCCCCCCCCTCCCCACACACACACACACACTCACACAGAGAACTGACTGAAGTTAACAGAAACTACTGTATGTCAAGGTGAGAGTACTGTCTTACGGTGCTGTTCTGCCTGCTCCCTACTCCACACGCTAGTTCTTCAAAGGGCTGGCCTCGTCTGGGGCCTGGGCCTGCTTTGACGAGTTCAACCGCATCGAGCTGGAGGTGCTGTCTGTGGTGGCCCAGCAAATCCTGTGCATCCAGCGCGCCATCCAGCTGAAAATGGAGTACTTTGACTTTGAGGGGACGGAACTGAAGCTCAACCCCAACTGCTTCGTCGCCATCACCATGAACCCTGGATACGCCGGTCGATCTGAGCTCCCTGATAACCTCAAGGTGACCGTCTCTCTCTTCTCTTTTTTTCTTTTTCTCTCCCTCCCTCTCTTCTTCCTTCCTTCCTTTCTTTCCTTCCTCCCTTCCTTCTCTTCCACCCGCTGAAGGCCCCCCCCCGACACCTACATTACCTTTGCTGTAGATTAATTAAATTAAAGGTGTCGGAACAGCCCTGTTCATCCAATCTCAACGTACGGATTAATTAGCCATCCCCCCGATTCGAGCCGCCTGATGGAGAAAGCTAGATGCTAAATCCATCGGCAGGATGGGAGGTCAAACTCATTTATCTCAGTTGCACCGCTGGCTGCTTTCCCCTCCCCTGTCTCCTGTTTACCAGGTGCTGTTCAGGACAGTGGCCATGATGGTGCCTAATTATGCGCTGATAGCAGAGATCTCCTTGTACTCCTATGGATTCCTCAATGCCAAGCCACTGTCGGTGAAGATTGTGATGACCTACAGGCTGTGCTCGGAGCAGCTCTCCTCCCAGTTCCACTACGACTACGGCATGAGGGCCGTCAAAGCCGTGCTGGTGGCCGCAGGAAACCTCAAACTCAAGTTTCCTGAGGAAAATGAGGACATACTGGTAGGCACTCTAAGGGCACAGCATAATTGTAAAGAAAATATTTCATTAATATTTCAAGAATATTTCAAATAATATTTCAAGAATATTTTA
The DNA here is from genome assembly GCF_046254945.1 of Alosa pseudoharengus. Lineage (NCBI taxonomy): Eukaryota > Metazoa > Chordata > Actinopteri > Clupeiformes > Clupeidae > Alosa > Alosa pseudoharengus. The sequence continues at coordinate 31,011,209 of NW_027468881.1, read as the reverse complement.
ATCATATTGCAAGATTATCACGGAATGCATTAGGAAATGTTAAAGCTTAGTGCTCTGTTCTTCAGCTGCTCAGGTCCATCAAAGATGTGAATGAGGCCAAGTTCCTGTCTCATGATATTCCTCTGTTTAACGGCATCACCAGTGACCTTTTCCCTGGCATCACCCTGCCTGTAGCGGACTATGAGGTGCGATGGCTTTACCTGTGACACATAGATAGTTCTGTAGGTTAAGTTTTTTAATGTTAAGTACACAATTGCGATTCAATAGAATTTTTTCCCCTCAAATTTATCAAATTTCTCTAGTGGTTCCCTAGCTGTCTTTTACCTGTCTTTTTATTTGTCCTAATGTTCAAACACTGTTTGAACTCTGTAAACAAATAGTTGCTCAGACCGAGCTATAAACATTTTCAGCTAATCAACATGTTGCTTTAGAAGCACAGATAGGAGGAATGTAATTTGATTGGCTGTTGAGCTCAAATATCACAGACTCTACCTTTAAGATGCCCATGTGTCAGAATCACAGACTCTACCTTTAAGATGCCTGTGTGTCATGTCCGTATCTTGTTTGGTCTCCAGCTCTTCTTGGACTGTGCACAGGAGTGCTGCAAAGAGCATAACGTCCAGCCAGCGAATGTTTTCCTCGAAAAGATCATTCAGACCTACGAGATGATGATTGTTCGTCACGGGTAACCTTGCGGAACCTCAACCTCAACCATGTTTCTTCTTATTATTATTATTATCAATAAATTCTTGTTATTACTATTCTTGTTTCTTAAAACGCTTTAGGTTCATGCTTGTTGGAGAGCCTTTTGCAGGCAAAACCAAAGTGCTGCATGTTCTTGCGGACACCCTGACCCTCATGCACGAGAGAGGTTACAATGAGGAGGAGAGGGTGATTTATCGCACCGTCAATCCCAAGTCCATCACCATGGGTCAGCTCTTCGGCCAGTTTGATCCCGTCTCGCATGAGGTACGCTTGAAAAATCTACTTTTAGCAATACATAGCAAGCAATACGAAAAAACAGTTGCATCTTACAAAATGAAAGAGATTGCATTAGGGGAATTGTCACTTTGTAGTTTAAATATAAGAGATAATGTGCGTATAAGTGTATGAGATTTTATACATATCTGATATTTGAGAGTAATAGATGTCACAAGTCAGATACTTGTCAGACAATCAGAAAAGAGTGCTTTTTCTCAGCATGGTGAGAATAAATCGAGCGGCTTCATCTCCCATTTCTCCACGAGCATTATGATTTGACTGACTCAAACCGTCGGCAAGCAGCAGCCATTCTGACTTAATGATGTGGGTGACGTCAGACGGTGGTCTGGTGAATCTGATAAGTGTGTCAGACAGACAGGGAGAGCGCGGAGCTGAGTGTTATCATCAGCAGAGCAGATGGTTGCTACTAAGTAGGTGGCTTTTGTATGATCCCCCTCCCAGTGGCAATGCGGCCGACATACTCTTCCAATCCCAGCCTGAGATTTGCTGTCCTGCCGTGACTTCTGATTGACAATGGGATTGAGCGACTGATGTGTTGACATGGCCAGTTTTTATTGCTGTAGAGACCATGTATGAAAATGAGAATTAAACGAGATGAGTCAGTTTTGTAATGGCCCACTGATTCTCACGAGCATTGAGTAAATAGGATGTAGGAGCATTATGAGGAGTTCTGTATGAATTCAAATGGAAAAGATAAGTCCAGTGTGATACAGACTAGAAAATAAAGGCATGTCCTCTTTCCCCCTGATTTCTGTCATTCTCTCTCTTTCTTTCTTTCTTTCTTTCTTGTTGCCTTTCTTTCTTGTTTTCAGTGGACAGATGGGATCGTAGCTAACACCTTCCGTGAGTTTGCGTCCTCGGAGACGCCTGATAGGAAGTGGGTTGTGTTTGATGGGCCAATCGACACCCTCTGGATCGAGAGCATGAACACTGTGCTTGACGACAACAAAAAGGCAGGGAGTAAACATCAACTTCACACAAATAGCTCATTTTGTAACATACATACATGTTTTTTTTTTGTTTTTGTATCTTTTTTTCTGTGGTGATACTTTCTGTCTTTCTTTCTTTTGCAGCTCTGTCTCATGAGTGGAGAAATTATTCAGATGTCGAGCCAAATGAGTCTCATCTTTGAGGCCATGGACCTCTCGCAGGCCTCAGTGAGTACAGTTGATTGACCACAATGACTCCTCCTCAGAATTAGGTCAGACCCACAGACCAGTTCTGACAGCCCTTCTGGAAGGCAAATTGTGAATTATTTTTTGTTCCTCTCTCCTTTTCGTTGCCTGCTCGTAGCCAGCCACGGTTAGCCGCTGTGGGATGATCTACATGGAACCGTCTCAGCTAGGGTGGATGCCGCTGGTCACTTCCTGGCTTCACACCCTGCCGGAACCCCTGAAGGCTCCGGAACATTCCGCCCTGCTGTTGGAGCTGTTTGATTGGATGGTTACTCCTGCTCTCAGAACTCTGCGTAAAAACTGCAGGGTGGGTGTGGTGATCCACATCATTTTGCCTTTCCTTTTCATATCACTCACATCTAATATGTGCCTACCACCTTCAACTCTCCTCAAATATTAGTGGCAATTAGTTGATTAACTCAGTCTAGTTTATTACCAATTCTAATTCATATTAGTATATATCTAAATGGCATATAGGTCTATATATACCTATGGAAGATGTATACAATTACTGGTTAGTGCTTCGGACTTGTAACCGGAGGATTGCTGGTTCGAACCCCGACCAGTAGGCACGGCTGAAGTGCCCTTGAGCAAGGCACCTAACCCCTCACTGCTCCCCGAGCGCCGCTGTTGTTGCAGGCAGCTCACTGCGCCGGGATTAGTGTGTGCTTCACCTCACTGTGTGTTCACTGTGTGCTGAGTGTGTTTCACTAATTCACGGATTGGGATAAATGCAGAGACCAAATTTCCCTCACAGGATCAAAAGAGTATATATACTTATACTTATACTTATACTTGACCTACGTATGTCGTCACACATTATTGGTATCATATAGGAAGTCGTCCCTACAAGTAACAGCAACACAGTGGTGTCTCTGACCAGACTGTTTGAGATGCTGATGACTGGGCCTGTGACTGAGGACCCTGGAAACAAGAACATTCGCACATGGATCATGGTAAATTACCTGTTATACCTCTAGGCAACAGTCAGTTGCTTTGGGCACGAATGATTAGAAAGGGATGCATATGTGTTAAGTGCTCAACCTATACTGCAGAATGCAATGTCAATGGAGATGACCTCTCCCTCAGTGCAGTCTTAATAGACAGGGTGTTTTTTATCTTGGCTACCAAGTGAACCAGGGCCACCACTGTAATACTGTATATCAAATTAAATATATTGGAAAAAATGTAATGATATACTTGGACAGCTCTCTAAACTGTTGTACTGTGTGTGTGTGTGTGTGTGTGTGTGTGTGTGTGTGTGTGTGTGTGTGTGTGTCACTGCAGGCTGCCTTCGCCTTCTCCCTGGTGTGGTCAGTCGGGGGCAGCTGTGACACAGATGGACGTGCGCGCTTCGATGAGTTCCTAAGGGGGCTGGTCATGGGAGGCTCGGAGAAACACCCTTTCCCAGCCACCGTGGCCAAGTGGGAGTGCCCCTTCGATGACAAGGGTCTGGTTTACGACTACAGCTACGAGGTTTGCCTGACAAATAGATTGACTCGCTCTCTCTCTCTCTCTGTTTTTGCTGACTGCAGGGATGTTTTTGTCGTACAGTTACAATCATCAGTGACTCAGTGGGCAGTTGAATGCTGTATGCTGAACTGCAGGAAGCCCTTTTAGTCATCTCCACATGGAGATGAAGTGTTTTACAAACTAGCCTTTAGGAAATTCCTGTTTATTTGCAGAGAATCTAAACAGAGGCCCTTTCAGAACACATTGACTGAACCCTCTGTAACATTTCTTTTGTATCACACACAGTTCAAAGGGAAAGGCCGATGGGTGAACTGGAATGAATCGATCAAGAACATAACCCTGGGGGACAAGAGCACCCAGGTGCAGGATATTATCGTCCCGACCATTGACACTGTGCGGTATACCTACCTGATGGACTTGAGCATCCAGTATGGCGTGTAAGCATGCATTTTCTACAGTATATCACAGCGTTAAAGGGTAATCACAGTAGATTTTCCCATCAGTTGTGTGGAACTCCTCTGTGTCAGTTGAAACGATTGAGCAACGTAAGATTTTTATAATTCTTATGACCTTGCCTTGCAATTTACATTTAGCAGATGCTGTTGTCCAAATTGAGCTCAAGTGTCTCGGCCTTACCAGATGGCCGGCAGGAGAACATGAGAGATGACGGCTGTTTCGTGAATCTCTTTTTGGAGTTTGTTGAAAGGGCAGGCCTTTGTGTTTTGTTTACGTTTCAGGCCCCTTCTGTTTGTGGGCCCCACTGGAACAGGGAAGTCCGTGTACGTGAAGGAGAAACTCATGAACAATCTGGACAAGGACAGCTACCTGCCTTTCTTCATCAACTTCTCTGCTCGTACCAGTGCCAATCAGACCCAGGTAAACCCAGGAACCTGAACATAGTCAGTAAAGTAGAAGCTTAGTCTGCCTTACAAGGCATGTGTCAACATCACCGTGACCAATGACAGTGACAATTTGCACCTCAATGCTAAATACAATACAATACACAATATACAGTACTTAATCTTTCTCTCTATCTCGAGTTACATCCCATTATATTAATTAATATATAATAATAATAATAATAATAATAATAATTATTATTATTATTATTATTATTATTATTGTATATTAATTAATATAATATTATTATTATTATTATTATTTTAATTATTATTATTATTATTATTATTATTATTATTATTATTATTATTATTATTAAATGTCATATTCTATGAAGTATATGTGCATTTCAGCTGCAGGGAAATCCCCACTAGCCAGACAATTAGGTTCCTCATGATCTTTAATAATGGATGTACATTTATTTGTTACATTAGCAAGAGACTCAAAAAGAGAGAGAAAAAAGCATTCCTTCCCCCACTTCCCATCCTGTAAGGAAAACTAAGTGTAACAGGAGAGAAAACTTAATGTCATCTGTTGTATAGCAACTTAAATTGATCCCACAGCCACCTTTACACCAACACCATATTCACCTGAATTTAAGAACATATCTGAGTAGCTTTTTTTGAGTATGAGTAAATATATGAGTTTTTGGTGGCTTGAAATTACCAAATACACTGAATAAGGCGGGAATCACATTAGCCAGCGGCAAGCGACAGCGGCAAGCGTAACGCAGCGCTCAGACCATAATAAGTTCTATCTCCTTCCTATGTAAACACAAAGGGTTTGCCTTCACTGGCAATGGAATATGGTCGCGTTGCCACCGCGCCGCTGCCGAACCATATAGAACAATAGGAAACCTGCCGCTGGCTAATGGCTTACCTAAGGGTTGAAATGACCAGATACACTGTATAAGGGTTGAAATGACCAAATACACTGTAAAAGGCTTGAAAAGTTGTCATTTCTAAACTCAACTTCTACTTGGACCTCGTTTCCTTGAGCAGGACATCATCATGTCTAGGCTGGATAAAAGGCGTAAGGGGGTGTTCGGACCTCCGATGGGCAAGAAGTGTGTCATATTTGTAGATGACATGAACATGCCAGCAGTTGAGATCTTTGGAGCACAGCCTCCCATTGAGCTGCTGCGGCAGTTCTTTGACCATGGAAACTGGTGAGCCAGACACTTAGAAAGTGGGACATGTCATCTCATATATGCATTTTAGTCATTTGTACAACTTGTATGGCACCATTATGGCCCAATGTTTCAAACTAATCATATTTGTTTCAGGTATGACATTAAAGATACCACCAAGATCACTTTAGTTGACCTTCAACTCATCTCGGCGATGGGCCCTCCTGGTGGAGGAAGGAACGCGGTGACATCACGCTTCCTGCGTCATTTCAACATCTGCAGCATTAACGTGTTCAGTGATGACACCATGGTCCGCATATTCTCCAGCATAATGTCCTTTTACCTGCGTAACAATGAGTTCCCTCCTGACTGCTTCACTACGGGCAACCTGATTGTCACTGCAACACTGGAGGTACGCTGCCATTTTTACTTCCTGTAGATTTGATAGATGAGGAAATGAGAAAAATAGATGAGAAGATGAGTAGAAATAGAATAAATAATTCAGCTAGATATCTTCTGATTGACAATACAAAAGATCATGTGTATTATATAAATGGTATTATATAATAGTGATTTATACTAATAAATATATTAATCTTACTTTTTACCCCCTTTGCGCCATCAATGTTTATATTTGTTTTCTTTAATTGTCTTTCTCTCCCTTTCTTCAACAAGGTCTATAAAAAAGCCATGGAGAACCTCCTGCCCACCCCAGCGAAGTCCCACTACACGTTCAACCTGCGGGACTTCTCCCGCGTGATCCGGGGCTGCCTGCTGCTGAAGAAAGACTCCCTGGAGAGCAAACGCACCATGATCCGCCTCTTTGTGCATGAGGTCTTCCGAGTCTTCTACGACCGCCTGGTGGATGACCAGGATCGCGCCTGGCTCTTCAAGCTAATGAAAGGCATCGTGAGCGACCACTTCCGAGAGAGCTTCGACAACTTGTTCGATCATCTCAAGCAAGGGGACCAGGTTAGAAATCACTGGGGAAAATACAACATTTCAATTCATGAAATTGTCTTCCATTAGTAAATTTGACACATTTGTATTTGTGTTGAATGTCATTCTGCGTGAGTGACTAATACATACAGTACTTTGAAGCTTTGAATTTAGAGTGCTTTCACTGTTAGGGTTAATGTCCCTGCCTTTTATTATTTGTATTTTATGAATGAACATTTTTCCGAATTTAATTGGTTGTAAGGTATGAATAATAAGATTAGATTATCAGTCGAGTCGCCACCTGAGAGAAACCTGATGTTGCAGGTCCCTGTTGCTTGGGATAAAATTGTCAGCTAAATAAAATGTACTTTATATTATTTGACTTTATTATAGTAAATAGCTTAAGTTGTGTTTTGGGGGTTGCTTGTGCAGCTTTCTGAGGAGGACCTAAGGAGCCTGCTGTTTGGAGACTACATGAACCCTGAGGTGGAGGAGTCGGAGAGGCTGTATGCCGAGGTGCCGTCCATGGAGAGCTTCAGCGAGATGGTGGAGCACTGCCTGGAGGAGTACAATCAGACCCACAAGAACCGCATGAACCTCGTCATCTTCCGGTAACTACCACACCAGGGGGCAGCCGTGGCCTACTGGTCAGTGCTTCGGATTTTTAACCGGAGTGAATGTTATTTAGCAGACAATTGTATCCCTGCCAGTTCGAACCCCGACCAGTAGGAACGGCTGAAGTGCCCTTGAGCAAGGCACCTAACACCTCACTGCTCCCTGAGCGCCACTGTAGCAGGCAGTTCACTGCATCGGGATTAGTGTGTGCTTCACCTCACTGTGTGTTCACTGTGTGCTGAGTGTGTTTCACTGATTCACAGATTGGGATAAATGCAGAGACCAAATTTCCCTCACGGGGTCAAAAGAGAGTATATACTTATACTATACTTCTACCATTCTGCTATTCCGTTAACCATACTGATGCCGTATAGATAGATAATTCTCAATTTGAATACATATGAACATATGTATTAGCATATATCAGTTATTTTGTTCATGAGTCTTGAATCATTCCCCATATTGTGGTGAATACTATGTATCAGTTTTGCCATGGAGGCAGTAGATGCTACTCAATACAAAATTAACTAGCCATTGACTGACCAGAACCACCATAAACTGATTTTGGTGCCACCATAAATGATTTTATAATATAGATGGTGGCACATAGAGTCATACAGGGTCATGATGCAGACGTAGAATTATACTTTCAGTGTCACAGTGACCCACTAGTGAGAAATGCAGAACATTAACCCTTAGAACCCTAAGCTGTTTTTAGGGCATTTTCACTACCTTTATTCATAAGGATTTATTCTGGTCATTGTAAGTGCCACACACATATATTATATATTGTTTTATGTATTGTATTATATATTGTTGTCTGGGCTATTCAGATCTGCCATCATTTCATGTATTGATACTAGCATTGATTTTATTTAGATTTTTAAAGAATTAAAATATAAAAAGTGTATTATACAAATTCTTATATTTCGACATGTATCTCACCACAGCAAGCTCACAGCTCTACATGCATTTCATGTGTGTGTAGGGCAGGCTGTCCTGAATCGGGCAATATAATTGCCATGTTGGAGGGACACTCTGGGGCTGAGCAATTTACAGAAATATTTGCTGTGTGATTTACGGAAATAAATGCCATTTTTTATTTAGTGATGAAAAATGACCTTTCTGCGCTCCATATCTGTGACACGAACTGATCTGACCTGACTTGACCCGAGGTTGCGTGTTAGCCTGCGTGCCTGTGTGTATGCAGTCATAATAATTCTCAACTTTTTACTGCATTGCCATGAACAAAGTAAAGGCAAAAAAGGTGTTTATTTGTTGAACAAATTGGGATGCAATGTGAGCCTTGAATTGGATACCATGCAGGAATTTGCTAGGATCTCAAAACCGGAATATGAACATGCTTTGCCATAGAGAAACACATGATAGCATTGGATTATAAACATGCTTTGCCACAAGAACAGACAAAAACGTGGGGTCCAGCTATATGAAGTTATTATTTTGCTGTCACTTCGTCTGTTTTATAACCCAGAAGGATGTACTTGGTATCAAATGATAGCTCTGAGTCTCCTCTTTCATCTGACATGCGTGGCATCTATGTGCTCACGGGTCCGCGAGTAATTCAAACGAGAGTAATGAGTGTGCAGCGTTGGTTTGTATACATGACGTTATTATTTTGCATTCATTTTGTCTGGTTTTATAAGCCAGAAGGATTGATAAACATGGTACCAATGGATAGCCCTGTGCCCCCTCTTTCATCTGATATGCTTGCCATATCGATGTGATCACGGGTTCGCGAGTAATTCAAACTAGAGTAATGTGTGTGCAGGTGAACGCAGAGAAGTATAGACTGTAAATATGATGCAATTTGATTTAATTTCATGATTTTTTTAAATTTTCATACTTGATCGTACAGACAAGTGTGTAGTCTCATTGGAAAGCCCCACTTCTGCTCTGTCGTGCAATAAAGGTTTCATCTCGCTGCGATGAACCGTTCCGGAGCAATGTAACAGAGAAGAAAGGGTGTGTTTTTTGACGCACTTTGCGTCAATCGGGTTCTAAGGGTTAAACCACATATTGGAATATTGGGCCCAATGCAGAACATTAAACCCACATATTAGAATATTGGACATAATGCTCTATTCCACTTTTTCTCAAGATGAAGGCCAACTGTCCTCTCTTCTCTGTTCATCTTGCTAAGCTACGTGCTGGAGCACCTGTCCCGCATCAGCAGGGTGCTGAAGCAGCCGGGTGGGAACGCGCTGCTGGTGGGGGTCGGCGGCAGCGGGCGTCAGTCCATCACTCGCCTGGCCACCTTCATGTCCGGCATGACGCTCTTCCAGCCTGAGATCTCCAAAAGCTACGGCATGAACGAGTGGAGGGACGACCTGAAGGTACGAGAGTCGCAAGAACGCTCCAGTGTGACAGCCAGAGGTGGTAACTGACTGTCTCAGCAATATATTTAGGTGGTAAATGGCTGAATATGACATACTACTAACTAACTGAGATTCACTGAACATGGAACACTGAGATGGTAGCAGACTCTGTCTTGGCTCAGATCTAGTAGATCTGCTGAATTAGAGCCAGGTCCATTCCACTGTCAGACACTGTGAACTGTTCAGAAAATCAGCCAGATTTGGGTAGTCCGTTATGGAGCTGGAGCCAGTTTTGGTATTTGGAGCACTGATAGGTGGTGTTTCTTACAGCACCTGCTGAAGAGCGCTGGGGTGAAAGGTCAGAAGACGGTTTTCCTCCTTACTGACGCCCAGATCAAGGAGGAGGCCTTCTTGGAGGATGTGGACAGCGTCTTGAATACAGGGGAGGTCCCAAATTTGTTTGCTGTTGACGAAAAGCAGGAAATCATGGAGGTAAATATGTTCAAATACATAAAATAAATAATATAGCATTATAATCATAATACAATCATAAAATATCATCCATCCTCCTATTTCTATATTGCCCCAGTGAGAGGTTTTATATTCTCAAAATGATACACAACAGATGTCCACTGATAAAAACAGTTGGCATTCACTTGAACGTTCATCTCTTTGTCTCTTAGGCTGTTCGACCCATTGCCCAGGCCGGCAACAAGAACCTGGAGTTCAGCCCTCTGTCGCTGTTTGCCTACTTTGTGACTCGGTGTCGGGAGAACCTTCACATCGTGGTGGCCTTCAGCCCGATTGGTGACGCCTTCAGGAACCGTTTACGTCAGTTCCCTTCCCTCATCAACTGCTGCACCATCGACTGGTTCCAGGTTTGGCCATGCTAATGAGCCTCGTAATTCATGTCTGATGTTTCTTAGGGTGACTTCTAGCGAACTACCTGAGCTGTGAAGGTTGAAGTTGTGTCTTGGTGAGAGGTAACACTCAGCTGGGCATTATTGCAACCTTCATGGGGTGATTTGGGGCCTGCAAACCCTCTCTCTTCTCTTCCATCTCCATGCCCCATTTAGAACTGTAGTGCTGTGTAAAAACACACCTATTCCCTCTGCTCATGTACACAACACAACACAACACAACACAACACAACACAACACAACACAACACAACACAACACAACACAACACAACACAACACAACACAACACAACACAACACAACACAACACAACACAACACAACACAACACAACACAACACAACACAACACAACACAACACAACACAACACAACACAACACAACACAACACAACACAACACAACACAACACAACACAACACAACACAACACAACACAACACAACACAACACAACACAACACAACACAACACAACACAACACAACACAACACAACACAACACAACACAACACAACACAACACAACACAATAAAAGGAACTATTGTGTATTCTGCAAAGCCTTGAAGTACCATTGTCCTGTCCACTTTTTGTGTCTCTCTGTCCTGTCCTATCAGCCTTGGCCAGAGGAGGCACTAGAGCGGGTGGCTAACAAGTTCCTGGAGACTCTGGAGATGACTGAACAGGAGCGTGAGAAAGTCATGCCCATCTGCAAAACCTTCCACACCTCTGCCATCAACCTCTCCCACAGGTGTGTGCATGAGTGGTGCCATTTGAACTATTCATGATGAGATATCAGAGGCATGTGTGGATGAGTAGTACACTTTCTCAAGTGTTTTGCACAGAAACACAAATTTCTCTGGAGCATTGGCCTTTTTATTCTTTCTAACTATATCAATAGTCTGTATATATGTATATTTATATCAACAGTCTGTACAGACACATTTCAGCTTTTATGAAATGTCTGAGAAACATCTCACATCATCTTACATCAAGGCCACCTTAGTGACCCAAAAGTATTTTCAAAATGGCGTTAGCTTACATTATCACCCGGAGAGAAGAAATACTCTTTTCTGATTGGCTGGCGGGGTGGCCTTTAATTCTGAATAACAGGACACCATTCCATATCAATGCTTATAAATGGTAACTATAACAACCATAGTAGGACTACTGTTGCAGGCTTCGCAACAATGTCATCAACTGTAAACAAGCTAACTGTCCATGCTATCGGAAGCTCCGCTGCACGTCAGGGAGTTTGTTGCCACTCGCCCTCGTCCATTAATTCCGTATAACAGGACACCTCGGTGGCCTTACTTAAACACCTGTTACTGTAAACCCCTAGATTCCTGTCAGAGCTTGGTCGCCATAACTACGTGACCCCCACCTCCTACCTGGAGCTCATTGCGGCCTTCAAGCTGCTCCTCACGCAGAAACGAGACATGGTGATGAAAGCTAAGAAGCGGTACACCAATGGACTGGACAAGCTGGCCTTCGCTGAGTCTCAGGTTAAAAAACTGCCACAGATCCTTTAATGGCAATGCATGTGTGTGGATGTGTTTGGGTGACTCACTCCTAACCCGGCATATTGCCTGTCAGGTGGGACAAATGAAGAAGGAACTGGTGGACCTGCAGCCCAAACTGAAGCAGGCTAAGATCGAAAATGCAAATATGATGCAGGTTAGCCTTGATTTCTACTCAACAGACATTGTTCCGTAAAAAAAATATATATATTATGGGGGAAGCTGTGGTGCAAGCAAATCAAATTAGGGAGTTTTTCCTCACCCCTATTACTTATGGGCTCTCTCTGAATGTTTAACACTCTGTAAAGCGCCATGAGACATGTGTAATGTTTTGACGCTCTATAAGTTAAATTAAATTGAGAAATTAAAAATCAATCTGATCACATTATGGTCTATCTACCCATAGGGATCCGGGTTCGATTCTGACCTGTTGTCATTTCCTGATCCCAACCCCCATCTCTCTCCCACTTCACCTCCTGTCTATCTCCAATATCCTATCAGTTAAAAGCAAAGCAGGTCCAAAAAAAATACTTTTTGAAAAAAAAAAAACCGAATAAAAAATTGCTGCTTGCACTGCTTTTTTTCCCCAATTATTTTTTAAACGTTTTGGTAAATCTGTGGTGATGTCCCATTGGTTTCCCCTGGCACCTGCTAAATCTCCCTCTGCTATGGCAGGTGATCGAGGTGGAGTCCGTCCAGGTGGAGGCCAAGAGTAAGGTGGTGCGTGTGGACGAGGAGGCCGCCACGCTGAAGGCCAACGAGGCCCAGGCTCTGAAGAACGAGTGTGAGAGTGACCTGGCCGAGGCCATCCCTGCTCTGGAGGCTGCCCTCTCCGCTCTGGACACCCTGAAGGTCAGTGGCGGAGTTGTTGAAGGTCACAGTGAAGCTGTATGGAACTAGCCAGACTAGTTCTCATTGAGAATTGGTTAGGATCCTATCAGTTAATTTTCGATTTTCAAGTTTACAAGCAGTTGTTTGTTCTTCTTTTGACGAATTGACAATGTCCAGGTCATTTGATACTGACATGATCAGCGGCAGCCTTTAATTGTTTACAAAAGTACATCAATGATGCTCCTCTATTTGTCATCGTATAAAGCCCACCCCATATGAAATAAACAGTTGTGATTGGCCTATCCCATTGTGGGTGGGTGGGTGGGTGGGGGTTCAGTGGCAGAGGGGCCAGACCATTTTCACAAAGTGAATTGTGTCTGGTCATACCAGACTGGTGTAGAGCAAATTCTCTGTCAATGGCACAGTGAATCCTTCAGTCGGCTCTGGGCCGGGCCGGGCCGGGCCTATTTTTAAGCCCACTGGTGACGTGAAGTGACCTTGTGCAGGTGAGCTGAATCGTTATTTCATTCCAAAGCCCTCAGACGTGACGATCGTGAAGTCGATGAAGAACCCTCCCTCAGGAGTGAAGCTGGTGATGGCCGCCGTGTGTGTAATGAAGGATATTAAGCCGGAGAAGATCAATGATCCTGCAGGAACTGGACAGAAGGTGCCTCCTGCTCTACACACACACACACACACACACACACACACACACACACAGGACTCTCTGATGATTGTGAATTACTGTTCTGAGGGAGTTGTGATTCTTTCCACAGATTCTTGAATACTGGGGTCCAAGCAAAAAACTTCTGGGAGACATGAATTTCCTGCGTGATCTGAGAGAGTATGACAAGGACAACATTCCTGTAAGCCCTCTCACACTCACACACAAGAAAACACCCCATATGATCATTCATAGGCCAAACACACTTTCGTAGAGATCAACAGTGAACTGTGTGTGATGTCTATAAAATTTCATGATTTCAGGACAAATCAGTTATGTGTTATGATGTGACAGGTTCCTGTGATGAGCAAAATCCGCAGTGAGTACATGACCAACCCGGACTTTGACCCTGCCAAAGTGGCGAAAGCCTCATCTGCAGCAGAGGGCCTCTGTAAATGGATCAAGGCCATGGAGGTGTACGACAGAGTGGCCAAGGTGCTGTGACCAGCTCTCCTCTCATCTCCATTACTACCTATATCTATAGTGTCTGCTATTCTGTTAAATGTTAGGGATGTTCAGCAATTATTTATATTTTTCACATGCCCACACCCCTCACTCTGTTTGCTTTCATCTTCATCTCATATCCATTGGCATTATATCTGCATTACACTATACTATGTACTATAATTTTTAATTAAATCATCACAGGATAGCACAGGAGATTTCAGACAGCTCAATGCAAAAGCAAAACGAAATGTGATATTCCTTCCTTAACACACCCATCTCTCACCCCTTGGTGACCCCCCTAACCTCACAAGCACCAACAATTTCCTGTATGAATGAGTTCAGTGTTATCTGTGGTGTGTTTTAATAGCTATAATACTGAGTCGTTAATGAACATGACATAGTGTCTGCTATCTGTCCTTCTGTCCTGTTCATTCACTCTAGATATGTGTGTGTGTTTTATGGGGTGACGGGACGAACAGGACCTCGACACAAAGTGGTCATTATGTGGTTTCAGTGGCAATTATTAAGAATATTTGGACCTCAGAACTTTGGGATGGCCGATTTAATTCTGTCATTACTCCCCCGCTCTTCTCTTTGTGCTTCTCGTCTTGCTCTCCAGTCCTCACTCACGTCCCTCACCCTCTCTGCCCTCAGGTAGTGGCCCCCAAGAAGGCCGGCCTGGTCGAGGCCCAGCAGTCCCTGGCCACCACCATGGCGCTGCTGAACCAGAAGCGGGCCGAGCTGAAGGAGGTGGAGGACCGCCTGGCCTCGCTGCAGCGCACCTTCGAGGAGAAGACCGAGGAGAAAGCCCGGCTGGAGCACCAGGTGGACCTCTGCGCCCGCAAACTGGTCAGGGCCGAGAAGCTCATCGGAGGCTTGGGAGGAGAGAAGACCAGGTGCGCAGCCACAGTGACCTCTCAGGAGTTATCGTGCCATCATCTAAAACAAAAATGGAAGCAGTTGAAGTTTAATTAGCTATTTTTCTTTTCATCTTATAATTTGCATATATCTTGGTCACAGAGTGTTCACATATAGAGCATGAGTGTTAGAAGAATCAAGATAGCCTTTTTTTACTGCTGAGGTAATGTCAGGTCAGATGGTATATATTTTTAAGGCTAACAGCATAGCCTATAGTTTGTGTATTTGGCGTTTAATATGTTTTGGTTTTACATACATATATCTTTTATTGCTCTCCTCTGTTACAAATAGATGGTCCAAGGCAGCAGATGACCTACAGAACATATATGATAACCTGACAGGAGATGTGTTAATATCAGCCGGAGTCATCGCTTACTTAGGGGCGTTCACAGCAGGCTTTAGACAGGACTGCACCAGAGGCTGGACCAGGCTCTGCAAGGTACAGCGTCCGGGCATTCAGTTTTACATTGTCTGTGCACTTTTACGATCCAACTAGTGTCAGCGTTGCTGGAAATTGTGAGAAAACTCAATCATGCTCTTATTCAAGTGCTATTGTCTCTGGTGAAATAGGAGTAGATGTGGTGAAAAAAGGATTTTGTAAAACATCCATTTATCCGAGTGTGCATTCAGTGTATTGTCGATGATTTTGAATCTTCCAAACGTGAGATTACTGGGTTTTCTTCCCTCTCAGAGTCAGGACATCCCGTCCTCGGACGACTTCTGCCTGAGTAAAACGCTGGGAGATCCCATTAAGATCCGGGCCTGGAACATTGCTGGCCTGCCCACCGACAGCTTCTCCATAGATAACGGGGTCATTGTCAGCAACTCACGGAGATGGTGAGTCATGCCTCAACACCAGATAACACAGAAAGGTGCAAGAAGTGTTTCAAAGCAATTGTCAAAGCAACAATGCCATCACAAATATATAAAAGATGGCAACAAATACATAGGATGTTCTTTCATTTAAACAGCAATGTAAAGCAAGTATAATTTTTTCTTTTGATGTAATTTAAAAAAAATGATGAACAGATGATAAATGACTGATGGTATCCCTTCTTCAACACACATAACTCAGCAAAAACTGCACCATGAACAAATAAAAGATTATTTAAAAGACAAATACACTTCTTTAGGGGGCGCTGTGGTGCCAGTACCATGTATGGGCCCAAACCCACCCCGGGACCCAGGTTCAAATCTGACCAGTGGTCATTTCCCGATCCCACCCCATCTCTCTCTCCCACTTACTTCCAGTCACTCTTCACTTTCCTATCTGAATAAAGGCAAAAAGCCCAAAAATATACTTAATATTGTTTTTAAATAACAATGCAAGTACCGGTATCATCTAACTGTAATTAAAAATCTGAAATGCTGAAAAAGTGATAAATGAATAACTCCACTCTCCCTGTGTCCTCTCCTTCTCCACAGGCCTCTAATGATCGATCCTCAGGGCCAGGCTAACAAGTGGGTGAAAAACTCGGAGAAGGAGAACAACCTGAGCGTGATCAAGCTGACCGACTCCGACTACATGCGCACGCTGGAGAACTGCATCCAGTTTGGCACCCCTCTGCTGCTGGAGAACGTCGCCGAGGAGCTTGACCCCTCTTTGGAGCCCCTGCTGCTCAAGCAGACCTTCAAACAAGGTGCCTCCCTTGGTGGTTTAGTATAGAACAGGGTTCCCACGGGTCATGGAATTTCTGGAATATCGTGGAATTTTAGAAAGTCTATTCCAGACATGTAAAGTCAGGAAATGTTATTATTTTTATCATTTTTTATCAAATTCATGGAATATCAGGATTTTTTTTTGTAGCAGTTTAAAATGTACTTTCCAAAATACATTAATACATATATATATCCATGCATGTGTATATCTGCTAATTAGCTTTACTGCTTGAGTAGCCCAACTGTGTTTATTCAATGCCTGTTTATTCATTCATCTCCCAAGATTCTTGACCACTACACAGGTGCTCTCAAATCATTGGTCGGTATAATTGTACTATTCATTATATAGTAAGTCATGGAAATTCAGTTTTTTTGTCAGGGAAAGGTCATGGAATTTTATATTTGACTCAGAGTGGGAACCCTGACAGAAGCTCATAGTGTTTAAGTCAAAGTTTATTTTGTATATATGGGGCTATTGTTTTTAACAAGCCTTGGTTGGGAACTTAGGAATGAAGAATTTGGAATCAGAACAGGGAAGTGTTGAGGGCGTGATAATTCAGAATCAGGACACAATGACACAATCCAGACATCATCCAATCAAATTCTGCTGTTCCCAGGCAAAAATGCCTTTCCTGGTTAATACTATCAACGTTTACTACCATAAACCGATAATGTTATGTCTGTAACATGAGGAGACGCAAGTGTACCTTGACCCATACACACACAGACAGGACAGGAAGACTCAAAATGTGACACAGCAGGCTTTAAGTAGGCAATATGTCTCACACTCAGACATGTGAGAGTGTAACATGTTTCAAGTTTATTATTCCAGATCTATCACAACAGCACGCATTTTCCCCAACGTTCCAGAAAAATTCTATTAAAGCTGAAAACAGTCAATCAAGATACACAGACTAGAGTAGACCTATCTGAAAACACTCTGTTTATTAGGCCTTGAGAGTTATGCTATCATTGTAAGTCTAGAAACATTTTGGTTTTGAAAAAAAAAATCACCTTTACAATTATTTTAAAAAAAACTCACCTTTACATCATTATATGATAGGTTCCACCATAGTCACTGCTCAAAGGCCTTTTCTTGTGTCTCCTCCTCACGGATCTCAAGCAGTCTTAATAGACTGTTTTAAATCTGTTTCTGGAGGGTTTCCGGTTGAAACGTTCAAAACCAATGCAGATTATACTTTGAAATGAAAATTAATCGGACTTCAGCGCAATGCTCTGCAAAATGTCGACTTTTTTTTTATCTTTGTTTGTTCCCAAGTTAGCATTAGCTCAGTGTTGTTCTTCTGTGCCACCGAAAATGCCTTAGGAACGCACCTGTTAATAAAGCATCTTTACTTGTGGTAGGGGGTATGGACTGCATCAGGCTTGGGGAGACAGTGATCGAGTACTCCAGCGATTTCCGCTTCTACATCACCACCAAGCTGCGGAACCCTCACTACCTCCCCGAGCTGGCCACCAAAGTGTCCCTGCTCAACTTCATGATCACCCCAGAGGGGCTGGAGGACCAGCTGCTCGGCATTGTGGTGGCCAAGGAGAGGTGCGGAGCAGTCACACAGCTATGCACACACAAACACACACACACACACACACACACACACACACACACACACACACACTCACACGCTCGATGGTGTTTTAACCCATTCGCGCTGGATGCTGCATGACGCAACATTGACCCTCCTGCTGGATGCTGCGTAGCGCAACATTGACCCTCCCGCTGGATGCTGCGTAGCATGCTTTTTATTTCATGTTTCTAGGTGCTACAGAGTCTTAGATATAACATTTTGGTAGACGTTGACAATTTTTTGTATGTTTTCAGAAAACCCTCAGGAAATAAGGTTATTTAGTCTAGAATGCCATAGGATTCTATAGGCGTTTTTAGCAGGCATTTTACGAGTAAATGGGTTAAGCCCCCACAGTTGACTTCAAGGCAGCACTGCGATCGTCGACTTCAAGGCCCCTAACCCTTATCTTAACCCTTGCCTAACCTTAGTGCCTTCCATGCAGCGATGCCTGGAAGACGACGTTAGGAGCTTAAAACTCCAAATGCCGAAACACACACGCACACACACACCGTACTTCATATTAATTTTGTGGTAAATTCTATGACCTCACAAATTTAATTTTTCATGTATACCACTGAAAAAGTAATCATTTTAATAAATAGCTCGTGTCATATCCCATTATATATAATATCCAATTATATCATATGCCATTATATTAAATTGTATCCCATTGCCAGGCCTGAGCTGGAGGAGGAGAGGAATGCTCTGGTCCTGCAGTCTGCCGCCAACAAGAAGCAGCTGAAGGAGATCGAGGATAAGATCCTGGAGACACTTCAGTCCTCAGAGGGCAATATCCTGGAGGACGAGAGCGCCATCCAGATCCTTGACTCGGCCAAAATCATGTCAAATGAGATAAACAAGAAACAGCAGGTGTGTGTGTGTGTGTGTGTGTGTGTGTGTGTGTGTGTGTGTGTGTGTGTGTGTGCGCGTGCGTGCGTGCGTGTAGTGTAGTGTAGTGTCTGAGAAATGTGATGGTGTCTAGTAGTAGTCTTAGATGGCTCTGTTTGCGATACATTTTTCATTCAGCTTCCGTTGGCTCTTTTCCCTGTAAATCCAGATAGCCGAGAAGACCGAGATCAAAATAGCCGAGTCGAGAGAGGGCTACCGAGCCATTGCCAAGCATTCTTCCATCCTCTTCTTCAGCATTGCAGATCTGGCCAACATCGACCCCATGTACCAGTACTCCCTTAACTGGTTTGTCAATCTCTACATCAACTCCATACAAGACAGGTGAGTGTGAAGTCATCAAATCATCCAAGTTGTACAGATGTTTACTGTTTATTTACTGTTTATTTTTTATCATAAATTGTTTTGCCTGAGATACTGCTACATCACAAATGTCCAGTGTTTGGTTTTTAAGCATGTTACTGTTTGCATTATTTTTCGTTCCCGAAAAAAAAATCCAGTGGTGCTCTGTAGGAACTGTGAGAATTTCTTTAAATTTTGATTTCCTCTCCCAGCAATAAATCCAAGATTCTGGAGAAGAGGCTGAGGTATCTGATTGACCACTTCACCTACAACCTGTACTGCAACGTGTGCCGCTCGCTGTTTGAGAAAGACAAGCTCCTCTTCTCATTCCTGCTGTGTTCAAATCTGCTGCTGTAAGTCACCTCTTAAAGGTCTGCCACTCTCCTCACCATTGTTTTGTAGGATTTTGGTGACCGTGGTGGTGGTCTAGTGTTTAGGGATCTGGCCTTCCAGGTGGAACCTTAGAGGGTTGTGAGTGTGCCCCTGCTGTGCCACTGACTGGCACTTAACCCCAAGTCGCTGCTGGAGGACTGTCCCTGGAGCTAGTTTCACTCTATGTCACTAATAGATAAAAGCACCAGCTAAAGAACAAATAATAACTAAATCCTTTGTGACTTTACGTTCTGGCAGCCATGTCAAAAAGAGCTGCACTGAAAAGAAAAGTGTTCTCTGGGTCCCTGGGCTTCTCTGGGTCCCTGTGATCAGCAATTTTCAAAAATGTGTTGACATGTGGGGAACACTGCCAGCAGCAAGAAGCAG
Organism: Alosa pseudoharengus; assembly: GCF_046254945.1. NCBI lineage: Eukaryota > Metazoa > Chordata > Actinopteri > Clupeiformes > Clupeidae > Alosa > Alosa pseudoharengus. The sequence goes on along the minus strand of NW_027468881.1, from coordinate 30,991,033 downwards.
CAAGATATTTGGACAATGTGTACAGCATCCTCAACTTGGAGAATATTTGCCTACGCACCACTCTGGCGTAATGTCTCAGAGCGCGCTATCCATGGCATGCTTCAGGGCCTGCATATTCAACAAAATGTTATCTCACACAGGCCCGGATGACTCATTCCAAACCCTGGAGTTTCTGTCAAGTCAAGTCTTTTCCACACATACCCCAGATTAGACTTTGTTAAGTCTATTTTATATGAATGATATTTGTTGATTGATGTATTACGCCCCATTCACATTGCCAGCCATTCACATTGCCAGCCACTTTGCTAGTGGTTATTTCGCCTGTAATCGCTGACTTACTTGAACATCCCATGGTCTTTTCTCGCTAGTTGCTTGCAGTCCGAGTGGGGCTTTTTTAATTTGTTTATTTATAGTGTTCATGCCGTTAAAAGTTAAATCTATTTTACATAAATGTTATTTACTGATACTTGTGTTATGTTTACGGTGTTGATGCTTTTTAAACTCCTCTTGTGTTCTGTGTGGTGAAGAGCGAAGAAGGAGATTGAGTACTCAGAGTTCATGTTCCTGCTCACGGGTGGAGTGGGTCTTCAGAACGAGCTGCCCAACCCAGACCCAAGCTGGCTGCAGGATAAGAGTTGGGATGAGATCTGCAGAGCCAGTGAGCTCCCCTCCCTCCATGGCATCAAGTAAGAGAGAGAGAGAGAGAGTGTGTGTGTGTGTGTGTGTGTGTGTGTGTGCATGCTTGCTCTGCTCCCTCTGATTTCATATGTGTTCATGTTAGAATTCTTCCATATCTTCTCTTTTCCATTGTAGAGAGAGTTTTACCAGAAACCCAGAAGGTTTCCTACTGATTTATGATAGCAAGGAGCCATACAATGTCCCACTGCCTAGTCCCTGGGCAGAAAAACTCAATGACCTCCAGAAAATGATTATACTACGCTGCCTTAGGCCCGACAAAGTAAGAAACGAATTAAAACGTGTCATTTGAAAATATGCTGTACTCTATGACTATGTTGAATTCACACACCTTTGTCTGACTTGTCTTTGCATGTAAAATAAAAAAAAAGATTGAACCAGCCATCGCAAACTATGTGACTGACAAACTGGGTAAGAAGTTTGTTGAGCCGCCTCCGTTTGACCTGAGCAAGAGCTACGTGGACTCCAACTGTACCATCCCCCTGGTCTTCGTGCTGTCCCCCGGGGCAGACCCCATGGCCAGTGAGTGATTAGCAATATAGCTTAGTGCTCAGCTTTTATTTCTATCCTTTTTTTTTTTAAATAAAGGTAACACATAATAATGCATAATGATAATAATAATAAGTTACTAAACTACTATAATTAACTAAATAACTTATTTATTAATTCCATTATTTCACCCAAATAGAGTCTTCACTGGTCAGAGTAAATAATTGTGACAATTAAACAAAATACTTGAATGCTAATTGAAAGCTTGAGTTCAGCCTTCTTGAACTCTCTCTTTCTTCCCCTCTCTCTCTATCTCTCTCTCTCTCTCTCTCTCTCTCTCTCTCTCTCTCTCTCTCTCTCTTCTACTCCCCCCCACCCCCACCCCCCGCTCCCTCCCAGGCTTGCTCAAGTTTACCAATGACAAGAACATGGGCGGCTCCAATTTCAAGTCCATCTCATTGGGCCAGGGCCAAGGGCCCATCGCGGTGCGGATGATCAAGTCGGCCATGAAAGAGGGCACCTGGGTGTGCCTTCAGAACTGTCACCTGGCCGTGTCCTGGATGTCCACGCTGGAGAAGATCTGCGAGGACCTGAGCCCAGAGATCTGCCACCCTGACTTCCGCCTGTGGCTCACCAGCTACCCCTCCCCCATGGTGGGTGTCTTGTCAGCACTGCATGGCGGTGCAACACACATACAAATGTCTCACCACAGGTGTTTACATGTTTTGTTTTGTTTTTCTCACATGTTTACAAGTTAATGTTAAGCTGCACTATGATATAACAACACTATGCTCCGACAGAACAACATAAATCAGCCGGTTTTAGAAAAAAAAAACACACTTCTACCTCCACCTAGAGCCTGTTATTTGTTTTGCAAAAATCCACAGCTCCTGGTTCTTCTGGTCCAATCGGAGCAGGGCTGTGTGAGATCTGACTGTCAATCACAATCTGGTGCAGTCTGGTGCGCACTGACGAGCACAAACTCGATGAGAGGGTGCTCGGTGGTAGTGGGGGAGGGGCATGAGAGTTGTAAACATTCAAAAATGTTGGCTCCCCTCAATCTGTCAGACTTGCCAACTGCAGCTTTAAGGACTTGGTTGGACAAATTATGAAATAACCAAAAAAAACAAACAAACAAGAAATTCCCACTGACACACACATGACGGAGACGTCTGAGGTGCCTGCAGTGTTCATAATGAATAGAAGTCATAACATGGAACCCGCAAGGTATACCCCCCACCTTTACTAAACTTAAGTCTTGTCAGAGTATGAGATGGAGCTCTCATAGACACGCACACGCGCACACACACACAGACACACACACACACACACACACACACACAGAGGCCTTGAATGTGTGTCCCTCTGCCGCAGTTCCCCGTGACCATCCTGCAGAATGGGGTAAAGATGACCAATGAGCCTCCCACTGGCCTGCGGCTCAACCTGCTTCAGTCCTACCTGTCCGACCCCATCTCCGACCCAGAGTTCTTCGCTGGCTGCCCTGGCAAAGAGCTGGTGAGTAAATTAACAACATGTGCCGTACGTGTGCCACATGTGTCCTTCCCAGGGTTTAAATAAAAAAACAATGGTTAATTAAGAATTAACTATCTTTTAATAATTCCTCAGACATGTGGGGTCCTTTATGTTTTTTCATTGTTTTGAATACAGTAAGCATTTATTAAAGGTTATCCTATACCAGCCAATTATGAATAAGGATTATTAAAGGTTATGATTCATTATAGACCCTTTCAAGAGAGTTCCATTATCAGCATCAGGCCCCACAAGGCTTCCGTTTTAACATTCCATATGTTATCTTAATGCAGAGGAAGTAGATTGGGAACCAAATAGAACGAGTTCAAGCATTGTTTTTGTTTTTATTGTTGAAAGGGTCTATATTTAATCGTGAATGTCTGTTTTTCCAGGCTTGGGAGAAGCTCCTGTATGGTGTTTGTTTCTTCCATGCTCTTGTCCAGGAGAGGAAGAAGTTTGGACCTTTGGGATGGAACATCCCGTATGGGTTCAATGAGTCAGATTTGCGCATCAGCATAAGACAACTACAGGTACAATTTTGTTGCATACCGAGTTCTACAATGAAAATGAAGGTTTTCTGTTCAGTATCTCTTTCACTCTGTGTATGATGTACCTTGTACAGTATATACCTACTGAATATCCAAATACTGTACCACTCATATGGTATGAATTGTTGGTATGCAGTGATGTTGTGTATATTACATCATTGTATATGCATTTTAAACATCTTCGTTGGTGTGTTGCTGCAGCTCTTCGTAAATGAGTACGAGCAGGTTCCCTTTGAGGCGATCACGTACCTGACTGGGGAGTGTAACTATGGCGGGAGAGTTACCGACGACTGGGACAGACGCCTCCTCATGACCACCCTGGCTGACTTCTACAATAAAGACGTCATTGATCTTCCTCGCCACAACTTCTCCCCCAGTGGCAAATACTACACCCCACCAAAGTCCATCTATGAGGACTATGTAGAGTTCATCAGGGTGAGCTTTCAACACACAACGGATAGGTTTACTTTCCTAGGTTGCTGTTTGTTGTATTGTCTTTTGCAAGCATATCACAATTCATTTGATTTAGCCTATTGATAGAAAAAGCAATGTGCAATAAAACACGTATTTGTGCAATAAAACACGTATATGCAAAGTGCGGCCTTTTTTCCTTCTGAGAAAAAGCAATGGACACACATTTTTTATGAATTAATAAGGTCTAATAATAACATAAATCTCTCTAACCTCAGAGTGTATACATAGTGAACCCTATCAACCCCTACCAATATGAATAATAACAATCTAAACATAGTGAAATATGGCCTCTGAATCACCCTATCAAGTTCTACCGATATGAAAGGGAACTAAATGAACAACTTTTTGCATCCTAGAACCTGCCGTTCACACAGCAGCCGGAGGTGTTTGGGATGCACGAGAACGTGGACATATCCAAAGACCTTCAGCAGACCAAGCTTCTGTTCGACTCGCTGCTCCTGACTCAGGGCGGGGGCGCAAAAGGAGGGGGCAGCTCTGGCGGAGACAACACCCTCCTGGAGATTGCCAAAGACATCCTGTCCAAAGTAAACCACGCCCGCCCACTAGAATCACAAGCTTTGATTTGTTTTTTCCACACATGCCATTTCACTCACTCATTCACTGTGGTCCTACCCAACCCCTGTTTCCTTTGCGTAGCTTCCCGCTAACTTCGACATCGAGGCTGCCCTCACCAAATTCCCTGTCCTCTATGAGGAGAGCATGAACACGGTGCTTGTCCAGGAGATGGAACGCTACAACACGTATGTGAGGGGGGGGGGGGGGGCTTGTTCAGGAGATGGAACGCTACAACACGTATGTGGGGGGGTGGTGGGGGGGCTTGTCCAGGAGATGGAACGCTACAACACGTATGTGGGGGGGCTTGTCCAGGGGATGGAACGCTACAACACGTATGTGGGGGGGGTGGGGGGGCTTGTCCAGGAAATGGAACGCTACAACACGTATGTGGGGGGGTTGCCAGGAGATAGAGCGCAACAACACGTATGTGGGCGGGAGGGGTGGGGGGGGGGGCTTGTCCAGGAGATGGAACGCTACAACACGTATGTGGGGGGTGGGGGGAGCTTTTTGTATAAACAGGCAAAGTTCTTTGGTCACACATCAATTAATATGAAACCACTCTGCTCTGTACACATCTAAGAAGCACATGGACAAGGAAATAAGGAAATAAACATGAAATAAGCATCATGTAAACAATAAACAAACCCCTCTTCCTCTTTTCCAGGTTGTTGGGCACTATCCGGCTGAGCCTCCAGAACCTCCTCAAGGCCATCAAAGGCCTGGTGGTCATGGATGCTGATCTGGAGGCCATAGCCAGCAGCTTGATGGTTGGGAAAGTCCCAGACAAGTGGGCCAAGCGCTCCTACCCCAGCCTCAAGCCTCTGGGCAGTTACATCACCGACTTCCTCACCAGGCTTAAGTTTTTGCGGGTTAGAGTCATCATTTCAACATGTTGCACACTCTTATGTCTTGTTTGGGTTAGAAAGCCCTTGGGAAGGGATGGTTGTCTTTAAGGCTGTTCAGTCTGCAACATGAGCGATGACATATTAGTATGAAGATGATTTGTCAACATTTTAAAAAGATATCTTTATTTGTATGGTTTGTATTGTATCCACCATTGCCAGTAAGAATTTAAGTAGTCTACCACGTTGTTTGTTTTATTGGTGGTGTGTCTACATGGCTCCTGTTCTGATAGTTGCATTTCCTCCTGTTTGCTGTCCTCGCAGGATTGGTTTAACACGTGGAAGCCCCATGTGTTCTGGCTGTCAGGTTTCTTTTTCACCCAGGCCTTTCTGACAGGAGCTATGCAGAATTATGCAAGGAAGTACTCCATACCCATTGACCTGCTTCGCTTTGACTTCCAGGTGCTGCATCCTCTAGTCTTAATACAGCCATTAAAGTAATAATTAGAAACATACAGTCATGTGGTTATGGTATAATTAAAGTAATACTAAGTTGTGAATGGAAGCTCAATCTTTGAAGCTTACATTCAAGTGTGTTGAAGTGTGCGTTGTGCTGTTGTAGGTGTTGTCCATAGAAACATCTGACTCCTGCCCTGAGGATGGGGTCTATATTCATGGGCTCTTCCTAGATGGAGCTCGCTGGGATAAGAGAAGGTGAAATTGCTGTACTGCGTTTTTTAGTTTTGAAGGAATAGCAATCCAGTCAGTTTACAAAATATTGTTAAACCAGCATTTAGTTTTTATGTGAACCAATTACCTTTTGAAAATATGTTCCTTGTTGACTCATCGTTGAGTATTCCATTCCTGTATGTGTCCAGTGGAGTCCTGGCTGAACAGTACCCCAAAGTGCTGTTTGATTCAGTGCCTATCATCTGGATCAAGCCCAGTAAGGCCAAATAATTGTGTTTACATACTAATTTAGATTTTCTTGCATAGGAAAATGACATATACTACAGAAAAAATATATGGTTTTCCTACTACATTTTAATATTAGAAATGTTTAATTATAGAAATTATTATCTAAAACAGACATGTTTAATTAGCTGCAGTATGCAACTGCCTCATTTAGTATGCAACTGCCTCAATTAGTATGCATTTTCTCTCTTGTGTTGTGCAGCGGATAAAAAGCCTTCCGAGAACTCCCAGGTTCAGTTTGTGTGTCCCCTGTACAAGACAAGTGAACGCAAGGGGACCCTGTCCACCACGGGCCACTCCACGAACTTCGTTATCTCAATCGTGCTACCCACCAGCAAACGGCCCCAGCACTGGATTAAGAGAGGAGTGGCCTTGCTCTGTCAACTGGACAATTAACCCACCTGCCGAGTCACTTTACAGATTAAACTGGCACTTTACGATCAAATTATCTTCCTTTAAGATTGTTTTTCCTCACTTTTTCTAATGTAGCGTGTATTAAAAGATTATGAAATAATCCATGACATCGTGTTGGAATGATTAAACCATTATTTTTGGAGGCATCCCAGAAAACAGATAACTGGTTTCTGCATCTGTTTTTATTTGTTTTGCCATTTGGGTAGTAGCTGGGTAGAGTTGCGGTCAAACGTCATTCAGTGGGTCATAGCCAGGTGGTGGTTGGAGGATAGGTCCCGTGGTGACATATTTATAGGCAGACCAAGATATAAATAGCTGTATTTTGAGACACCAACAAGCCAGGAACCTACAAAGGCCTGGAGTTCGCTGTGTTTTCTGTGGACTAAAGGTAGAGTAACAATTAAACACAGGTAAAGTCCAAAGGCTACGTTGGAAATGGTGGGAAATATTGTGCCATATTTCTGTAATGATTAGACAACTGCATGCTGCATGTTTACAGTGAGGACACCTTAACCGTTAGCCAGTATAGCCGTAAAAATAGTTTGTCAGTGGCAAGTGCGCAGATCATGCCAAGTCTCAGTAATGTTTAAGCGAGTGATCTGTTAGTACCGAGCTTAATGCCTAGATCTCATGAACTGCCATGTAAAGCAAGTGTAATTATTTTCTGGAAAAATGACCATGGGAAGGTTTGTGGCAATTTTTGATTTGATATTTTTTAATTCCTTGGTATTTTTTAGACAAATGTACTTGATATATTTGACTTCATGTTGTGCCCATGGATTGCAAGAAGTCGTAACAGTCCTGTAATTCAAACCAACAGTGGAGAGACTAGAGCACTATTTTCAGCTGACGCATACTGTCAACATCCAACATGTTCATCCATTGCATTTCCACACAAGCAGTTCACAGAGCACTACACATCAGACTAACCACACTGTTTCTTTAGTTATCACACATTTGCCCAACCCGAAGGTAAAATGCATGCATGTGTGAATTCAAATGGCAACAACTTCAAAGGATCCAAGCTCCTGTTTCACTAGTTTAAGAAAGAGCATTCTCTATCTAATCATCATTTGCATGCTAAACAGAGAAGCATGGAGGCGGACTTGGCAGGATGTGATGAGGACTGGGACGGGGACGAGGATGAGGACACTCAGTACATGATTGAACAGAGTCTCTTGCAGTACAACAAGCGATGTGGTTCGAAGTCCAAGTACGTCGCCTCAATCAGCATTGTCCTGCATCCCACATGATAAACTAGTTGCACGTTTGGTGGGGGAGGGGGCAGACAAAATTCTATTGATGTCATTGTAATTCTTCAGTGAGCCTGAGGATACCATTGACGTTGATGAAATCTTAACAGTTATAAGAACAGGTGAGGCTTATCCTATGTTTATCCTTTTTATCTCAAGCTATGTCCTTGTAAACAATATAGAAAACAGTACAATTCAATAAACCTCATTAACTCCCCTCCCAGATCTGATCTGAGCTCTTTCCATTCCCTGCTCTGTCTGATTGGAGTTAGGTGATGAGGAGGCCCTCAGAAGACTTGTCCAGTGCCGGGAAGCTTTGTCCAAGGCAGACAGTAGGGGCTGGCTGCCAATCCATGAGGCAGCGGCCCAGGAGAAGAAGAGCATTTTGGAGATCATTTATGCAGGTGCTCACATTATGTGGCTTGTCTTCTCACCTGACTATGAGATACTAGACAGAGATGTCAAGTAACAAATTAGAAATACTTAAGTACAGTACCGGTACTTAAGTACAGTACCTGTACTTAAGTATGAACGGAGAGTATTAGTACTTTGCTCGAGTTTTTCTTTTTCTTTCTACTTTCACTTCACTACATTTTAAAAATTAAATCTACACTTTTACTCCACTACATTTTCATTAGCAGCATGTAAGTAATAATGTAAAATAAGTAATAAGTGTAATAATGTAAAATAAAATAATGTACAAATGAAAAACAAAAGCCACAGTTTCCATTCAACATGTTCAACATATTTGCAACCCCAAGATATTCTGATACCCAGGAAATCCAGAGTTCTCGCGAGAGCACAATTTGAATTTAATCTTTCGGATTTGGGTCTGGATTTTCCTGGCTAATTCTGACCTGATGTAATCACAGGACACAGCAAAATAATAAAATAATAACATTTATTTATATAACACTTTTCAAGCACAGAGAACAAAGTGCTTTACAGACCAACAAAAACAAACAATAGTAATAATAACAATAATGATAATAATAATAATTAAAAATACAAATGTGTTCCCTAAATTTAGACTTTGTCAAAGGTCTGGCTGCTGAGTTCTGAACAGTCTGTAAACAACAGATGGATTGACGATTTAGACAGGTGAATAAGGTGTTGCAATAATCAAGTCCAGATTAAACAAATGCATGTATAATTCTCGCTGTCCTATAAAGATAGCATTGGCCTGATTTTGGCAATATTTCTCAGTTGATAATAACAGGACTGGACAAGGAGTTTTACATGTTGGTAAAATGTTGTGTCTATATCAAATAAAACCCCTAAGTTTCTAGAAGTAGAAATAAATGAAGACATATTGACAGAGTGAAGGCCTAGCAAATATAGAAGACATAGCACACCAAGGCCTTGGTAGGCTGTTGCTTTTCATTAATAACACTTTTGTTTAGGCTTTCAAGGTGTGTTTATGTAATGTGATGTAGCTGCCTTTCTAAACATATTGGATAAACTTCATTGAAGGCCTATAAAAGGAAGCAGCAGTGAAAAATGAATGGCAGCCATACCTTTGTTCAGGCTTCAAAGACATTGTGTATGAAGTGTAGGCACCCAGTTTTAAGGTGCTGCATGAACTTAATAGCCTATCCAAAGTTCTGACTGCTTTCTTTTTCATTAAAATTATAGCTATGGGAGGGGGTTGTCACCCTACCTGACCTGAAAACTTTTACTAGTACTTTGTACTTTTAGTAGGCTACTTAAGTATGTTTTATAATGGGCTACTTGCCATACTTAAGTACTGTAAATAATAGATATGTGGTATGCTTATAGATTATTTTTACTTTACTTAGGTCATTTTCTGATAAAATATCTGTACTTCTACTCAAGTGTGGGTTTCAGATACTTATACAACTCTGGTACTAGATATCACCTTAGTCCATTCAAAACTTGATTTAATTGGATATCTATATCCAACATTGATTGTATGACCAATATTTCCGAAAATGGCAGGAAATTATTTTTTACTTGAAATGTGAAGTGTTTCTTAACAGGTTAAGAGCCTTAAACATCTTAGTTGTCAACATTCAATAGCAGAGCATTTTTACAGTGTACCCTTTTACATCCTATTACAAAACAGTATTCAGTGTTTGATGACTCAAATTCTCATATGACCCACACAGCGTCCTTCCAAGGAGCTGGAGAGAGTCGGACACCAACTGGAGAGACGCCGCTCTTCTTCGCCGTGGTGTACGGGCACTCGAGGAACACTATGTTCCTGCTACAGAATGGCTGCAACCCTGACAGCCAGAATGAAGATGGGGACTCTCCCCTGGTTGCAGGTGTGTGAGACATTAGACACACACAAAATCATACCATGGAGAGATATTCAGGATTAAATATGGAGAAGGGTGAAGTAGAGGTTTAAGAAGCAAAGCAGGCAAACTAGCAAACAATGAAGTTGAGGAGGCTGGAGCTATTTGGCTCTTAAAATAAAAATAACAAGTGTTTGTATCTACTTTAGAAAAATCATTAGCTTAGTGGTTCTTGCCCACTATGTTAGAGAGAAAGTAAGCAGGAAACTACCGAAATGTAGGTTTAACCAGGACACCTGCTTCTCCATGCCACACACAAAGGTAAGAGTTTCTCAACCTTATTTGGTTGTTGACTTGACTTGTAGCCTGTGATCACAGACAGCTGTGTTGGATTAGGATGGGACTATGTGTTAATGTGTGGGTGGGGCAAGTGAGCTGTTAATTGACACATTTTCAGGCCAACTCCTAAAGTTCACAAGCAGTCCAAGCAAGACACAAGGTGGTAGAACAGTTTAGGAATATGATGCAGTGAAATAGAGCTCAAATGACTTCCACATTCTAAACCCACTCTGTACTACAAGTAAAGTAAAATTATTTGAAGAGAACTGATTTCCTACTATTTCTTTATTTTTATGCATTCCTGATTCTTTTAATTACGTCTTTGTTCCTTCCCCTTTCTCTCACACTTGCTCTTGTCCCCTCACTTTCCTAACATCCTTTCTCCATTCTTTTTCTGTCTTTTCTTTTCAGCTATAAAGAATGAACAGTATGACATGGCTGCTCTCCTCCTTCACTACGATGCCAAAGTGGACCAAAGAGGGGCCCTCCAGAGAACCGCTCTCCACGAGGCTTCCCTCCTGGCTTTGCCGAACTACGTTTACCTTCTCCTGCAGTCAGGAGCAGACCCCAACGCCTGTGATGCTGGTGAACGCACCCCCCTGGGATTGGCTGCTCAAGCAGGCCACCTGAATATTGTTGAAATTCTACTCCAGGGAGGTATGTTATGCTGTCTGTATATCGTTTCACCAAATCCATCAAGGTATTGGACCTGTATCATGTTTTGCTATTTATTATTAACCAGTATTGCTACAGCAAGCTGCCAGACCGACCTATTCTGCGGTTCACCCTCCTCATTGTCTGTCTCTCTCTAACTCGTATCTGCATTTTACACTTTCTCATCTGCAAGCTGCCAGACCTGAGGGTAACATTTTGACTGCTCATCCTCTTACTCTTGGTCACTCTCTCCCTCTGCTGCTCCATATGTCTTTCTCTCCTTTAGGGGCTAGGGTTTCATCCGAGTCAGCCAACTCTGGCTCCATATTGTTTGAGGCAGCTGCCTCTGGTAATCCAGACGTTGTAGCTGTACTGCTGGATTACGGCGCTGACCCCAATGTACCCACGCTTACAGGCCACCTACCCATCCACAGGGTGGCTTACAGAGGACATATTCTGTAAGTGCCATGGATTTACTTGAGAGACTTAAATCAATGGCTTAATGTCATAATTTACTTACTTATGATTGAAAAGGGAATCCTTACAATGAAGCGGTGATGTCTAATGCATTGTAAAAGTGCATCAGGCACAGTTTTGTTGGATCCCTTGGGGGACAGACCTGTTTTGATACTTGTGTCAAGCATGCGATGACTTCTGTACAATGAGCCCTATGGCACAGAGTGATAAGTGTGTATGATGCAAACTCATAACTCTGTCCAGTTAGACTAGCATCATTCAGAAAGCAGGGAGAGTTGTAAGATGCTGGTAACAATCATCACTCCCTGCTGTCCCTCCCCCATTCACAGAGCCCTGGAGCAGTTAATCCCAGTGACCAAACTGGAGGCTGTGACCATGAGTGGCATGAGCCCTCTGCACTCTGCGGCGGCTGGCGGGCACCCCCAGTGCCTGGAGCTGCTCATCGGCGCGGGCTACGACGCCAACTTCATGCTGCACCCCAGGGTGCGGCGCAACTACGAGGATGAGCGGCGGTCGGCACTGTACTTCGCTGTGTTCAACAACGACCTCCGGTCGACACGGCTGCTGCTGGATGCGGGCGCCATGCCCAACCAGGACCCCGTCAACTGCCTCCAAGTGGCACTGCGCCAGGGCAACTACGAGCTCATCAACATGCTGCTGCGCTACGGCGCCAACGTCAACTACTACTCGCGCATCAACACCACGCACTTCCCCTCGGCTCTGCAGTACGCTCTCAAGGACGAGGTGATGCTGCGCATGCTGCTCAACTATGGGTACGATGTGCAGCGATGTTTCGACTGTCCCTACGGCAATGGGCCCCACGTGCCTTCTGACTACGAAGGCTGGAGCGCCTCAGTTATAAAAGACATGGTGGTGAGACAAGCAACAGCCCGGAGTGGTGTAGCTAACGTCTTTGTCTATAAGTCTTTTCTAGTCTAAAATGTCCCCAAAGGGAAACTGGTTTAATTACTGTTTTAACAGGTGACCAAGGGCTCCACCCTTGACCATGAGTAGTACTGATTATGATGCTGTGACTATTCCAGCCCCATTTGTTTTAATTGTTGGGATGGTTAAATCATAGAGAACAAAAAGATTATGAGGGAAAGAATACAAATATATATTCTCTCTCTCTCTCCCCCTTGCTTCCACCTTCTGCAGTTTTGTGAGGTGATAACTGTGTACTGGCTGAAGCACTTATCAGGGCAGGTGGTCCGCATCATGCTGGATTACGTTGACCATGTCACCCTCTGCTCCAAACTGAAAGCCGTTCTAATGGAACAAAAACAGTGGGACGATATTTGCCAAATCCAAGGTGAGTGTCCTCAGCCTCGAGGCATGACCTGATTACTTTAAGCATTTGCTTTGAATAATGGTTGCGGATGCCTTTGTGGACTAGTACATTTCGCAATTTACTGTACTAAAGTGTTATTTATAGAAATATTGTGAAGTGAAAAATAGCCTGTCCAATGGGCTATGTAAAAAGTCTACTTAACGCAACAATGACCTGCTACTGCATTTCCATGTCCACAGCAAATGTACGCAGCCTGAAGCACTTGTGTCGTCTGAGCATCCGTGAGCGGTTGCGGAGCCTACGTCTGAAGTCACCGGTGTTTTTAAGCTACCTGCCTTTACCAAACAGGCTGAAGGACTACCTCCGCTTTAAAGAGTATGATGTATATGGCAAAGGCAGTATATCAGAAGAGAGGTGATTGGTCATAAACCTATACATTTGCTGATTCAAAATGACCTGCTAGTTTATTCTTTGATACTTTGTGAAAGTGTGATACTCAATTATTGTTTGCTTCATGTAATATTGTTATTCATTGTTGTTTTTGTGGCGATCAATTATCTTACTCAAGAAAAGGGGAGGGGGTACAACTTAAAAGTCAAAAGTTCACAAATGTAGGGTTAATACAGCCATCAGCAAAATGAGACCTTTCAGTGACTTACACATTCAGGTGGCAATAAAACAGAATTAATCTAGAAGATATGTATAACAGATTAATTATTTTGTAATTTGTTTCCTATTTTTGGGATGGAGATATTGAGGGATGACGGAACTGCGTACATGACATTTAAAGCTCATGCCAATTTGGTCAAATTACTGGGTAGGGTTACATTAAATAGCCAATATTTGTACAATTATACAACTATAAAAAAAATTATATTAAAATGTACTATACATTGATACAAAAATTAGAAGTTGCATACATGTTATAAGAAATGTTCATACCAGTCCATACCTCAGAAGAGATGTGGTCTCTAACCTCAGTGATGCCTTTCAACCCAAACCAAGCTTGCCATGACATTAATCTGATATAGCCTATTAAAAAAATACAAGCATTACATCATTACATGCATGCATACATACAGTATAGGTCTACTTACTTTATGCATCCACGCAACCAGCTTAATACCATACATGAACACAATAAAAAAAAAAGGGCTATAGCCAGAGGAATAATTTTACATAGGGCTGAGGGCACACACACCCCTAACTGTCAACACTTCCAAAAGGTTTAAAATGGCCTAGTTGTAGCTATTTCTCTATTGTAATAGCTGGTCCTACAGTTCAGATTTCATGAAGGCTACCAAGCCTATATTCTCCAGTGTAGGAATATACAGCATTTCTCTTGTCAGCCCATTTTTTTTGAAAATATATCTACCCTGGCCTAATTTCGGCCCACACAGAAGGACATGGCCTACCTTTAAACATGGAAGTGCCAGGAAGAGGATCAAGAAGAGGATCAGAAGAGGCATACTTGTCTGAGATCTTTAAAAAGATTGCCCCCACCACACACACCAACAACACAAAACAAAACTTAATATCTGATGAAAAATGAAAAATTTGAAACCGGTTTACGAGAGCTAGGCCACTGACAAATAAAAATGCTGTCGCCAACATTAGACTATTAGTCTATTAGAGCAGCCTTTCTCAAACTTCTTTGACCTGAGGCCCGGTCATGGCAGACTTTGGGGTCATAGGGCCCACATACACGTACCCCCCCCCCCCCATGAAATTATCATGATGATTATCATTATCACAATTATTATTTTGCTATATTGTTATACATGCACTTTCACTTCAAAGCAGTCAATGTTTAAAGTGCTAACATTGTTCACAAAAAGTTTGTGAAAACATGCACATCAGAGGACTGCTTTACTAATGTAAGATATAATAATTACAATAGTTAATTGCTTTTGCATGGTTGCATGATGCTTGCATGAGAAATACTTCTCAAAACAACAGCAACTATATGGGTGCTATTGTTTTGGAATGTTTCCCTCATGTAAGCATCATACACTGGTAGGCAAATGGAGAAAAAAATGTACATGCTTTTTAAAGACATTTCATTTGAATGCCTGAATGTAAGGATTCAGGAAACATAATACCAGCTTTCATGTATGGTAAACGGCGGAGGAGATAAGCGTAAATCTTTGGTCTGGAGATCTTTAATAGGAAGACTAAGGCTACAATAGCTTTTGACCAAGTTATATTCAAATTTGACTACTCAGACTGAGGCCTAATCAATGCTAGACAGTGTTATGCAGTCTGCTCTGTTTCTATAGAAGTTGCAAGAATCCACGTAGTTCTATTAAATGCCGTTAAATAATTAAATAGCCTTTCGACAGGTTGAAGCGGCTACCAACGTTATGGGGTAGTTTCAGTTTCTGTCGCGCACACAGGGATGGATTACTGCACGGGCCTACCGGGCCCATGCCCAAGGGGTCAGGGGGCCCTGAAGCCCAAGCCTTTGCATGGAATCATTGCCTCAATATCAACAAATCAGGATGTAGGCTATGAATCTGATTGAATTTAGTATTGGCCATCCCCAAAATGCACCAGAATACAGGAAATCAAACAAAATTAAAACAAATTCTGGGGGAGGACGCCCAAACCCCCCCTTCCACATATACGACAATAAGTGGGGGGCCCTTAATACATCTGGGCCCAGGGGCCCGAAAGTTCATAATCCGCACATGCGCGCACACGGGCACACGCATGCATTGAATGAACGCTCATACACTTAATTGTACGGCTCTATGTTTAATGACATCGAATTAGCATTTCCTCCTGAAACGTTTGTTTTCTTTTTCTGTCAGTCCTTGATCAATTGCGCAGCAAATTATCACACGAAGCACCGGGCCTAATTTCACTCCACGGCTCCGCGGACCAGCAGTATCCACGTTGCGGACCGCGGCCCATAGTTTGAGAAACGCTGTATTAGAGCTTTTGTACGTTTTAATTTCTCACAAGTGAGGTAGTGTTGGCGACAGTTACTTCACAACACTGCACTGTTTATTAAGTGCCTCTGGAGGGCGAAAGCTGACTGGGAACAGTGACGCTAGGGTTTTGCAGTGGTGGAGAAGGCCATACGTCAGAGGCATAATGGCGGAGGCTGGTTGAAGAGGACAGGCACTCAGCAAAGCTGCGCTGTTACCAATTTCTTCGCCCTCAGAAGAAGTCCGCAGTGCCTGAAAATGGCCTGCAATTCTTACGCGGAAATTGAAAACGACAACGAAAGCCTTAAGTTCAGTGGGATTTCATCCGAGGGCTGCAACTCTCAGAAGCAATTGTTGTCAGATAGTATCTCGGCCACATCCAAGCAAAATGGCGAACAAGCTGAATGTGAAGACGAGCAAATGTCTGAACAAGATGCGTCTGAGCGGCGGAAGAGCGGTATGATGGATTTGAAAAGCAGCAGTACTTCACCGTCGACACTTCAGAGACCTGCTGAAGAGTTGCTAAGAAGAAATTTTCAGATTCCACGGAAGATCAAGGAAAGGAAAGGTTGTGTCCTCTTAATACTAGCTAGCTCGCCAGCTAGCATTAGCTGAAGCCTGAAAGGGATTGTCTTTTTCATATTTCACCCTTGGCTGCATGTAATGTTGGCTTTTAAGACGGGACTTTAGTAACAACTGATGATTCATTAACGCCATAACACAGGCCATGCTGCAGAGAACAACTAGTTAAAGATATAGTGTCAGTTGTACAGTTAGCAACCATACATCGCGCTCTGAACTGTTAGCTAGCTAACACTTATAACCCGGTGTGGCAGGTAAATTCGAAAGCAAGAAGCCATGTGAAGACATGACCACCAAGTTCCTTGTCCATGGTGTAGTGTAATTGCCCTTAACACTTAGTATGCGTGGGGTGAAGTTGTACATGCGTTTATGTACACAAATCCACCGTTTTTGCTGTTAAGTTAACGTTAGTTGCCAAGCTACACAAGTTGGCTTACCACTCCTACTTCCTCGGATGCGCGCTGGCTCACCATGCATTAGGCCGAGGCCTCGGTGTTTATTACTTCACCACTCTTACGTGACCACTCAAGACACCCATGGTTCACCCATGTTTCAGGCCTCTTTTTTTCCCTCAGTTTCTTTCTCTTTGTTCACCCAGTCCCTCCAGTTGTCCTCAAGTGTGCCTGTAGCAGTATCCCTGCCCATTTGGAATAGAGGCAAAACTTCTGTTCATCAGAAGTAGTCTGGGTCTGGATGCAAAATGAGAAGTGCCACAAACAGCATGGCATAGCACATAAGCTTAGCCCACACTGACCTGCCTGTAGCCTCAGCACTGTTTCACACTACATAACAGCTGCAGCCCTGCCTGGCCCCAGCTGCCTTGAGTGTCACCGGTGATCTTGGGGGTTAATTGTGGCTTCAGTTGCCCAGTCTTTCCTTAGAGCCATCATTATTATTAATAGCTCATTTCATTCCTTCAACACCATGAAGGGTTTTTGTTACTCTGGAAGCACTCTGTGTGTGGGCTGTTCAGTAGTAAACATGGCCACCCGATCTAAAGCCTTGCATTTCATATCTGATACTGGATTACTTGTGGGTATACCCCATGGTGGATACTGGTACATGAGCGTGTGTAGGCCATGTGATGGTTTTGACATGTCCCCTGTTCGCTCCCTGCGTATGTGCATGGTGCTAGTGCTTTGTGTGCTCTGTTGATTCGGCTCAGAATGTAATGCAATATTTTCAATCTGTCTCCAGTCAGGCTTTAAATAGACCCAGACCGGGTTATGTGGGGGTCCTAGTCACATATCTCGGTTGTTGTCCAAGTCTTGTCAAATAAAACTATATTATTTATTTATTTATTTATTTATTTATTTAAAAAGGGAGAGGCTGGCTTACTGCTTTGGCGGCACAGCTTGAATTGAAAGTAAAAGTGTGTCTTTCTTGAGTGTCAGTTAGTATTTGTCAGTGCAGAGAGAGAAACAGGTTTGTAAGTTATGTCATGTCATGATTCCTAGTGAGTTCTTTCGTCTTGTATGTACTTCCCAAAAGCTTATGTGATACAGCTCCATTGACTTGTAGGGTTCCCATTGTCCCATTGAGATGCAAATATTTGGGAAGTTATTCATCACCACTTTTTCAGTTGCGCTTGTCTTTCCTGAGAAAGTTCAGGTTTAGAACTACTATCACCATTCTACCTACAATCACAATTCCTCTTGTAATACAGGGAGTCAACCGAGACCAACTACTAGAGCTGGAACAGAAACAGTATGACTGAAAAATTGTGTTAGTCAGCTAATTTCAGAAGGTCGATGAAAAACACTCTTGATGGCATTCAAATGTGAGGACATATTCTAGATACAAAATTCAAGTTTTCTGTAGATGACTAATTTATTGTTCTCTTTGGGATGTTTGAAATCTTTCTTCCTTGGCATTATTGTGTTCTAGTAGGTTACTGTTGAAATGCTCATGTTTTTTTTTATTTTTTTTGCCTTTGTTTCAGGTTTGTTCCAGAACCTTTCCCCAGAATCTCGTGAGTTTGATGAACTTGTGAAGCTTCTCTCCTCTTTCTACCTGGAGCCTAACTCGCGGGGGACCTTCACATACACCAAAGCCCGTCTCATTCACAACGAGCTTCTTGAAAAAGAAGTAAGCCTTTGGTCTTATCACTCAAATTCCCACAAACTCTCAGTCCCTGTTGTACACATAAATGCAAAGAGTGGGATTTAACACAAAGGTGGTGCTCTCACACAAAGCAACAGGAACTAGCAAGGTCAGGTTCAGGAATTGATCCCTGGCTGACCGTTTTCTCACGTGGCGACGCTACCGCTTCACCACACTTCCATGTAATGTTGTTTCATTGTATAAACACATTCCAGATCCCACATGCCATGCCATGGTTGGTCATAATTACACACATGGTGTCCGTATCCTCAAGAAAAGACTGAACAGGCTCATCTTCAACACGAGATTGCAGTCTTGAGTCTTAAAACTTAAGACTTCGACATTATGTTACTGAGTAGCTGCAGATCAGTGATTGCCACTCTGAATGGTTTTCATGAAAGCTTGTATCTGCCATAGCAATATAAATGGTTATTATAAAAAAAAAAACACGACAGTGGAGTTTTTATGAGTGTGGTGATTAACATATCCTGCTTCTTTTTTTCCCCTTGTTAGTTCATTGAGAAGAAGAGGGAGCTCAAGCAGCATGGCCGCACAGATGCAGAGCTGGAGGAGTCGTATGGCTTCTTGCTACCGGACAAAGACAAGGTGAGTCTGCTCCCACCTGGGCCAGGTAGACTGGAACGTGGTCATGTCCGGTTGTGTGGACAAAGCACACTAGATGGACACACCAAAGCAGAAGATAATCAGTTATGCAAATCTTGCCACTCAGATTTGCACACATTCAAACACACTTTGAATGTGTTTAAACCATACCACTCACCTGCCGTCAGACTTGTTTATGAGGTTATTTTTTCATCTGTAAGAACTGTGTTATTGTCAAAAGTGTTGTAATATGTTTATGACATGACTTTTTGATTTGCTTCAGTCAGCAAAGCAATCAGAACCACGTAGTGTATTTATTTGTTTATGAATTAAGGTATTGATTTGAAGAGCAAATGTGTGTGCTCTCCAGTAATATCAGATTGGCTTCATTTATTCAAAACTCGACCACGTGCATTAACAGATGTCTCCAGGTGAGTAGCACAAGGAGTGTGAATGTAACCTGTAGCTATCTGTGGCTTTGCAGGTCCAGGCCATCTGTGAGAAAGGCCTGTCTGTGGGACACTCCCGCGTTAGCATGCTGGGCAGTCCCGCTAAAGGTGAGTGTGATCTCCTGAGCGGCTTCACTACTGTGGGGAAAAATAATTTTAATCGTTTTGTCACTTTGATTTCTTATGTGATCTACTGTTAAATGTCCGAGGCCTTTTTCTATGCGTGTTCATCTCTGTACTCAATGTGACTTGTCAGAGAATTTATCAGAGGCCTCTAGGAGTAGTTGGGAGCCAGGGAATGGCCCTGTCAGTGTTACCGGGGGGTTGGAAGTGGACACCATAGGGGCGCCTACGCATAGGCCTTGAATGATGGCGTGAAGCCTTCAAATGCCAGACAGTAATGGTCGTCATGTACGCGGCTATATGGATCTCTTATGTCAAGTTGGCACAAACTTTGTTTTTAACTCGCTTGATGTGGATGAGATGTGTATTGGTGTATTTATTTTCTCAGTCATGCTTGCATGGCTGAAGATTCTGCAAGATTCAGTTTAAGATTGTATAAAATGGTCTGAGTTTTCTTTTGTCTTCAGATCTTGAGGGTGTGACTACTTGATGTTCTCCGGTACCATGATAAAGCTCTCTGTTAAATGTCAGCATCACCAAATGAGTCCGTCTGACTTTACTGCCTTATCAGTTTAATCCTCATGACCCGCCGGCGGGACGGTTACCCCCTTCCCCCACCTCCCCCCCAACATTCTAAATCAATTGTATGCACCATATTGCTATGTAGCATAGTAATGTTATACACCATTTCAAAGCTTTGGCTCTTGGGAATCCAAAAATGATAACTTTTGTCATGTACAATCTGTATAGTGCTTTACATTTTCAGATTAATTTTATTATGTCTCAATTCAATTTGATCCAAAATGCCCCCTCCCCCTCCTCCGCTTTTGGTGCTACCCTGACTTCTGGCTGCAGTGTAGCTGCAGCACCATAAGTAGATGCAACATATTGGGTACTGAAATATTCACAAGAATCCATAGAAATTGAATCTTCATGTTGTATTATCCAATATTAGTTGTACAGATGTATAGTTTATCTTATACACACTCATTGAACCAACAAAGTAAATGCAAAAATAGAGACTTTTTTGTAATTATTCCATATTTTGTGTAGTCAGTCTATATCAGAACACCTGCCATACAATCTAAATAGTCCACAAGAAACCTCAAAGTGTTACCTTTCATTTGAGACCAGGATTATGCTACACAAAGGGGTTCATGTGCAGTAAGCATTTGAGTGTCAGTATGCATTTTGGATAACAAAAAGTCCAATGGGGAGTTTCCATAGGCATTTTACAAAACGCATGAGCATACCTTGGCAAATAATGGTCTAAATTTTCATTCTATATTGATCTACTTTTGCACACAGCCTCACAAGACCTGGTGCTAGGGCTCAGTTGTGTTTCTAAGGGATATCAAGTGACCCAGAGGGCTGAAATGTGGTCAGTTCAGAGATGCTTGTAATCCGGCAGAAAGAAAAAACTATATTCTAGCCTCTGTAACTCTGTATGAGTACATCACAGTTATTTTGACTGTTTCCTACGAAAACTACAGGTTCTCAGCTTTCTATAGAGGTCCAACATTTGATGGTAGGGCCCAAAAGAGGTGGGAACAATGCCCTTGTAAATAGGCACAGTGCAATTTCAGGCAAAAACTTGAAATTTGTATTGAGATCTATGTGGTTATAGTCATTTTTTATAGTCATTTTTTTTTTTCAACACCTCAAAGCAAGGTCACTGGCTTGTCCAGGTAACTACAAGTGTAACCATTGATCTGTAGAAAAACACTGGAACGGGCATCTGTTGTTTAAAAAGTGACATGTTTTTGACAAGCCTGTAGCCCCGCTTAGTAGAACAGCCCTCTGGTCTTTATGGCTTCACCAGTTCCTGTGTGTTGGCAACCTGCTAATGGTGCCCTAGAGGGTTTGATTTCAGCTGTGTTCGCTGAGATGGCAGTAGATTTCCTCGTGGTCAGGGCTGGTCAAAGCTCTGAGGCGAAGTCTGAAATAATCCTAATTGTATGCAGGTTTAGTAAAGTAGTAAAGGTGTGAGGCATGTTCCTCAGTCATTGTATCTGGAAATAAATGAAAAGTCGGCCTGCTACTTAGCACCCTAAGGACGTGTAGAGCTGCTGTTTATTCTTTGTCTTTGCTATTGCATTTGAATCTGATTGTGGAAGTTTTGCACTGTTGCTTGCTCCCGAGAATGATTTGAAAAGCATAGATAGAATTGGATAAAAAGGATGATTGAGACCGATATTCACATCTCCTAACGTATTTTGTATGATTTCAGGTGTGTATCTATCAAGGTACTCTGATCTATTGCAAGTCAATACATTTGAACCCGGAACAACTGGAGAAATCATAGTGTTCAAAATTATGAAGGTAAATATCTCCTGTCATGTCCTAAGGTGAAATGTATTTATTTATCCTGTGCCCACAGATTGCCTTCATGCCGTGTATTCATGTAAAACTGATAAAGATGTCTTCTGTACCCGTAGGGTAAATTAAAAACCATATATGAAAACACACCAAAGAACGCGGTGGACCCTACGCAGAAGTTCGACTGTCACGTGTTCAAGAATGCAAGCAAAGTGGCGTCCCTCTACTCCTACCGGGCGTTTGAACACACTCAGGTATGCATAGGGGCTGCCTGATCCTTTCCTCCCACACGTCTGCATTGAGCCTCAACACACCCTGTCAGCAACTTTGAAGCCTCTCTTTGTTGATCTTGAATTTAGCTGTGCGCTGAGTGAACCGAAGCAAGCAAACCGCTATCTGTCAGCTATCCCTTGCCGAGCCACATGTTTGTGTGTGATAAATTGTTTTTTTTTTTATGTTTATTCTTTTTATTCTTACGCAGCAATACCTGTTTGAGTTTGCCTATGAAGAGCTGAAGACCCGGCCCAGACACGTGTGCCCTTACGCTGTGCTGTCCTTCCAGTACAGAGGAAAAGAAACAGGGGCCTCTCTAAACAGGTATGGCCCCCCAATTGTCACACTTGGGAATAAGGGACAGAACCAAGTACATTATAATGAATGATTGATTTAATTACTGATGAATGTGTTTGTTTTATTTGCTGCTAATGCCCTGCTGGGGCTGTCAAATGAGCCCTTAGCGCTCCTGTATTTGTGTTGTTTTGGGGTTTTGTGTTGATCTTTCTGTAATTGTTTCAGGCTCAACAGCCCCATGAGTGATGGAAACCGAGGTACGTTCTAGACAGGCTCCTTCATAAATATCTCATCTCTACTTGAGTTGGATGTGTAGTGCTTGTTGGTGTAGTTTTTTTTTTTTTTGTGCTTGTTTTTTACTTGGTGGAAAAATCTGTTGTAACAAAGTTGTCAATGATTCAGGGGAAACATTGGGAGTGTTAGATCATTCTTTCTAATTTGACATTATTTACAGTGACTGAACTCTGGGTGATGTGAGCTGCTGGTCAGACACACATTAACAGGCTGTTCCCTTTTTTTGGCTCCTTAGTGAGGCGCAGGTACACAGTCTGGAGTGGGACCCTGGTGAACGAGGGAGAGGAGCTTTTCCAGATTAGCGTCCGATCTTCCAACCTCCCCCTTCTGCCCTTCCGACTGTAAGTGTCTGCAGCATGCACAGACAGACAGACAGAGTTTCTTATGTCTTGCCAATTTTAAGAACGCTGATGAAACAACACATTGTCCAGTTGGTCAACTTTCAAAATTGTTTTTTTTCTTCTTTTGTGTTAGACCTGATAAACTGGACGTCAGCACAGCGATGCACTTGGATGCATTCAAGAGGAGGATACCAGCGTTGCTATCGTGGGACACTTTCTATGGCAAGCGGGAAGGTCGGTTTCACATGAGGCCTAATTGCTGTGGTCTCAGGATGAACACTCATTGTTAACCTGTGTCTGGTCCACTAGATATTACTATTTATTATAGGGCTCTTCACAATGCTAGTAGAACGCTCCATTGACTTGAATGGGATTGCCCAACCTTCTACGGTAAAATAAATTCATGTAATTACCGCTGCAAACATATAATTACCGCTGTCAATGGCAACGGGTTTTGTGCTTTTGATAAGTCTTTCATATCACTACGCAAGGACTGGAACTTCATTCAAACGTGAAAGCAGACGGTTGATCAGCTGTGTTCTAAAGAATGTTTGATTCAAGTTCAGCAGCGTGTGTTGTTGCGAACTATTTGTTTCTCCGCAAATGCCACGATGAACGGTAACAAATAGGCTAGGCTATGTAGGCTATATCGTGGGGAGTTTATTATTTCGTTTTGGCAAGTAGCCGTATAATAAGCGGGATAATGTATAGAACGCCGGTCATTATGGGAAAATAAGTCCCTTCAGGGCGAAACAAGACCCTTCCGCTAGCGCGTCGGGGTCCGGTTCGCCCTGTCGGGACTTATTTTCCCAATAATGACCGGCGTTCTATACATTATCCCGCTTATTATACGGCTACTTGCCAAAACGAAATAATAAACTCCCCACGATATAGCCTACATAGCCTAGCCTAGCCGTTCTATACATTATCCCTTACTTAATATAGTAGTAATGTAGTGTTTACATGTGAATAGAAAGGTCAAATGTGCGCTTATGCATGTTTTTTTTTATTTTTTATTCTTTGGTGGTTGTTGTTGTTTGACTGAGAACTCAAGGCATTGCTGTAAAAGAACGTAAAGATCAGTAAATCTTAAAAAGTGGTTGATATAACAGATGCTTTTATTCAAATGTTAATATCTATAACATATCCAAATGGGCATTATATGCCAGTGAAGTTAAAATATATACTCTACCTGTGAACGGTATGACCTTGTTTTAAATTGACTTAATCTGGATGTGTGTGTTGTCTTTGTGTCTCCATTGCAGTGTTAAAGTATGGCATGTACTGCAGTTTGTTTGAAGTGGTGAGCAAGAGCAAACCTGGCAACCAAAATCTAGCTGGACTGCTACAGAAGCTTGAGAAGGACAAAATAGTAAGACATCAAATTTTGTATGACAACAAAAACCGCTGTTACACGTGTTTGTTACTGATGTGTTAATTGTTTATACTTCTGACTGTTGGATATCACTGTTGCCCTTATTAGCTGGCAGTCACTTGGTCTGTTTCCCAAAGTGTTATCTAAACATTGTTTTTTTGTCTCCAGGTGCTTGTGAAGCCTCTTATGGACAAAGGATTTCTCTTCCTGCTTTCATCCGCCCAAATGCAAATATCAAATGGTAAAAACACACAAGCGCACGCACACATACCTTGACACGCTCTGTGTTATGACTTTCTGGTTTAGGCTGCTCAGGATGTAAATATCATCTCTCTTCCCCCCCCCCCCCCATCTGTGAACTTTAGAGAGGAAGAGTCGAATGGAAAAAGGTTTACAGGCCCTCTTTATCTTTCAAGACCCTAGACTGGGCCCAGACCCCAGACTGACAAAATTCTGTAAGTGAAAGTTTGTCATTCTGTTGTTGCTGCCATGTTGCTGCCATCACAAACGTATCCTTGTGGGACTGACTAGATTCATCATTCTGACGAGTCTTTTTCATTAACTGCACAACTTGTTTCCTCCCCTTTTTTTCCCTCTCTTTCTCTTTTGCTTTCACTCTTTTCTTTCTTTCTTTCTTTCTTTCTTTCTCTCTTTCTTGTTCTCTCTTTCTTTCTTTTTCTTTCTTTCTTTCTTTTTCTCTCTCTCTCTCTCTCTCTCTCTCTTTCTCTTTCTTTCTTTCCCTCTCTCTCTCTCAGCAACCACATGCACGGCTCCCCCTCCTCGAGACCCGAGTGACGGAGTGGTCCTGCGTCGGCTGGAGCCCTTCCTGCCGGCCCTTCACCATGCGCTGCTGCGCCTGCGCTCGCATCCGCCCAAGGACCTGGGGGCGGCCGTGGAGCGCCAAGCGATGGACTACCTGGGCCAGCAGCGGAAGGGCCGCTGCCCGTCGACTGCCTTCCGGCTGCCCGAGTACCGCCAGCACCTGGACGAGCGGCCCGGATACCCCTCGGGGCCCCGGCCGCGCTTCAGCGGCGAGGCCCTGCGCGCCTACCTCCACGCGCCGGCCTCCTACCAGCTGGCAGCCGCCAAGGCCCACGGCCTGCTCAGCGGAGAGGGCCTGGAGCAGCGCCGACCGCAACGCCCTCCGCCCGCCGTGGCAGCTGCTCCGGCTCCGGCTCCGGCTCCGGCTCCGGCAGCAGCAGCGTCTGCAATGGCATCTGCGTCGGCGTCCAGCCTGACCATATCCCCGGCGCCGTCCCCCGCGGGGATGTCTGAAGACCGCAGCCCGGCCTCGGACTGGGGGAGTCAGGAGAGGCCGGCCTCTGCATCAGGGGCCCGAGTGACGCAGGCCAATGGGGGGAGCCAGAGAGCTCCCCAACGCCCAGGGGGAGGGGGAGGGGGGCAGTACGACAAGGACAAGATGGAGAAGCTGCTGCAGCTGATCCACATGCACAAACGGACGCTGCATGGGGGGAGGGAGGACGATGACGAGGGCTGGGACGCCGCCGGACTCAAAAGGAGGTTAGAGGACGAAGGGGGAGCGCAGGCCAGCAAGTACCTGAGGACGAGCCTGCTGAGCAACGGCGAGCCTGGGAGAGGTGAGTGCCAGGGCTGGGATGGGTTGGGGGGACAATGTGGTGTTCCACTGGACAAAACATTTTTGCACTTCAGTTTGAGATATCTAGCTTTAGTTTTGACAACAAGTCACTAGATACTCATAATCTGTCCATTTTCGTGTTTTTTTTTGTGTATATTTTAAACTATTCGGATTCACACCCCTGAAACCTACTCAGGCAGAATGTAAGAATGTTACATTCCTTGCTCCTATTAGTTGTTCCACACTGCTTTGTGCATCTGTTTAAGTTCAAAGAACAATACAAATGCTCAAATGGAAAAATTAATCTTGCCGTTGCGGTTGCCCCCGAAGCCTGTATTCATTATGTTACACTGTTGACACAGTTTATCTGGCTTGTTCCCTTTTTAAAAATGAACTTTTGACAAGCATCTCCAAGTGCTGATTGAGGAAATTCATTCTAGTTTAAAGCCAGGTCATCACATGAGTGCTTCTGCTTCTCATTTATGAATAATCAATGTCACCCCTCCTGCACCCACTTGTTCCTCCAGATGTTCTGGGTCACACTGTACTTTTACTGTTGCGTCATTTATAACAATTTCACCCATGGGAACATCTTTAGGGCTTTCTGGGGCCAGCATAAGTGACTCGGTCCATGTGCTGGCATGCTTAGAATGTCTTCATTCTGTGTCAAACCAGAGTAACTTCACATTTCTGTTTCCATCCTCTCTCTATCTCTCTCTCTCTCTCTCTCTTTCTCTCTCTCTCTCTCTCTCTCTTTGCGCCCCCCCCCCCCCCCCTCTGTCCTTCTTCCCCTTTCTCAGTGCCTGGTAGTGAGGAGGGCGGCTCTGAGGAAAGCCCGTCTCTGTCCCTCTCCATGGTGATGGACAGCATGGGCATCTGTGACACGGACCTGCGGGAGCGCGTGGGCCCGACCTCCGAGACGCACCGGCTGATCAAGCTGCTCATGAGCACGCTCAACCGGGCCATCACTCACGGCGCCACGGGGGCCGAGGTCGCCGCGGAGACCCTGGAGCGGGTCAGCGCCGAAGGGCTAGGGATCGACCTGGGCCTGGGCCGGGCGGAGGCGACGGATCTGGACCTGCGGTCACGAGTGAAGGAAGAGGAGCCGTCGACGCAGGACTACCTAGAGGTCAGTGATCTGTTCATCATGCTGTGGTTGATGGAACAGTTGTAAATAGGCTTGGGGGCGGGCAGCCATTCAGGTCCAAGTGTTTTGTACCCTAAATTGCCAACACTGTCATTTGTCATCAGTGGTTGGTTGGAGAGTTCTTAGATATCTGCTATTACAGCATTGGAAGCTTGGAAAGTTGTAACATTATTATATGTCTGTGTTGGTGTGTCATCAGGATCAGACAGCATGCAGTATGAGCAGCATGGACGTGTGCAGTCCTGCGTCACCCGGAGAGCCTCTGCAGCAGCCCGCCTCGTCCTTAGACGCCCTTGACCACTGGGGTCACTCAGGTAATGGCTGTTTAGGGTCCTGTCCACATTAAGCCAGACATATACAGCGGAGAAAATAAGTATTGAACACATCAACATTTTTTTCAGTAAGTATACTTCCAGAGAGGCTATTCGCATAAAATTTTCTATAGACATTAGTATTAACTTAGCCTAAGAGCCAAGGACCTCTCCAGAAAGACTTGGGAGGCAGCAGGTTCAATTGTTACAGAGAAAATCATAGGAAAATCATGCACTCCACCGCCATGGCCTCTATGCACGCTCACCCCACATGACTCTATTACTGAAGAAAAACATGTCGAAGCTCATTGAATGTTTGCTACACAACATTTGGACAAGCCTATGAAATACTAAGAGAATGTATTCTGGTCAGGTGAGAGCAAAATTTAACTCTTTGGATGTCATACTACACACCATATTTGGAGGAGAAATGGCACCGTGCATCACCCTAAAAATACCATACCAACAGTAAAGTTTGGAGGTGGAGGCATCTCGCTGTGGGGCTGTTTTTCATCTCATGGTACTGGCAGACTTCATACAGTTGAAGAAATGATGAATGGAGCCATTTTTTCTGGGAGAATCTTGCCATCCACCAGAACAATGAGGATGAGACATGACTAGACCTTCCAGCAGGACAATGATCCAAAGCATTCAGCAAAGGAAACTCTCAATTGGTTTCAGAGAAAGGAAATTCAGGCCCTGACTTAAATCCAATTGAACAGTTTTGGAAGTTACCTAAAGATCAGGATTTACAAGAGGGACCCCTGAAATCTTCAATATTAAAAGACTATCTGTTTAAAAGAATGGGCCAAAATCACACCTGAATACTGCGACTGATTAGCTTCATCATAGAGGAAATGCCTTGAAGCTCTCATTATAAATAAAGGGTTTTCTACAAAGTATTTAAGAAATTTCAGTAGGCGTGTTCAATACTTTTTTCCTGTGGCATTCCACTTTTTTACTCATAACTCTACTTATGAACATTAATGTGTGGATTACCTAAGTTAATACTAATGTCTGGTGAAAATTTCATGCAAATAGCCTCACTGGAAGTATACTTACTGAAAAAAATGTTGACGTGTTCAATATTTATTTTCCCCGCTATATATAAAATTATTAGTCTGTTAAGCCGGAAAGCGGTGGATAAATGTGAAAACTCCAGGTTTGCGTTGTAGTAAGTACAGGCAAAGTCCTTTTAGGCAAGTCCCTCCACTCAGCGGCCATATTGCAACGCTTTTTGGGTACTCATCGGGCATCCTATTCGGCAGAAGTGCGCGTGCGCAAGGCTTCATGACACCAACCGTGCTTCAGCGGCGAGTTCACAACACATTATTGGCACGATGACTGCACAACACAGCACACACGGTTTGCAATGTGGATTGTTTTGACCTCGATATTTATATTTACCTGGCTTAATATAGGTCAGATGAATGGAACAATGCAGTTATTTTGCAACACCGCAAGATTATCAGAATGGATGAGGGTGCCGAAGTTTAAATACCAGCCAGTAGAGTGGTCAAAAGAGATAGCAGATAGCAAAGGAAGTGCTTGGTAAGCATGATGAGCATGTTGAGCACCTCTGGCGAGTGTATAAACTTATTACAACAAAACCGAGGATCGATATAAGCCCTTTTCCATCACACGTGTCGCACTAACTTTGATGCGCATTGTATTTAAGCCAATTATTTTTTGAATGGAAAAAGGGCTTGTGATCAGATCAGAGTAGAGGTGATGTGTTTATTAGTCTTAACAGCAGTTGGGAAGAAACTGTTTCTCACTCTGGGGTGCATTTCCCAAAACCATAGTTGCTAGTTAGTTTTCATTGCCAACCAACTAAGCAGGTAGGCAACAGGTTAGCAACTATGGTTTTGGGAAACGCACACCTGGTTGTCTTTGCCTCAATGCTGCATAGCCTCTTGCCTGACGGGGGGGGGGATCAAACAGTCTGTGTGCAGGATGAGTGTCATCCTTCATGACGAGGGAGGCTCTGCTTTTGCACCTGCTGGTGTATATCAATGTGGGTAGGCTGCCGCCGATGGTCCGCTGAGTCAGTTTAACCACCCGCTGCAGTGCCTTCCTGTCTGCAGCGGAGCAGCTGCCATACCACACCGTATGCAGGATGCAGGGTTTGTTAGATGTGTTAGGAGAGGAAGTTTCTTGAAGTTGGGGAGGGACGCGGACGCCCCTCTGGTAGCAAATTGCTCGTTCCACCTTGGAGGAAGTATAAATGAAAATAGCCTGGATTGCTCATAGCAGTACAGATACATGATGTGCGTTTTAAGTTTGTAGTTGACTTTCGTCTTGTCCCTGTGTGTAAACAGAGAAGGGTCCTCTCCCAGTCCCGGAGCGCATCCCCCGCGGAGCAGAAGGCGAGAGCAGCAAAGCGATGGGCCAGTCCCTGGACACCATCGTCCACAACGAGTTCCAGTGCCTCTCGTCCCACATCAAGCACTTGATGGACAGCCAGCACATCTACTACGCCCCCCAGCCTCCGGCACAGCGGCCCGACCCCCACCTGCTGCGGCTCAGCACCACCTTCTCCACGTTCGTGTCTCACCACGTCAAGCCGCTGCCCGTGCAGCCGTACCTCAGCACTCTCCGCGAGCGGATCGGACACCTGGTCGGCCCGCCCAGATCTGCCCCTGCGTCCGGGGTCAAAGTGGAGCACCCGGTCCCCGTAACTGTTACTGCCTCCACCCCTCCCGCAATTACCCCCACACCTGACTTCGCTCTTGCCCCTGCTCCAGGTCCGGTTACGGTTACTCTGGCTCCCACAACGGCTCTACCCCCCGTCCACCCTCCTGCCAATGCCATAGGCCTGCCCCCAGCCGCACCCGTGGTAGTTACCCCATCACATCCTCCTCCCAATGTCTCTATAGGTGCTATTTCTGCCCCACCGGCAGTTCTGACCCCACACCATCCTGCCCCTATTGCCCCAGCGCACGTGGCTCCCCCTGCAGTCTCCACTACTGCAGCCGCTGCTGCTTCTACTCCTCCTGCTGCTGTTGCCCCTGCAAGCTCTTTTACCCCACCAGCCAAAGCCCCCGCAGCTTCGGTTGCCCCGCTGGCAAAGACCTCAAGAAAGCCTCGCATGGGCACCGTCAAAGACCCCCACAAGCCCCTCGCCGCTGCCACGGAGAAAGCCGAGAAGACGGCGGACGTCAAACCAACGGTCTCGGCCCTCGCGCCGGAACTTCCTGTCTCCTCTCCCTCGGCGGTCAGTCAGCCGCAGCAGGCGCCGCCCCCTTCCTCAGATCCTGCCCCTGTCCCCGCCGCCACAGCCAATCCCAGTGACAGCACGAGCGCGGCGAACAGCCTGATCAGTCAGATCAAGCCGGACGTGTTCCTCAGCCTGGTGCAGATGGTGCAGAGGAACACGCTCAAGTTCTACATCCACGTGACTGAGGACGACAGCGAGACTCAGCTCTGCACAGAGATTAAGGTCTGATGCTCCTCCTTTCACTTTCAAATAATGGCTCATTTTGATGATGCACTGACTTATAATACCATGAATGTTATCTCTGCTATTGTGCTGGTATTACATTACCCATTTTGCACTAAGGCAGTGAGGAGAAAACTGAAACGACAAGGAATATAAATTCAAACTCTTGCATCATGTTGCTTTAAGGTCCTGGGAACGTTCTGCATTTTTTTTCTGTTTAGATCCGAATTGTAAAAAAAAAATTATCATCAAAATTCTACAGCTGATGTTTTTAGTAAGGTCCCACCTTTTGAAGGTTTTAGAATATCTTATTGGCATAGATTTTAAGAAACATATTTAAGTTTCTATAACACACAATGCTCTGGCCATTAAATAGCCTTAGTTGCGGAAATGGCCTTAAATTAAACAAACAAACAAACATCGGAGGCACCAATTGTTGAATTACTCCAGTCTAGATTGCGGGCCCCCCTAGTGAGGAATGGAGACCTGACTGGTGGGGTGCGATGAACAGGAGGAAATTTATTTTTTATGCCTATCTTTAATAATGCCTTTCTTTTTTTTGACAAGGCCACACACAAACATAGGAGTCATAAACAGACAGACGTATGGATTAAAACAGCAAATTAGATTCAGCAGATTGAGACGGGAAATGTAACGTGGAACCAAAATGCGAAAATAATATTTTAACGTTACCATTTTGCTGGGGTAATGGGGTCAGGTGGGTCTTGAAAATTCCCCACCTCCAATGTGGGGAATGACAGAAAAAGTTTGAGAACCACGTCTATCCAAAAGTAAGATGCCCGTTTCGAAGTTAACTGCTGATCAAATCGGCCAAACCTCGTCAGTCAATCTGTAACTTATCTTTCTGTCCACAAAGCTTCAACTTATGTTTATAGCCTACTATAGAACTAGGAGCTAGGCTGGAGGTCGCAGTGTTATCAGATGACGTACATCCTAAAACCCAGCGATTAAAACCGTGCATATCAAGTCATATCCAAGGTGATTTTCTGCAGCTCTCAATGTACCTCAGATTGTTTGCACCTCCAACAACATGTTATGAAGTTAGTTAAGACTGATGTATCTGCCTGTCATTGCTGGAAGAATTGTAAATTACAACTTGTCCTTTCCTTTGTTTTCTAACTTTTTAAACAGGAATACTTGAAGAGCTTCGGCAACATGGAGTGCAATCCACAGAGTTTCCTGGAGAACAACAACAGCCTCGACAAGTTTCTTGTCATCATTCAAAATGAGGATATAGCTATGAATGTTCACAAGGTAAATGCATGAAGTCGAAGGGAAGGGAGTGCACGTCCTAATAGTGACTGCAACCCTGAAATGCGTGTGAAGCTGACACATTGGTTCAAAGTTGTTTGTGAGAATTGTATCATCCCCAAATGTATGCCCATATTCCCACTAAGCGATAACGTAGGATCTTGCATTGCCTTACAGGACTCCTTGGGTTAATCAGAGTTTAAGTAGCCTTATAGCATTTGTATGTTTGTTATTCACTAATTATCTCTACATTGTTACGTTTTTTTTTTTTTCTACATGTTTAGATTGGACCACACCATGTTGCGTAAATGTGATATCTTCTTTTCCTATCACTGTAGATCCCTGCATTGGTGTGTTTGAAGAAGTTACCATCTGTGAGTTTTGCCGGCGTGGACAGTCTGGACGACGTGAAGAACCGCACCTATAATGAGCTGTTTGTGTCCGGCGGCCTTATCGTGTCTGATGAATTAATCCTCAACTCAGACTTGATGACACTCGGTGAGTTGCTTGGTGAAAGACCGCTTTGAAAAGTTAGCCATCTCATGATAAGGCCCATGTCCATCTCTGGTCGCAAATATTCAGTAGTGCCAACTGCACGTTGTAGAAAATATGGGTGGGTGGGGGGGGGGTGTTGCATAGTTTTTGCTCCGATGATGCACTGAAGTTGGATCTGCAGCGGAGTTTAAAGGAGAAATCCGGGGAGTTTTCACATGGATCTCCGTTTCTTGAGGTCACCGAGTTGTTAAACAATCGGTTTTGCCTAGCTAGAGTTGCTACAGCCAGCATCTACAGCGCTACACTCTGGCCTGGGGCATGTCTGTGAGCTCCCATGTACATGCCCACAGTACAGTTTTCAACACATTCATTTTAAGAGTATGTCTGCATGCCTGTGACTTTATGACCTTATGGAATATTAATACTGTGTGTGTGTGTGTGTGTGTGTGTGTAGATAAACTGCAGAGGTTGCTGAAGTTTCTAGAGGAGCAGAGTTCCATCTGGCAGTGGAAGGTGCACTGCAAGACCCAGAAGAAGCTCAAAGAGCTCAGCAGGTGAGTTGGAGCTGGTGCTTTATGGCAAACTTGAGACTCCTCAGACTAGAGCTGCTCCCTCTGGGGATCAATACACACAGTAAATGCCAGATCAGCACCTGCTAATGTGATTCACGGGTTCTTTAAAGGCCATTATCTGATTTGCAAGGGAACAGAATGTCCAGTGCTCTAGAGTGGTTTAGACAGACTTCATGTGAGGTGCATTTTCCCCATGGTGTCGTAGCGCAGTGACCGTTGTTAGAGGTCACCTTGAACCCTGTTTGCATGGTCACTGAACCACAATGCCTCCAGGAAATGCACCCTTTGGTAGTCCATCACACTCAGAGCTAGGGCAAGATTTAAGACCGATTCCTCATAATACAACCCCTCAACCCCGATTCCTCATAATACAACTGGTAATGGGTAATAGAAAGTGTTCTGTTGGACTTCATGTTCCTTGTCTTCTTTTGTCCCACTAGGTTAAACAGTGATACGATGAGCATGTTAAACCTGCTAACAACGTATCAGAAGAAGCACTTGGTAGACTTTCTACCCTATCATGAATGTGATGCTCCCACAAAGACCGCCCCTGATGTGGACTGCCTCGTCAAGCTGCAGGCCCATCACACACAACACAGACACATCATCTTCCTCACTGGTGCGTGGCATCACAACACATCATCACAACACACACACGCACACATCATCGCAACACATCACAACACACACGGACGCACACACACACTCACCACACAAATTCACATTTACAATTATTTACATATACCGGTACTCATGTTCGCACACTGTTTATTGGATAAACATTTGTTATCTGTCAGTTATTTATAGACCCTTTCAACAATAAAAACAAAAACAATGCTTGAACGTTCTATTTGGGCCCCAATCTACTTCCTCTGCATTAAGATAACATATGGAATGTTAAAAAGGAAGTCTTGTGGGGCCAACTATGATGCTGATAATGGAACTCTCTTGAAAGGGTCTATACATGTATATGATTGCTGCTTCATCGCAAGAACTGCACATTTTTCAACACCACACATTTGCATTCAGACACCTGACCGGTGATCTAGACAGTACTGCATGTTTAGTACTGGCTGAACCCATTTGGGTATTGATGGTCATTTTCTGACTCAGTCAGGATGATGGTCAATCAGGAAACAGGCTTTATTCTTTCAATGATGCGCATCAAGGGAGAGTGACCAGCTTCACCCAAAAGATTCACCCTTATCTAACGAAACAGGGTGTATTCTAAACTTAAGTAGGTTACAAACAAAGGGGGGCGTGACCTTTTGTTCTAACTCAGAGAGGGCTGATCCTCCTAGACGATCGTTAATCAAGATGACCCCAACTTGCACTTGGCCAAATGTTAGCAGCCATATGGGACAATAGAGAAGCTGTGAAAGCACCCCATCTTTTCTCACCTAGTGTATATACAATAGAGTGTCACATCTGGGGATAAACAATGGTGTCTAGAAAGGCTCCTGAATTCTAGGCTCCTGAATTCTAACCATTCAAGGATAAACTAAGGATACACTGCATACAGACCAAAGACACAGGAGATACATTTGGGTACAAAATCACAAATGAACACAAGAAATGTGCATGCACAGGTATAATGCTGATTCACATGACCATACTCGTTGACTTAGTATGAATGATCACTTAAGTATGTTTACTGGCTACTGAGTCTTGTGAGTTCCGTAGTGAGTTTCGACTGAGTGCCGTCTCTTTTTGGTGTTGTTTGCCCAACAGAGAGAAAACTGGAGATGCTCCCACACTTCTCCAGCCAGGGGATCCTTGTCGCCAGTATTGAAGACATCCTGGACAACTTCACAAGCATAATCAGCTTCAGTCCACCCAAGATGGAGCCGCCCGCACCCACGGCCCCACCAGAAGGTCAGTGTCACTGCGTCAATCCCTGTTTGTCTCCATTCTAGCCATGTCTCCCATTTGTATGACTCTGTTATTTTTAACCTACAGTACATTAAGGATAGAGAGGAGACTGCACGCCATGAACAGTTATACTGTGGATGCAGCTGTTTCACAAAGCGCAACTTAATATAAATAAGAAAGAAATAGCGCAACACTGCTCACTTAATGAACAACTGATCAAGGTCTGACTGACTGAAACGTTAGCTGATTGCTGTTTGTTAGGTTAGTTGTTTTTTTTTCTTATTCATATTAACCTACGGTACATTACCTTTACCTTCTCATTTCTATTACTTTATAGATTGCCTTATTTTTTTCTTATTTTTAAGCACCCCATGTTGCAGTTTGCTGAAACGACTAAATAAATCTTGATTGCTTGCTTGAAAGATTGTTTTATTGACTGATTGATTGATTGATTGATTGCATTACTGTCATCC
Source organism: Alosa pseudoharengus (assembly GCF_046254945.1). Taxonomy (NCBI): domain Eukaryota; kingdom Metazoa; phylum Chordata; class Actinopteri; order Clupeiformes; family Clupeidae; genus Alosa; species Alosa pseudoharengus. Next base: position 30,955,341 of record NW_027468881.1, on the reverse strand, counting down.
AGCACTTAAATCTTTGTGTGTGTTTGTCACTGGGAGTGCCTCACTTAGAGGAGTAAACAGAGTGAATGCATCACCAATTGACATCAGATTGTCAAGGTCAAAGGTCAAGGTTGCACAAACCAGTCGGTTGCTGTGGCTCTACTGGCAGAGATATGCTAACAGCGCCAGAGCTGTGCTAACAAGTCATGGATGTGATGTGAAGAGAACATGTATAGTCAGAACAAAACTGCCCTAAGGTTATTAAGGGTTATTAGGTAAAAGCCTCTGCTGGATGCATACATTTCTTACACATCATCTTAGTGTGGTACATGTAAAACCTCCTATCTTTTAGCATCCAACATGCACATGCACAGTGTGAGAGAGTTCTTTCAGAACCAATGGAGCCTACAGAAGCAAACAACATATCTTTTAGCATCCAACATGCACATGCACAGAACAGTGTGTGAGAGAGTTCTTTCAGAGCCAATGGAGCCTACAGAAGCTAACAACATAATGTTCCTTTTCGAGTCTTGTGCCACAGCTAATATATCTTCGTCTGTCTGCCTTAGCCGAGAAGGAAGACGTGCATGATGAATGTGTAGAGGAGGAGGACATGTCCTTGGACTCAGATGACGAGACGATGGGTATCAGTGAGACGGCCGCGCCCCTCCCGAGCAATGGCCTGCAGCAGCAGCATCAGCAGCCGCCATCGTCAATCCACCCTCCTCCGCCGCAGATGCTGGAGTTCCGGCCACCCCTGCCAGAGATGCCCCCCCTCCCGGACGCCATGGCCCAGAACAGCCCCATGTCCTACGGTAGCTGCAAGATGGACTTTGCGCCCGCCATCGCCCCCTTCCCCCCTGGACCTGAGCTGGGGGACAACCTGGCGGTGAGTTTTGGGGTGAACCCTCACCAGAGCTACTTGTGTCCAGCGCCATCACAGTGGAGCCCCTTCTCCGGTGCCACTGGCTACCCGCTTCCGTCACAGCCCCCTTCCGTGTTGCCCCCCGCGTTACCAGGACAACCCTTCCCCCAACAATCCCCGATGCCAAACCTCAACCAGTCTCCGGCCGTCGGCTCGGATGAGATGGCCCCCGGGGAGGTGCCTCCGGGACTTCCCCAGCCACTGCCCGATGGCGAGGCCCAGATGGGGGTTCCGGCGACGGGTGCGGTGACCCCGCACGCCGCGGGCAACGCTCAGGATGAACAGGGCAAAGTCATGGAGCCGATGGCGCTCCCGTACCCCGACCATGCTGTCGGCCCTCCGATGGGCATGGGGTACGGCTGGGGGGGCCAGATGGGGGCGATGCAGCACAGTTACGGAGGCGGCCCGCCGCTTGGTTCGGTCGGCAGTGCAGACACAGCGGAGCTGGCGGAGACGAGCGCTCCGCCGCCGCAGGGCATGTCCCAGGCGGACACTCTGTGGAAGGCCGGCGGTGCGTGTGAAATGCCTGATGGCCTCACACCGGGGGTACTGCACCGAACCCTCCCCCCTGTGCCCGCGCCTCCGCCTCCCCCCGGCATCGCCATCCCACCCCCTGCGTCGGGCCCACCGCCCAGCCCCTTCCAACACGCCGGAGTGCTGGGTGGCCCGCCAGCCACGGAGAAGAGCTGCGGCACGCCGGGCAGCTCCACGCCCAGCAGTCAGGGCAGCCGGACACCAGTGAGCTCGGGCCCCGACAGCCACCCCACACCGGGGCCTCCGGCCAGCAGGGGGAGCTCCATGCCTCGCACCCTCCTGCCCATACCCGGAGCTGGCGACGTGGGCCACGCGCACGGCCGGGGAGGCGCGACGGGGCCGCCGCCTCCTCGCCACGCCAACCACAGCAGCCCCGGCGGGTACAACGGCAGAGGGGCAATGACTGTTCCGCCACCGATGGACATGCACGGCGGCTTCAGAGCCAGGGGTGTACCGCCCATGCCCATGCGCTCCAGACCCGGGCGAGGACACATGAGGGGGGGGCCGCCTCCATGGGGTCCCCCTCTGAGGGGTGCACCACCCCCACCTCCACCTCCGGACTATTACTCAGATTACACGTACCCCTAAATCACCGCATGGCGTCGGGATGGCCTCAACAGACTACTGGCAGAGAGAATGTACATATTTGACTTTTGAGAGCACATTTGGATTTCACAGAAGGAGGCAGACTAAGAAAAAGGAACCTTGGTCTTTGTAGGAGTTCAGAGGCCTGAAGTCCTGCTGTAATCAAACCTGCTCTTCCTAAACAAGGACTTTTGGGGGAAATAAACAGACCTTGTTCAGACCACTATATTTATATTTGCCAAGAAATGTAACAGCCTTTCAATGTTTCATTTTGTTGCTTCTTTTTGTTCCAATTTTTCAACAAATAGACAAAAAGGAAAAAAAAAAAAACGGTTTGTGAACAAGGAATAAAATCAGACGATATTTTTTTAAAAAAATAAGTGAAATGTGGATCACTCGTTTTAGCATTCTTCTTTTTTTTTTTTACATTCTTGGTTGTAAAAATGTCTATTAAAAACAAGGTTGTATCAAAATGTATGATTTGGTGTCATCTGGTTCATATCACTCTGATTTTGGACATTTATCTGACAGAGGCACTTTGAAGTGGCTGGTATTTTGAAGAGTGGCCAGTAGGGGACACTGTTCTCCTTTGGACATAACCAAGGAGTAAATTCTAATGCAATCCGCTGGCGGTACAGCCTCCTGTTGACTTGCTGATAAAGACTATAATTTCACTAGCTTGTCATCTAGCATGGTATAGGGTCCTAAATTCTTAGAATTTAATCTAAATTTTAGCATTTTCGGAGCATCACTTCAACTTGCTAGCTGGAGGCAACAGACCTGAATTTTGCATTATTGATGCAACAGCAACCAGAAACTCGCCGTGCAGCTCTGAAATGCATTTTTATTCTCTACCTCAGAAGGGCAGTCTTAAGTGTGTTTCTGTGGTTCTCACCCCAAATGAGATAAGCCAATAAACCATGAGTGATGGGCTATTATAAATTCTGTTTCAGCTGAAGACCAGTTTTATGGTTATCTGCCACATAAAATATTGATTTGTCAGTTTAAACCCAGCCAATGCCTTTATATCTGTTTGTTTCAGTGTGACCGTCTCTGGCGCATCTGTTCTTTGATATGCATTGCAAATGACGTTCCCACACAGGCGACGTTGCGCAACCTGTAAATCATCAGGAATGGCAGCTTCCTGACTTCCCTTGTGTTGATCATACACATCGCTACACTCTCACAGCTAAAACGAGCCAGAGGGCTATGACAAAGGTCATGATGTACATTATTTATTAAAATCACTCTTTCAGGGTAAACCTGGAGATCGATCAGATGAGTCCGGCTGTGGCTGGCATTTGTGGAAACTGATCCATTGCATCAACAGCGTTTGTACAATTTTCTTGATAAAGGTCAGCATCATGAACAATCACAGCTTCAAGCCCTGTTCTACTAAATAAATGTCATCTGTAATGTTTGATGTACTTGAAACACCATTATCTGGGAACTGCATGAAAAGTCAGGCCAAAGGGCTGTGAAGATGAAAGGCATGTAGGCCCCCTTGTCCTGCACTGTTTGTTTATTTAGCAACACTCGCTGGGACAATTACTAAACCTAATATGGAGCACAGGAATGATCAGTACATAGTGCATTGGGTAAAGCACTTCCCAGAAGAGGACAATTGTAATCCTGTATTTTTGTATTGATCGAGATTATCTTTCCTAAAGTGTGTTACTCTAATGTGAGGGAGTTGTAGGTGCTGCTTTGAAGCCTTTCATTATAGTCATAAAAATGATAAATACTGAAGAAAAGGGACCTCATGGTTTTATTCGGGTATATGCGTTCTCGACATTCTAAAATGTGTGGTTAGATCACTTTCCTGCTGTCCTTATATTTTCCTCATTTGAATGGATTGACAAAGATTAAGGGATTAAGAACATGTTGAACAATTGTAAAAAAAAGCACCTTGTTTTATCCTGAGGGTAATCTGCTAAAACCTGACCTTTGTTCATCTCTCCTATTTAATGTAGCCTTCATTAGGGTAGGGGGAAAAAAAGGAAAAAATACTCATAACGCAGACGGCCGCGGTCAGATGGAAAGCTTCCGCAGGTCCATGCTGGCTTACACGGCTTCATGTTAGTTGGAAAAGATGCCACATATGCTTTTTACCATTGGCAGGGCTCCAAACTGCTCAAATGCCTGTGCACACACTTAGATCCTTTTAAAATGGTGTATGCATGAGATATATCCTTCTAAAAGGCATAACAGTAAAATGTTGACAAGCAACTAGCACTCACCTTGAAAGCTTTATGAAGGTGAGGCAGTTTGGAGTCATTGAAGTTTCCATTAAGCTAAGTCAGTTCAGCATTTTTCAAAAGCTTCAATGTGCCATAATCATTGTTAAATAATTGAGGGGCTGTCATTTTGGTTCCCTTCTGTCTTATGACAGTCACAGCACAATTATGTTTTTGGCAAGCAGCCTAGACGAGTTGTTCCCCAAATTCAGCTGATACAGAATGGATAGTCAGTTCACTTCACAGGCTGGGAGATGCTTGTCACTCAAGCATACAATTATACATATTAAGAATGATATGTAAACAAATAATCTGAATCACATTCATTGAGTGAATGAGTTTCTGTGGAAATGACCTAGTTCTTTGTTAGTTCACACACAGAAAGAGAATAAGCATAGTAAGCAAAATGTCCCTTTTTTAATTCATGTTTGGAGAATTAGGCTACTGTGGATTAATTCTTTTCTCCAGTGGCGTGGTGTGGCACTGCGGTGGGGTCTCATGTTTTGATGCTTTAATCCTCTGCTGCATAACAAGGAGAGGAAATGAGCATGACTTCAGGCATTGCATGGGGAAATAAAACAATGTTTCTTGTTTTTTTTTCACTTTCATCCCCCATCTTTGATCTTGTTTGAACAACTTTCATTCTCTTTTTACACAGGAATGTCCATGTTGAGCTGTGCTATGGCTGAGCAGCTCACCCTGCCTGGTTGACTTTGCCATGCACAGTATAGATTAAGTACTAACGCTGGATATAGTACTTATTTTGATTGATCTACCACAGTGATGAAATCCTAGCTGTCCATATAATCAAATATATCTCCCTCTGTAGTAGTGCATGATCATTTAATGTTGTTGTATTTTGTATAGAAGCCTCTCTTATGTAAGGGTTTAATCTCGACTCATCATCTAGATTAAGTGAAATTCATATAGCACAAGACAGTGTCTTTAGAAGCTTAACATTAGGAGACCTTTCTCTCTTTCTTTCTTTCTTTCTTTCTTTCTTTCTTTCTTTCTTTCCTTCATTCTTTTCTTCTTTCTTCCACACCATTCTGTGCTTTCTGGGAAAATGTAGGAGCCTCTGCTATGAAGCCCACCATGCTCCAATACAGGATGCTTGAACCATACGCTTTCTGCATGGCAACTGAGTGTTAATAAATATGTTTTATTTTTTTCCACGTCTGTCCCCGAAACCTTAATCTCAAGTGAAGGGTATTTGCTCGCCCCACCTACGGTTCTCCGGATCCTTTTGTCCTGAGTGTGCCTGGAGTCGGTGGCAGAGTGCCATCCTGGCATTTTTTGTCGCTTTGCATTTCTGTGATGTTCTCCTACTCGAATTCTTTCAAAGTGGCCTGTGTGATTAAAGCCAACACAGCCTTTGCATTTGCCAGTGTATTCGTGTTGTTTTGGCTGGGAGTCTTTATATCTGCCTTTTGCACATTTACACAAAAAAAATGAAGATACATCGACTGGAGTGTTAAAAGTATTGAACTGTTGCAACATTAAGCAACCAGGCACTCCATGGACACAAGCTTATGCATAAACAATGCTCTCCATCTCTAATGACATCTAATGGGGTGGTTTTTGAAGTTCTAGAATGTCAGCGTCTGTTGTCTACACGGCTCAGATCATTACATAGGCCTCCTCTCGACAGGGAGTCGACCATCTGAGTGTGCAACACTAATATTTAACGTGACGTTTGAACTATTGTAAAAGGCCACACCAAAGAGCATGAATGTTTTTCAATCAACTTTAATTCATGTAATTCTAAGTGAAGACAGCTTCTCACCAAGACCCTTCTCCACTCAGCTATTTAACTCATTGTTTAAACTCTGTGTCAGAACTGATACTTCACCAAATACACTGCCACTGGGTATAGCTTTTGTCATGTTAAGCTAAAAGCTTGCGTAAGACCTTACACAGCTCTGTTCAGTCAGGATGTAAAATGGATGCATTATAGGTTATATAACTGCTTATTCCTTTTCATCCATCAAAATGGTTGTGTGAGAATATGTTTTTTAATAACTCATATATTATGTAGTATTATTGAATGAATCACAGTACTCTTATTTTTTTATGGGGTCAAAACTATTTACAGATTAGTACTATACATAAGACTATGAACACTTTCAGAATGTGTACCCAGATTCAGTCACGGCATGAATTATTTTTTACAAATTAATTAATCTTTGCTCATAATCCATCTAATGTTGGCCTTAAGAGCTGCAATTGTCATCCTTTGTCTTTGCAATAGAGTCTCAATATTTTTAGATGAGTGGATATCGCCACATGCAGCATTCATGTTGTTTACAAAGTGTGTAGAACTTTAAGGTTTGTCAGTGCACCACATGATTTTGGTACCTTTCCAAAAATGTCAGTAATTCCTTAAATGTTTTCAAATGGTGACAACAACTGGCCTACTTTCATTGGACGGCTCAAAAAACATTGTTCAGGTGTCCTGTCAATTTAGAAGACGCATTAGTTACAGGAGGAGCCAGTCTCCAGTCCCTGCAGACAATGCTGCACTGTAGCGATCCACTGAGTGGCTGCTAGTGTCAGACGTTTGGTCTTCTGTCTTAATCCAAACCAGAAGATGCATTAGTCTTAGAGAGAGCCCGACAGATGTCCCTGTGGACTTGGCTACAGAGCCGCATTGCGCTCGGTGGCGACGGCTGGGTTCAGCCGCTCCGTCTCCCACTGGAACTGGGCCAGCTGCTCCGGAGTGAAGGTGGCCTTCAGGTGGCCGTTCTGCTCCTCCAGCAATGGCTCCAGGAACACCACATGCCGGTCCATCGCTGACGCCGACGACGGAGGAGGAGGGGCTTTCCGCGGCAGCTGCCCACTGCCACCACCGACCAGGGAGGACGGGGCCCCAAAGATAGACGCCAATGTGCAGTGGTCCTCGCGGGAGCCGGACCCTTCGCCAGGCGACGGGGAGCCAGGAGACCTGCAGCAGCTGCATCTGCACGGGGTCAGGTAGAGGTACATGAGGATCAGCACCAGGGTCACCACGCAGCCCAGCAGGGTCGTGTAGCCCGTGTTGAAGGGCTCGTCGGAGGCCTGCCGCGTCGCCACGGTGACATTCACCTCCCGCGACTCGTTTAGCATCTGGACCCTGTCCATGGACGTACACTGGTAGACGCCCGCGTCGTCCAGCTTGGCGTAGGGGATCTCCAGGCTGCCGTCCTGGTTAAGACGCAGGGTGCCGTTCAGGAGCTGCTGGCCGATGCCCTCCGGGTGCGGTGAAGTCCAGGAGAACGAGACGTTCTCGCTACTGCTGGCCGAACTGGTGCAGTCCAGCCTCACCAGCTCTCCCTCGTACACCACCAGGTTGGCCTTGGGTGCAACCAGCGACAGCGCGCGCCCCACCGTGCAGTTCTCAAAGAAGCGGGCATGGCGGAAGAAGCGCACAGATGCCCGCGGGTCGCCGTAGAGCAGGCACCGGTACTCGTCCTTGAAGTCACTCACCGACTCGAAGCCCTTCTGCTCCCAGTGGCGGAACATAGTGTACACGGCGCAGTCACACAGCAGTGAGTTGTTGAACAGGAACAGGCCCCTCTGATGCGAGGCCGGCCACAGCGCGATGTCTTCCACGGGCAGCCGGGCCAGGTGGTTGGAGGACAGGTCCACCGTGAGCAGCTGCGGGTGGGTGTGCTTGCGGATGGAGAAGAAGGGGAAGTCGGAGATGTGGTTGAAGCTGAGGTAGAGGCGGCGGAGGCGACTCAGGCCCATCAGGGCGGTGCTCTCCACGCGCGTGATCCGGTTGTTGAAGAGCAGCAGCTCCTCCAGGCCCGTTAGCTCCAGGAAGTGGTGGCGGCCCACCACCTGCAGCTTGTTGGACGAAAGGTCCAGGTGGCGCAGAGCGCTGGCATTCTGGAAGGCGCCGGGGCTGAGCTGCGAGATCAGGTTGTGGGCCAGGTGCAGGCGGACTAGCCTGGGCAGACCATAGAAACTGCCCACCCCGAGCCAGGTCAGCCGGTTGTGGCTGAGATCCAGTGTCCAGGTGGTGGCGGGAACAGGATGAGGCAATTTTTCCAGACCAAGGGCTCCACAGCTCACAATGTAAGAGGGGCATAAGCACCCAGCGGGACAGGTACTCTCGGAGACTTGAGCCAAGAGGAAGATGAATACTATACACAGCATCAGGCCCATGATCGACGACAGAGATTTACAAACTGCACATAAAACGAGGGTCTTTGAAAAACACACAGCTCCTGTTATCTTCTTTTTCAGGTATTGTAATTAAACAAAGTGACCTCTGTCTTATCACAACATTTTCACCCTGTTTGATCATTACTTTGAACATTCATAGACCAGCTGAAATCATATGCAGTCATACTGAAAATGACTTATATATAAACAAGAGATATGATGGCTTGCTGCATCCCATTATCTGAGCAGTTAATGCTCAGAGGATTAAAAGAAAAAAAGAAAAAAACAAAACAAAGACAAACTTTTCCTGTCACACAACCCCCTTGCAGAGTTTTAAAAAATAAGTGATGAAACATTCAGAGAGACAGCTTCCACAAATGCTCACCCAAAAAAGATCCCCACTCACTCACTGCATGCTTTGTTAGTTCCATTCCCCTCTGCCATTGCATTTGTTTTTCCCACAGGACTTGACTATCAAGAATCCTTACACAGGAGAATTGTCCATGTAAGCAGAAACGGCAGCCTCGTTTTGTTCGGGTTGAAAATCCCTTTCTGGGCTCAGGCACCTTCTGTCCTCTTGTTCAGGTCTTTCACGAGATGTCATTTTTTGCATGCCGTCCCTTCTCTGCAGCATCAGGACCCGTGTGCTCGCAATGTGTGTCCATCCTCCGACTGAGTGCTGAGCTTGGCTGACACCACCACCCGAGCTCCTGTAATCTCCCCGATCCCCTCCTCCCTCCCCGTCTCTCTCTCCCTCCCTCCTTTCCTCCCCTTACGTCCCCCATTCAGGGCTCAGCCCTGCCTCTCCACTGACTGATACAGCCTGCTTTCTCTCAATGGCCATTCCCTAGCTGGACAGTTTCTCCTGATCTGGTCTGTTGCTGTCCATTTTTTCTTCTTAATTATTTCTTTCTCGTTTGCCTATGAACCAGTTATAGCTAAACCACAATTGTATTTATACATTACAATTGTATTTATACATTGCTTATTATTAATTAAAATACACTTCAAAATGTGGACATATATGTTTGGAGTGATTTTTGTATTTAGTGGATGCGCAGTTCTTGTGTGACAGTGAGTAATTTCCCCCATTCCCATGTTTTTCCTCCTGTTGTTCTCTCCTGTTCCTGCTGTGTGTGGGTTTTGCTGCTGTCAGCGTGTTTTGGTCATGGTGAGGCTGACGGCTCAGATTGCTGTCACACTGCATTGGCCTTGCTCACTTAAAGTGACGCAATAGGCCACCGGGGGGCCTCTTCATTCCCATAGCAATTAGCTGTAGGGAATGATGACACCAGCATCCGGAGTCATTATGCACTTGCATGTAATTGGATAATCATCCCGAAACAGGTACATGCCATCCTGGAAAAAAGATAGATAAGTACATATGTTTAACAAAAAAGGAAAAACGTTATTAGGGGGCAGTTCAAAACTAAGCCAACTGGTCGTGCATGGCTTAAAGACTTGTTTCCTATTGTTGTAAGTAGGAGGGCTTAAGAATGAAATTATGTTACGTAATTGGGACTTAAAAATCGGTGTAATACGAGTTCTCTATTTACACAGAGTTTTCAGTGGATTGTGCCAGCTGGGAAGTCACGACAACTGTGAAGCGTGAAATGAAAAGTAATGTTTTTAATATAGATCTGTACCAGTGCCATATAGCTGGGAGAGAGAGGAGAGGGGGTGGGGTGGAGGGGGGAATGGCACACAGTCCTATCCATACGAACCTGCCAACACTAATCCTGGCAGGTTGGCACAAACCAATTGAATAGCGACACACTCCCACACACCACACATATTTTGAAGAAGGCTTCTGATGTTCCCAAAGAGATATGGAAGACAGAGGATTTTAACCCTTAAAAGAGTACCGTCACACCAGTGTGACGGGAATGTTGAGAAAGGAAAGTTCTAAAGAATATCTGGGTTCATTGAATTCAACATAGAATTTTAGAACCTTCAATTGTTGCGGAACTTAGAACGTTCAAAAACCTACACCATGATTCATTACTCCGCCCTCTCCCTCTTCCTCCCTCTCTCTTTCTGACTAGATACTTTTTCAGAACATTCCAGTGGAGAAGTTGATTGGATATGTACAGCCTGGTGCTAGATAGGTTTTGGAAATACAGTTTTGTAATCTGCTGTGGTTGTGTTTCTTTAACTTAAAGCGCTGACTCAAAAGATCAATAAACTATTCTACATCCACAAATGCACAGCAAGCTCTTTGACTATTCTACCACCCACTGCCATTTGCAGAGATTGAACTTCCATTTCATGCATTTCTTTTTATTAGAACAATAAAAAAGGAAATCATACATCTTCATACAAGTTCATAATTTAAGATATGTGAATAATAAAGCAGTGTGTGTTGTGGGCTTATATGGTTTTATTTTTTGGCTGTTTTGTGAGGTCTGGAGTGAGTGGAGCGGTTTCTTCTCATGCACAAGTCACAATTTCCAATACCAATTACACAAGACTTAAGGGGTTAGGGATTTGTGGTCTTCTCTCACAACGCAATCCCTTGTAAAATTGCACGACAAACATTATTGCATTTTAGAACATCATGGTCATTCAGATTTAATGCTCCCAATGTAAACATTCCCATGCACATGGTGCTGTCCCCAGATGGCTTAAACTGCAAGGAAATGGAGACAGATCAATTCTAAACTGCACTTCATCTTATTGTCTCAGACATAATCCCATGAGCTGTTATAGATAGATAGATAGATAGATAGATAGATAGATAGATAGATAGATAGAAAGATAGACAGATAGACAGATAGACAGATAGATAGATACATACATACATACTTTATTGATCCCCAGGGGAAATTCAAGGTCTCAGTAGCATACAGACAACACACACACATTCACTAACAGCAGAAAAAGTAATTAAAAGTATATAATATAAAAACACAACTAAGCAATAAGCTAAGGACAGTAGAAGATAAAGAATATACTAAAATACACTTAACACTTAATCTAAATCAATTCTAAAAACAGTATCCACATAGTGATGATTAATCAATCAAGAGGTGCTTGCAATGACTGAGGCAGGGACTGAGCCTGTGATTCTCTGTGCATAGTAGGTAAGGTGCTCTGTGTGAGTGAGTGCCATGGTGATAGTGCAATGGTGATAGTGCAAATGAGTAAGTCCAACAGTGCAAGAATAAAGTCTATATATCTATATATATATATAACTATTTTAAGAAAAGGTATAAGTGTGGCCACAGTTCAGCTGTGGCATGGGTGCTCTTGGGTGCTCCTTGTTGGTGCCCCCCCAAATCCCAATCCTCCCCCACCTTTCTTAAGCAGCCCTTGCCACTTAATCTACTAACCCCCCCCCCCCCCCATAAATGCACAAATAGGCTGACACCAGACATAATTTCACTGCATTTCTTACTTCCAATGACTATATGCATGTGACAATAAACTTCCTTGTATCCTTGTATGGAGGGAGGGGTTATGCATATGTGCTAATATGCTAATATAGCACGCAAACAGTGAGGCAGAAAGACAGTGGTAAAAAGTGGCTAGTGGACAGACAGTATCCAAACATGGAGGGGGTGAAGAGACATCTTGAGACATGCATGACTGTCCAAGAAATACAGTCTGCATTTACACTGTAAACTTCAGAATGTAGCCTAGTCCTAACATACACCCCTCCTTGATGATAAGTGTTTAGCCTGTGCAATCTGCCTATTTACTTTGAGTGTATTTTCAGATTCAGCTACTCTAATGTCATGTGTCAGTAAAATTCAAAAGAGTAGAGCATAATCACTAAACATATAGTCCTAGGTTTTCCTTATTATTATTATTATTATTATTATTATTATTATTATTATTATTATTTACAGTTAAAAGTGCTTCCCAGCCGCTGGTTTAAAGGATAGGCTATTTTTCTCTTTATTTCTTGATTTTTTTTCTGTCTTTTAGTTTGCACATGAGCCCACAACGTATTTTATGCATTCCTAAAACCCATTGTTTCTAGACTTGACCGTTAGATGACGCTGTTTTACCTTGATAAATAGATGTATCCCAGCGACCACCTCCGCTTCCTGTTTTATCGAGGAGTTCAGGAAAGAGAAGTAATGGCGACGCCAGTGGGGTTGGAGTCCCCCCGTACATTTGTAAGTCGAAAAAACCGAAGTAAGAATATCCTTACGAGGATCAGACATGGGCAGGTTACAGGCCATGGAATGAAACGAGGAACACAGGTAAAGACATCGTACATTTCTCTGTCTTGGTGGCATAATTTCCTCCAGATGTTAAGGCCACTAGCTAATGTAGTTAGCAAGCTACCTAGCTAGCTAGTTTATGAGCCAGTCTCTAACCTTACATAGCTGGCTAGCTATGTAGATTGTGTAGTATCGGTTGCTAACTGTCAGCTAATGCCATAACTAACCGTCTGATGATCATAGAAAGTATGGACCGAAAACAATGTGTAACGTAAACAATCAAACATGCACATGGTCGAAAAGATCTCATGCTCAATGCAATTTATTTACGAAAATTAGTTATGTAACTTGAAGGATTAACCTAATGGGACAAGCTAACTTTTGCTAAGGCTAATATAGCAATCTGGCTAACCCTTGCAAAGATTGTTTTGTCGGCCGGAGATGGCTAGTAGTCTAGGTAGTGAAGTTTATAGGCCTGCTAGTTTATTGGTATGTGTTTGTTGACGCTACGGTTAACCGAGTATTACATATTGTCAAACATCAAGCTCACTTAATTTTGTTCGTCAGCTGACAGAGGCGTGAAAAAGGCATTTCGATTTAACGGTATTGACATGTTTCTCGATGCTTTATCTTATTGGAACAATAGTAACGTTAATGCTAGGCTTGGCAGCTAGCAAATTAACGTTAACGCGGGATAGCAAAATATAGGTAACCTATTTGCTGTTAAACAAGCTTAATCTTCACTGCAATATTTTTTAATGATTTAGCCTAACTGACATTCAGCAGTCAATGAAATGTCTTGGTTGTTCCCTCCCTGGTTACCCTGCTAGATGGCTCATGTATCATTAACGTTATGTTTATGTCATCAAATGTTAGGGGCTAGGCATTTCAAAATTAAAAACAGCTAGATAAAATGTCTATCTTGCAACGAAGTAAATGTTGTTTGCTACTGAGCTCTTCGCCCAGACATGTATTTTGACACTGATGATTTTTGGCCGCTGCTGTAGTGTACTATCGCCTGGATTGACAGTGACAGCTGACACCAGATACCATAGCCAACTCGTATAACCTGTAAGCGAATTAGGATCAACTTTTGTGGTTACTTTATCCTGCATTATCTTGTCATTTGCACTGATATTGTTTCACATATGCACTTATTAGAAGAAGCCTACTAAGAATATTTACATCACTCTGAGGCGTCATAATTAGCTCTAACCAAGTTGTTGGTTCTCACTCAATGAAGGGCAGAGACGAATTCCACTGATCTGAGCAAAATGTTAACTGTGCTGTAAATTAATAGGATAAGTATTCATTCAGACCAGCATTTATGAAACATTTTGATTGTTGTTGTTTCAATGCATTTCAATGCTTGCTTGCTTGCTTATCCAAAAACACTGGAATTGGCCCATCATGGTTGCTTTCCCCAGATCCCGGAGGCGCTCCTTCTGGAGAGGGACAAGCAGGCTCGATGGCAGGGCATTCCCATCCTGCTGCGGAGACTGTACGACAACAGCCGCCCTAACAGTGACATGTCCCAGATTCACAATGTGGTCAAGGTACTATGTGGTCTAGCCTTTCTATACTGACTCTTTTCTGCACTAACAATCTGCAATCTCCCACGGTTCCAATCCAAAAACATAAAATGTTTATTTCAGAAATGTATGTAATTGCTTCTCATGTAGGGCAACACTCATTTAATGCTTATGTAAGATGTGCTTGGCGTGTATGTTTTAACATGTTATTGGATTTACAGGAAATGTCATCACTGCTATCCATGGAGGCCATGTCTTTTGTCACTGAGGACAGGAAGACCTCTCAGGAGTCCACATATCCCAACACTTACATATTTGACCTTTTTGGTGGAGTTGATGTGAGTATTTTCACTGTAATGCTTCACCGTATTCATTGCCAGAAACGTTACTTGTGTGTGTTGTGTAAATTTTGTCTAATGTATTGTCATTAATATATTAGAGACAAACCATATGGCATGCAGCATAAGCTTGGCCACTATGAAAAGTAGCCCCAGTTCAAGTAGATTAGATGCTCATTACCACCATTTTACATTATGATTGGGAAACGGTAGTACAAGACGGAATTGAAATGAGGTTTTAGTTGATCCTCCTCAATAACTCACCTAATCTTGTAAAGTCATTAACCGCTGACCTTACTCTTTGAATTATCAAATTAAAGTGCCTTGCGTCAGACATTTTCATACAAATAGTCTGTTATTGAGGACATTTTGCCACAGATGTTGCTTGTGGTGATCTGAACGTTGATCTTTTCATGATGATGACAAGTCATTGACTGTTGACCGAGCGTTTTTTGTTGTCTTTTTGGATAGTTGTTGGTGGAGGTCCTTATGAGGCCTACGCTTACTACTCAGAAAGATACCCCTAAGAGTAAGTACTAGTTGTTTATTTCTTCTCCTTATATTAGTAGTTCAAATTTCTTGTTGAAAAGGCCTTTAGAATTTGACCGGTGCTGATTTGTAGCATACGTATGCATTTTTTAACATTACAGTGAGTGACGACCTTGTCAAAGATTGTCTGAGTGTCCTCTACAATTGCTGCATTTGTGTAAGTACACTTTCACGCTCCAGTGGTGTGAAGTGAATTTTACTTTGCATAACTATGATTTTAAGCTTTAGTTACTAAGAACAAGATTAACATCAGACCTGAATTCCTGTAGAGCTCCTTGACATTTAGCAGTAAGATTTCCCGATTAAACATCTGCCTTGGCTTGAGCAGAATCGCTGCTTTTGGTGCTTATCCCAGAATGGCTTTTTTTTGTCCACTGCAGACAGATGGGATCACAAAAAGCCTTGCGTCACGGGACGACTTCATCATGTTCCTCTTCACGCTCACGTCCAACAAAAAGACCTTCTTGCAAACGGCCACGCTGATCGAGGACATCCTTGGAGTCCGAAAGGTGAGGGTTTGTTTTTTTTTGCAAATGATGAGTGCTGCCAAAGTGCTACCATTCCTATAGTAATTACTTCAGGAATTACTCAATTCTCAAGCCAAGATTTGCATAGTAATAATAATAGTTATGATAATAATAGTAATAATAAGCTTTATTTGTATAGCACCTTTCACACACAGAATGCAGCTCAAAGTGCTTTACATTTGGAGCATTTAACACAATATTAAAGAGACAAAACAATTGAATAATAAAAACAAACAAACAAGCAAACAAAACAATTAATAAAACATCAGAGATTTATAATGAAGTAAAAATGAGAATTCACAAGATGGTAAGGAGATAGATACAACAACACATACAATACAATGAATGCAGTGAAAATAGGAAGACCTATTTACGCTTTTGTCCAAAGCGAAATAGCAGCAGTAGAATGTAAATTAATGTGAAGAAATAGGCTACAAGATAAAAGTGAGGCAACTACTAGTTTTGCTGCCATCTTCAAATGGATTTTGACACTCTATGGTCTTGTGGAGGACAATTAAAGCTTTTATCAGTGTCAACTGCGCTGTTGGTGGTGTTTGCAAGGTTTTGCAACTCTCGCTGGTAGATAGCTTGGGCCATAACTCCAGTTTTGTGCCGCTCTAACACACTCTGGGCCTCCTACGCCCTCTTCCCTGCTCGTCAGGAGATGATCCAGCTGGAGGACATCCCCAACCTGGCCAACTTGGTGCAGAGCTTCAACCAGCAGCAGCTGGCCAACTTCTGCCGCATCCTGTCTGTCACCATCTCCGAGCCGGACGTGGGTGCCGACGACAAGCACACACTCCTGGCCAGGAACGCCCAGCAGAAGGCCAACGCATGCCCGTCCCGTGCCGAAGTCAATCAAGGTAGATGACCACCTCCATGGGCATTCCCCAGACCAAACTGTGGACTAGGCATTGTCTGTTTGTTTTGTGTTTTGTGACCGTGGGTATAAATTGTTATGCAGTTTGTATACTAATAAAATATGTAGAGTAGTCTGCTGCAAGGATATGATTTAAAAAGTAGATAACAGTAGGACACTTGGTCCCTGGTCGAAGATAGCCTTGCTAGTCAGATAAACACTTCAATACTTGATGTGCGGCCAGTTGTCACCATTGACACTGAATTTGTTTTTTACGGTATTATTGTAATCATAGTCATGATTTTCAAAGGGAAGTTTATCATAGTCATGTTTGATAGGGAAGTTTATTGCCGTCATGGCTTGTGATGCTGTTCCAAGTCAGGCTTTATGTATGCCGAAACATTTTAATATTACTGTTTGCGTATTCTAATGGCTGTTCTTCCTGTCGGCTGTGCCCTTTGGCAGTGACCTTGTTGAACATCCCGGGCTTCATCGAGCGCCTGTGTAAGCTGGCCACCAGGAAGGTGTCCGAGGCCACGGGCACGGCCACCTTCCTGCAGGACCTGGAGGACTGGCACGCCTGGCTGGACAATGCCCTGGTGCTGGACGCACTCATGCAGATGGCCACGGAGGAGGCCGAGCAGAGCAGCACGGGTGAGGGACCGCTTCAGCTTAAACCTACTGTCAGGGTTCCCAGGGGTCATGGAATTTCTGGAATATCATGGAATTTTAGAAAGTCTATTCCAGACATGGAAAGTCAGGGAATTTGATCATTCTTGAGCCAAAAAACATTGGAATATCAGGGAATTTTGTTGTAGCAGTTTAAATTTACAAATTAATACGGATATATTTCCCAGCAGAATTGTTGTATATCTGGTTATTAGCTGTTTGAGTAGTTGTAGTTAGTCTAACTTTGTTTATTCAATGCCCATTTATTCATCTCCCACAAAAAAGTAAAACATTCATGAACGCTCTACAGCTGCTCTGAAATCTTTGGTCAGTATATTTGGTTGGTAATTGTACCATTCATTATATAGTAGGTCATTGAATTTCAGTTTTTTTGTCAGGGAAAAGTCATGGAATTTTACATTTGACTTAGAGTGGGTTAACTGTAATATTTATTTTATTTTCATTTGTATTTATATGTTATTATATAACATATTATATATGTTCATTTTGATATATATATATATATATATATATATATATATATATATATATATATATATATATATATATATATATGTGGCAGCTACACAATATATATTTTATATATGTATGTATATATATAAATAAAAGATATATTGTGTGGCTGCCACAACATGCAGCATGAACCAGACTGACACGCATCCAAAAGATGAGTTATTAAATATTTCTTGGAGGCACTGGAGGTCACTGGAACAGACAACACTAAGTGGGTAATTCCACTACTGAGGTATTTCTGACTTGACGGTTTGATCAAGGCCCATGTATTCTAGTAAGTAACATGGTGAATTTCTGAACTGAAATGGTTCAGTTATTGTAAAAGATAGATGTATGTCTATGCAAGCCTTTTTCAAAGACGTGGGCAGTTCATCAGCGTGACTCCTGCTGTAGTAATGGTGCTGACCCGTGTCTTTGTGTTTCTGTCCAGAGTCCTCCGATGAGAGCTCGCTGACGGCCAGCCCGCTGGGCCACCGGTTACCGCAGTCCATGAAGATCGTCCATGAGATTATGTACAAGGTGGAGGTGCTCTACGTGCTGTGCGTCATGCTCATGGGCAGACAGAGGAATCAGGTGAGGGTAGCAGACGTGTGACCAGTGGTCAGTTGAGTCAGTGACCATCGGTTGGCTTTTTCCATCTGAGATTAGACTAGTGACCAAGTTGATTTAGATGGTCCGTCACCAGATTGTTGCCAGTTGTGTTTTGTGACCTGGTGCACTTCAGTATATTCTCGATGTTCTTGGTTCTGTACTTGCCAGATATTTTGGTCCTGGTGAATCAACTGTATTTCTACTGTTTTCCACCGGTTCCGTTTGGAGTTCCGCGTATCTCTGACATGTTGACAGAGCCGATGGCCACAACTCGTGTCAGTGTTTCCTCTTCCACCAGCTGCTCAGCAGCGCGTTTCAGAAGCGTAGCAGAATCTATGCCCTGCTTTGCTTCAGATGCGCACCAAGTCTATTTTTACGCATTGGGACGCATCTGAAAACACCACGCAGACGGAGCCAGTGGAAATGAGGTGGTAGTCTGCCTGTCAGTATATAGTCCTCATGTCGTGAACGTTGTGGTTCTGTTGAACAGGTTCACAGAATGCTCGCCGAGTTCAAATTGATTCCTGGACTTAATAACCTGTTCGACAAACTCATCTGGAGGAAACACACGTCCAACCATGTGCTGCACGCCCAGAACCAGAACTGCGACTGCAGCCCAGTAAGTCACCTCTTTGACCCGTGTTGTCATTAAAAAAGCTGAGCCAACCCAAAACAATTATGGATAGGCTGGTGATACAAAGTGCTCAATTGTAATCCTATTCTTCACTGAGACTGTAACTGAGACTAACTTGTACAAATACTGTATTGGTAAATGATCTCTGATAACATGATTTAATGATACATTCATGAGCATATTTACCACAGGTTTCTGTACTACTGTTTACCTCATTTAAGGGCTATCATCATTGTAAAAGTGCCCTTTATTTGTTTTTGTAAAAGGTTGATAAAAATGTAGTGGAGGCTGTAACAATACCCAGCCTTAGTCATAATAAGGAGTGGTATGAATTAAGCCTTATAAAAAAATGCGGCCTGCCCCTCCTTCCCTATCAGGAAATCTCCTTCAAGATCCAGTTCCTCAGGTTGCTCCAGAGCTTCAGTGATCATCACGAGTGAGTGTTGTCGGGTTTTTATTGATTGATCTGAATGAGGAGGAGTCACTTTGCTCCGAAGCTAAATACTGTTCGGTTCCAACTAAGCTCTTTGTGTTTTTTGCTGTTATAACATTATAATACTCATGTTACAATAATTTTAATCATGCTGATTTTAGTGTTGTTATAATGTTAATCAGGCCTTAAATTTTACTTTCTATCGGTTTGCCACTGAGAGGAAAAAGTTGCCAATGTACTGCCTGTAGTGCGTGTAGCTTAGTCTCAAGGCACTCAGACTGCATTTACACTGGCAGGCCTTGATGCAAAGCCTATATCCTATTTGCCTATTTGGATTGTTTTGGACTGCATGTTTACATCTATGATTCAGTGGCCCATATCAGATGTGTGTTCACATGGTTCACTAATTAAGACTTGAGACAACCCACATGCGCATCAGTGGGATTTTGGTCACTGAAATAAAAGCAAGTCTACAGACGGCACTGCAAACACACAAAATAACACAAGCTTTGCATTATTAAGCTATTTCAGTGCCTCGTTTCCGGAGTATCTTGCGAAGTCTACAAAATACCGATTTTATTTTAAGACGAAAAAGAAAGTGGAGAGCCCTTATTGCAGCTTTTCGATCATTTTAAATTCACCGTTCTGCCAGTTGTGCATGTGGAAATAATATTATGTGTAATGTAAATGCAAAAAGGCATTTTCAACAATGTGCAAGCTAAAAATGACAGGGAATATCCAATTTGCCTGTTTAGATGGCATTGGCACATATCCGATTCATATCTGATTTATTTTTTAAGGCCTGAAACTGTTCAGGAAAATATAGAAATCCATGTGCTTTTTTCCTCAGAACTAGGAATTGGGTCACATTTAAAGGGACACCAGGCAACGTTTTCGTGTTAATTAATCATCTTCGTAAGTCGGTATATGGTTAAATGACTCATTACGGGGCGAATGAAGGCTCTCTCGCTTGCCCCTACTGCCTGTAGGAAGAATATCCCACTTGCAAGTTCGGTGTATCCTACCCGCCGACCAAAGCAGGATCAGTTTACAGCACAGAGGCAGGCAACGCTAGAGATTGTTGCAAACGTGTGTATAATGGCAGAGCCGGCGAAGAAGCAGCGAAAACCCTTGACGGAAGACGCAAAGAAAAGGAAAAGAGCTTCAGACCGAGCGAGGGGGAGTTTCGTAGAGAAAAAGCATCAGGCTTGCCTGGTGTCCCTTTAACTTACAGTGTAAACGTAGCCTCAGTCTCAGACAAGTTTCAGTCATGTAGCCCATCGAGTTTCAGTGCTCATTTAGAGCTAATTGTGCCCCTGACCTATTTGTAAAGATCGCAGATTTGACTGCTGTTCAGGTAGGGCTGCACGATTATGACCAAAATGATAATCACGATTATTTTGATCAATATTGAGATCACGATTATTTATCACGATTAAATTTTAGTGACAAAAATATTTTTTCCCTAAACATATTGGACTTGCTATCTGGCTCACCCAAATTCTTCCCCTCACATTTACTCCCCTAAATTACTGCAAATATAGATTTGACTGCGACTTCCAAACAAATGTTTTGTGCGTGCTACTTTGTTAATATTTGGGAAAACGCCCACCGGGTATCCTCCCAACGCTCCCCATTAGCCACTTAGGCTCTGCTTCGTGTTCATGAGTTTACTGTAATCGTTAGTCCAGGGGTGTCCAAACTTTTTGACTGAAGGGCCACATTGGGTTTTGAAAATTGGCCAGCGGGCCACACACTAATAATAATAATAATAATAATAATAATAATAAATAATAATAATAATAATAATAATTTTTTGTATTATTTAAATGACAAAATAATTTTGTTGTAGAAAATTAATTTCTTAAGAAATACTGTTAATTTGATGCTGTTTAATTCATTTATAAATAGTGCACTGTCACTTTAAGACTCTTTGCCAGCTCCACTCAAATATAGCCTATGGCTAGTGCTGTGCCTATGGCTGTGCCCTCTCACAGTTTATAAATGGTCAGTAGTGGGAACTACTGTTGCCATCGCCCTCTCTCCCACGCTCAAATGTATCTCGATGTGACAAGCTGTTTTGACATTGACATTGTAAACGTTCTCTAAGAAGAGTGTAAAGCAGTTTGCAGTAGCCTAAAGTTAACCACAACGTCGTCTATCGCTGGAAAAAGATAGCGAGCGGCCTATGATAAACTAATAAATGCTCGGCGGGCCGGAATAAAGTGCATGGCTGGCCGCAGTTTGCACACCCCTGGTTTAGTCATTCGTTGATATGTAAAACACTGACGTGTAGGCTACATTTTCATTATTGTTCACTCATTTTGAGTAGGCTGTGTCTTGAAACGCATATGCATTGTAGGTTGCACATGTAGCTTATAAAATACATGAATAAAATTCACGGATCCCGTCGTTAGCTCAACTCTTATTACAGTATAGGCTATCGGAGGAAGCAAACAAGGACTAAAAGTTAACGTGATAAAAAAGGCATGTGTGGTTTACGTCATGTGATGTGTTTCACGGTATGAGTTGAGAGCCCTGCTTTGCTTATATTTTTGGTTATCTTAACTTGCCTGAAATCCGAAATATTTTCGAAACAAATGATCCGCTTCGAGGGACAAGCTCTTGGCCTTCTGCTGTGCCACACATTTGATTTTTGATCGTCGTTTATTGTATAGTCTAACTAGCCAACTAATAGTTAACATAATGTCACTAGTCCACAGTGCATCAGGCTGAGCAGTGCAGGGAACAGCTGTCATTGGTTGGCTGCATGCAGGCACATGGTCAGACAGGTTTAAGGAGCGCTTGATTTGTGTTGTAGCGGAGCGTTCTATGGGTTGCCAGGTTGGTTCTATGGGCAGAGCACGCATTTGAAATATCTCTCGATCACGCAAATTTGATCGTGGGAAGCAAAAATCGTGATCGTGATTAAAATTCGATTAATTGTGCAGCCCTATGTTCAGGTCAAAACCGTTAACCTTGTATCGTATGAGCCTGTGTGCGTCCTGACATGCCTGTCCGCTGTTTGACCTCGTTTAGAAACAAGTACCTGCTCCTCAACAATCAGGAGTTGAATGAACTCAGCGCCATCTCGCTCAAGGCAAATATTCCGGAGGTCGAGGCGCTCGTCAACACTGACAGGTACAGACTAATTTGCATACAGTTTTCTCAGAAGATGTTTCTGTGTTTTAATGTTTCTGTGTCATTAAATAAGAATTTGCCCTGTCTGGTTCGCTAGGAATCTGGTTTGTGACGGAAAGAAGGGCTTATTAACGCGTTTGATTTCGGTCATGAAGAAAGAACCAGCCGATTCCTCTTTCAGGTAAAACAAAAACAAAAAAAACATACTTGTACAGTTTTAAATAGTCGGTGTTTGAACAGTTGTACCTTTCTCTGAATTCATCTTTTATACTATTATATTAATATAGGGCAGAATTTTATTCTTTTTCTTATGTGTATATATAAACTCACACTCTCATTCACACATATATTTTAATTTGCCTTTCCTCTTTTCCCCACCCCACTGTGTCTGTGTGTGTAGATTCTGGCAGGCGAGAGCGGTGGAGAGTTTCCTGCGAGGGGCCACCTCGTATGCTGACCAGGTGTTCCTGCTGAAGCGAGGGCTGCTGGAGGTATGCCCACTCTGGCCCTGCTCTCTCTCCCCGCCACTCCACACTCCGTGCTCCGCAGGCTGGCAACCATCACATGACTGCCATCTGCTCACTACCTGATGCTACATACTCGTATTTATTTGGTCTCGTTAATCGTTAATGTACTCTATCCTCTCCTTTCTTCCTTCCTTCCTTCCTACCTTCCTTCTTTCCGTCCTTTACTGTATGTGTATCTCTCTCTCTCTCTCTCTCTCTCTCTCTCTTTCTCTCCTTGTCTTTCTGTCCCCCCATCCCCCCCCCCTCTCTCTCTCTCTCTCTCTCTCTCTCTCTTTCTCTCCTTGTCTTTCTGTCCCCCCATCCCCCTCTCTCTCTCTCTCTCTCTCTCTCTCTCTCTCCTTGTCTTTCTGTCCCCCCATCCCCCTCTCTCTGTCTCCAGCACATACTCTACTGCATCATTGACAGTGGTTGTAAGTCTCGTGACGTGCTGCAGAGCTACTTTGACCTTCTGGGGGAACTCATGAAGTTCAACCTGGACGCCTTCAAGCGCTTCAACAAATATGTCAACACAGAGGAAAAGGTAAGCTCTGCCCCGAGCCTTGATTTACACCGTGGACGAGGTGTTACATTTCTCAGTACAGGTGTGATTGTTGTTGTGATTGTTGTTGACGATGCTTGTTTGTTGTCCAGTTTCAGATGTTCTTGAACCAGATCAACAGCTCCTTAGTGGACTCCAACATGCTGGTGAGGTGTATAGTTCTCTCGCTAGACCGCTTCGAGAGCCAGACCGATGACATGAAAGGTATGGCATCTATTCAGAGCATTTGAAGCATGCACCGTAAAGATTTCCTTTTGTTTGTTTTGTGGTTACAGTATAATGAATGGTTTTTTGAAACTGTAAGGCATTGACTGAAGGCTGTTCTGTCTTGCACGTAACTGCTTTTGAAATATGCAGCTTGCTTAAACACGGAATTAAATGCCCCCCCCCCCCCCCTTGTTATTCCTATGCCTCCCCAGTGGTAGAGATGTTGTCAGAATGTTTGCTGCTCTCCTATATGGCCCGTGTGGAGAACAGACTCCTCTTCCTCTTCAGACTGGTCAACATCATCAACGTGCAGACCCTCACTCAGGTGACGACCCCCACCTCACACCACGCCTTGCTTTTACCTGTTCACTTTGATTACATGCTGGTGTTTGGTCAGTTGCAGTATGCCCCATAAAACATGACAATGGGTGTCCTTACACTACTTTGGGTGGTAGATCTATGGGTTTACTTTCCATGAGGCACTACATAGAGTTGCAGTGCACTTTCATATCTAAGTTGGATATAGTACGTGCTCACTGGGAGTCCAATGGTCAACTTGGCTACTCATTGGCAGGTAGAGGTTTCTATTTAAAGCACTCTGCTGTGATATCATATTCGTCTGTGACAATACCTACCTCTGTAATTCAGAGTGGCACTCGTTTTGAGTTACAAAAATCTCAAAACTTACTCCACTCAATGCATACCTGGCAGCAGTGAACATATTCCTATTTAATTTGGATTTAAACTTTTTATTGTTTATTTGTTTACAAATAAAAGTTTAACACTAACCTTAGCACTCCTTCTGAGTTGTAGTGGACCTCCCTGGTCACATCACTATAGAGCACACGCTCACACGGAGTGTTTGCTGCTCCTTTACACACTGTCCAGCACTCACATGTCCTCCTCCTCCTCCTCATCTTCCTCCTACTCCTCTTCCTCCTCCTCCTCCTCCTCCTCTTCCTCCTCCTCCTCTGTGTGGCCCTCAGGAGAACGTGAGTTGTCTGAACACCAGCCTGGTGATCCTGATGTTGGCGCGCCGGCGGGGCAAGCTGCCCTTCTACCTGGGCGCCTTCCGCGAGAAGGAGTACGCCGACAAGTACCCCGGCTTCCTGCTCAACAACTTCCACCACCTGCTGCGCTTCTGGCAGCACCACTACCTCAACAAGGACAAGGACAGCACCTGTCTGGAGAACGTGAGTGGGCCAAGGGGCATGGCATGTGTGCGTGTCCACTGGGTCTTAAGGGAGCTCGGAGCTTGTTTTCTTACATTGTTTCAATACCTGTGTGGGGACCGTGTGCGTTCCTACATTGACGTGTAGGCGTGAGCATTCCAAAGCTTCAGTGTTATGCCTGTTTCTACCAAATCCAACCGTCTCTGTAGCGCCCTGGTTGCCACGCTGCTTTCAGGTGTGTGTGTGTGTGTGTGTGTGTGTGTGTGTGTGTGTGTGTGTGTGTGTGTGTGTGTGTGTGTGTGTGTGTGTGTGTGTGTGTGTGTGTGTGTGTGTGTGTGTGTGTGTGTGTGTGTGTGTGTGTGTGTGTGTGTGTGTGTGTGTGTGTGTGTGTGTGTGTGTGTGTGTGTGTGTGTGTGTGTGTGTGTGGCATATTTGAAGCAGAGCAGTGAGCTGTGTCTGAAACGTGCCATTGCGCACTTGGTAGAATACTGACTTCCATGGTTGCACTCAGCTCCAGCACTGCGGCACAGATGGACGTGACTGAATGTAGGACTGGGCCTCACAGGGGGAAAAAGAGGGGGTGCAGAGATGATTGATGTAAAAACTAGATTAGCAGGCCATACATACTGTGTAATACAACTGCTACAATTGCTCAATTACCGTAGTAGTCACCTATTACATCCATCAGCTATTTTGATAATCGATTAATTAATTATTCCAATACTACCTATCTATAGCCCACCTATACTATATACCTATAGTTATGTGTTGTAAATATAAAATGTAAATCAGGTTTGTAGGGCAAGTATACTTGCGTATACAAGGAATTTGGTCTCTGCATTTATCCCATCCGTGAATTAGTGAACACACAGAGCACACAGTGAACACACAGTGAGGTGAAGCACACACTAACCCGGAGCAGTGAGCTGCCTGCTACAGCGGTGCTCGGGGAGCAGTGAGGTGTTAGGTGCCTTGCTCAAGGGCACTTCAGCCATTCCCACTAGTCGGGGATCGAATCGGCAACCCTTCGACTCCAAGCCCGAAGCTCTAACCAGTAGGCCACGACTGCCCATACAATTATCAATTAAATGATCAAGTATCCCCATACTACCTACCTATGCTATATACTGTACCTATAGGCTTCAGTATGTGTTGTAACCCTCCCCTCCCTGTCCCTACAGAGCTCCTGCATCCCTTTCACCTACTGGAAGGAGACTGTGTCGGTGCTGCTCACCGCTGAGCGTTCCTCCGCCTGTGCCATCGCCAGCTACATCGACGAGGCCTACATGGACTTGGACAGAGACTTCCTGGAGGTCTAACCTCGCCTGGACTCCCCTGGCTCCCTCCCTGGGTTGTTCAGGAGGAGAGAGAGAGAGAAAGAGAGAGATGTGATGTTGCCAGGCAGACTGGCCAGGACGGAGCGGTCAGAAGAGAGGGCTTTGCACCAGGCCCTCAGACATACTACAGCTCTGAGGCCAAGACTCTGGGGGATGCTCTTCAGGGATTTATTGCTGTATAGCGAGTGGGTGTGAATGATCTGTGTGTGTGTGTGTGTGTGTGAAAATGTTGAGCAACTGCTTATGCGAGTGTGTGTGTTTGTGAAAATGTTGAGCAACTGCTTATGCGAGTGTTGTGTGCGTGAGTGTGTGTGTGCGTGAGTGCTTTGTAAATCTGGGTGTTTGGTGTTGTAGATGACTGCGTGTGTGTGTGTGTGTGTGTGTGTGTGTGTGTGTGTGTGTGTGTGTGTGTGTGTGTGTGTGTGTGTGTGTGTGTGTGTGTGTGTGTGTGTGTGTGTGTGTGTGTGTGTGTGTGTGTGTGTGTGTGTGTGTGTGTGTGTGTGTGTGTGTGTGTGTGTGTGTGTGTGTGTGTGTGAGAATTCACAGCAGCTGTGCGAATCTACAGTAGAGATACTGTTGATCTAACCCTCCGCCAAGAGAGCGAGTGTGGAAGATTCCTCTCACTAGCGCCCCCTACACTGTCTGGGCATCAGACTGGGTTCCACCCCATGGTGTTGGGGTGGGGCCGGGGAGCAAAAAGGACTAAAAGAAGCCTACTGTCCTAAAACCCACACCACCACCACCACCACCACCACCACCACCCTCACCACCACCCTCCCTCCTTTTGAAAAGAACAACACAAAAAAACGAATGATTTCAGGGACACTCTTGGTTGTTTTATTGTTGGTTTGCTTAGATTGAGTACAGCCTATATATTTAAAATATCTTATATATGCAACTCATTCACAGATGGACAGATTATTAAAAAAGCAAAAGATCTTAAAAGTTAATAAAGATGATGCAGTCGTCACAAACATCTGTCACAATCTGTGTGTGTGTTTAAGGAGGGCGGGGGGGTGGTGGTTGTATGTTTATGCGTCTGTCTGACTGGTGTTTTAAGATATGCTTAAAAGGCCGTTCACACCAACAATGATAACTGTATCAATAACAGCAAAAAAGTATCTTTCTAGCTAATATGAATGAATGACACGTCCACACATAAACTATAACGATAACAATAACTCCATGAATAGTATCGTTGGGGGATCACTTTCAGAGCGATTTTGAAAACGATTAAAAGCTGACTGCCAATCAGAATCCATCAAACTTTAGAGAGACTCACCCTAGTGTTGGTCAGTGTGGACACTTTAATCGTTCTAGTTATCGTTTCTGGTGCAAACGGCCTACTTCTGTTTACACACATCTCTGCTCTGCTGTATATTGTAATGCAGTAGAAATACGTGGTACAGTGCCTGAGATTTCTCATGTGAACCAAAAATGATAAATAGTCAGATGGTGAATACAGGGTTTATTATTTGTTCATGGACAGCTGGTGAGGGGTAAATATTTGCACTCTGTTTGGTATGCCTGCAAGATATTTCCCACAGCACAATACAGATTTTGGTGACCTTTTGTACCACATGATACTGTACCCATGCCATGAATGGCATGAGCTACCTTCAGAATCACATCAAATTGCACACCTTGGGTTTTTAAGTTTCTCTGTATTAAGTTTTTAGGCAACTCAGTGACTAACATGCACTAAGTTTCACTTTTTTTTTCATAAATGAAACTGCAACTACTAGAACTTTGCTATCTATTTCAGTTACACTACACAAGATCAAAGTCCAATGGAACACTGTGGTTGCATTTTCTCAAAAGTAAATTCCAAGCGGCACCTCAACGTCTTAACACAAGTCTTTGGTGGAGTTTGCTTGCTCTACTCTTTCACTGCAGTTAAGCAAAGGCAAAAATCTACACGGACAAAAAAGTACACTCAAGACATCTTCACAAAGTGTGCTGTTTTTAAGATTGTACAGATTAAGAATCACTGTTAAATACATTTGCAGGGTTGTTACATCACTTCTTCAGGGCGTTAGCTGTCAACTCGCTGCTTCAGTTCACTCTGTGATCTGCAAAGACAAATCATATCAGTCCACCCGTTCTTTGGCCATCTGAGTGAACAAAGACACCATCAACAAGACTTAACACTTTAATTGGATAGTCTGCCTTAGACCTTACAGAGGGTTTGATGACATTCAAGTTCAGTCTTTAAAATGGCTGTTAAACAATTATTGACCATCACCTTAGCCACAAATTGTTGTCAACAGAGTGAGTTTATTAATATGAGCGTCTGTAGATCTGTCTAGGCTACAGGAGACCATCCAAGTAAAGTGTGACCTAAAGATTGTGGTCCACTAGGTGGCGGGTGACCAACCTCTGTGCTTGGAGCTTACCTTCACTATGACCTGCTCCTTGCGCACACGCAGCTTGCTGACCTGAGTCTCGGCCATCTCGGCCCTCTCCTCGGCGTCATCCAGCTCGTGCTGAATTTTCCTGAACCTTGTCATGTTGCTGCTCATGTTCTCCTCCTGGTGGCCATAGATGGACATGCATGTTAATGGAGAAAGCTGTATACTGTGTAGTAGAGACCACAGACCAGCTGGTGAGGAGGACTTGTGTAGAGGTTCATTTTCTTGATGTTTTATGGATTTCTCTGTGACTGTCTAAAAGAATACCAATCTGGTCACTGAAGGATCCAGAGAGGAAACCCCTTTGAACAGTGGACAGTTTGTACAGTGGACACTTACTGCTTCCACAGCCTGCCTCTTGTAGGATTTCACTTTGGTTTGCAGCTTTTCGATCAGGTCCTGCATCCTCAGCAGGGTTTTCCTGTCTTCATCTGTCTGCAGAAAGGATGGCAAAGTGTCAGGTAATGAAATTTCCTCCATACATGAATTGATGAGCACACTTTAATGAAACACTTTTTCACAAAGTTCCTTTGACCCATTGTTATATGTCCAGCATGGAAATAAACAATAATGAAAACCAACTAATTGAACTTTGGCACATTGCATTGTGTGTGTGTAGCTGTTCTAATCAAATGCATGGCATCAGTACCTGATGAGTGAGCTCCTTGATCCTTCTCTCGTACTTGCGTATGCCCTTCTGGTACTCAGAAGACTTCCTCTGTTCACAGTCCAGTTCACTCTCCAGCTCTCTCATCTAGGAGAAACAGCATTTCACACACAACAGGATTTAGCCTGGGATCCACCTTCTAACCTTCAGCATTGATATAAGATTTAAGTCCGGCTTCTGACTGGTTCCTCACCCGAAACTCCATCTTCTGCATCTGTTTCTTGCCTCCCTTGAGGGCGATCTCCTCAGACTCGTCCAAACGCATCTGCAGGTCCTTAACGGTCTGCTCCATGTTCTTCTTCATCCTCTCCAGGTGAGAGCTGGTGTCCTGCTCCTTCTTCAGCTCCTCAGCCATCATGGCTGCCTGGGTTTGGGACAGTCGAGAGAAAGTAAGTAAAATTGTGTTTCTCAGAATGTAAAGCATGCATTTATACAGTATGTATGTATCACTATTATCATTTCAAGTTGACTATGCTTTCTATGCTATGGACCTTCTTGTGAGTGTGAGATAAAAATTGAACTGAATTGAACCGAATCAAATTGAATTGAACAATAGTCGGAACAATCGGGATGTTCTCAACAGTGGTGTCTTTCCACACTTTGCCCTGATGGTGGCAGCCATGTGCCGTCCACTAATGCTGTGCATTAGACCAGAGACCAGTACTCACATCTGAGATGGCCTTCTTGGCTTTCTCCTCAGCATTCCTGCACTCCTGGGTGGCATCGTCCACCTCTCCCACCAGCACTTTGAGGTCAGTCTCCAGTTTCTTCTTCTGGTTCAACACGGCGGTGTTCTGAATAACCAAGGACAAGTGAATAATGCATTATTTCAGTATCTGAAGGCTCCTGAATCAGTTCACTTTTCAACAAACAACAGTAAGAGTTGGAATTGTCTTTAACAAATGTGTACTACCTACTGTACAAAGGCCATTAAAACATTTCTTTAATCAGATTATGAGCTAGTGTCCCGTACATGCCTAGAAAATGAAAATCGTAATTGAAAAAAAGCATTTACTTTAAGACTTGGCTTGATCCATGAATGGGAAACTGGCCATATAATTATAGTATAGCATACATTAAAATATATGAATATTACATATGTGATAAATTATAAATATAAAAATATTATAAAAAATAAATAAGTATGTTTAGTAGCAATGAATGTATTGCATGTGAAGCTGAGCTGGTGGACTCACCTGTGTGTGCAGCAGGTTGACTCTCTCCGTGGTTTCTATGAGCTCATGCTCTGCTAGACGCCGTCCACGGTCCGTTTGCTCTACGACGGAACGTAGTTCCTCCACCTCAGCGGCCAGCAGGTTGCTCCTGCGTTCTGTCAGAGCTGTCTGCTCTCTGAGCTCCTGGTTCTGGTGGACGGTTGAGTCCAGCTCTATGTGCAGCTCCTGATCGGTCAAAGGTCAAGAGGAGTGAAGCTTTAGGCTCATATGCAGATATGCTTTTTGATATGTAATATAACAAAAAAAATGACCACTGCTAACTGCTAATCTCCTCCAATACAATAGGTGATTATTCATGGATTAAATCTACAGTCTCGTTTAACAGCTGTACTAATTTGCAAATTCAGAGAGCTGAGAAACTACTAAAGACCAACTGAATTAAGTTGTAATTTCATATGATTTGCCTCACAATAATAGTTCTCCTGCTCTGTTGCTCACACTAGTGTGTTTCTTCCACCATCTTGCCTCTGTGATTAGTCATGCTTGGCTGTAACCCTGGCACTCTCACCTTGATCTGGGTCTGGAGGTGGTGAACCACCTTCTGGGACTCGGCAGCCTGGCGGTTGGCGTTGCTAAGCTGGAGCTCCATCTCGTTCAGGTCTCCCTCCATCTTCTTCTTAAGCCTCAGTGCTTCATTGCGAGACCTGAGCTCCGCATCCAGGGTGAGCTGCATAGACTCCACTATGCGTTGATGGGTGCGTCTGCAAGGCCAAACAGATCAATGAAATCATTTACATGTATTCTTTTGTTGGACATTTAAGCATTTTAACAATAACTGATAAAGACAGTAAGATAATTTGGTGATTTAGAGTGTTAAAAATATTTCTGGATCATATTCAGATGCTTGTTTGTTTTTTTAAAATACACTGAGCAGCTGCTTGACACTGCTTTACTGCTTTAACGTGTAAACAGTACTTTGGATGCTAGCACAATTTATTTTTGTTATCATTTGGTGTCTTACCGGAGGTTGTCGATTTCTTCCTCCTTTTCAGTCAGCTTCTTTTCAATCTCAGTCTTGAACTGAGTGAGCTCAAACTGCATCTTCAGGGTCTTGCTCTCCTCATGCTCCAAGCTACCCTGGATCAACAGAAAAGATTAAAAAAAAGGCTGAATTTACATAAAAACCAAGACAGATTGGAAAACAATCAGTCACAGAGTTGTGAACATGTGCCACAGTCTACTTCCCTGGATACTAACCAATCCATTAAATAAATGTGATGGGATCTGGGAAAACCCATGACATGGTGAAATCAAAAATCCTTGATTACTGCTCCGTTTCAACCCACTCTGATGAAATTTCACCAACTTAAGATTCTGATACCACCCTAGTAATATCCTGGAGACCGTCCCCTAGCAACATCCTGGATACAATCCTAGCAACATCCTGGATTTGGTGAAGTTGGTAAAATTTCACCATGTGATGGGTTTTCCCCAGGTCCCATCACAAATGTGTAAAGTAAGATAATACATATTTCTGGCAGAATATGTTTTTCATTATCCTTCCTTGATGTCGTATGAGACGGAAGTCAGAACGTACCTCTACTTCCTCCAGTGCTGCTTGTATGTCGCTCTTCTCAACATCAAGCACTTTCTTCGTCTTTTCCAGCTCATGGATGGTCTTTCCACCCTGACTGATTTGGTCAGCAAGGTCCGTTATCTCCTCTGTGGGCACACATATCGTGTCACTAAAGCCATCCTTACACCAGAAGACTTTGACACGATTTGGGAAAGATTCTTCAAAGATTGTAGTCTTTTGAGAAAAGCTTGAATGGGGGGCATTAGACTCCAATCTTTCAAGAATCTTTCCCAAATCTTGTTAAAGTTTTCTGATGTATGGGTGGCATAATTGGTCATTTGTAGATGCCATTATTCATCTTTAAAATCACCAAATGTCATCACCAAACGCCATTCTATTAAAGTGTAGAACACAAACTAGTAATAACAAAAAAATACCTTTTTTATTTTTTGGCTAATTCCCAAACCAATCATATGAAATAGTCCTGTGCAGTGGATGAGACTTTACCCTGCAGGTTATGGTTCTCCCGTTTGACCGTCTCCAGGTGGTCGAGCGCCTCCTCGTAGCAGTTCTTGAGCTTGAAGAGCTCGGTGCTGAGGCTACGCGCCTCTCTCTGGGACGCCTCCAGCTCCGTGTGCTCCTCCTCGTACTTCTGCTTCCACTCCGACAGCACCTGGGAAAGGTAACACACTCTTCAGTCACCACAGCAACACACGGTGAGGCAAGGTAAGTTTGGTGGCAAGATCAAAATGGACATGCTAGCTGTTTGTATGACCATGACCAACTATGAAAGCAGTATATAGATGTTACACTTTTTGGGGTTGGGTAAAAATGAGTCATTTTCAGACCAAATGAACGCCAATTTATGACCGTACTTAGAATGCAGAGAATCACAACGTCCTCTTCTGCAAATATTTGTAAAGTCATAAAATACTAATGCGTTTGTTGTCTATTCACACACTCCTGCACTGACCTTGTCAAAGTTGCGTTGCTTCTTGTCCAGGGCAGTGGCCACAGCATTGGAGCGCTCCAGGTCCACCATCACGTCTTCGATCTCAATCTGGAGCCTCTGCTTGGTCTTCTCAAGAGAGGCACACTTGGCATGGGAGGCCTCCACTGTTTCCTCTGTGAACTGCAGGCGAGCCACCAGCTTCTTCCTGTGGACAAAGTCAGGCTTTGAAAATGGGTTGCTAAATATGAGGTATTTATATGGCTTACAGGCAACTCTAATGTATCTGTTGGTAAAACATTGAGATGAGAGAATTTTTTTATCAGTGTTTATAATTGTCAAAATTATAAATATGGCAATTATAAACACTGATAAAAAAAATCTCTCGCTCCTGCAGTTCAGATGGACTTAAACAGCAATGTCACATGTATGCATTTCCAGAGACTTAAGTGCTGTTGACTATCAACTTCTTTGTTAGTGTGGATTAAATTACTGCAATAAATGTTATCATGTTAAAAGTTATCCAGTAGTGCTTCTTCTTACTTGGACTCCTCCAGCTCCTCGGTCCTCTGGATGGCATCGGTCTCGTACTTGGTTCTCCACTGGGCCACCTCGGTGTTGGCCTTGGACAGGGCGCGCTGCAGCTCCGACTTGGCCTCTTGCTCCTCCTCCAGCTGCTCCCTCATCAGGTCGCAGTCATGGCGGGAGGACTGCAGCGCATGAGCCAGGGCATTCTTTGCCTGATGGATACACAGGACAATGTGAGGAAGAGTAGCTTACACTGTCTTACTGTACTGTATGCCAAATACCTGACAAATTAGATTAATCAGGATAATAGCTAGATCAGTGGTTCTCAAAGTGTGGGGCAGCCCCCACTAGTGGGGCACAGAGACATGGCAGGTGGGGCGCAATGAAGTGGAGGAATTATTTATTATTTTGTGCCCATCGTTAACAATGCCTTTCTTTTTTTGACATGGAAGATCATAGATTCAAAACAAAATAATCACACACAAACATAGGAGTCATAAACAGACCGACATATGAATTAAAATAACATTTTGAACCAGCGGAATGAGACCGGAAATATAACATGGAGGCAAAATGTGAAAAAGTCTACTTAGATATATATTGCCATTCCATATGATTTAGCAATCTTTAGGTGTACAAATATCTCAAAATGATGAAAAACAGTGAGGTGTAGTAGGCCAATATTTGATTTAATTGCCATATGAAATGACAATCACAAGCCAACTGCTTGTGTTAAAACTCAGTGTTAGTTAGTGTTTAAGAGAGTCTGTGTGTTTCTAATACAGTTCGTCCCCTTAGAATTATAAGGTTCTATCTGCCATTTTTGTCAAAATTGAGTTATTGACATATTCGTATTCTGTGACAACTTTAGAAGGTGAGGTGAGGTGATTCTTAGATAGTTGCATGCATTTTTGGACATTATATCTTTGTTTTACCTATCAGTACTCTATGGAATCCTAAAACTTTAAAGCTCAACATCTCAGAGCTACTCAGAATGTAGATACTGTAGAATTCCAAGGGGACGAGTTGACCTCTGACCTTGCTCTCCTCCTCCATATGTTTCTTCATCTCTTCCACGGTGTGGGCGGAGTTGTGCTTGGTGCGCTGCAACTGGAGGACCAGGACCTCCCTCTCCTCCAACCTACGCGTCACCTCAGCTGATCAGAGAGAGAGACAGTCAATACTAACTCTAAAGCTTACATGTGTGAAGGTGTGTATGAACGGGTAAACTATAAATCACTTTGGAGAAAAGTGCTATACAAATGCACTCCATTTACCATTTGAATAGTAAAACTTAATTTAACTTTAACATGTCAAAAACTCTAAAATTCTAAACTTATCTTAAGAATTGTATTCAATCGGTTAACTAAGTGAAATTGTATTATACAGGCCACCATTTATGTTCTTTGAACTGCATTGACTAGTTCACAAGGGAGCCTTGTGTAGGTGTATAGCTCACCACACTCAGTCTGGGATCGGGCTTTATGGGATGTGGCATCCATGAGCTGCCTATGCAGTTCATCAATCTTGACCTTGGCCTCGGTCAGCTGATCCTCACACAGCCTGCACATCTTCTCAATGGCCATCTGGGAGAAGACAGAGAGGAGGAGAGAAGGAAGCCATTCAGCTGTCTGGAGTTCTTTTTCTCTTGAGTCATAATACTGAAGCAATGGTAAATGATTGAACTCATTTGTTGCTGTCTTTACTTCATTCCAACAGATCCTACTGCTACAAACTGTGCTTCATGAAAAATGGCGGCCTCTATAATCTCTTGAGCTGGCTGCCATATTCCAGGACCCCTTGGCTGTGCTAAACCACCTGACATACAGTATTCAGGTTGCCTCTGATTATGAGTGATTATGTGGCCATGTCTCGCTCCACACCTCGCCCTCTCTCACCTTGGACTTGGCCATGTGCTCCAGGTTGGACGCCAGGTCGTCGGCCTCCATCTTGGCCTCGCACTTCTCCTTCTCCAGCTTCTGCTTGACGCGCTGCAGGTTGTCCAGCTGCTCGCCCAGCTCCAGCACGCTGTCGGCGTGCTTCTTGCGCAGCGTGGCCGTGGTGGCCTCGTGGTGGAGCGAGGCCTCCTCCAGGTCGCGCCGCATCTTCAGGAAGTCGGCCTCGCGCTTCTTGTTCATCTCGATCTGCGCCGCCGTGGCGCCGCCGGCCTCCTCCAGGCGCTCGCTCAGCTCGCCCAGCTCCTGGGAGAGCTCGCAGCGCTGCTTGTCCGCTTTGGACCGCGCCACACGCTCCGCGCCCAACTCCTCTTCCAGCTGCTCGATACGTGCCTGGAGACAGAGAAGAATCAACACAAGCACTATTTCACTAAAGGTTCTACCACAATCATAAATGAAAATGGAATCATAATATTGATCAAGTGGAACTATTTGTAAAATACTCATTTGAGTTTAATAAGCAGCTCAATAATAAGTTGGAACTGAAGCACAAAGCATTTGGCAGATGTATTTGTCCAAAGACAATTTTTTCACTCTTGTTGGGACTGAATCATTATTACTTTAATCTGTCCTAATAGCCAGTGAGAAATAGCTGCTTCTTAAGCAGACTTTAATAAACAGAGACAGAGTGGCAACAAGCAGATCTTACACATCTATTTCCAGTTCAGTGTTTCGACAGGCAAGGTGGGCTCTGGTTGGGAGTTGGGAACAGTGCAGTACATACCTGCAGCTCTTTAATCTTCTTCTGTAGCTGAATAATCAGGGATTGCCCATCCTCCAGTTTAGAGCCCAGCTGAGTCATTTCATAGTCTTTCCTGCATGAAAGCAAAGAGTGCTACCTTTAGGAAACTGCATGGAAATCTTCATATATGAATGCAGGCTAATGAGCAGCTTTGACATCTGCATTAACATAATATTAATGACATGGTTATTATCATTTCAAAATCATTTTCAGGTCATTTCAAAAAGGAGTCAAGGATAGTCTCTGTATATTCTAGACACTCACTTTCTGAGTTTCTCGTCCATCTGCTGTTTGTCATTCTCCAGGTCTGCAGCAGACTCCAGGGCGATCTTGAGATCCCCTTCCAGCTTCCGCTTGACACGCTCAAGGTCCATGCGGACCTTCTTCTCCTGCTCCAGAGAACCCTCCAACTGCAGACACCATCAACATCAACAAATAAACAAATCGAAATAAACAAATTCAGTTTATTCCAGCAGATGGCAATGGCTTCCCTCAAGTTCACAGTACATTCTACCAGTTATCCTTAATAAGAACAAAATCATCAAATCAAACTTGTTTCCTTCTTATACTTTGTGTATGTTTAATATTTGGTGTTAATGTACAATTTGATATATAGCCATATTTTTCTAAATACAGTATTATTTTTGACTAAGATGAAACATGATGACGTAAGACGACACTTCTCAGAGGACACAAGCAAACACTCACATCGTCCACTTGCTGCTCCAGCTTGATCTTGGCCTTGGTCAGCATGTTGACCTTGTCCTCCTCAGCTTGCAGGTCCTCCAGGGCCTGCATGTGAGCCTCCTGGAATGCCTTCTTCTCATTGGTCAGCTTCAGGATGGACTCGTCCAGGACGGCCATCTCCTCAGTCAGGTTTTTCACCTGCGGTCATGTCAGAGATGTACTGGGTCAACAAGGGAATGTTTCAAGAATTTACAGAGAGGATTTTTGCCTATATTCAATTTCTTCAAATCTTCAAACTCATTTTGGGTGCCAATACACATCTTTTTTCGGAGCTGACACACATGTTCATATCTACCTATATGTTCATATGTTCATAGCTACCTAGAATTAACCAATAGTTAACTAAGTTTTATTGGCCGATACTCATCTTCTGCCAATATTATTGTGCATACCTAATTTTTAGTAGTCAGAACACCTTGTTTCAGTGCCTTATGTTTTCTTTATTTTAATTTCAAAATGTTTGTTACATCTGTTAGTGGCATATCTGTTGTCATAATATCATATGGAAGGGTAGCTGATGTTCTGTACAACTAATGAGAAACCTAGAAAAAACCTGAAAAGCACAAAATCATGAAACCTCTCACCTTGTTCTCGATGGCATGCTTCTCCTTCTCCACCTTGGCCAGGGTGATCTCCAGGTCATCAATGTCCTTCTTGAGCTCGGCGCACTCGTCCTCCAGCTTGCGCTTCTTGCTGAGGATGTTGGAGCTGACCTCCTCCTCGTCCTCCAGGCGCTCCGTCAGCTCCTTCACTTTGCTCTCCAGCGCCAGCTTGGCTTTGATCAGCAGGTTGCAGCGGTCCTCCGCGTCCGCAAGGTTGTCTTGTTCCTGAGGGTGGAGGACACAATTAGCACAATGAGCACTGCCAATTAATAAAATAAATAATGAATTACTCTTCCATATTGTACATTGTTGTTGAGCTTCTTACATTGTTTTAACATGGCTAACAATATGCTCATGATTGTGTTACATACTTTCTCATTCATGTCATAGACTCCTTTGAAAGTTATTTTTTATAACTGTTGTTATCCCATGTAGGATATTCAGTATTGATATTATTCTATAACGTATGGATATTTCCCCTTTGGATTCTGTATCCCATCATTCGTCACCATGGCTACTCACTGACTGGATCTGCAGGGAGAGGTCATTCTTCTCCTGGACCAGGGACACCTGCTTCTCCTCCAGCTCCTTGCGCTTGGCTTCGGACCTCTCGTAGGCCTCCTTCAGTTTCTGGTACTCCTCCTTGAGGGCGGCGAGCTCCTTCTCAGTGGCCGCGCTCTTCAGCAGGGGCTTGATCTTGAAGAAGAGGATCATCCAGGGCCAGTTCTTGACCGTGTAGAAGGCGCGGAGGTTCCACTGGATGATCGTGATGGCCTCCCTGTAGAGCACAGGAGATGGCATTCATCATTACAAGGGCGAAGAACAAGAAGGAAAGAAATCTGTGCGTAGTTGCTCCCATACAATCAAAAAGAATTACCAGTAAATATTTTAATTTTGTGTGTGATATTTCATTTCACGTTCATTTCTGAGCACTGTGGCAAGAATTTTAATCTTGTGTGTGTGTGTGGGGGGGGGGGGGTAGTTTATTTCCACTGACTTTCTTAAGTCAGACTACTGTAAAAGATTTCTTTCTGTGTGTTACTGGATAAGTAATGGTAGGCTCTTGTTAACACTACACAAGGTTCACCATACATTATCCGAAAACTCTTTCCACTCTTTTGACATTCTCTCCCTTCTCCCCTTTCCTTGTCTGACCCATCCTTGCCCTGGGTTTATGTGTGACATGCAACGCATGCTGACAGTGCAACCCTACCACCACCACCACCACCACCACCACTGCCGCTGCCCTTTAACTCTCCATTGTTCTAAATTAGCCCAGTGCTCCAAACACCAAATACGGACAGGAGAACGTGGCCCTTTGTGTCATGTGGCCTGTGCTGTCCAGCAGTGTGTGTGTGTGTGTTTGTGTGTGTGCGTGTGTGTGTGTGACGAGTGACGCGACCGGGCCCAGTGGGGTAAATCAATTCCGGATTGCTGGCATGGTGTCACACAGTGGGCCAGTGGGAGGTTGGGTAGAGGTCGTTGATTATCTGAAACCCAAGAGCTCCATGAAACAGGAGGACTTAATCCCCTGTCACCTGGGCTGGTATTCCAGGGATGCGGTTGTTCATAGCCATGGCCAGTCTGGACAAAGGAGTTAGGAGAAGAATGGGGTTTATTTTTGTATACAGGGCAGTGGGGGGAGGTGGGTGTAAGTGTGTGTGTGTGGGGGGGGTGATGAAGTTTGGACAACTGGCATAAGAGCACTGGGTGATACTGCCCCCCCCCCCCCCCCCCCCACCTTCTACATCCACACCTGCTCCTGTTGTAAGTACAGCCCAGACGGGGGTCTTGTGGAGTGAGTGTGTGTGTGTGTGTGCTTTAAACAGGCGTTCTCCGCAGGGACCACACACAAGCCCATACATGTACGTGTGGACTGGCCGCCTGGCACACGCCACGCCACAGCTGCGCCATAGCGCCAGACATTTCTCGCGTCTTAAATGTGCTGTTACACACACACACACATGCCCATGGTCAAATCCTCACACATTCGTCAAGTGCCAGGGAATTATCATTAAATTAAGCATTAAATTAAGAGACAGCATGGAGCAGCCTCAGAGACACACTTGAACGTGATAAATACCAGAGTGCTTTAAACCACCCATGCCTGTGTGTGCTGAGATGCTTTTAACAGCTTAAACAACCACCACACCATAAGCACTGTGTTAAAGATTTCCTTACGTGGGATGAGTGTGGGCTAAAATTATATATATATATATACACATATATATACACATATACATACATGCACTGCACTGCAGCTGGTTTGAATAAGAACTTTAGTATAGTAAGGTCTATGTGAAATATATGGTTTGTTCGTATATGGTTCCTTAATTTAGCTAGTAATGTTGATGGATTAAAAATATGAATTTTCTTGGTAAACGTATCATATTCTGTGACTCCCTTACACAACAACATTGCATTGTTAGCTACTGCATTACTGCAGTGCTGTCAGGAATAAGGTTCTGAGTTAAGCTAAGCTAATAATGTTTGGTGGTGCTGGTTCTCACTTCTCCAACAGGAACTTCTGGCGTTGCATCCTCATGATCTTGCCTCGACACACGGCCTGGATCATCGTGATGATTTTGGCCAGACGCTCGTCTCTCATGTCCTCCAGCTCTCCCAGCAGTCCAGCCTTGAAGAACACCTAGAGGGGGAAGAACAAAACAGGCTCAAGGTCTTTATGTGTCAACATTTATATTTTGTGGGGTTGATAAAGAGTCACACAGACCAATTGTCATGAATTGTCAGAAAACAACAGTTTTTGCTTTTTCCCTACACCATAGTAGCTTTTTATCACCCTAAATATTTTAAAACCTGATGAGTTTATTACTGTCCGTTCTATTCTGCTGTCTCTGTGAAGCATTTTATAACAATGCGTTTGAGAAGTGATCTAGCTTACTAATACCATTTCATTAAAATATGGAAGATTTAGTCATGCAAGGCGATAGCGCATTCAATACCTTAGTGTAACCAAATCTGTACTGGGTGTGGTCAATGTCAAGGGAGCTGAGCAGTTTCTCAGCGGCCTTCTTGCTGTCCACAAAAGTGTCTTCTGGAATAGCCAGAGGGTTCAGGATACGGTAGCTGGAAACCACAAACAGTTGATGTCAGTAAAAAAAGCTCAGGAAACACTCATGGATGTTAAACTCTTTATGAAGAAAAACACTGACTTGAATGTTAGATAGGATGGAGAAGGAACCAATCAACATTGCGGGCAAACAGGGTATTTAGACGCAAATAGAAACAGGAAGCTACTGTGTGCTTTCAGATGTCATGATATTGTATTGGGCATCATTTTGGACTGCGGGTGGTATTGTAATGTATTGAGTGTGGGATTATGCGTTAGCCAAATGTAATGTAATGTAATTATATTATTGTATGAGTTGTCCTGCTCACCGCTGTTTGAACTCGGCGTACAGAATACGGTTGGGAAAACCCTTCCTGCAGATTCTGATGCCCTCCAGCACGCCATTGCAACGCAGTTGGTGCAGCACCAAGAAGGGCTCCATCTCTCCTGAAAACAGAGCAGAGTTCTCAGATTAGACCTGAATGGTTTGTGGACAACTCAGTTCTTTTTGCACTACATATGAACTGGAAATAGCACCAGAATCTGAGCCTTCTTGCCTGTGGTCTTTGATTCGTTTGGAATGATGCAACGCACAAAGTGAGGCTGAGTGCTTCTCAAGTTGGTCATTAGCTTGTTCAGGTTCTCCTAGAAAAGGAAAGAGAGATGTCATGATGAGAATCACCCACTTCAACATGCTTTTCAAAAGCCCAGTGTCCATTTTTCAACCAAGTTCAAATTACAGAGAAAAGGAATCCCATAAATATATGCTCAACCTTAAATCTTTGAATACAGTATGTCTTGAATACAAGCTTTAACTAGCTTTAACCTCAGGCTCTTACCTGTACCATGTGAAATGCAGATGCCAGGGAGAGTGGAGATAGCACAGACTTAAAGTGATGTTCATGAGTTAATTTCCCTAAACATCACTGCAAGTCTTAACTAACTCCCTCTCTTGTCCAAAGTGAAGCCTCACCATTTATTGTAACCAAAACAGCCACCATACTGAGATGCAATGACAAGCCCTCTGTACAGTATTTTTAAACTACCAAATCTTCTTTTAAAACATGGACACAGTCATGCTATTACTTGGACTATCCAACGCAGTGGTGGGCCTACCTTGTGCAACTGTGAGACTGTTTGGAAGGATGCTCCTTTTTTCCTTTTCTCTTTAGTTTTGAGCTCACCAGCTGCAAATAATTGAGAAAAAGAAAAAGATTGATAGTTGGGTGTAGTTCTAGGTGCCATTCACATGCTTTATTTGTATTGGAACCTGAAACCTACCTGAATCAGCCCCTATGAAGTTCTCAAATATGCTTGCCATTAATTTGTTAGAGGCCTTCTGGAAGCAGACCACCACTGTCTCATTCAGAGGGTCTCTGTTCTTTTCAATCCAGCCGGAAAGATTGTACGGCACCTTGGAGAAAGAGCATAAGGAATGGTATTATGGTTCAATACCTTCTGTGATATTATACATGTGTGTCAGTGTATTTGTCACCATTACATACTCGCATTTTGTATTTTACAATAATCTCCGACATACGTACCACTCCAGCATAGTGCACCAGCTCAAAGTGGGCCTCATATTTGCGTTTCTTGTCGGGTTTTGGCTTCACAAAGTTTGGTGACTTGCCAATGTGGTTGTCATAGAGCTTAGCCTTGAAGCTGTTGTCTGTTGCTTTGGGGAACATGCACTCCTCCTCCATAATTGATAAAATACCCATAGGCTGCAGACAAAACAAAAACACATTTAACAGAGTTTAATTTCTCTCCCAATCAATCAATCAATCAATCAATTAACCAACCAATCAATCAACCAATCAATCAATCAATCAATCAATCAATCAATCAATCAATCAAATTAGGAATCCTTGCACACCTTCTCAATGAGGTCAATGCATGCTTGCAGGTCTAAGCCAAAGTCTATGAAGGTCCATTCAATGCCCTCTCTCTTGTACTCCTCCTGCTCCAGGATGAACATGTGGTGGTTGAAGAACTGCTGCAGTTTCTCATTCGTGTAGTTGATGCACAGCTGCTCAAGGCTGTTGAACTAGTTGGAATAAGGAGGAAATGATGGAAGAAGAGGGGTAAATACATGAAAAAGGTTATTATAGACCCTTTCAACAATAAAAACAAAAACAACTTGTGGGGCCAACTATGATGCTGATAATGGAACTCTCTTGAAAGGGTTTATAGAAAACAGACAACAACCACTAATAACAATTTCTTGGAATTTGTTTGGCTATCTGACACTGCTACTAATTAGTTGCATGCAAGACTCTACTGTAAATGTAAAATGTAAATATAAATGTACTTCTCTAAAATGTAAATGTAAATTCTCTATTCTCTTCTATTCTAATTGTGTGCAGCTTGATGAACAAGGCACTACATCAGAAATGCTGAATAGTAGTCTACTCCTTCATAAATTCATGGAATGTAAAGAGTGAAAAAATGCCATTGCAGTGCATACGTCAAAGATTTCAAATCCCGCTATATCCAGGACTCCGATGAAGAACTGGCGTGCAAGGGCTGTGTACAGAGTCTTGTTGATACGGTCCACTATCCACTTGAACATCCGATCGTACGTGGCTTTGGCCAATGCGCCAACAGCATAGTAAACCTACAGATACATATATTAAGAGATGTTAATCAACAATATTGCAATTACAAATATTCATCATGTATATTGCTCATAAACCATATTTATTTGTGCACTATTAATTGTATGCCTCCATCTCCTAAAACTGTCCAATTAAGTGTAACAGACACACAGTGTAACAGACTAAATATCAGTGAACAACAGAACATCAATTAACGTTTTTCATGTGACGTATTCTAGGTTATATATAGCTTTGTTTACATCCACCTGGTAGGCAAGGGACAAGTTGAACCTATTGAGGCAGCTGCCTCTCGGTACGCACATCTCTGTATTTCAGCAATTGGTTTGCTTATATGATTCTGAACTTTGATCTTATAAACTCTTCTGTGTCTAAGCACAAAGCAGTGTTGTTACGCTAGTTGTTTAATGTTATGCATGTTGCATGTTGCATGTTGCATGTGGCTTGTTGCTTGTTGCTTATTGCTTATTGTACCATGTAGATACAATGTCACAGAGGGCTATTATAATTAAGTATGATCAGTAATCAGTCCAATGCAATTCTGCATAAATGATGACATATTCTCACCTGTTCAACAGTCTGGCCCTTGATGATGTACTCATTCCCCACCTTCACCCTGGGATTCAGTAAACCCTTGATGAGGTCTGCTGAATTAATGCCCATCAGGTAGGAGGCTTTATCCGCACCTGGTGTATGTATGCAAACACAAACAACATAAAGAAACAACCTATAAAAGGTCCACTTTTTTGGTTATAAAAGGGATAATTGCCCCCCCCCACAGTTTTTACAAAGGTGGATTGGGAACATCATGGACATATGCCTGGCTTATTTTCATCATACATATCTTTATGAGATAAAAAGCTGCTACAGTAAGCTACATGATTTCATGAAAGATGAGTCATGGCATTATACAGTAGTGTGTGTGTGTGTGTGTGTGTGTGTGTGTGTGTGTGTGTGTGTGTGTGTGTGTG
Organism: Alosa pseudoharengus; assembly: GCF_046254945.1. Taxonomy (NCBI): domain Eukaryota; kingdom Metazoa; phylum Chordata; class Actinopteri; order Clupeiformes; family Clupeidae; genus Alosa; species Alosa pseudoharengus. Next base: position 30,911,164 of record NW_027468881.1, on the reverse strand, counting down.
TGTGTGTGTGTGTGTGTGTGTGTGTGTGTGTGTGTGTGTGTGTGTATGTGTGTGTGTGTGTGTGTGTGTGTGTGCATGCATGCATGCGTGCATGCGCCTGAAGTGTATATGTCTATGCTACAGTGTGTGTGTGTGTGTGTGTATATATGAAGCTGTGTGGCGTCACGCTGCTGTGTGTGTGTGTGTGTGTGTATGAATGTGTGTGGCATCATGCTACTGTGTGTGTGTATGTGTGTGTGTGTGTGTGTGTGTCATTGCCGCCCTCACTCTCAGTCCCGTCAGCCTCCGCCTGCTCCTCTCTCGGCCTCGTCTTGAACTTCATATTGCCAAAGTGCATGATGGCGCCCACAATCTTGTAGCAGCCGTTCTTCTCCTCGGGTGTGAAGCCCAACGTGTCCATGGCATGCTGTGGCAGCCCGGGGCAGATGATATGACGATGATGACGAGGCGACAGAAAAATAAATAAATAAATAAACAACATGAGGGGCAGAGGATAAACAGAAATAACAAAGTGACTGCAACCAGATATGCACCAGTGGCCCCGCGAGACACTCAGTGTTAATGCAAGTATAAATAACACGGCCAATAGAGAAACTGACACCGGGGCTGGCCCGCATATGGTCCAGAGCTAGCTGCTAACTGACATCCTTTGAAATTCGCAAATGGGCAAATATTTGTATGACTTAAAATGAAATGAATTCAACTTGAACGTTAGCCTCCCTTCAACACACACACTTTTTTTCAAGGTTGTAGCTAGAAATTATGGGCCCCTTGAAACATCCAAATCTCCACAGTCCATTGGCCTTAATTTCATTGTATGGTCAAAGAGCTAAGCAATGAGCAATGAGCAAAGTATGCTGCACAAGGTTATCCTGTGGCATGCAGAAGCATTGCGTTGACCCACTCGTATTTGTGCTTATGGTACTAATGATCTTGCCAAGGTATTAAAAGGTGTGTGACGTCATCAATCACTCAATCATCACCGCTACGCCTATGTCTGTTCTCTTACATCTGTGGCCATCAGCTCGTCCCCGTCGTCCATGTTCTCCACGGTGATCACCCCCTGGGAGCAGTAGTGGTAATCAAACGGATTGGAGGACACCAGCAGCATATCTGTGGATGTGTATAAATAAAGAGCACTTAGTTTAGAGATTACCAATACAGAACACACTGAGGGCTCCATCCAGATTTTGGAGAGAAGGGGTGCGCAGTAGCAGTACTCTGGCTTACCCAGCATCTCAAGTTTGCGCTGGGACATGATTTGGTAGTAGATGTGGTAGCTCCTTTCTCCAGGCTGCTGAAATATCACTCTAGATTTTTCTAGAAGGTCTTGGTTTGTGAAAAATTAAAACAGAGTATTAGTGCATACCAGAAGAAAAAGGTGACAAAAAAGACTTCTACACAAGAATATACAACACTGAACATGACCAAATGAATAGGCTAGGTAAAAAGTGAAATCTAAACTCTTACAGATGTCGATATCAGCGGAGGCCAGTTTCCCTGAGGGACCAAAATGAATTCTGATGAACTTGCCCTGCCAGATCACAAGAGAAAGAAAATTACTTTAATGACACATTTCTGTCATTACAGTCCAGTCTTCATACCTTTTTTTTTGACATTTCCAATGTGCACTTACAAAGCGTGATGAGTTGTCATTCCTCACAGTTTTGGCGTTGCCAAAAGCCTCCATGGCAGGGTTGGCCTCAATGATCTGGTCCTCTAGAGTACCCTGAAGGAGGTCAAAAAATAGGGCCAATTTTGCCACAGTGTCTTATCCATTAATAGAGTCAATTTGCAAAAACAGATTATCTCTATTCTTTCCAATACTCATAAATCGTGATTTTTCTTTTGTGCATGATATGTTCATATCATTTTAAGAATTTGTATAGTTAATTTTCTATTGCTTTTTACATTTTGTATTTTATATTAGGGGATATAATATGCACCGGCAACCCCTTTTGGACTATTCACTTCTGTGCTACCTCCAAGGACACATTCTGTTCGCTTTGCATCGTGGCCGTGTTACCACCTCGTACTTGTCCATATTACATCACAATGTCAGTTCCCTGCCTGGAATTTGAAATCAAGTGGATAGACTATTTATCTATCTATCTATCTATCTATCTATCTATCTATATATCTATCTATCTATCTATCTATCGATCTATCTATCTACTGTGTCGCCTATTACAGGTAGTAGCCACCAAACTGATTTAGGAATATTTGCTATAACTGGAGATATCTGTTTTTGCAAGCAAACTGTTTGTTTGTCTGAATTCTGAAGTGTAAAACAAGATGGAAAAAGTATGTTTCTGAGGGAGGATGATTGGGCAAGGAAAAACACATGAAGTTAAAAGACAGGGACAGAGGATTGGGATGAAAAACAAAAGAAATCCAAAAATTCAAATGGTCTTTCCAAAAACAACCAAATTAGGGGATGAGGAAAATGATGGTGAAAAACAAAACAAAAACAGGAGGACTGTTGTGGAGAAGGGCAACAAAACCTCTAACATAACATCTAATGACTGACAAAAGAAATCTATTGGTTATTTCAAAGTTGGGTATATTTGAAGGGAATTACCAAAAGGTGTGATGCATAAAACAGTTAATGACAAAGTGAAAATTTCAAAAGGTAAAAAACACAAAAGACAAAACAAAAAAATAATTCAACAAAAATGAGACTTAAAAAAACAATGGATGATGGAGGAAAACTGGCACAAAAGGGAAAAAATTTCTGCCCTTACTCCTTTCTTTCCACCTGCTTCACCAAGCGCAGCTACAATGGCAAAATACTGAATTACGCGTTTCGTGTTGACAGTTTTGCCAGCACCGGATTCTCCGCTAGGAGTGGTAGAAAAAGCATTAGCGTGGATGACATGATAGCCAAAGTGCGTAAAAGTTCAGATAAGAGAGAAAACAAGGACCAAAGCGAGAAATCAAAAAATACTATTCGCTTCTTTTGAGATGTAAACTCAGGGTATGAAGAACAGAAAATGTGTTTTAGCGGCAAAAGAATATGGGACCTACAGAAAGCCCACTTAAGTCCACTTACGTGATGAGCATAGACTGGTTCTCACGATCTGGAGAAATAGAACACAACAGATTTAGATTTTTAGATGGTTCTTTTTACAACAGGCGTTCTAATGTGGCACCTCCAGGCCTGAAGAGCACAGTGGGCATTTCCGTAGGAGGGGACTCACTTCGCAGCATGTCATTGTAGGCATTGTCAGCGATGGCATAGATGTGGGGAGGGGTTTCATTGCGGCGCCTGCCCTTGTAAGCCGCGACCACTGTAGCTGTGTAGACGGGCAGCCACTTATACGGGTTTACTGTGACACAGAACAGACCTGAGTACGTCTGCAGGAGATACACACACACACACACACACACACACACACACACACACACACACACACACACACACATACACACACACGCCACACACACACACACACACATACACACACACCACACCACAAACACACACACAGAGAGAAAGAGAGAGAGAGAGAGAGAGAGAGAGAGAGGAAGAGTTTTACACAATCATTATTGTAAACATGTCAGGTGATCAGAGAGGCAATTCACACATAGGCCTACATTCTAAATAAACTCAACCCAATATAGTTCAAAAACAAATGTAACATTTGTTAAAATTGAAAAGAGGGGAGTCTGAGCTCTGAGCCAGACAAGCAGGGGCATCGGACTGGGGGTAAAACCAGATTACTAGGGCCCCAAGGGGAGGGAGGGCTTTTGAAAAGTCTGGAATATATTTTATTATATTTATTATGGGGACCCATCAGGACTGCCTATAAGGCCCAGGATCTTGTGCTACGCCCCTGCAGACAAGAGTCTGATTTTAACAAAGGTTTGCAGCAGTACTCACATAGATCATCCAGTTGCTGTATCGTCTCCTGAGGTTGAAGAGGACTGAGGCCTCATTGAGGTGTGTAAGCATAGCCATGTCCTCTATCATGTCAAACTTTGGGGGGTTCATCTGCTGAATGTCCTCCTCTTTCACAATCAACAGCTAAAATAAAGGACACAATATAAACTCAGAGACACTGCAGAGTTATGCTAATTAAAAATCATTCAAGTCTCTGTTGACAAAGCAAAATAAAAAAGTGCCATATCTCACAAAACTTAAAAACAGTCCACAGACTTGCATAACCTGAGTACAAGCTGAGATTTTAGAAAATGAAACATGCTAATGGAAAAAGTTAATCAATTCATATCTTTTTTGTTTGCTAATTAGGGTATACGTGCTCTTCATTACCAAAAATAGGTTCCTTTAATATGTTTTTGTACATTTACAGTCTAGCACAATTTCAGAATGACCCATTCCTGACAAAACCCATTCAGACAAATGCGCTGTCATCCTCATATAATCTTCAAATTAAAATCGTCATCATCATCAAATGCAATTTCAAGGTAGGCCTATAAGTTATCCGTGGTTTTGTTACAAAAAGTAGTCAATTGCAAGGACTGTTATGATGTCATCATGACTGAAAATGTTGTGGTGATTCCTGGCAATATCCAACGAAATCCACCATAAGAGACATCGTAACCGCATTGGTAATGTAATAGTCACTTACCCTTCCATCCCTGGTTTCAACGGTGGCTTTATCCCCGTCTACATCCTTCAGTTCCACTTCCAAGTACGCCTCCTTCTCATCGGGAATGAACACACGCTTTTTGCCTGAATATAACGTGTGTATCACAAAAAAAAACTCACAAACAACACAGAAAATTCCCGCTAAACATCTTGCTAGTTACACTATCTGTGCGCACTGAATTCAGACTGAAAAATCAATTCACTGTACCGTCAAATGCATGAGTTTGAGCTGCCAGTTGTTCCAAGTTAGTTTTGCGGAGGAATGAGGCCGCCTCCCCGAACTCTTTCATTTCCAAAAAGAGGGACATGGTTATAGTTCCGGGCCCCGAACCAGTATCGACGCACCTGCAAATGTTCAGAGTAGATGTTACAGTGAACGCGCTCCAGTTGAAACAAATGGATCTGTCAAAAATTGTGCACCTGTCCAGAATGCATTGTATTTAAAAATAAGAAATGGCTGAAACAAAAATCCTGGAGCAATGGCGAATCGGCGTCTGCGCCTTAAGTTTGTGATGTTTTGCCTGGTGCGTGAACTCCAAAGGTTGAGTACAGTAGAAAAAAAAAGCAGAGGCGCACTCAAGGGCTTGATTCTACCTCGGCTCTCAATACAAATTTGTATTAGAATCAAGCCCTTGAGTGCGCCTCTGGTTTTTTTTTTTCTACTGAAACAAAAACCCTCAAAGGAGTTATTTAGACAATTAATAATTTCTTGCAAGATCTCTTGCATTTTTTTTAAGAATACAAAACTTCAGGTAAAACAGTTGTGAGAATGCCTCAGAAGGCACAACGCAAAGCGCAAGCATCGCCGTACTAACCTTAGAGCGCACACACCAGTTTGGCCCGAGCATTTGGGACTGATCCCCTTTTATTGTCTCACTCAAGGTCAGGGTTAGTGGAGATATGTCAGAAATCTCCATGTGTCTTCAGTCCTCGATAGTTCATTGGCCGTTCCCGTATGCCTGCCACGGACCGTCACAAAAGGCAAGAGGCATTTCTGTCTCGGCGCACAAACCGACTGTAAGCTGGTTATTTTTAAAACACTCTTGTGTCCATCTGAGATTTATATTGTAATCAGATGGAGAGATGCAGGCAAGCATTACCTCAAGGATGTGATTTGCAGTGTGAGAAAATGTTTTAATGCAAAGCAATATATTAACCTTTCATAACCCAGGACATTCAGCATGTGAATGTTTGTAAATTAGATTTTGTAAATCATAATTCTAAATTCATAATATCTAAACTAATTGCAAAATTACAATTGAAACATAGTGGAGGCAACATGGTTGTTCTAAGGTTTCCATAGCATGATGTAGGCCTACATTAATAGCAGATAGGCTATATTTTAGCTGTTTAAATATGGCTGACCTGTATGATGTTGGCTCTGAAGCTCTGAAGCTTTTACCATGTAAGAATGACAAAATGTCAATTCAGCATTTAATGGGATCTGATAATATTGTCTCACAGCACATCAGTGTGAAAATAGCATGAATAAAAAAGACTAGATGACCAAATGGGCTGGTGTTGGACACAATAGAAGCCCATCCAAAAAGGTCTGCAGCTATGAAGCGCTGCTGAAACTACTCATCCTATTTCCATGCGCTACATTTAGTATCTTATTTAAAATAGCCCATACACACACATGGACCTTTTACATCTGCAGTTGTGAAAGATGTCTATGTTCATTGGGCGGCTTGGTGTGACTTCTTTTCTCATTCTCTTGTCATGTTGCATATTTCATTCAAGATGCAACATGGCAAATATCAATATTATATTTTTTGGTGAATTATAACCTTCAGAAGGTGTTTGTTGTTTGACTGGCGACCCCAATACATCACGACCTTGAGAGTCAAAGTGGAGATAAGTGTCCTTGTGTAGAGACCAGACCTACCAGAGTCGCCTAAAATAGATGAGAATACAACTCCCATTCCTAATAGCCCACATTCCAATCAGAGATAGACACGGTGTCTGCCAAGGGCCTATGGGTTAAGAGCCTTAGAACCTCTAGGAACACCAGAAAATGGCTGCCCTCCTAAGGTACTAGTTTATTACATCTCTATACATGGGACATCAGATTTCTATGGGGCTAATGTGGATGTGCACTTTTAAATCTGTCACATCAGTTACGAGGGAGACACGTGAAACACATTTGTGAGGATCTTTATAGATATGCACAAGGAACATGTTAGGGTAAAATGTCAAGGGAATTGAAAGCACAACGATTTGAATAGAAAGTTAAGAATATTATCAGAATACTAATGAACTGTAAAATGATGTTAGGAACATTATCAAAATCCTAATAAACTCCAGTTGCATGGATTAGTTTAGCACAGCTAAAACGAGTCACAGTTTTATCTAACTCCCATGCTCTTCTTGTTTGGGTTATGGGGAAATATGACTGGCTACACTGTGCAAAATGCATTAACTGATCTGGCTCTCAATTTTCTGATAAACTATACACCCCCCAAAAAAAGTGAACACAACATTTACTACACCGCATGCTGCATAAAACACACTACTCATGCTCATCTGGCCACTGATGTTCTGGACAGTTGATCTCATCTCATGGTCCAGTTATAGGAATCACCAACCTGTGTCACAATTTTGGCACATTCACTGCTCTGAATGCCAGCGGGCTTATCTCCTAAAACAGAGACCCAGAATTATTTAACCCCATATTTACATAGCCATGGGATGGGATTAAAATACAGCAATAGTGCCGGACTGATCAAATCTTTCCATCTACTCTTGCCATCTCAATCCAATCACATGATTATGTTCAGTTTGTTAAACAGTGGCCAGATAGGAGCTGCTGTTTGGAGTGATGTGTTTGAATGGAAAGCCCTCTCTCCCACTGCCATGTACATATGAATCTAGGATGGGGCTTAATTCCAGCATACTTTGGCAGTAATTTGTCTTCTCTTTCATGACAGACAACTCACTGTGACTGATATGAAACAGACTACTGGGGCCAATTTTGGTGCATGCCACACTCCTTCACACTTCAAATCTACCCTGTACTCCTCCCTGTCAGCAAACTCAACAAGTGAACAAAACAAAGATAATCAGTCATTTAGCAACTTGTTGAAGTGAAATACCAGTTGTATTACTCCCCTAGCTCCAGACTCTGTCCTGCCTGCGTTGTGTCAGATCTGATCTCAGTCCCTTTAGTCCTAGCCCTCCCAGAGTCCCCGCACCCATATGTGCACACACACAGACACACAATCTATCTCTCTCTCACACACACACACACACACAGACACACACACACTCTATCTATCTCTCTCTCTCTCACACACACACACACACACACACTATCTCTCTCTCTCTCTCTCTCTCTCTCACACACACACACAAACACACGCACAAACACAAACACACACACACACACACACACGCTGATATGAGCACCTACAGCTGTCTTTCTATTTTAGAGCACGTTTTGACAGCGACATATCTCTTCAACCCCCTCCCCAAACCCTGACGCCTGAACCAGAACAATAGCCACACGCTCACGTAAACATTTTAAACTTAGAAACCAGGCAGACTATGATACACTACCGCCATGCCTCCACAATCCCACTGTTGCCACTTGGTAAGCTCAGGAAAGACGGACAGGGTTAACAAGGCCTTGGGCCCACACCAGCTTAACAAACAAAAGATGGATTAACCTCCTCAACATGGTCCTGAATTGTGTTTTTATTCAGTTGTTTTATCATCCCCTTTAATTTAACGTCTTCATTTATACAAAAGCCTTTAGTATAATGGTAGCTTCATTGTACTTTGTCAGAATTAATTTATATATTCCTAATTAAAAGTTTTGAACTGACAGTTTGAACAGTTTTTCAGTTTATAGTAAATACTGTTCTGTTTGTCATTAACCACTACTCATTACCTATAACAATACATTTCATTTGATCCTTATATGTCTTATAAAATTGTAACTTGATTTTCTTAAGCTACAGTATTTGATGAGGTCACACACATGCTTGTGCCTTGGCTGTAAACATCCCTTCTGGCTCTGACAATGTTAACAGCCATTTGCTGTTGTCTTTCCACGAATGCACAGAGGGGATGAGGCAATAGGAAAAGCAACTGGAGCTCCGACCTGGAGGAGAGATTTGGGGCAGTCTGGCTAGTGCCAGTCGAGGAGTCGGCTTGAAGTGCTCCAATATCTCTGTTAACCATGACCAGCATTCCACAGGGACACCGCATCAAAGAGCCAGGGAATTCTGGGATTGTTTGAGCCTCTGTCTCCGGCTCACTCCAAGGGCCCCAATGGGACAGGCTCACACCTGTCTCCCGTGGCAACTGGTCGGGCCGGCAGAGACATCTCTCTTGGATGCGTGCACTAGTCAAGCACTTTAACGGAACCGGTGTGCATTTGTGAAAACAACAACTGTACACACACATAAAAAAAGACAGGATGGCTGTGCAATCCAAAACAATCCGTAACCCGTAAACCAAGTGTCAAAGATAAAGTAGTTTAAATTGTTGAGTATTCCTTCAGTATAGCACGTGTAGGCCTACTTGTGTCTGTTTATCACTGCATTCGTGGGATCACATTAAAAGCCATCAGTATGGGATATCCTTCGACAAGATCTTTCCCGCCAATAAACCCATGTCAGCTGATGACTTTATAGTCTGGCTGCTTGGTGGTGGCTACGGAGACATCCAGCTGGCTTAAGATGCCAACTCTCGGCAGCTCCTTGTTCCTTCCTCTGTCCCCTTCCACCATCCCCATATATGACCCACAGGGGTCAGTGGGGTTGGAACTGTTTGTGTTGTGCTTGGCAATAAGAGATACTCGAGAATCCTGTCAAGTGCCCCCACTGGCATCAGGCCAAGCACTTGAGCAACCCTTCGGTGTCCTGCCACACCGTGTTGTGGTGCGGCCTGGTCACAGACCCCCTCTAGGAGGACATCAAGACTCAACGTTCAGTGCTGTGTGCCACGTGCCAGATCTTTAAAGCATTGTTTTGGAATAATGGCAATGGAGGTCACTGCCCTTAGGGGCATTTGTGGAAGACCTTGTGGAAGTAGTTATGACTGGTTTTACTCTAAAACCACATTTTATTTATGATGCATTGTAGTGTTAGTGTAGATGGATCCTAGACGTAATTTGAGAAATAAACTATTTCAAGAAAACCACTGATAATCGTACACATTAACACTGGGGAACCTTCTTGAGGGTCAGGGACAGGGTGTAAAGAGGCTATAGCAGTGCTGGTGTCTGTCTGGTGTTCTGTCTGGTGTGACAGAATTTCAGCAGGAGAAGCATCTGGTCCTCTGTCGCCATCTAAAGGACCACTTTCATAATTTGTGAATTAGGCCTGGCAATGTAGACGGACACCAAACGTCTTTATTATTAGCCTAGGCTACTTCCCATTTCACTTTCATTATCCTATGGACTATTATTCTATGAAACAAGAAATGTCCTCAGTGAATATGTCTCCATAAAGTAAAATGAGGGGATGGGTGACAGGGATGTCAATGCAGGTTGTGGACACACAAAGTGTATGTTTGACATGCTGATCAGACCTATCGTGCATGATCAAATGGTATGGAATATATTACTGAATGGGGTTAGATGAATTACGGCACTCTACAGGCCTTACCTGTTGGTTATCTCACATAACGTTATTTAGCCCGAATGCAAAGCTAACCTGTTTGGTAAAAGCGACCATTTCAAAGGACGTCTAGACTTTTTGTGATTTAGTTCTCACGCGTTGTCACAAGGAAGTCCTGGTATATTTTTCTCGCAGTTTAGATATCACTTTTTAACCTGCTCAGTAATTTGTATACTAGAATAAATAAGACTTGTCTCTTTAAAATTGCGTCATTATTCCTTCCTGTTTCCGGGTTCGAATGTCTTGCCATTCATTGGCTGTCGTGTTAAACCGAAACCTTCATTCACAAATGCTGCTGCGGATTGAAATCCCAGGGATCATACTGGACTCCTGCACTGCAAATTTATTTTCACGGAGTGTAACTGGTGTTAATTCACTTCAAACTAATTAAACATTGTTCTGTGGCGATACAAAACACAGCTGAAGGGTCGAGGAGAAAGCACACCTTGCACGAGACAGGAGCCAGGTATGAAATGCTTATCATGTGATATTTGTCTGTTTTCATTGGATACAACTTAGATGTTTAAGTAACTTTAACATAATTCAATCTTGATGTTCATAGCCTCAAGAGATCAAACGTTAGACAGTCAGTGGTTACAGTGAAACTGCAACGTTTGAAAGTATGGATGCTTATTCTAGTCATTCGCCGTAGGCATAACTTCATAGTACACTCGTTTAGTGACTTGTCATGGTGACTGTTTTAATCTGCTTCTCACCTGTGCACACTATGTCTACAAGACATTCCAGTTCTAACATGTCATTCGTCCGTTGCAGAACTGGCCAGCAGCACTAATTCCTGCGAACGCATTCGCAAGGGGATATCAACTCATTTTGCCTCCTTTTTGGGATCATGGCCACCCCAGGGATTCCCGAGCACGTACTGAGAAATGAATTTCTAATTAAGAAACTCGAGGAGATAGCAAAAGATGCTGCTCTTATGAATGGAATCTTAATGCGGACGAAAGAAACACCCAATGCCTCGGAGGTATGTTTGGAAAAGCCTCATCTAATCCTTTCTGGTTTCAGTTATGGAAGAATTGCATGTGTAGAAAGCTGTCACTGTTTCTCAGCAGAATATTACAATGATGGTGGACTATTTTTAAGTGTTGAAATCAGAGATGAGTGAAAAACACGATTTCCACATAAAAAGTCATAGACACATATCCTCTGAAACAAAGTATGTTCCTAGATTTTAGCTCCATTAACAACAAAACAACAAATTAGGAAAAGCAGTGGATTAGTGCTCTGCTACCCATGCAGGCGTTATGAATACACAGACACGCCTGGAATTTTACACCACTGTTTTGTCCCTGGATTAAGGGCCATTTATTCCGTCCCGATGGGCAGCTGGAACATGCTGTCTTCTGAGAGCCTAAAACCATGTGTGTGTGTGTGAATGTTTGTGGATACCTTATTGTTTATTGCCAATAAAATCTTTCTCTCTCTCTCTGTAAATGTTGGGTTGCAGGTGGTAGGCTTCGCTCCTTTCACGCTCTTCCCCTCTCCAGTTCCTAGAGCGCTCTTCCAGCAGGCCTTGGCTGTGCAGGTGCATTTCAATCTCTTGGTGGACAAGATCAGCCAGAATCCAGACTTCCTGGAGGAGGCTCTCGCAAGGTACGGGGCGATACATTCTGTAGGTTTACTATACAGACCAAACGGATCTTATGAGAGCTTATTATTGGAGAGTATGGCTGAAGGTGGTGATGGCAATTTTTGCTACAGCAGTGTAAGAAACTAAATCAACGATGGTGGTCAATCAAAGACCCGATCTCCTTGTAGTTCAGACACAAAGAAGTCTAAGATTATTATACCCCGATATCCAGGGTGCGATTTGTAGGGGGGGATGGTGAGGATTTCCCCCCCTCTGGTTTTCCTATCCCTACCTCTGCTAAATTATTTTTATTGTCGGGGGGGACAACATTTATCCCCCTCTGCCCCTCATATCGATTCATGCTACTTCATATTTAGTAAAGCGTCCTTTACAAATTTATTCAAAATCATCCCCCCCTCTGGTTTTTACACAAATCGCACCCTGCCGATATCACTTAAACAATGATTTATGTAACTTTTGTAAAATGAATGCATGTGAGACTGGTATAAGATTAATAATAATTAAGTCTGTGATTATACATTATATGTTGGTAATAAGATTAGTTCTTACATTGCTTTTTATTTTCCCTTTTTTTAAACAGTACAATCAAAGTGGATGAATTTACGGCAAAGCTATTCAACATACATAAACAGGTTCTTAAAGAGGGCCATGCTCAGGTAATAAAGAAAAAAAAAATCATGTTTTAAATGCTGACTTCATACAGGTGTTTCTAAACTTGTACTGCACGTGTATTGTTAGCGATTTAATAGTGCCTGGTGCTTCTTATTAGGAGTTTGCCATTGTTTTTATGTCAGCTGTCCAATGCTGTTGAATGACCTCCTCTATTACAAACATAAAGATCTATTGTTTTTTTTTCTCCACAAGTCAATTGTCCTTGGTCTTAATCGGTCAGACTACATGCTGGACCAAGGTGAAGATGGTGGGACATCCCTGAAACAGATAGAGATCAACACTATTGCTGCAAGCTTTGGTGGTCTCTCCTCACGTACACCAGATGTTCATCGGTATGGTCATAAAATGTATTTGAAAAAAAAAAAAACTTGACAGTATCGACATAAGAGTGACATGACACTGTCATGAACACATGACACTGTCACGACACATGAAACATAACCTCTAACCCTAATCCTAACCCTAACCGTAAACCTAACCCTAATCCTAATCCTAACTTGTTTTGACAAAAACCAAATGTCACTTAATAACAGAAGCGTTATGTCATAAACGTGTATGACTTGTTTATGACTCTTTCATGACAGTGTCATTTCACTCTTATGTCGATACTGTCAAGTAAAGTGTAACCAAAACTTCTAAATAAATCAAGTGATTTTCTGGAAAGCACTTTATGCCTCTGAAATTGCTGTTTTTCGGTCTCAGTTTTAAATATAATGTTTTTGAATGTGGATGTGATGATGCATGTCTGTGTTCATTCTCTAGGCACATTCTTAAGGTGGCAGATCGACTGGATGAGCGGGAGAAAATCCTTGACAACAACCCTGCAGCAGGACTAGCAAAGGGGTTAACCAAAGCCTGGGAGCTTTATGGTTCAGGAAAGTGAGTTTGAAAGAAAGGCGTATTTTCTTGATATCCATAAGAGATATTTCAGATGATCAGATATCAGATGAACATCATATCAGATGAACCTCTGTCCGATTGTTGTCAGGGTTTCAGAAATGAAAGACGCTACTGCCATACTAAAATCAGCTGATTTGGTATGATGGTAAATAATTCACAAATATGAATATTTCATTACAGAGCCGTTGTCATGTTTTTAGTGGAAGATGTCCAGAGGAACATCTTTGATCATCGTTATGTAGAGAATGAACTTTGGAGCAGGTAAATAAGTTTATGTAATCATAGTATGCTTTTGTACTGAAATCACTAAGATCTTATTTCATTCAGTATGAGGCTGTAGTTAAGTAAACTTTAAAGTAGACATCTCTAAATGTAGTAAAGTTAACAGTAAAGTTAACATTTCTAAATTGGTGACAACATTGATTTGCTGTTGATTTTTCTATACATCTGCTTGCATAGAAATATCCCTGTCATCCGACGACAGTTTGAGGATGTGTCCAAAACTGGGTCTTTGGATCAGAATAAGAGACTATTTGTGTAAGTATTCATGTGATATCAACAGAGTGTTTTGCCTGCACTGCTTAAATGTATTGTTAACTATTTGTTAACTAATTGTTAACCAGTTGTAAACCAATTGAAACCAATTGTTAACCCATTTATACTCTTAGTGATGGAAAAGAAGTGGCGGTTGTGTACTTCCGGAATGGATACATGCCTCAGAACTACACTAGTCCACAGGTCTGGATAGAAATGTTCAACTTTTGTTCAATTGTTATAGTTGACATAGAGAGCCGAGAGTATTGATGCGCAAAGCTTTTGGTTGTCTATGACGTCCATTTGTTTCAGTTAGTAAACTCAACAGTAAACAGTAAACAATATGCTGCGGTGTCTGATTTAATTACACCTATAGCTATCTTTATAATGTTTGTGATCTCATGTAATAGATATGATAGATACGCATGTGAACAGTATCTTTTGTTATATGGGATTTCTGGCTGCTTGCTGGTGGTGTACTCATGCAACTTGCTCCACTGTCTTGCAGAGCTGGGACGTGCGTCTGATGATGGAGAGGTCGCTGGCGGTGAAGTGTCCTGACATTGGCACCCATCTGGCCGGCACCAAGAAGGTGCAGCAGGAGCTGGCCCGCCCCGGGGTGCTGGAGCGCTTCTTTCCAGACCAGCCGGATGTCGTGGCCCAGATCAGAGCCACCTTTGCTGGACTCTACACTCTTGACGTGGTCAGGAAACACCTCTCTCAAAAGTGTTTTCTTTTTATCTGTCTGTGTGTAATGTGCATGTGTGGTTAGTTTGTGCCTTGGCCTTAAGGTTTTGTTAATGATTTTACAGTTTTCAAAAAAAAAAAAAGGATTCTTCAAAATAGGGTTTTTAAAAAAAAAAAAAAAAAGAAATGTCTCACTATAATGGAGTGGGATCTGCCTGTGGGCTGTTTTAAAAAAGTGGAGCCACCCAAACAGGAAGTACTAGTATGACTGCCTTAGCTCAAACCTCATTCGGTTATAGACTGAAATATCAGAAGTTTTTACCTCAGCTAACATATTTCACCTAAACTTGTCTAGTTCGTGATTTAAAGTACCTTCTTTTCCCCCTTGAAATCTCCTGCAGGGAGCAGAAGGAGACAAGACTGTTGCCATGGCTTTGGCCAAACCTGACCATTATGTCCTGAAACCCCAAAGAGAAGGAGGAGGTGAGACTCAACAGATTTCTCCAGATTTCTCAACACGTCTAGAAAAAGCACAAGGATCCTAAGTTTGATCCACCATGCCCACCATACCTTTCTACCTCTACTGTGTTGATGTGTATATCCAGACTTTCAATGTCCCGGGGTGGGTCTCTTTTGTAATTCAAAGGAAACAACATTTACGGCCAAGAAATATGTCAGGTGTTGGAGGGCATGACGGAGGGCTCCGAGAGGACAGCCTACATCCTGATGGACAAGATCCGACCCTGCCCGGTCCAGAATTACCTGCTCAGGCCTGGTGCGACCCTCAAACTCTGCACATGCCTGAGTGAACTGGGGGTCTTTGGGGCGTATGTCAGGTAAACACAACACAACAGGGAAACTCCATGAAGAGGTTATATATATTTATAGGTTTTTATTTAGGCTTTATTCTTTTTTTTTCTCGTTAGTAGTGCTGCCTCTTTACTTCAGCGCTGTCTCTTTACCCTGGCCCTTTACTACCTACTTTCCATACAATAATGAATGAGTCTGAATGAATGAGTTTGGAATATACAATTTATTTTGTGACTATCACAGCTAATAACTGCTGAATATAGACGAGTATTATGGCCTCTGTCCTCGAGGCCGTGCCCACCTGGGTCAATCTGGGTCATGTTTCATGTTTCATCTGTTTTTTTTCCTGCAGACAGGGGAAGGAGATGGTGATGAATGAGTGTGTGGGTCACCTACTGAGGACCAAGAGCTCTGAGCACGACGATGGAGGGGTGGCTGCTGGCGTGGCCGTGCTGGACAATCCTCTGTTGGTGTGAGAGCGCCCCCTGCTGGAGTCAGGTGGCAGGGTGAAGGCTCAAACACACGCACACACACACTCACTCACTCACTCACTCACTCACACACACGCACACACACACACACACACACACAGACACACACAGAAAGATGAGGGGATGAGCAAAGAGACCCTCACAAAAGACTAGCCTCAAATGGACCGATTGATACGCTCTTCTTTGATGTGAGTTAACTGAATTAACTGAAGTGGTCATCCAAAGATGTGGTATTTTCTTATAGGTGTAGTCACAATATTTTTCTAATACAAGCAAATGGTTAATTTCTGTATCAGTGAATTTGCAGACAAGTGTGTTGGTTGCCAGAAGTGCACTTGTATTTGGAAATACTGTAGGTAATTCAGAAGTGTCCCAGATCTCTCTGAGTATGTATGCTCTTAAATGCACATTGCATTTTATTTTATTTATGAAATTATCTGTTTCTGTGGTAAATAGACCATCAGTCGCCAAAAATGTATAATTTATAATAGCCTATTGTAATTTTTTTTAAATAAAGTGTCATGCTGAAAGAGCTAAAAGCAAACTCTAAAGAGAACATATAGGCTATGTTAAGGATGTTGAAAAATACTATTAAACCATCATGAGCAGACATTTGTTGAGATGTTTGTGTTTGTCTGATATCTAAAAAAATGAACTGGAAAAAAAAATCGAAAGTTGAAGTGAAGTCTGGAGAGTCTGGTACTACTCCTTTACACAAGACGGCGCTAATGTAGTGCGGTTCTGAGGTTTTCATGCCGCCAAAGACAAAAATAGATAGCAAAGCGAAAGGCTCAACTAGCACAACTCTGCCTTTAGTCCTGTCTCTGCAGCCGACGAGGGTGTTAGCAGAGAATGTGTTAGTGAACACCGCCTGCCAGTTTAGACACAACGTATCGGTGTATCGTACACGAAATCTGTATAGAGCTACTGTGTGGTAACCGATTAAATCATGGATAGTCGGAAACGTCCCAGAGAGGATTTACCACGCAATTCAACCGACCATTTCAAAACCCCAGAGAAGCGGGTGTCAGTGGTTCCACGCCGGGATAGGAGCTTCACGCAGTGGGATGTAGATTTCAGAAACTGGGATATTGAAACAACGTGTAGTTATCTTCGTCGTGAAGGACTTGAAGAATGGGAGAGCAAATTTAAAGGTGAGAGACCTACCGTGGTAAAGTTGGTTTTATATTGGACGTTGGATATTCGACACATTCGAAAAATCTATTTAGCACTGACTACGAGGGTCGAATTTGTGTCAAACCAACTTTAATGTGTTTAAACAAGGCCTGCCTATATTACACAAAGCTTCTTTTGTCCAAAAACCCATGTTTTGATTTTATGAATTTTTTAGGCTGATAAAAGATTTCAATCTATTATGCGGCTTCACCTTTTGACTTACCCATACTAAAACACATCTCCTGAACTCGGCTTAGTGCCCTTTCTAGTACACAAAGCTTATTTTTCCCTAAAACCTACTCTTTGATATTATACAATTTTTAATGTTGAATGTTTCAAATCTATTATGCGGCTTGCCCTTTTGACCTACCCATGTCAAAACACATCTGGTGAACTCGGATTACTGCTCTATATAGTACACAAAGCTTCTTTTTCCCAAAAATCCATTCTTTGATTTTATAAATATTTTTTAATGTAAAAAAAATGCTTTAAATGCTTTAAATCTATTATGCGGCTTGACCTTTTGACCTAACCATGTCAAAAGACATCTGTTGCACTCAGCTAACTGCCCTTCATAGTGCACAACACTTCTTTTTTCCAGAAACTCACTCTTTGATTTTATATTAATTTTTTACTATTCAAAAATGCTATAAATCTATTATGCGGCTTGACCTTTTGACCTACCCATGTCAAAACACATCTGTTGCACTCAGCTAACTGGCCTTCATAGTACACAAAGCTTATTTTTTCCAAAAACTCACTCTTTGATTTTATATAAATTTTTTACTTTATAAAAATGCTATAAATCTATTATGCGAATCGACCTTTTGACCTACCCATGTCAAAACACATCTGCTGCACTCAGGTAACTGCCCTACATAGTACACAAAGCTTATTTTTTTCAAAAACTCTTTCTTTGATTTTATATTATTTTTTTACTATTCAAAAATGCTATAAATCTATTATGCGACTTCCCCTTTAGACCTACCCATGTTAAAACACATCTGTTGCACTCAGCTAACTGCCCTTTATAGTACACAAAGCTTATTTTTTCCAAAAACTCACTCTTTGATTTTATATTAATTTTTTACTATTCAAAAATGCTATAAAAAAGAAGCGTTGTGCACTATGAAGGGCAGTTAGCTGAGTGCAACAGATGTGTTTTGACATGGTTAGGTCAAAAGGTCAAGCCGCATAATAGATTTAAAGCATTTAAAGCATTTTTTTTACATTAAAAAATATTTATAAAATCAAAGAATGGATTTTTGGGGAAAAGAAGCTTTGTGTACTATGTAGGGCAGTTAGCCGAGTGCAGCAGATGTGTTTTGACATGGGTAAGTCGAAGGGGGAAGGCACATAATAGATTTATAGCATTTTTGAATAGTAAAAAAATTATATAAAATCAAAGAGTGCGTTTTTGAAAAAAAGAAGCTTTGTGTACTATGTAGGGCAGTTAGCCGAGTGCAGCAGATGTGTTTTGACATGGGTAGGTCAAAAGGTGAAGGCACATAATAGATTTATAGCATTTTTGAATAGTAAAAAAATAATATAAAATCAAAGAGTGCATTTTTGAAAAAAAGAAGCTTTGTGTACTATGTAGGCCAGTTAGTCGAGTGCAGCAGATGTGTTTTGACATGGGTAGGTCAAAAGGTCAAGCCGCATAATAGATTTATAGCATTTTTGAATAGTAAAAAATGTATATAAAATCAAAGAGTGAGTTTCTGGAAAAAAGAAGCATTGTGCACTATGAAGGGCAGTTAGCTGAGTGCAACAGATGTGTTTTGACATGGTTAGGTCAAAAGGTCAAGCCGCATAATAGATTTAAAGCATTTAAAGCATTTTTTTTACATTAAAACATATTTATAAAATCAAAGAATGGATTTTTGGGAAAAAGAAGCTTTGTGTACTATATAGAGCAGTAATCCGAGTTAACCAGATGTGTTTTGACATGGGTAGATCAAAAGGTCAAGCCGCATAATAGATTTATAGCATTTTTGAATAGTAAAAAATGTATATAAAATCAAAGAGTGAGTTTCTGGAAAAAAGAAGCATTTTGCACTATGAAGGGCAGTTAGCTGAGTGCAACAGATGTGTTTTGACATGGTTAGGTCAAAAGGTCAAGCCGCATAATAGATTTAAAGCATTTAAAGCATTTTTTTTACATTAAAACATATTTATAAAATCAAAGAATGGATTTTTGGGAAAAAGAAGCTTTGTGTACTATATAGAGCAGTAATCCGAGTTCACCAGATGTGTTTTGACATGGGTAGGTCAAAAGGTCAAGCCGCATAATAGATTTATAGCATTTTTGAATAGTAAAAAATGTATATAAAATCAAAGAGTGAGTTTCTGGAAAAAAGAAGCATTGTGCACTATGAAGGGCAGTTAGCTGAGTGCAACAGATGTGTTTTGACATGGTTAGGTCAAAAGGTCAAGCCGCATAATAGATTTAAAGCATTTAAAGCATTTTTTTACATTAAAACATATTTATAAAATCAAAGAATGGATTTTTGGGAAAAAGAAGCTTTGTGTACTATATAGAGCAGTAATCCGAGTTCACCAGATGTGTTTTGACATGGGTAGGTCAAAAGGGCAAGCCGCATAATAGATTTGAAACATTTAACATTAAAAATTGTATAAAATCAAAGAGAAGGTTTTAGGGAAAAAGAAGCTTTATGTACTAGAAAGGGCAGTAAGCCGAGTTCAGGAGATGTGTTTTAGTATGGGTAAGTCAAAAGGTGAAGCCGCATAATAGATTGAAATCTTTTATCAGCCTAAAAAAATCATAAAATCAAAACATGGGTTTTTGGACAAAAGAAGCTTTGTGTAATATAGGCAGGCCTTGTTTAAACACATTAAAGTTGGTTTGACACAAATTTGACCCTCGTAGTCAGTGCTAAATCGATTTTTCGAATGTGTCGAATATCCAACGTCCAATATAAAACCAACTTTACCACGGTGAGAGACCTTACAAAAATGTTTAAGCTACCAGATATACGTTGTTAGGCTACTCTGTAAGTTATTGTTGAGCAAGGCTAGTTGTGGTAACGTTATGAAAGAACTAACGTTAGCCATTAGCGAACATCGATAGTGACTTTCCCTTCCCTTCTGACATTATCTCAATATTGCTAACTCGGAGTAGATTTAGCTGACCCAAACACGGTGAAAGACGTGTCTCCCTGTGGTGATGCTCACTCATAGACAGTAAAAGAAAGTGCTCACCCTGCACAAATGGGATCCATTTACTTGGAGTCTTGGACTGTTACGTAATACTGCACATGCATGTCAACCTGAAACTTCTGAGCTGTAGGAGCATCTCCTTGAGTCTCTTCTTCAGCTGATGTTTTGTTTCCCACACACATATTTGGCTGCCATGAGACAGCCCATTTTTCCTGTCCTTATAATGTGTTGCCAAACCAGATGAACTGCTCGTCCACCTCATAAGTTGATTATTAATTTCCCTCTCATAATGCACTCACATTGTTCCACTGCAGAGCAACAGATCACTGGGGTGGGTCTGCGCTACCTCACAGAGTCTCAGCTGGAGAAGATTGGCATTGGGTGAGTGTTCTCCTGTTGGGGCATGAAAGGCAGATGCCCTTTTCAGATTACTATTCTATTACTCTTTACTGGTTCTCCCAGTTTAGTTCACTCCTACTTCTTACAAAGGCGAACAACAGGATTGATTTGAGATGAATGAGAATCAGAGAATGGATGAGTACGTTTGTGACTTATGAATAATTGTCCATTTCTCTCTTAGACCCTTGGGGAAACGCCTACAGATACTCCACAGCCTGCAGAAACTATGGCAGATCACAAGCGTGCCTATGAAGGTATGTTAGGGAGATCTGTAATGTAGGCTATTACATCCGCAGTCCAAAGAGACTAAAATAATATACTCCCTTTTTATGACTCTATTTCTCTTTGACTGCCGCGTAGTGTGTTTCTCAGACTTTTTCTTAGCTGAATCTCTGAATCCTTTGAGTTTTTCTCTCTCTAGCGGATTTGTTGCATATAACACAGTAGTGTATTGTCCCCCACAGGTCTTCAACGACCCAATCCACGGTCACATTGAGATGCACCCGCTCCTGGTGTGCATTATCGACACACCTCAGTTCCAGCGGCTCCGCTACATCAAACAGCTGGGTGGGACCTACCTAGTGTTCCCTGGGGCGTCCCACAACCGTTTTGAACACTCTGTTGGGTGTGTGTGTCAGTGTGTGTGTGTGTGTGTGAGAGAGGGAGAGAAATTCAGAGCCTCTCAAAGACCATTTAATGAGTGTGCAGGTGTTTTCACTGAATGCTTCTGGTGTGCAATACGATAATGATAACAATAACTATAAACAAATATCGTTCTCATTAATATGAATGATGACGTTCACACATAAACTATAACAATAACGACATGAAGAACGATATCATTGGGGATCACTTTCAGAGTGATTTTTGAGAACAATAAAAAGCTAATGGCCAATCAGAACCCATCAAATTTTAGCCCAACATATTTATTAACACAAGGAGAGACTTTGTTTATCGTTGTTCAGTGTGGACGCTTTTATCGTTATGGTTATCGTTATCGTTCTTCGGGTGAATGACCCTTTAAAACCATATCTGTGTCGCCTTGGGAGCAGAACAGCCTTACTCATGTTTTGTACTAAAGAAGCTAAGTGTGATACGGCAAGGCAATACTAAACTAAAAGTGTCCTAAATCTGTATTTCCCTCCCTTGTTCACATGGCATTGTGTATCCGCCTCACAGGGTTGGCTATCTGGCTGGCCGGCTGGTCCAAGCCCTAAACGAACGACAACCGGAGCTGCTCATAACCAAGCAGGATATCCTGTGTGTGCAAATCGCAGGCCTGTGCCATGACTTGGGTTAGTATGACAAGCTTAGAGAAAGCTAGAGAAAGGCTGACATGTGCCCCCACCTACAATAAATACTCGGAGCACCAGGCTTCCCCTCACAGATGCTTTGCAGGTCTTCAGCTTTTGTTGGATAAGAGGGCTTTTTTAAGAGGGATCCTCTGTGTTTGTTGACTGCGGAGAAAGGAGCAGGATTGGGTGGGGATCAGGCTAAAGTCTATCCTGAAGCTAGGATACAGTCTTTCTTTCACTGCTAGTCAGACAGTGCAACAGACACTCGTGCACTATTTACTTTGAAAATATATCAAATGTAGTTTAGAAATATACTTTATAACATGTTATTATTATTATTATTTATTAATTTATTTTGTATGCAGGACATGGGCCTTTCTCACACATGTACGATGGAATGTTCATCCCCAAAGTTCGTCCTGATTGCAAGTGGAAGGTAAATGAAAGAAGGTCTCCCTTAAGATGAAGGCATGGAGCTTACCAAGGTTGTAGGTTTCACTCTGAGTATGTGGCACACATACTGATAACCCAGTACTGTAAGGGCCTTGGTGGGAACAGGTGTCCACTGGCCTTGGGCAGACTGTGTGTTTATGAGGGTATGAGAACGGGGATAATGTGTGCGTCATAAAACATGCAAAGACATACAAACAGACATTCAAAAACATGCAAAACAGATCTGAGGTGACTCGCCAGTGGGTTTAATTCAGAATAGATGAAAACAAGTTATTGCAGTTGTCACCTGACATGAAGCCTTTTGCAACACATGCAGCTTGAGGACTTTTTTGTGTTTGAATGTAAGAAAATATCTGCAACTGAAGAAGGCACCACCAGTGTTGATGTAATTGACTTACTTTTATGATAAGTCATAAAATTATCACAAGTCAGGGCGACCATAGATGGCAATTGATTGTACCCAGATGACAGGATTTCAGAAATGAAAGGCGCTACTGCCATATTCTACTAAAATCAGCTGATTTCTCAATGATGGTAAATTATTTGGTATGATGGTAAATTATTCACAAAATGGACTGAAATGAAAGAGTATTGTAAGGTAAGCGCTATATTACTGCCAGAGGCTTGGATCTCAGAGTCTTAGAGACAAATGTTCAGGAGGATGAGAGCCTGAGGAGGCCCACTGAAACCCCTCCTGTACCAGGCACGTCTGACACAGGAATCCTCGGGGGGAAGGGTCAGTTGATTAACAGTTGAGGTTTTATGATGGCTTCTGGGAAGATAAGCACATTTGCTGAGATGTTACACTGCCATAAAATCTGTGTACATGTACGAGTGGGCATCCTGGTGTGTGCCCATGCACATACTTATATGTGTGAAATGGACACATATCTGTGTGTGTGTGTGTGTATGCATGCATGCATGTATGTACGTGTTAACATGTGTGTGCGTGTGCCCCCTCTGCAGCACGAGATGGCCTCTGTAAAGATGTTTGACCACTTGGTGAAGGAGAATGGTCTGGAGTCAGTGATGCGGGAGCATGGCCTGACCCTCCCCGATGACCTGGTGTTCATTAAGGAGCAGATCGCTGGACCCCCGGAGAGCCCCGTCCTGACTCGCAAAGGCCAGGCCCCTGTAAGTTACCATTGCGACCCCATGGATGCGCTTCCAGAAATGGAGAGATCAGTTACTGTCTACCTTAAAAATAAAAAAAAATCATACTTTATTTGATGTATGAACATTTGGGCTTTAAGTAGACATGTGGTTGTTTGCATGCAGACTACATGTGTTCAGTTAAGCCCAACCTCAAGGTGTGTGTTTGCTTTGTAAATGGTACGTGTGTTTTTACCCAGTGGCCCTACAAAGGCAGGCCTGAGGAGAAGTCCTTCCTGTATGAGATTGTGGCCAACAAAAGGAACGGCATCGATGTGGACAAGTGGGACTACTTTGCGAGGTGAGTCAGCATACTAGACAGTCCCTGTCTTCTACAGTAATCTGTGTTTTTGAAGATAGAAAAGTCATTTTGCAGTAGCTGTGCTAAGTCACATTGTTATGGAGTGTCTCTATCTGCGGCATACATAATTTTCTGTCTTCATTGGGGGTGATGTCTCTATGCATCAGATGTTCTGGAGCTCTGATTAATTGACACTTTGTGCGTGTGTGTGTGTGTTTAGGGACTGTTACCACCTTGGTATCCAGAACAACTTTGACTATCGGCGCTTCCTGAAGTTTGCCCGCGTGTGCGAGGTCAAGGGGACGAAGCACATTTGCACAAGAGAAAAGGTTCCTGTTGTCACTTCCTATTCTCAGAGTAGCTCACAGTCGGATGTAACAAGATGTCAGATCAGATGAGCCCCTGCATAAAATCTGCCTGTACTATGAAGCAGGATTTGGGGGTTAGCAGGGTAACTTCAGGTTTCACCTTGGATTTTCAGTGATGCGAGGGTGGTTCTCTTTTAACGGAGAAACACTACAGTGGTATCTTATGCTGAACTCCTAGCCTGTTCTGGAGCAGGTTATGTTTGAGATGATAGATCAAAACGTATAAAGTAGCCATACCTTCAAGTTTCAATATTCACATATATATTCAAAACACTATTGGCTGATATAAAACGAATATAGGCCTACTTTTTTTTCATGAAAGACAAAAAATTTTTTAAATTTAACTTCAGTGATTGTGTGGTTAAGGATTTTGAATTATATATATATTTTGATATAATTTGAAGTGATTATGTCATCTTTATAAGAAAAAAAAAACTTGGAAACTCCTGGCGTACCACCAGTGGTCCCCTGACCACAGTTTGAGAAACACTGCTCTAGACCTTTCCATATTTGCGATTGGTCATCTGCTGCCATCCAGCACGGCCCCTTTTATGTGAACACGCTCATAACCAGCTGGGGAGAGCCTGGTTGACTTAACAAGTTAATGGCCACCTTTGTGACAAAACCTTTGTGTGCCTGCAGTTGTGACGTTTTGTCCAGCTAGCTAACAAAAACATAACCTGGGCATATGGAACTTGCTTTGTATTATTGACCTCTGGTGGGCCATATACGTTATACATACCAAGTACGTTTGGTATGGAAGCAAAATGCCCCTGTTAGCGCCAATTTCTAAGTCTACTGTTCATAGAACTTCATTTGGCCACATAATTCTAACAAGAACAGTTCCTCCTTATCATAAATCTTTTTTTAAAAAAGGCCAGTCCAAACAGCAGGACCTCGTCAATAAAACCCTCTATTCATATTTGCTTTGGTGTGGTATTGTCTCTGGTGTAGTTCTGAAGGTCTTAAACCTGTTCCTGGCAAAGCAGAGGTGCATACACATTCCCTGCCAACCAAACAGGGTTCCCATGGCTGGATGCCTTAATGCATTTGCATCAGCAACTTATGGTCTATTTTTTCACAGGAAGTGGGGAACCTGTATGACATGTTCCACACACGGAACTGCCTCCATCGCAGAGCCTACCAGCACAAGGTTGGCAACATCGTTGAGACCATGTGAGTGCATAAAGGGCCTTCAGCCATCAGGGTAAACAATGGCACGTTACCGTACCAAGGTCAGCCATCAGGGTAAACAATGTTACCGTACCACTGCCTGTGGGTACAGCAGTTCTATCACAGTTAAGGAAGAAAGTCTCTTTGAAACAGGCGTTTTGCTAAGTGTGTTCATCTAAATGTTAGAATGCCAAACAGTTTTGCTCAACAAACAGTATTTGTTTTGCATGTACTTGTTTGCCAGTATATATATACATTTTTAAATAATAAATAGTTTTGAATAATAGTACTGCAACTAACAATTATTTTCAATTAATCTGTCCTCAAACTGTAACAGAGCTATAAGTAAACCATATAATATTTAAGTTTAAGGATGTACAAGCAGAATTTTGAGGTGGTTTCTTAAAAAAAAATAGTTGGCGATTCATTTAACTCATTGAGTGCCAAAAACGTAATATTACGTTTTTCCTTCCCATGCATTGAGCTTTTTAGCTTTTTTTTTTAAATTATGAAACTAGACAGTCTAACACACCTTATATGTGATTTTGGGAACTCTGTGATGAATGGAAATGAAATATATGACGATTGAAAGCTCATGAACAGTGCACAATCTGGACATTTTATCATAACTCGGTGGCCGCTTTGGGTCGAATCAGTGACTCATGCACGTCAGCTCAAAACCAGGCCATTTTCGTGGGTCTATCACTAGGTGGCAGTCTCGCCAGGTCACTTCCCGGAAACTTTACAGGCAACACTTCATATTTCATGAAAGACGTTATATCTCCATTTCTAGAAAAAAAACAGCGATTTTGATGAAAACTAGCCACTGTTTAGCTTGGGATTTCTCAGGAACAGAGGCGTGTAGAAATACACGGTTTGCACCCACTGAGATCTTAAAGTCTCACCTTTCAAACGAGCCATTGTATGTGTTCATAGCTATAACACAGAATATGCTGTGGCTGTACAAAAATAATCAACAATGGTCTAGATTGCTGGCACTCTAGGACAAAGCTTCCGGCAACAGCTTGGCATTCAATGAGTTAATAGCCCTAATTGTTGCATACAGTACATATACATATATTTGCATATACTTTTTTGCAGCACCATTGCTGTGCGGTTTTAAGAAATACTGTGTCTTGTCTTCTAAGTTTTGTATTATTGTGATGCATTTTTCCAGGATTACAGAGGCTCTGGTAAAGGCAGACCCCTACATTCAGATCCAGGGCTCAGGAGGGAAGATGTTCACTCTCTCCACAGCCATAGATGACATGGATGCCTACACTAAACTCACAGGTAAGATGGCATCCCCCAGCCAAACAAGCCTGACAATGGCTTGCTTGAAATGTTTGTCTTTCTTGAGATCAATTTGTACCCTAATCTTGAATTGTTATTTATAGGCTACCATTTCACTAAGCATACATTCCTAAAAGTTGGTAGAATATGCTTGCCTAAGAAACCCTGTAATGACTTGTTGCAAATTCTGTCGTACAGAGCATTGACTGTTTGCAATTAATATTTTGGAGCTTGTCATTCTGCTCATTGGTGAACTTTGATCATTTGCACTTTTAGTTTCTCATCATTCGTCATTTGCTCCTGCCTCATTTTGTATGTGTACAGATATATAGAGCTTACCCTTACTTCACTGTCCTAAAGAGAGTGTGTGTGTGTGTGTGTGTGTGTGTGTGTGTGTGTGTGTGTGTGTGTGTGTGTGTGTGTGTGTGTGTGTGTGTGTGTGTGTGTGTGTGTGTGTGTGTGTGTGTGTGTGTGTGTGTGTGTGTGTGTGTGTGTGTGTGTGTGTGTGTGTGTGTGTGTGTGTGTTTTAGACCACATCTTTGAGCAGATCCTCTATTCGTCCACTGAGGAGTTGGCAGGAGCCCGAGAGATCCTTCAGAATATCATCTGCCGACGGCTGTACAAGTGTGTGGGTCAGACCCACCCCACCAATCACGTGGACGTGTCCCAGGTAAACACACACCTAGAGAGAGAAAGAGAGCTGTGCTCGTGGCCAGGGTTAATTATTAATATTGAAGGATCACACTACAGGATCACTCAGGATCACAATGTACACTCATCCCTGGAGTTAGTGGTTAGTAAAAGTTTACAATAATTTAAATATCAATAAATGTACTTAAATAATTAACTAAATTATATTAAATGCCTACTAGGATGTGTTTTTAAGATGGTACATTGAAATGTGTTTGGTAGAATCTGGCCTGCTTTCTTTATTGGAATCCCTGAGATGGCTACTTTAGTGAGACTTGTACAGCTTCTTTTGGGGGGACATTTTGAGTGAGTTGTTTTTTAGTGGGTTATTTTCTTTCTAGGCACAAACCCCATTCTTGTGTTGTGGACTGTGATCACTAGTCAAGCTATGAAGGGCACCTGGCCCTGTCTCTGTGTAGCTTGCGGACGCCAGAACAGCACATCAGGCTTGCATGTTAGTGGTCAGAGAGCCAAGTGTGTGGTTGGTATGGAGAAACAGAGAGTTCTCTTTAAAGGACAGGGTTTCTAAGAAAGAGGGAGAGATGACCGTCTCAGAATCCAAACTGTCCTCTGTTGACTGTTGCACATGTTCTGTGGTAGTCCATACCTTTTGGGCTATGTTACATGCCTTATGTGAGGGATGATGCGTTTTGATGGAGTCATGGGAAATGGCTACGAGCTTATGGCTACGAGTTTATGGCTACGAGCCCTGCTTTTGTCTTCTGTGGATGTTTGTCACCTGTCAAGCTCTACGGTGTCAGTTCTTGTCACCTCCTCTGCGTGTCTTGCAGACCATATGATGGCATATTGGAGGAACGGATGTTTGTGGCTAGTGTGGGGAAACAAACACCCCTAAAGAGTCATTCACACAAAGAACGATAACGATAACTATAAACAAATATCGTTCTCGTTAATATGAATGACTATGTTCACACATAAACTATAATGATAACAACATGAAGAACGATATCGTTGGGGATCAGTTTCAGAGCGATTTTGAGAACGATAAAAAGCTAATAGCCAATCAGAACCCATCACATTTTAACAGTCACATTCATTAACGCAAGGAGAGACTTTGTTTATCGTTGTTCAGTGTGAACGCTTTTATCGTTATGGCTATAGTTATAGTATAGGCTATATGGTTATCGTTATCGTTCTTGGTGTGAATGACCCTTAACTACCAAATGTTAGGTAGGAGTGTCCTACACACTTGCCAACCCAAACACCATTAACATGATATCTCAGAGTGGAAGGCACACCGTGTCCTTTTCACCACACAAATACGTCCTCCTCCCTTTACCCTGTAATTATCTAAGATGAGCTGCTAACAGTGTCACACTCAGACAAACACACACACATCTCAGCCTAATCTGAGTACCCAGAAGCTCGCATCATGCTGAACGAACTTCTGGGCCAAAACCTTCACAACCGGAAAACAGCTACTTTCACTGATCTCACTTCCGTTGTGTTCATTTGGAAAAGTTCCTACTGAAACCAGCGTGAAATGGCTGCCGATACAAACTTAATTGAAGCATGTTTAGAGTCGATTTTTGAAGAAAAAGAAATTTGTAACAACATTTGCTCTGCAGAAGTTATGTCTCATTTGCCTAAGCAAAGGCTAGCCAGAGATGGCTACAAAGGCAAACTAAACGCCATCGTTTTGGTTGTTAGTCCGCTGTCAGCAGTATTTTCATGAAACACCCAGTACATGTGCATACTCACAAATCCTGTCCC
This sequence comes from Alosa pseudoharengus, assembly GCF_046254945.1. Classification (NCBI taxonomy): domain Eukaryota; kingdom Metazoa; phylum Chordata; class Actinopteri; order Clupeiformes; family Clupeidae; genus Alosa; species Alosa pseudoharengus. Next base: position 30,882,005 of record NW_027468881.1, on the reverse strand, counting down.
CTCTCCGCAATTGGCCATTGAAAAATTCTTTGTTCGAAATCAGAGACATTCCCTCCACCCTATTGTCCCCTTAATCCAGGCGTATCCAGGAGGTCCTTTAAGCTAGGCTAAATCAATTTGCTAATTTGATATAATGAGCAAGTTCCTAGGCACAGACATTGGTGGGTCTGCTCAATACTCAATACTTGGGGCAGCCGTGGTTAGGGCCCGACCAGTAGGAACGGCTGAAGTGCCCTTGAGCAAGGCACCTAACCCCTCACTGCTCCCCGAGCACCGCTGTAGCAGGCAGCTCACTGCTCCGGGTTAGTGTGTGCTTCACCTCATTGTGTGTTCACTGTGTGCTGTTAATGTGTGTTTCACTAATTAACGGATTGGGATAAATGCAGAGACCAAATTTCCCTCACGGGATCAAATAAGTATATATACTATACTATACTTTGCTCATCAAAGTGCTCTAACTTTGTAACCTGACCCTAGCCAGATGAATTTCGCTCCGCCTAGCTCCACTCATCCATCTGGAACCGATCCATTGAAGTGTTGCTTCAGAAGGCTGGGCCTAATCAAAAAATGCTTGCATATGATTGAATAAGCCACTTGTCCGTCATCTATTGACGTGCTACTTCAACCACTCACATCGAAGCCAACCCGTGACGCTAATAACAGTGTCACAGTCGCTTCTACGCTGTCACATCTATGAAACTCCCGCCCTGCGTCCTGATTGGCTGAACCATAAAGTCGGTTGCAGAAATCACTCTCAATGGAAGAGGTCCCAGATGGATGTGAGTGAAGCTAGGCGGAGCTATAGCGGAACAAAATTCATCTGGCTAGGGTCAGGTTACTAACTTTGCACCTTGCCTGAAATTTAAATTGGGTTCCCCTCTATTTCAGCAAATTTATTGTGGTTTATTTATTTGTATGAATCATCAGTGTGGTGATTGTCTCATGCATCACTTTCTGTCCTGTCACACCATCTGGTGCTGGATGCAAAAAAAGAGGAATTGGATAGAAGTTTAAAAAAAAAAAATTGTGAGAATACAGAAGTTGAATATGAATATGGGAGTTCTGTCCATTTCCTGTGTGTGCTTGGTGTCAGTTCACCACTGCAGAGCTTTCATTTTGTATTTTTAAAAATGGTCATGTTCCATTCCTGTATTTGTAAATGTGTGTTTACATTGACATTTTTTATTTACATTATTTCTTATTTACAGTACATTTGTTTTGTTATCATTATTTGCTGAATACCGAAAGGACATACATACTGAAAAAAGTGTGTGTGTGTGTGTGTGTGTGTGTTTGTGTGTGTGTGTGTGTGTGTTTGTGTGTGTGTGTTTGTGTGTTTGTGTGTTTGTGTGTGTGTGTGTGGTCTCTCTGGTTCCTCTCAGGGTAAGCTGCTGGAGTGGGCTAAAGATGTGGCTAGGTCCAAACCCAGTGGCACAGATGTGGAGTTCCAAGGAGAGGATTTTGTTGTCAACGTAAGCCAGCTCTCAAACTTTCTGACCTCTCATCTCCATGACTGTTCAACTGCTTTCCATAGCCGCTTTTGTATCGATAACATTAATGTGATGTTCCTACAGGTCATCCACATGGACTACGGCATGAAGGGCAAGAACCCGATCAACAATGTCCGGTTCTACTGCAAGAACGACCCCACCAAGGCCATCAAAATCCGCAAGAATCAGGTACACAGCATTTAATTTTCTCAGTTTGCATGGTAAAACAACAAAAACTGTCATTTAATGCAGCCTAGTATTTACCACTATGACTACTTCAAATATGCCATGAGAGCTTTTTGAAAGTGTTCTGTCAACCATGCTGTATCCTTCCTAATGGAAGAGGAAGCATCTCTTCTGAATGTTAAGCTGTTTGTTGTGTTGCCGTGCCAATGGCCCTGATAGGTGTCCCAACTGCTGCCGGAGAAGTTTGCGGAGCAGCTGATCCGAGTGCACTGCAAGCGCACAGACGAGCGCAGCCTGGAGGCGGCCAAGAAGTACTTTGTGCAGTGGTGCATGGACATGAACTTCACCAAGCCTCAGGTACAACAGGAGCAGCAACGTCTCCACCCATCTACTCACTCACACACGTGATCTCACACACACACACACACACACACACACACACACACACACACACCTGTTTTTTACATTAATCCTGGCTCAGCCCTACACACACACACACACACGCACACACTTCTGTTTATTACATTAATCCTGTCTCAGCCCTAGACTCAAACGGGCCTGTCCCAAGGAGAAAAAGTATTCATTTGAAACTTAAACACACGTGGGGAAACTGAACAGTCTAACCCAGTGGTCCCCAAACTTTTTCTTCCAAGGGCCAGCTTACTATGCCTGGCTGTAAGAGAGGGCCAGAGACTCAGAGTATATCAGTAACCATAAATAGCTTAGTGCTGTGAACAACAGCAGTCTACCTTAGTTGAATATTCCATTACATTTAATCTATAGGCTATTGCAATTTAATACCATTGTTAGCTGTGTTTATATTGCCATCATGCCATATCATTGTAAAATGTAACTCAAATTAAATAATACTAATAAAAAGACTTTTGCATTCCCAAAAGTATTAGCAGGTAGTCCCAAAAGTATATTTCATTAAAAATGTGTGAACTCTGAACTCTGAAAATTTAAAGTTCTCAAACTATGAGAATTTTATGAAGTGCTGAAGTGGTCTGAAATGACCACCATTCTAACTTTCACTCACCTGAACTTGTGAACATTGTATGAACATTTGAACAAATAAAAATAATTATCCCAGAAAGTCCCAGAAATATGACTTGAATATAAGTTAGTTAGTTATTAACAATTAATTGATAAACTTTTAGAATACTTTGAGCACTGATGCAGTCAGCATAGGCCTCTTACATTGTTTGCAGATAGGCCTACATTTCATTCCGTTTTTGACGCCAAACACGAAAAAGCGCCAAAACAACCACCAGTGGACAAAAAGAGTATTACATGTGTACTGTTAAGACTCGCCATAGAGAATGAATGGGGGAAATTGCGGAGGTTATAGTTTGACTATGTCGTACTCCCGTGCGGGCCGGTTGCTATATACCACGGACATGGGGGTATCCGGCCTGCGGGCTGTAGTTTGGGGACCACTGGTCTAACCAGTAGACTTACTATGATAAACTAGCAAATTGCTTTGTTTACAATTTCCAGGATTCAACCAGTGCTGCTCATTCAGACTTATGTGCACAATTACTTATTTGAGTGTTAAGTTTAAAGGAAGGTTAAGTTTAAAATAAAAGTGTTTAAAAGTGTTTCAATTTAACTTTTTCCCCCCCTTCTGGTCCTTATCTGAAATAGATTTTTAAAAAATCAATAATTATCGATATCGACCGATGTGAAATACTTATATCGTGAAAAAAGTTTTCAGCCATATCGCCCAGCCCTACTGCCTGCCCTATATGCAGGCCGTCAAAAAAACGTGTCTCTGTAGGCAGCCTAGGCTCCGAGATCTGTACACAAAAGCAATTGCTACCAACAAGGGTTGGCAACCCTTCAAAGGCAAAATAAAGTGTTTCAACCAATAACCGATGAGATGCGCGTTTAGGAGAGTTTTAATTGCACGGGAGGAAGGGGCAGGGAGTAGCGAGCTAGCTCTCTGTTTTGATTCAAGATGAATGGTGTGCTCAAAATCACAGAAAAGGTCTATAGTCGATCTCCTCATTTAGTCCTGGATAGTCCATTGCTTTAAAACTCCATATCCAAAAGGTTTCAAGTTGCAATAACTGTTTTAAAATGTCACCTCCACGTAGGGATATAACCAAAATTATCACGGATTTCGATATTATCACGGTATAAGTGTGTTCAATATAGGGCTGCACGATTATGACCAAAATGATAATCACGATTATTTTGATCAATATTGAGATCACGATTATTTATCACGATTAATTATGGAATAATTAATTAATTTTAGTGACAAAAATATTTTTTCCCTAAACATATTGGACTTGCTATCTGGCTCACCCAAATTCTTCCCCTCACATTTACTCCCCTGAATTACTGCAAATATAAATTTGACTGCGACTTCCAAACTTCCAAACAACTTCCAAACAAATGTTTTGTGCATGCTACTTTGTTAATATTTTGGAAAACGCCCACCGGGAATCCTCCCAACGCTCCCCATTAGCCACTTTAGCTCTGCTTCGTGTTCATGAGTTTACTGTAATCGTTAGTCCAGGGGTGTCCAAACTTTTTGACTGAAGGGCCACATTGGGTTTTGAAAATTGGCCAGCGGGCCACACACAAATAATAATAATAATAATAATAATAATAATAATAATAATGTTTTGTATTATTTAAATGACAAAATAATTTTGTTGTAGAAAATTAATTTCTTTTAAACAGCATAAAATTAACAGTATTTCTTAATTCATTTATAAATGGTGCTCTGTCACTTTAAGACTCTGCCAGCTCCACTCAAATATAGCCTATGGCTAGTGCTGTGCCCTCTCACAGTTTATAAATGGTCAGTAATGGGAACTACTGTTGCCATCGCCCTCTCTCCCACGCTCAAATGCGTCCCCAATTAAATGGACTAGCATAACGTAGTTAGATCTGCTGCAATGGAGGTTCTATGTATCTCGATGTGACAGGCTGTTTTGACATTGACATTGTAAACGTTCTCTAAGAAGAGTGTAAAGCAGTTTGCAGTAGCCTAAAGTTAACCACAACGTCGTCTATCGCTAGAAAAAAATAGCGAGCGGCCTATGATAAACTAATAAATGCTCGGCGGGCCGGATTAAAGTGCATGGCTGGCCGCAGTTTGAACACCCCTGGTTTAGTCATTTGTTGATATGTAAAACACTGACGTCTAGGCTACATTTTCATTATTGTTCACTAGTTTTGAGTAGGCTGTGTCTTGAAACGCATATGCATTGGGTTGCACATGTAGCTTATAAAATACATGAATAAAATTCACGGATCCCGTCGTTAGCTCAACTCTTATTACAGTATAGGCTATCAGAGGAAGCAAACAAGGACTAAAAGTTAACGTGATAAAAAAGGCATGTGTGGTTTACGTCATGTGATGTGTTTCACGGTATGAGTTGAGAGCCCTGCTTTGCTTATATTTTTGGTTAACTTAACTTGCCTGAAATCCAAAATATTTTCGAACAATGGATGATCCGCTTCGAGGGACAAGCTCTTGGCCTTCTGCTGTGCCACACATTTGATTTTTGATCGTCGTTTATTGTATAGTCTATGTAGGAGCCAAAATGTATGGTGTCTTTTTTGAGTGCAATGTTTTTGTGTTCCACTGGGTGGCGCATATTCATTACCAATTTGTCATGTATATAGGTAGGAATAACGTGTTGCTGGTTAGGTGTCCGACCCGGAAGAGCAAATGGTTTTGACCGCTATGCATGCTCACTCCGGTTGACTGGTGAATACTTTGCCTTACCTATTGTTATGGACTCATGTGGAATAAATGGATCAACTTGAAGACCGTTTACAGGCGTTTGTTTATTATTCACAGTAAGTCAAAAGAGTAGCACAGCAACTAACTTCAGGTAACATCTAGCGCGTCAGCCTAGCTACTACCCGAGTCAGTGACACCTCAGTAGTTCCGTATTAGAACAGAACTCCTTTAACAGTCTAACTAGCCTACTAATAGTTAACATAATGTCACTAGTCCACAGTGCATCAGGCTGAGCAGTGCAGGGAACAGCTGTCATTGGTAGGCTGCATGCAGGCACATGGTCAGACAGGTTTAAGGAGCGCTTGATTTGTTTTGTAGCGGAGCGTTCTATGGGTTGCCAGGTTGGTTCTATGGGTAGAGCACGCATTTGAAATATCGCTCGATCACGCAAATTTGATCGTGGGAAGCCAAAATCGTGATCGTGATTAAAATTCGATTAATTGTGCAGCCCTAGTTCAATATGTTCAGAAAGCACTGATAGGCCTACACAAGCTGAAATAGTTTCAAAAAGTGTCCCGTTCACTTTTTTCTTGGTCATGTTTAATTGGCTATGTGCTTATAGCTTAACTTACCCTACCATAACTTGGAGTTTACTATTTCTGTTATTTGGATCCAATGAGTGAGACCAAAGTAAGCTTTCAAAATAAAACTAGGCTACTGTATTCTCCTGATAACGTGAGTGGAATGGATTTAATGAGAATGCGAACATAAAAAGACACAGTGTGGCTACATGATACAGTGCACATTTTGCGCTGAAAATATTCCGCCTTTTAAAATCAGGTGCAGCCTAATCAGAATTGTAGTTAAAACCATCAATTAGACTCATTAGAATCAAACAGAATCAGTAGTGTACCAATTTTGTTTCATTGTACCAGGCCTACTGTATGTCAAAAGCAGGCTCGGATGAAGCTGGGAAGGATTAAACACACGGTTTCCACACCGCGGTAATCAACTGTGATAATCATGATAGTTGAAAAGAAAAGGGTAATTTTTATCGTCAACATTTTTATCGCGGTTTACCATTATACCGTAATCGTTACATCCCTACCTCCACGTATTGATTTTTTAATAATTTCAATACCCTGAATTCTCAAAGATGATGGGTCACTATGGTGTATTTCTTTATAATGTTTGGCCATAGGGTAATCTTCGTTGTTGACTCGGATTGCGTATTTGTGTTCATAGCTCTCTGTTTTGTTTGAACATCAACAGAAGTGACGTATCCCCGATATCGCTGATACAACCTTTAAAGGTTCTCTAAGCACGGTTGGGTAAGGTCACTTCTGTTGACGTTTTAAACAATACAGAGAGCTAGCTCGCCCCTCCCTCCCTTGCAACTGAAGCTGTCCTCATCGGTGATTGGTATATTCAGGGGACAGGCAGCTAGCGGATCGTTAGGAGAGGTTTGCGGTATGTGACAAAAAATGTTCTAGCTTAGAAACCGCCAAGACTTAGAGAACCTTTAAGTTCACCGACTCCTTCTCCCTGGGGATAAACCTGACAGTAGTTTGGATGGCAAGTTGTTCTATTAGATACGTTGACATATTACCCACTCAATTCGCTTAAAGGTGCTCTAACCAATATCATACGTTTTTTTAGGCGCGTACCCCTATGTTGAATTCCTATAGAGGCAGGCAGATTTTTATTTTTAAAGGCCAGTTATTTCATGGATCCAGGGTACTATACATCCTGATAAAGTTCCCTTGGCCTTTGGAATTAGAATAACCCCACATCATCACATACCCTTTACCATATCTCACGATTGGCATGGGTTACTTTCCATAAGATCATCTCTCAATTCAAATCAAACCACAGTGTTTCCCACAGAATTTAATTCCATTTGTGGTGGTTGGTTTGCAGAATTAACTTGAATACAACAGTTTTTAACAATTAGCTCAGCGTGGTTATGATGCTACCCAGATTTAAGCACAATTTAGTACAACCTGGAAAATCATTTTGTGGTGATCAATGTTGATATTGTGGTGTGCCGCCAGAAATAAGCCAATGTATGGGAAACACTGAACCAGCTATTAGGGTAACTGAAATAAAACCATCCCGATTTTTAGGTATGTTGAATTTAACATAGGGGTATGAATATTTATGCACCCTGTAATGAACATTTATTTATTATTTATTTACAATACATTATTTATTCACAAAGAAAATTGGTGTCCTTAAAGGTTGGATTTTTCCTCATTTTTTTTAATTAAGGCATTAAGATCCATTTCCAAAAGATGATTTTTTTTTTTATTATTCCTCTTTTTAGTCAACTTTAGCATGGGGTTGAAGACTTTTTATAGGCACTGTACATGACACAGTGTCTATGATGATAGACACTCATCATAACCTGTAACTTAGCATACTGTTCTATAACACGGCAACAATACCAGTAAAATACCAAATGTTATTTATTACTTCGGTGACAATAAAATTAAACAGTGAGCTCTGGAATAAATCCACTTTCCAAACGGATCTGTTGACTAACGTTAGGCTATTGTTAACCAGCATGCTTGCTTGCTCTATCACAGCTGTTTTCCACAGCAAAAAAAAGCGAAATGTGTGCAGCATCAGGATTTGCTTGAGGAGACAGTAGATAGTGAAGGTCATTCAAATAATTTTGAAATGTAGGCTAGTTAGTTAATTTACTCGCATTTTGCGAGGCGAATGGCTGCCTATTTAAAACCTCCTACCAGTTCCTATGGCCACTTGTCCAGTACAGATGCAAATACTAAACTGGTTTTGGGGGAGAGTAGTTAGTAGAACTGATTTAGAAGTGGACTGTTCCTATAACGAAGTTCCTGTAACTACTTGGTCGGGAAGAGACCTAGTAAAGGCAAGAGAGTTGAAAGGAGCCTTAAAATGCATACAAAGCAACTGTTTTGGGTGGAGATGAGTTATGTGAATACATGCTGCTGGTAGATCTTGACAAAATAGCTTTCAGGGGGGGAAAAAGGTTGTAACGGGAACATAATGCTACCCGCCTGTGCCCTAAAACCCTAGTTCTGCTCTGTTGCGCACGTTTACATGATGTGGTGTCTGACGCATCTTTGGCTGCTGTTGTCTTCAGGATGGAGATGTGACTGCGCCAGAACTGACCCCTTTGAAAGCGAGCTGGGCCAGCACCGATAACGATGATGATGACGACGACGATGATGATGATGACGAAGAAATAGATGAGAGCAGATGTCATCCAGCAAGCAAACACAGCACACCCCAAAATGGAGACATGAAAGTGAAAACCCGGCTTGCGTTATAGAGGAAGGTTGTCTTGTAGAGGAAGAGGTCAAGCATCATCATTGCAGTGGTGTTCAGTTGGAATGCTACTCAGTCTGACCACAAGGGGACAGCAAAGTGCATTTACCAGGGCAGAGATGGGAAAGCCTCTTCAAGAGGAGAGAGAGGCCCTTCGACAGACCTCTCCGCTTACCCCCAAAACTGCTCTTGGCATCTAGTATTTATAAAGAGTTAAGAGTGTGCAGCCCTTTATTTTTCTAAATCTTTTTTTTATTTGTGTTTTATATGGTAGATTTAGCACTCTTTAGTGTGTTCTAGAAACTTCTGAGGGGATGTGTCATAGTTGGAGGAAGTACTTGTTGAATACAAACTCGCAAAGTACATTTTACTCCTATAACGTTGACTGGAAGTCTACCTCTGAAGTGTCATTTTTAATTTTCCCCAGTTATGCCAGTATCAGTTATCAGAAATAACAAAAAAATGTTACATTATCTTGGTGCATATATTCCTAAGACCAAAAGTTACTCTTGCAATCAGTGCTTTGTTTTGGACTATCATAAGCATGTTTCTGTACATCGAATGTATATTTATTTTACCTCTATATCTGTGCTTTAAAGTTGTTATACTTAGCATATTGGAATAGGGGTGTTTACATGTCTGGTTAATTTAGCTCAGTTTAGTTTAATACCACATATTTTCCTAGTCATCCATATCAGTTTATAGCCTGGTGTCAGGTGTGTGTGTGTGTAACAACAAACCCAGTGTACAGTGTGTTTTTACTCTTTATTTTTAAGCTTTTGTTTTATTTAGGAGTTGATGTATTGCATGCTGCCTTCTGGTCTTCAGCATTATGGCAGCATGAGGCAGGAGACCTAAACCGATCCCTTTCGTCATAGACAGTGCAGATTAGCTTTGCAGATTAAATAACAGGAAAGGCATTTAGTGTGCCATTATTTTGGGTGGTGTGGACATGTAGAGTGTGTGTTTTTGTGGGTGTTCTCTGAGCATTTATTTTTTTGAGTTTTTTTTTTTCTTTCTTCTGTTTTATGTGTGAAACTTTCCTGTCCTGGTCTGCATAGTTCTCATTTGTCTTTGTTTATGACCACTGCCTGCCCCTCAATTCTAGTGTGGGCTTTTGTACTCTGAACTTTGACCTGCGTTGCTAGCAGTACTCCACTTTCTAGTCAGGAAGTGAGTTGACATCAAATCTGCTGACCATCATGTTTTAGTTGCCAGTGATGATGCACTTTAAAAAATAAAAATAGATACAAAAAAAACAGCAGAAAAGAAAAATAAATAATCAGGATATGTTAAGATATTTTTGAAAGATGTTTGTATCCATGTGATGTATCCACGCATGTCTGACCTCAGTGACAGAATAAAAAAACACCTTCCTCTATCTAACCTTGAATTTGTGTTTTGGACCAATCTGTTGGGTCAACGCCCAGTTGGATATGTGAACACAGAGAGAGAGAGAGAGAGTTTCCGGCATAGTTAGCAAAAATATCGTCACCCTTTTCCACCTCAGTTCCCCTGCTGTGGTCTTTATGGCTGAAATATCCTGTTCCATGCCTGACCTCTGCCACTAGAGGGAGCTCTACTGTCATTAAGAGCACTGTACCAGCTAAGAGCTCGCCAGTGACCAAAGCAGTGAATAGTCACACCTCAGGTAAAACAATAGATGGACTGCTACAAAAAAAGTGGCCCAATATGTGCTAGAAATAATAGTCATTGTTAGGTTTCCTATTGTTAAACGTGTTGATTTTAACATGTCTCAAAGTGCAATATAGTTTTGTCCATTTGCTCTAGTGTTAACTGATCTACTGTAATGCTGAAATCCTCTCACAAACCAGGAGAACATGGTTATGTTGGCAAAATGGTAGATCCCCCTTGCGTACGCCCCTGTGTTATTCTCCATTTGGAGGACAAAACCAATTTGTTTTTTCAAAGCCGTCCTGATGGGTTTGTTTCACAGTGAAATGCTTATTGGCTTCTATTAACTCATTATAGACACTTATCTCATCACCGACAAACCCCCTCTGTGTGTGAGAGTGTGTGTGTGTGTGTGCGTGCGTGCGTGTGTGTGTTCTGTGTGTGCTTTTGTTTTTGTCCAAATCATCAGAGGCCGGTGCTTAAGAGCAGTCGGCTGCGGGGGTGTCCGGTGTTGAGGGACTGTTTGTTGGTTTAGTTCGGGGAGAGATAATGAGAACGGTGGGGGTATGAAAGAAGGGTGGGGGCAGTGCTGTCCTCCGCTAGCTCTCCACCTGCTGACCTGTCTGCATGAACAAATACTGTGTGGTGTGTGTGTGTGTGTGTGCGCGTGCAGTGAGAGGTTCTTGTACTGTATGGATCTCTTGTCTGTTTCTCATATGGATGTTTTCTGTGCTTTTGTTTTTCTTTGTTTTTTTTTTTGTTACTTTTTTTCCCTCTCTCACAGGAAGCTCCACAGTGCAGGAAGTGGAGGTAAAAACGCCACCCCTGCCGCCCTCCCCTTGTCCCGTTTCCACACACACACACACATACACACACATTCACACACATCCTGTGGCACTGACTCAGGGTGTTCAACACACACACACACACACACACACACACACACTGTGCACTGACCACAGGGCCAACTGCCTGCTAGTATTTTTATAATCTTCATCCTCCCTGACCTGTTGCTCCCCTCCTGGCGCCAGTGGTCTCGCTCCCCCCCCCCCCCACCTCCCCACTCCCTCCTGCACCCCCCCGGCAGAAAGACTCTTCTGTGCCCTGACGGCCCTTGCACCCCCTGGCCCCTGGGTGGATAATTGAGACCAGCTGTTGCAAGGTGCCTCCCCCCCCTCTTCCCCACACACACACACACACACACACTCACCCAGCGCCTCTCTCTTCGCTGCACTTGCCTTTTTGGCAGTTTGCTCACTTCGTGGCAGGCGCACCCCTCCTTCTTGACCCCCCCCCCCCCACCCCCCTCACCAGTTCTGTGCTTGTCAATCTCCATCAGTTGGCCTGATTGACTGATGGGCCGCTAAGCTCTGAACGTCTCGGGATTTGGTGAATGTTTGGTATGTGTCCCTGATTGATTTGCGGCAGTGAGAGGGAGAACAAGCGGAGGAAGGGGGGGGGGGGACTGCTCAGCCTTCGTGGCGTCAGTGTTTTAATGTCTTTTTCGTGTTTTGTTTTTAAAGAAAATGTTCCCCGTTACGCACATTTAAGGTTTTTCTTTTCAACGGAGAAGTTTGGCTGGAGACATCACGCTCGTCATGTGAGGCGTAAAAAGCCCCTGTCGATTGACCCACAATTCCATTCATCTTCCCGGCAGTTGGAAAATGTGTCTCCTCTCCTTTGTAAGCATAGGCTTGCGCTCTCTCTCTCTCTCTCTCTCTCTCTCTCTCTCTCTCTCTCTCTCTCTCTCTCTCTCTCTCCCTCTCTCTCTCTCCCTCTTTCTCTGTCTCTCAATTTCTCTCCCTTTCTTTCCCTTTCTCTTTTTTTTATATATCTCTCTCTCTCTCCCGCTCTATTTGAACCTTTCTCGCCCTGCACCCTCTCTCTCTCCAGCTCTCCCTCCCTCCCTCCCTCCCTCGCTCGCCCTGCCATGGGGAGAGAAGGTGATGGACCTTCAGTGCGGTGCTCTTCAAGCCCCGACACAACTGGGCCCGTGGTGACACTTAGGAAGGAATGCCTCCAGAGGAATGAGACTGAGAGAGAAAGAACGAGGGAATGAGCAGAGAGGAGAGGAGAGGAGAGGAAAGAAGGACGGAGAGTTTTGGGAAAGAAGGGCTGGTGGGTTATGTGTGCTATGTGTTTCTGTGTGTTTACGTGGGTATGTTTGTGGCGTGGTGTGGGTATGTGTGTGGTTGGGGTGGGGCGAGGTGGGGTAAATGGGGTAAAATACAGTATGACTAACCTTCCTTTTAAACACATACACACACACACACACACACACTGCGTGCCTACGCACACAAACACACACACACACACATGCACACACACATACACATGCACATGCACACACTGCCTGCCTACACACACACACACACACACACACACACACACACACACACACACACACACATACACATACAGTACACATGCATACACTGCGTGCCTACGCACACACATGCTTACGCACACACACAAACACTCACACAGCATGTCTAACTAGGCCTGTGGAATCTGAGTATGCTAATGCCTGAATGGCAAAATACAGTGATTTATGTGGTATTACAAGCCTGTCTATTTGTGCTGTGCTGGTGGGGCACCATGTGTGTGTGTGAGTGTGTGTGGCACATATGTTTTTACTGCTCTGTGGGCTTTGTCACTCTGTGCAATGCCATCTGTGTGTGTGTGAGTGTGTGTGTGTGAGACTGACGGCCTCTCATTAGGGGGTGAGTCTCCTTGGCTCCAGACCCCCATGGTAGGATTGAGTGGTGAGTCTGTGGTGATCCTGCCACTTTGATGCCCCCCTCCCCACCCCACCCCCACAGAACTCCACCTGCAGGGGGTTAATGAGAGCCAGTGTGTGATCTGTTGGAATTGGGGAGGGTGATGGTGCTGTTAGTGGTGATCTACGAAAGATCACACACACACACACACACACACACACACACACACACACACACACACACACACACACACTGGATCACTGATTCATGCAAATTCCAAACAGGCACAGAATCCCACAAACACTCATTATACATGCTCACATATCATATACTTCATATGCACAGGATCACACACACACACACACACACACACACGCACACAGGTTGCACTGTAGAATGGGTGGTGGTGTTGAGAGGTGTGGTGATGGAAAGACCCTGTGCTGTGGAGGGGATGTGATGGGTGGGTATAGCTCGCATAGCCTCTGCCTGCCCTGCCGTGCGAGAGGAATAATGCAGGTTAAGCCTGGAAATAGCAACTGGGCTAACGCAGGAGACATCCTGTCCCCTCTTCAGCTTCCTCTCGCTCTCTCTCCCTCCTTCCTATGCTGGTTGTCATCAGGGGCACTACATCAAATCTATGAGTTCAAGACAAAAAGAATGTCGAACCCCCCCCCCCCCTCCTCCACCGCCACCACCTCCACCTTTCTGTGTGAAGCACTGTAGCACTGTAACCAAAGCTTAATCATATTCTTGGTTGTTCATAACTCTTGGCTAGTCGTACCAAAACTTGCTGTTTAAACTTGATTTCTTTTTTTTTCTTGTTTAAGCGTGTGTCACTAACATGTACAGCAATATCCCACCAAACACCAAGATCATGGGTTGGAGACCCTGGTAAGAAGCTTCCTGAACAGTATATACTTACTTACCATACTCACTTTAAAATGAGCTGTCTACTAGATGAATAACTGAACATGTAAAAGACCTTGTGAGTGTTCTGGCTGTGTGGGGCTGCAGTTAGTTTTGCTCATGGCTAGCAGGCATCCCCTGAAAGGGTTTCGCCCTGCCATCCCAAGTGGAAGCAATGAGCATAATCACAGACAGACCAGTAAACAACTCTGCTGAATGGACAAAAAATATCACGACACACAAACAGTTTCTCTCTCTTTCTGCTTTGAACACACACAAATGCACGCACACACACACACATACACGTACACATACACAAGAGATTAGAAAGAAAGAATGTTTTTTGACAGAAAGTTGCAAAACAACGTGTGTGTGTGTTGTGTTGTGTTGTGTTGTGTTGTGTTGTTTGCATAGCTAAGTTGGCATCATGCTCTCCCATAGAAGTTTATCAGGCAGTGTATCCAGTCGTGTGTCACTTTATTCATGAAGGGTCCTGGAAGTGACTCAGACAGGTGCTTCATTTCTGTCTCTTGACTATTCTTTCCCTCCTCGTTATCTTTCCATTCCCCTTCTCCCTTCTCTCTCTTCTCCTCCCCTTCACTTCACACCTGTTGAGGTGTTAGGGACTCGAGTGTGTGTGTTTGGTAGAGAGTGAGTCTGAGGTGGGAGGTGTGTGTGTGTGTGTGTGTGTGTGTGTGTGTGTGTGTGTGTGTGTGTGTGTGTGTGTGTGTGTGTGTGTGTGTGTGTGTGTGTGTGTGTGTGTGTGTGTGTGTGTGTGTGTGTGTGTGTGTGTTAGAGGGTGGGACTGACAGGGGGGAGTTTGTGTGTGTGTGTGTGTGTGTTAGAGGGTGGGACTGACAGGGGGGAGTGTGATTGTGTGTGTGTGTGTGTGTGTGCGTCAGACTGTTTCTGCTCTAATGGCTCCCTCCGTCCTCCTCCCTCCCCCACAGCTTTAGAGTCTTTGATCAGCGGAGGTGTCCGTGCCAAAGTAATTAGCCGTATGTTGTTCATTTAGCACCCGGGCGAAAAGGCTGCCTTATAATTGAGTGCTTGTTAGGGCTACAGCGCCAAAAGCTTTCATCGCGTCAATGTTAAGTGAATGAGGAGGAAGCAGAGGAGAGAACACGCAGAGAGAGGAAAGAGAGAGAGAAGAGAGAGAGAAGAGAGAGAGAGAGGAGAGAGAAGAGAGAGAGAAAAGAGAGAGAGAGAAGAGAGAGAGGAAAGAGAGAGAGAGGAGAGAGAAGAGAGAGAGAGGAAAGAGAGAGAGAGGAGAGAGAAGAGAGAGAGAGAGAAGAGAGAGAAGAGAGAGGAAAGAGAGAGAAGAGAGAGAGAAGAGAGAGGAAAGAGAGAGAGAAGAGAGAGGAAAGAGAGGAGAGAGAAGAGAGAGAGTGAGAAGAGGGAGAGAGAAGAGAGAGAGAGAGAAGAGAGTGAGGAAAGAGGAGAGAGAGAGGAAAGAGAGGAGAGAGAGCAAAGCACCTGAACCTGGGCTCTGAGCCAGAGGCACCAGTCAAGGTGCACCACCGCACACGTCTGCATCCTACACACACACAGCCCTCCCGAGGTGGATTTTTTTTTTTTTAACCCCCCCCCCCCCCCACCCTCATCCCCCGAAAGCCATCACGATTACGTGGCTCGAGATTTAGACAGCTGTCAGGGATCACTCTGGTGGAGCTGGGGCTGTCCCTATTTCCTTTCTCTCCCCCTTTCTCTCTCTCTCTCTTACTCTCTCTCTTTCCCTCTCTCTCCCTCTCCCTCTCCCTCTCTCTCTCTCTCTCTCTAAAAGGAAATCTGGCCAAAAGGAGGGTGGAGAGAGGAAGGCAGAAGTGGGGTTTGAATGTCTTCCCAAAAACCATCTGATATGAATCAGTAGAATGGTGAAGATCGCTCTCCCTGATAGTGTGTAGAGGTGGAGGTGGTGGTGGTGGTGGGGGGGGGGGGGGTGGCCTTTCTCCCAGCAGCCCCAGACAGATGGTCGCCCTTCTGCTTGCTCACAGGAACACGTTCACCTCCACTGGCTGGCTCTGGGACCTCTGGTTTGGGCACAGGTTCTTTATGTCTCACTGAAGGAAATGGTTACCCACCCAGCCCATTCCTGGAGTCTCTCTGCTCTCTGTGGAGAATGTTACAGAACTCTAGATAATTCTAAGTAAATGACAAGAAGCTTCTAGAAATACTCAACTCACTTTCACTAATTTGACTGAGGTACGTCAGCTCAGGGGTAAAAGCTTGGAGAAATGTTTTAGTAAACCAGTATATCATTTTAAGAGCCCATATCCACTGACTATTAGGCCTACACATCTCTCTCACTTTCCAAGCAAACCCATCGCAGATCACCGAAACCTCTGCCTTCTCTTTCAGTTCTCTTTCTGCACTCTCTTTCAGTCCTCTTGAACATTCTAGAATTCTCCAGAACTCTCTTGGCTCTCTCTGAGTTCCGTGCTCCATTTGGTCTCTCCCCTGTCTCAGGCCTGGCTCTGTGCAAATGCTTTCCTCATGTTTGCTCCTCCACCATGGCCCATTTGAGCTCTGGGTTGTTCTCGCTTGCCACAGGATTGCCACTCGGCCG
>NW_027468881.1:30715484-30860484 GCF_046254945.1 Alosa pseudoharengus | reverse complement strand
GAGAGAAAGAGGCAGGAAGAGAGACTGACTACAGGTGATCCTCTTCTCTTGCCAGGTGCACCACACAGGCAACAAACACACCCTAACTTCAGAGAGCAAAACCTGAGAAAAACAGCTGTTCCTCAACTCCCTCTCTGTCACTGTTTCTTAGCCTTCCCTGTCCCTCCACTGCCGATACACACAGTCTGTATCTGTTCTACCCTCTCAGCATTTCGCTCTTGTTTTTCCTCTTTCCCTCCCTTTTTCTCCCACTTCAGAGACTTAATGTTTTGGAAAACAGCTGTTCCTGTTCTCACTCTTTTCCTCAAATGAGTTTCCTCTCAGTCCCTTTTTTCCTTCCCTGCTCCGTTTGGCTTTGCGTCTGTAGCGTTACCGGAGAGGGTTGTACATGTTTCGGCTATTTGCCCCTATCTCTGCTCCTACTTTCGCTTTGTTGTCGTTGCCTCATCCAGCCTGTTTGCGAATTCTGCGTCGCGTCGCGACATGCTTGTCAGGCATGTTACGGCTCAGTGGCCGGGAGCATTTAGGGCTTTAGATTCCCACCACCTGAGCTTTATGCCTTATGCCTTCATGCTTTAGTCACTGGCTCTTTCCCATGCTTGGATACTGATGCCAACCCACGCCTAATAATATCTCTCATATATCCTCATTGCTTGAAAAAATCCAGTGCTTGTGGTTAAAAGTAGTTTTGTAAATGTCAATCATTTGGACTTGCTTTTGAACTACGAGTGCTGCTGGCTGTGCCCAAGCTACTGATCTCTTAACATTATTGACCTCTTCCAAGTACCCTGTGAGTTGATTGAGTCTTATTATTGATGTGGACAACCCAGCTCTATCTCTTTTGAAAACGAGCATTGCCAACAGAAAAAAAATGCATTGCCTGGAGAAAGCTGACTAATATAAGTTTATAGTGTTCATGTATGTGTTCATGTATGTGTGTGTGTGTGTGTGTGTGTGTGTGTGTATGTGTGTGAGTCATGCTTGTATGCTTGTACCTAGGCCTACAAGTATCTGGGTCTCCACCTGGACAATAAACTGGACTGGTCAGCCAACACTGATGCACTCTACAAGAAAGGGCAGAGCAGGCTGTACTTCCTGAGGAGGCTGCGGTCAGCAAGCTCCTCAGGATGTTCTACCAGTCTGTTGTTGCCAGCGTCCTCTTCTATGTAGTGGTATGCTGGGGAGGAAGCACAAAGAAGAAGGATGCGGGGTAAATTGACAGGCTGGTAAGGAAAGCTGGCTCTGTAGTGGGAGCTGAACTGGAGTGCATCACTTCAATATCTGACAAAAGGACCCAGAACAAACTGATCAACATCTTGGACAATGAGTGTCACCCACTCCACAGCACTATTGTTAAGCAGAAGAGCCTGATCAGCTGGAGACTTCGCTCACTGCCTTGCACAACAGACAGACTGAGGAAGTCATTTGTCCCCAGGGTCATTGAACTGTTCAATGCTTCACTTAAGGGAAGAGGAGAGATAGACTTATCTGCATAGTCTGTCTGCCTCTTCACCCCCTCCATGTTTGGATACTGACTGTCCACTAGCCACTTTTTACCACTGTCTTTCTGCCTCACTGTTTGCGTGCTATATTAGCACATTAACACATATGCATAACCCCTCCCTCCATGCCACAGCCGAACTGTGGCCACACTTATACCTTTTCTTAAAATAGTTATATATATATAGATATATAGACTTTATTCTTGCACTGTTGGACTTACTCATTTGCACTATCACCATGACCACTATCACCATTGCACTATCACCGTGACACCTTACCTTACTATGCACAGAGAATCACAGGCTCAGTCATTGCAAGCGCCTCTTGATTGATTCATCACCACTATGTGGATACTGTTTTTAGAATTGATTTAGATTAAGTGTTAGTTAGTATAATTTGTATTTTTGTATATTTAGTATATTCTTTATCTTCTACTGTCCTTATTGCTTAGTTGTGTTTTTATATTATATACTTTTAATTACTTTTTCTGCTGTTAGTGAATGTGTGTGTGTTGTCTCTATGCTACTGAGACCTTGAATTTCCCCTGGGGATCAATAAAGTATCTATCTATCTATCTATCTAGTCCTTCCTGGCTTGTATCACCTGCGGCCAGCTGATTGGCCTTCTAAGGGCAAGGGCAGCCATTAAGGGCAGCCATGGCCTACTGGTTAGCGCTTCGGACTTGGAACCGGAGGGTTGCCGGTTCGAACCCCGACCAGTAGGAAGCAGCTGAAGAGCCCTTGAGCAAGGCACCTAACCCCTCACTGCTCCCCGAGCGCCGCTGTTGTAGCAGGCAGCTCACTGCGTCGGGATTAGTGTGTGCTTCACCTCACTGTGTGTTTGAGTGTGTTTCACTAATTCACGGATTGGGATAAATGCAGAGACCAAATTTCCCTCACGGGATCAAAAGAGTATATACTTATACTTATACTTCTTATAGGAGGCCTACTGGGCTGTAAAGTGGGGGCTGTGTGTGTGCGTGTGTGTGTGTGTGTGCGTGTGTGTGTGTGTGTGTGTGTGTGTGTGTGTGCGTGTGTGTGTGTGTGTGTGTGTGTGTGAGAGAGAGAGAGAGAGTACACAAAGCACAAAGCAGTGTGATCTCATCTGAAGCCTGTGCCCCCTTCCCACTCCCCCCAACACCTCCTCGATGGGGCTACTTCCTGTCTATGGCCCAACATTGGGGTTTATGTGTCTGAGAGGCTGATTTGTGTTGAAAAGCAAAGTTGAAAGAGAAAGAATTAGAGAGAAAATGAGAGAGAGAGAGAGAGAGAAGAAAAGAAGAATGGGCGAATGGCCTGAGAGAAAAGGGGAGAAAAGAGGAGAAAAGAGAATGATTTTCCCTGTGTGTGTAGTCACTGCTTATTGTACACCCCCCACCACCCCCTTCTCACAGCTGATAGCATCCAGGCAGAGACCCCCAGAGGCTGGGCAGCCCGGCACGGCACATACCGCTGATCAAAGCCCCCCGAGGCCACATGTGCTTGTCGTCAGCAGCGTCGTTGATCTGCTAAATCCAATAAAACCACAAGCAGGACGCCACTCAGGCTTTTCAGAAAGGACCCCCTCTCATGCGTCTGTGTCCAGTGCCGTAGTGCTTCTTCATTTCTATCACCTCCAACACACTCACACACACACATACACACACAGATACACTACTGACACATACACACACACCCTCTCTCTCTCTGTCCCACACACACACACACACAGATACACCACTGACACACACCCTCTCTCTCTCTGTCACACACACACAGATACACAAAAACACACATATACTCACAAACATTTTTGTGCTCACACAGACAGACACACACAATCCAAAAGCCCCTGGACATCATGCACAACCCATTAGAATGTGTGTGTCATTAGAGCCAGTTGTTCCAGGCCTCATGCAGCTGGAGGTCTACAGTGAAGTGTGTCAGACAGACAGACAGAGAGACTGCAAAGACAGTCACTGAGGATTCAGCCCCATTTTGGCCCGTTTGGTTATAAGGGACGTTGACGACTCAGAAGAAACAGCAGCCCTGGAGAAAACCAGCGTTGAAAAGACGGATTATTGGCGCAGAAGCGCCACAGCAGTGAAAAGACAGAGGTGGTGTTGGGTAGAGGTGTGGAAGGACCCCTCGGGTACACAGCGGGGTCAGGTGTTGCATAAGCGAATGCTGAAAAACCTCACTGCCCGGAGACACCAGCAGCGCCATGGTCCGTAATTCCATTTGTAACCTTAAACGACTGGCTCAAAAGCCCTCCTGGCTCAAACCTGATCCATGGGTGAGTCAACGCTCCAGAAACCACAGAATAAATACAGGCACGGAATGTCATGGCTCCTCAACAGTTCTCTTTTCAGAGGTATAGCTTCTGCCATTGGTGTGACACACACACACACACACACACACACACACACACATATGCATCAGCTCGGTCTACAGCATAAGGGGATGGGTGAGGATAAGAGAGTCCCCTGAGATCACCTCAACACACAAGCCGAACACAGACACACACAAACACATACACACACACACACCACACACACACACACACACACACACACAGCACCCGTGCTTACTTGGCATTCCCACCCAGATGCCTTTTATCAGACACTCAGGATGGCTTGTGTTTATGTGAGGCTGACAGGCCACTTCCTGTGTCCCAAGGTCTGGGCTCTAAGGCTCGGATGGAGGGAGGGAGCACACAGATGCACACTGCACACACTCGGCCCAGAGAGGAGAAGGGGGAGAGAGAGAGAGGCAGAGAGAGAAGAGAGAGAGGGTGAAGAAAGGAGAGAAGGGGGGAGAGAGAGAGACACAGAGAGGAGAGGGTGAAAAGAGAGACAGAGAGAGAGAAGGGGGAGAGAGAGAGAGACAGAGAGAGAAGAGAGAGAGGGTGAAGAGAGGAGAGAAGGGGGAGAGAGAGACAAAAAGAGGGAGACCCAGCAAAAATAGGGAAGAAGTCTCTGAAAAAAGAACAGAAAAAAGAAACAGAAAGAAAAAGAGAAAAGTTACCCCCGACTCCAAACTAGGTCAGCATAATCTGCCTGTGCTTCCTGCCTGTGGGTCCGCAGAGCAATCCTCCTCACCCAGACTGGAGCCGTCTCTGGAGCAGGTCCCACCGGACTCTGGGGTCCATCCGGCCCTGGGTCCAATGCTGTCTGGTCTCTGGGCCGGGACCCTGGCTCTGTCCCCTGTCCAGTCCTGGAAGGAAAGAGGTGAGTGCTGAGGAGAATGCACATTGTCTGCGTCCTGTGCCCAGACCCAGGACGGGGCAAACGTTGACTTTGCGCCGCAGCCAAACACCGCATGCATGCCAACATGCAAAGTGACCATTGTGGGCTTGTATCTTGCACAGTGACATTAAAGTTTAACCTAATCCAGTGCATGAGACATGGAGACCTAGAGAAACACAGAGAGAGAGAGAGGTACTGTGGTATCATGGCACAACACTAAATAAATAGCCCTGTTGCTAGATACACTGAAGCATCTGTAATTACTTTTGAGCAATGCTGAGTGATTACTGGTGCAGTCAGCGGAAAAAGGCCCTCTCTAAATATAGCTTGAAACTTTTAACCTGTTTTTTCCACAAATTCGCACTCATGAACTGGCCGACAGAACAAGATTTATCTGTGAAACATAAGACTTGCAATTTAGCCTGAAGGGGCTGGTTGTGTGTGTGTGTGTGTGAGAGAGATTGTGTGTGTGTGTGTGTTCTGGTAGGTTGAGGGTTACATTTTTGGTTGGTTTGTTAGTGTAGGAGGCTCTTCATGGCTCGGGGATCAGTCAGTGTCGGCGTGCATGTTTTATGTGCGCCGTTTTTTTCGACCTCTTTCACATGCAGGCCTTGACTAATGTCACATTCTTCAGCCATTAGTGACAGACACACAATACGAATCGCCGACAGGCCCCTCTGGAAATGATGGCCACAGCACCCAGCACCCAGCACCCAGCACTCACCCCAGTGGGGGCAAACAAGAGAAGACAGCACATTACAAAGAGCTCACATCAGCCCCCGTCATCAATTAAGGACACCGTATCGCACACAACTGCAGGTGAGTAATGCCATATTCTTGTGTTTGGGTTCTGAGTGAGCATGAGTGTGAGCATATGTGTGTGTGTGTGTGTGTGTGTGTTTGTGTGTGTGTGTGTAGGTGGTGGTGATGCTCGCAATTAGGTAATGGCAAAAAAGAGGAGCCAGGGAGAAAATATGTGTCACTTGGGTGCAGGCAGGAGAGGCAGATGCTTTGTGCAATCGCCCACACACCCCTTCCCTGCTCTCCCTATGAACATGATCCCCATCACTAGGGGGATCAAGGAGACTTTACTGCCCCACCGCCACCCCCTTTACCTCGGCCTCCTCTCCTGCCCACCTCCCCCCTGGAGAAAACATGTCTCAGAAGGGTCTGACTCACTGTCTGCACTGAAGGCCAACCACATCAAACCTGAAGGGCCCAAACACCCCAAAACACTAGCCCACACAGGGCAGGGACACAGAGAGGGGGGGTAAAGTGAGGACTGTGTGTGCGTGTGTGTGTGTGTGTGTGTTTATGTGTGTCTGAGTGGTGTGATGATGGGGGGGGGGGGGGTTGCTGAATTCCCCTTTTTCCCATACCCCCCTTTCTTCCCCAATCCAACCATCAACTCAGTTCCAGGAGTTTGCTATTTAGGTTACATGGTAAATGAAGCAGTTTACCTCCCCCCCCCTGTTTCCAGTCCCATAGGTGCCCCGTGAACAACCCCAAAACCAACCCCCCCCCCCGCAAACCGTTCCCTGACCCGAACCACCAGCACTCCGTGCCTGTACCAACAGCAGAGGAAGTGCATCGTTACTCTGGCAAGACTGGCTGGCGTCAGCCCGCAGGTCACAAGGGCATAGTAGATTTAGCGTGTCATTCGGGGGCGAGGGGATAGGCCGGAGTTTTAGCCAAAGACGCTCAGCTTCCCCTCAGGAGAGGGGGAAGAGAAAAAACACCCTGCAGTCTCTGTCCAGGTTTGCTGAGTGACGTATAGCGTGCTGGGATTCCCCCCTCTCTCTCTCTCTCCTTCTCTGTCTTTCTATGGCGGATGTGTCCCTTCTCTTTTTTCCTCTCTTAAAATGTTTGTCAGCCTGGCTGGATGCAGGGGCTTGTGTGGAGTTTTCTCCCTAGTCATCATACTTCCTTTCTCCCCTCTCTCTCTCTCTCTCTCTCTCTCTCACTCCCTCTCTTCCTCTTTCTCTCTCTTAGTCTCCCTCTCCTGCTGGTGTCCACCTGCGGTCTTGCTTGGACATGCACATGTGCTGTCCATGTGTCAGCGAGACTGCTGGCACTGGAGTGTTAGCGTTAGCTCGGGTGGAAAGCCTGGCAGGTGTGTGCAGGTGTTCCACCAGTCACTCACCACGTCTACCCATGAATCTGCCAACCCCCCTCCCCCTTGAGCACACACACACACACTAAAAACCCATTCTGGAGGCGCCGGAACAACTGACACATCTCCCGTCACCACTTAGCAACAACACAGACAAAGTGAACACAAGTTTTTTTTTACAAACATAAATTATTTTATTGAAAGCCCGTAGGTCACTCGTACAAAAAGTGTAGAAATATAAACCATGACAAAAAATCTTTGTGATTGCCAAAACAGATTGCACAGCATTTCCATAGTTACTCCCATGTATAAATTACAGTTTTTTTGTTTAAAAAAAGGCACTTACACAAGCGTTTTTGACTATCTTTGTGTCTTGACTTGGCATTTGGCTTGCTTAGGGACAGAAGAGACGGCAGGAGTTGTAATTTATCCTATTAACAGCCTCTCTCTGTCTCTGTCTCTGTCTGACATTCGCCAAAAAGAGCCACAAACAGCATTTTAAGACAAGCATGGACATTTTGCACACATACAATACTAGGGTCATGGAACCTATTTTTGGTTTGAAAACCCACACTAGAGCATACTGCAGAAATATGTCAGAAAAAAAGTATTTCTGTCTGTGTGCCGTATGAGCGCTCAAACCTCTACTCAAGGAGCTGTGCATGAAGACACAATGATTTAACATGGACAGCAAAACTGAAAGTAAAAAAATAGCATTGCTGGAATATTAAATGAAATCTCCAACCGTATGGAGAAAACGCAAAATGCATCTCTTTCCTGACCTCTTTCTTTCATTAAAAAAAAGTACCAAAGTACCACGGATGTTTTGGGCCCGTTTGAAGTTCTGGCCACCAGATCCTGTTGCCCTGTGGCTGCTAGGCGGAGCAGCGGGCAGCGGCGTCGGCGGACAGGAGGGCCGACGGAGGGGCCGGGGTTGTGGAAGAGGTCAGGGCTAACGCATCTGTCAGCGCCCCGCCTCCACTGCACCGCAGTGGGGAGACAGCTGTCTCAATACGTCCCTGGAAGTGTGTGGAGCTTGGTGAGAGATGACCCCCACTCTGCATACATACGGCACTAACACACACAGACACACACACATACACACACACACACACACACAGACAGACAGACACACACACAGACACTCTTTCTCCAGCAGCTGCACCGTCACAATCCCGGACCAGCCGGCACCGAGTGGCATCCTGGGAATAAACTGAATGCCCAGCTGCCCCTCACCCTTACCCCCCTGCCACCCAAAATCCTCCCCAAAATCCCCCTTGGTGCACGTATGATTATATATATCTACTGGCATCTGTGGTAGAGTGTCCAGCATAAACCTGGACTAGTGCACACTAGTGTTTCATCAAGGCACTTGACCACCACTGGTGCAGCCACTATTCAGTGCAACCTGACCCTCATTCTCTCTCTGGGCCGCATGGGCTGAAGTTCAGCATACCAGCAGTGGCGTGGGAGTAAATCAGATTAACAGTAGTCTTTCCATCTCTCTCTTCCTCTCTCTCTCTCTCTCTCTCTCTCTTCTGCTCCTCTATGTGGAGGGGCAGCAGCCGGAGACGCTGTGTTTGTGCAGCAGGGACATGCGACTGAACGTGCGCGAACAGGTACCGCACTGGTACTTCTTGACCTCCGAGTGCGTCTGCAGGTGGGCGCGCAGGTTAGAGCGGTCCGCGAAGGCTCGGTTACAGTGGGGACAGGAGAACGGGCGCTCGCCTGTTTGGAGAGAAATAAAGAAACCATGTTTTGGTCAGTGACTTGTGTTGGGGGTCAATTCAAGGTGGAAACCAAAATTACTGCAATACAACTGCCTACACTGTGATACCATGTTAACGCCATCTGGCGTGTGGACTGGTCATCTCACCTGTGTGTGTGCGGATGTGTCCTCTGAGCAGCCACGGCCGAGAGAAGGCCTTGCCGCAGGTGGTACACACGCAGGGCAGCGTGTGCGAGCGGATGTGCATCTTGAGGGCGCCCAGGCTGGTGTACTCCTTGGGGCAGTGTTTGCAGTGGAAGCTGGAGCGGCCGGACGAAGGCACGGTGGTCACCACCGCTGACGCTGTGATGGCGGAAGCTGTCAGGGCCGTGTCGGCCCGCCCGCAGTGGGTCAGCTGGTGTCGGGAGAGGGCCTGGGGGCTGCTGCAGGTCTTGCCACAGTGGGCGCACTGGAAGCGCTCCGTAGGGTCCGGGCTTGGGGGGTCCGACGTGCGCCCCTCGTCCTCATCCCCACTGCTACTGCTGATGCTGCTGCTGCTGGAGGGGGAGCTGAGGTCCAGGGGGGCTGTTGCGGAGGGGGTGGTTGGGGACACTGGGGCGAAGGACAGGGGCATGGCCATGTCCCACACCAGTCCTGCTGCGTAGCTGGGCACCACTGATCCATTCTCTGTGGGCAGCTCTGCTGGTGGAAACCTCTCAGGAACTACTGCGAAGAGTGGACCTAGAAAAGAATAATAACATAATTGATTAGTTTACTAACTAGGTTAATGCTTAGGGTGAAAAAATAATGTTGGCAACATGGAATATAAGTATGCATCTTGTGCATCCAAGCAGGAAGCAATGATGTCATGCATGATGAATGAGCTGCTGAACCTTTGCTGTCATAAAAAGTTCTCTCTCTCTCTTGTTTATAAAAGGGCTTCGGGGTTTAGCGTCATAGTATGCGCTTTAATCATCAAAGAGAAAACGATCTTCGTTTCAAGCCGCACTATGGCGTGATGTAATGTCATGTTTAGTCCTCTGAAGACTAACTCTGCTCTTGCTCTTGCGTATTAAACAAACGAAAAATTAAATACTCTAAGAACAGTTTATTTTAATGTCAGCCTACTATAAATTTATGAAACTCTGAGAATGGGTATCTTCACGCACAATGATAAAAGTAGCCTACAGATATCATGTTGGTTGATTTGAATGCAACATTGCTCCAGAATTAACCATGACAGCTTTAGTTTTCAAGCAGTTATTCCATACTCACCATTTTGACTTTCCAGTTCACTGTAGTTTGGTTTCTTGTTAGTGAAGTACTTCTTGACGAGGAATGAACGAGGCATTTTGGAAGTATTTTTCTGAGCTATTGACGCAGAATAACTTTTCCTGAGTTTAGCGTGTCTCAAATCTCAGCTCCTTCTCTCCGCAGATACTGAAGATCAGATAGTTAAAAAAAAGAGAGAGCTCTCCGCCGGTCACCACAAATTTCACAATCAACTAAAAAAACACAAAAAACAATTCCTCAACGAACTTCCAGAATACTAGACAATCCAGGTCGATGGGAACATCACCTGTGAATCAGAAGGCACATCTAAACAGGACCCATACGTCCCCTTCATATACCAGAGGGGGCTGAGAGGGGGGCAGGGGTGTAAAGTCATGTCCCCGCCCCACAAGACGCCCACCTAACAGGAGACGTGACGACCACATGGGTCCTGCCTGCAGGTGCCCTAGGGGAAATCTCTGCACATCGCCTGGAACCATTTGCAGCCACTAACTAGCGCTATTGATTGAGATCTTTAGCCCTTAATTGACTTGCTATTACACGTTGCACATTTCCAGAGCAGGATTAACCTACGCTTCGATCAAAAGATACGTTTTAGGGGTACGATTAAGCAGCATTTAACATAAAACAGACTTAAACTGCATAGACTGACTATAAACGTGTTTGTTTATATTTCTTTTAATGCTTTGTTTCAATTTGAGCTAAACCAGCTGAGGAACTGAATACGACATTACATTGCAGCGTCCTCTGTCGGAATTATGTGGAAAACTATTAGGCTACATTTATAAGTGTATATCACAATCAGTGTTTGGATATCAAGTGTAGCCTGATATGACACTCTGAATCACTGTTGCTCATTTAGGCTTTTGCAGGATCTGCTAGCTACTCCATAAAAACGACATGAGTACCAACTATAAATGGTATAAATGGTCACACATTAATGTATACACCCCATGGGGATTGTCTGTTTATGTCCATACCGTAAAACCGTCAGGCGTTTTATATGGTAACACGATTGGATTCGGTTATTGGTACAAAGCAGCTCATTTAGTTCTCACAGAAAGAGAGACTTTTACAAGTGCTTCACAGACAAGACCACCATTTTTCTCCTTAACCCCCACACAAAGAGGCATGCTCTCAATTCATTTTTCCTCCCTGAAACGCTGCGGGACTTCTGCAGACCCACAGCCTCGCATGAAAAGAAGCGCTGTTCCACCGCATGTGCGCGCAGCGGGCAGGGGGTAAAAATTAACTGGGCTCCAGTGAACAATATCGCGTTGTTAAGGATGATCCCCTAAATTGATTCAGATTATTTGAAATGAGTACATTTCTGTTGCTGCAAAGTGAAAGAAGGGCCAACAATGCCTTGGATCCACATTAGATACATCGCTCGCAAAACATATCCTGCCTAGTTATGAGGGCATTTTCAACTTATTGTGACAGTCAATGTGCCGATCAAGTGGGAAAGTCACGGTTTTAAGTGGCCCTATACAGCACTCGAAAAGCGCGAAGCTACGAATGCCATCGGTGGTCGACCCAGAGCTGGGGAGAGTGGGCCTACACCTGTCTGAGTGCACTATTGTTCGGGCGCGTTGGAATGTCGCGGCATGTTGGAGAGTTCACACATCGTTCATGCGTTCACGCCGACGCCGCGGAGACTGGGGTGAGGAGAGCGAGCCTGCTGTAAAAGTAATTACACACAACACAGACGTGGCCTACTTCGGGAAAAGACCCGCACAATAATGTCAACGGGTAAGATTGGCAAACTAGGCCTACACGTTTCTTTTAAACATCTAATAGGCTACATTGATTATAAAACTATTTTCAGCATGAATGAATTTGCTTATTTTTACACGATTTATCAAATGCATTGAAACCCTTCCTATTTTGCAGAACATTTTAGCTTGTCGTCCAAGCATTGCAGTGGCACTTTACCTGTGAATGTTCAAATCCCACATAACAATAGACGCTTTCTAAATACAAAGGATGTTCACGTGGGTAAAAGAATCTCAGGTTGAATGGTCTGAATGATTAGCAGGCTATCACAATTACACTGATGTGTTACACCGACATCAATGCATTAGTAGTCTATTGCAATTGTTTTTCAACTGTGCTTTGGTTGATGGAGGGGACTGCTACATTATTTTATTTAAACTGAATAAAAAGTTAAATAAAAACTTAAACCGACTATTTTCACGAGACAGTATTTCAGCCTTACGTATATGTGCACCATACCAGATTGATAGTTGACAATATATTTGCAGGATTTCTAATGATGCTTGTTCGCCTTCCCCCCGTTTTATCCTAATATGTGGCCTACAGTGTTGATGGATGACTAATAATAATTTCAACCCACTTAATGGAGGTCCATGTCCATGCAAAATATGGGGAAATTGTGAAAGTTTTGTCAAATACCAATGTTGTTAGTTCAAAGATGCAGCCCAAGACATTTTAATCAATGTATTCTACAGACATCAATGAAATGAAACTTATGTGGCACCTGTATAATTTTCTGCATTCGTATGCCTTTCCACATTAGAGTGGAGCCACAGGTTGTGTTTTCTGACCAAGCTTAGATGTGACCTCATGACACTGAGAGGCCGAGGACACAAACCATAAAAATGTTCTGTGTTGGGAACAGATGTTCTCCTTGTGTTGCCCAAAGGAGCGAGCACGTCTCCCACAAAGGCCATGAAAAAGTCTATTTAGGCAGTCTGAGTCAGGGTGTCTCCTGACTTCTCCACAGTCACTGGGGCTGTTTCAAGGGAGGTGAGGAGCGCTCTGCAGTGCAGTCCACGGGTGTAAATATATGCATCTCACTGGAATGTTTTTCCAACTGGGGTACACGCAAGGTGCACTCCTGTTGCCTAAAGCAGTCTTGCCATAGCTTGTGGAATGCATTCTGTATACTTTTCAGCAGCCAAGTTAAAAGTATAATTCCTGTCAGTGTGGCTTTACATCAGCTAGTCGTTTGCATTATACTCTCTTCTAGTATGTTACAAAAGGTAGACAGGTAAATGTTCATATCAGGTTTTCGTATGCTGTAGTGTTTTAGACTGTAATTAATTAATTCATATGCATCTCAGAGCAGAACAGGTGAGATATTCACCAGAGGGGAGTAGCCTAGATCCAAATAGTTTGTTTTAGTGTGAAGGGTAATGAATGATGTCAGCTGGCTGCAACTTTCTCCCTTCTTCTTTATCTGTCTGCCCCTTCACTGCCCCCACCCACCCCCATCTCTGAGTTTGGAACAAATTGGGTAAATCACCCCTGTGTACTGGCGTCAGCAAGATCACTTGACATGGGGTCACTAACCTAACTAGTCCTGAAATAAAAACATATATGCAGCTCTCTCTCTCTCTCTCTCTCTCTCTCTCGCTCTGTGTGTGTGTGTGTGTGTGATAGAGAGAGGTATGATAAGGTTTTTTTGGAGTGGCATTTGGGAATTGTTGTATCTATTCTGCTGTTTTGCCTGCCTTGAAATGTCAGCGTGTGAATGTGATGTCATGACATCTGAAAAATAATATTTGTATAAGCCAATCAAATGAAAAATTGTTTGAGGCTACAGTCACCAAAACATATTTGTAATGTATCATTTAAATCGCTCTAAAGGATGCAAACCCCAACAGTCTTGCAGTCGGTTTTAATGTGATTTTCAAAGCTTTCCCTCACAGAAAGACAGTCTACAGTCTGTCACTCGAAATGACCCCGGTCTTTAGTTTTAAGTATCCGGCCATTAAGAGAAAGACACATGCATGCACCCACATGCAAGCAGAGCGCTGGTTCACCCACAGTGTAAAAAGGCAAAGTCATCATGTTATTGGCCCCATAATGATGAAAGTGCAGGATTTTAGTGTCCCTCTGCACAGCAGTGGTGCTGCTCTTTGCTGGAGGAGGTTAGGACAGGGAGGAGAGCCTTTATCTCTGGCCTGGCCAAAACAGCAGGGGTTAGATAAGGTAGGCTCTGTACGGGGAGAATCCCTCTGGAATTTAAGCTCTACCATATGGGGGAATCTCTGCTCGGTGAGAAGCCAGGAATTCACTTAATGATCCCTCACTTTAAGAGAGTGCGGGGGCTTTACCCTCACATCCCCTCCCCCAAGTGCCCCCCCAAGAGAGAGGGAGAGAGAGAGAAAAAAAACAACAAACCAGTCTGTTTACATCATTTGGGTTCACTCTAATTCGGTTGGCACTTCGGATCAAGTATTTAGCAAGTCCCTTATTAGTGAAATACTGCAAACAAACATGTTGTTATGACTTCTCTTTTAACTACTGAACTGTATTGTAAATGGAATGGTATTTCTTTAAGTCCACATGAAGGCACTCAGGTGAAAGTACACATGGTCATCCATAATGGGAGCAGCAGCTAAGCTTAATGGGCCCCTTTGAGAAGAGTAGCCCTACTCTACTGCAGGAAGAATGCAGTAGAGTAGGTTTTTAAATCTGAAAATATATGTATTTCTTTACTGACACCTATACATTTATAGTTTAAAGAGCACAAGGAGTTTGTGATAGGCTGAATAGATAGACCTAAGAGGTGTTTTCATTCACATTCACATACAGCCTCAAACGGCACCTTTTTATCCTCTTCACTCCCTCCCCCAGACACACTCAGTAGTCCAGGATAGCTTACAGATACTGCATGCATAATCAAAACTCTAGGCCTACATTAACATTATGATTAGACCAAACTACCTGAGGGCCTTGTTTTGAATTTTAAATTTAAAACGAAAAGCTATTATGAAAAATAACAGAGACAGAAAGATAAAATACATCACAGCTATCATGCTACCATGACAACAGGCAGTTGAACTTTTAGGGACCGTGTGTGTGTGTGTGTGTGTGTTTGTGTGTGTGTGTGTGTGTTTGTGTGTGTGTGTTTTCAGTCCTAGCTCATATCTCCCCTTTCAACATGAACACATCAAAACATCTCTCTGCTCCTTGACTACCTTGGCTCTTTGAACTGCTTCACCAAATGGATACGCAGGAGCCATCAACAAGAGGACACAGCTGGGCCATTGCAGAGGTTGGCACGTATGACCATACTATTAGGCTACTGTATGAAGCCTAATTAATTTACAGTCATTAAAATCTAGTTTCATTGAGATTTGAAAAGATATTCAAATATTATATAATTAGAATATTTTATTAGGACAGCGGGGGCCTGCATTTAAAATGTCAAACGAATTAATTCAAATGTTTGCGAATTAATTCTAAAATGACGTCAGAACCGGCAAAAGTTGATTTAACAAGTAGAATACAAACTGCATGTGGACCGTATATGATGTGGATCTGAATTGTATTCGATTGCTCATATTCAATGCTGCCTTTAAATTACAAGAAGCTGACTGGTAGAAACGATATTGCGTTAAAATAAAACTGATCCGAGAAGCTATAGCCTATAAGTTAACCTTACAAAGCTGCAGTGAGGGGAGTTCTCTTCTCATTGTGAAGACTCACGCGCACGCACCTGCCAGCATTGATTCATATTTCTGAAGCCGCCGAGAAGGAACAGATGTTTACGCGGGTAAGTGTTTTTCCTCGATCTTCCGGTGCACATTTTTTACATGTCACACATTTTTACACGTACAACTGAAATGAGAATCTTTATATGATATGAACTAATATGAATGCATGTCCTTAATTTCATTGATCCTAAATTCGCAGACTAATTATTCGCTTTGGAATCATAGTAAATGTTCGGGTGTAATGTCATCAATCTCCATATTATTTTAAGTCCATTTAGCAGTATGTGAATGAGGATGGTGTTTTGTACATGAAACTTGAGAAAGGACTATTTTTGACATCTTATTGGCCATAAAATAAAATGACAAAGCACTACAAAGCTGATTCTAAAACTCATGTATTATTTTCTAACAGGTAAATGGCAGTGGACAATGGAAAAATAGCAGTCATCATTATATAGTCAGCTATGCATATTTCCAGACATTTAATACAAAGTTTTTTTCTAATGGAAGGCAACCATGCAGAGTAATCATACAGCTGCCTCCAGTCATTATGAGGTGCTGAGCATCTCCCTGATGTCGCTTCTGGCTGTGATCATTACGGTGGGGAATGTGCTGAGTTTGACCGTGCTCCTGGGCTCCAGACGTTTCCGCACTCCTCAGGGATACCTCAAAGTGTCCCTGGCCTCAGCGGATCTGGCGGTGGGTGTTGCCGTGGTCCCGTACTCAGTTTACAACGAGATTGAGGGTTTGATGACCTCTCGGGGTCAAAGTTCAAGAATAGGCTCCAACATTTCTGCTGAGGTTGTGGCGGTATCGGAGGGCTTTCAGCCTTGCTTCGTTATGGGGCCCGTGTTTGCAGGGTGCACCTTAGTGTCCATCACCACCATCTTCCTGCTGTCACTGGAGCGAGCCATCACCGTCCTCAGACCACTGCAGAAGAACATGATTGTGACCAAAGACAGGACCGTAGGCCTCATCGCACTGACCTGGCTTGTGTGCTTCTCCCTAGCCGTGACCCCTCTGCTCATGCCCGAGGACATAACATTGGAGTTTAGCTCCTGCAGTAAGATGTGCAACTACGCCCCCTGCCCAGTGGGTCAGCACCCTCACAATGACAGTTCCAGCCCAGTGGCCAACATCATGCTCGTGTTCCCCATTTTCGACTTCGCCATGCTGGGCGCCACCTGTGTGGTCAACGCCGTCACCTTCTCCGCCGTGCGGCGCTTCTGCCGGGCCCGGGCACAGGAGGCCGCCGCCAGGATGCCCATGTCGAACGGGCCGTCCTTCTCAGACATCCGCGCCGCCAAGACCATCTGTGTCCTGACAGGACTTTTCTGCGCCTCCTTCATGCCCGTGGCCGTGCTGGTGACGGCCAGCGTGCTGCTGGGCGGCCGCTGGTGCCACTTCTCCCTCTACGCCTTCTGGATCCTGACCTGCAGCAGCGGCTGGAACGTGCTCATCTACAGCGCCCGCGACAGACGCTTTCGCCAGCGCGCCCTCGAGCTCCTGTTGGGCCGCCGGCTGGTGGACAGGCAGAAGACGGTGGGCAGAGGGAGACGAGGGTGCAGGTGGGCACAGAGAACGCACCACCACCACCCTGCCGCTGATCGCTGCCACATGGGAGGGTGTTTCACGGTGGTGGGTGACATGCCGATCCCAGAGTTGGCCCGGGCTTGCTCCTCATACCAGGTGGATCCCACCACACGGCATGAGCTGACCTTAACTACTCTCCCCGTGGACGGATCTTTCATCCAGTACTCACCACAGTGCAGCCCATGCTCCACACACCTGCTAAGGGTGAACCGGAGCTGACACACAAAGGGTTTTGTATGTTGTATGAAGTAGTTTCATTTGTTAATTAATTAATTTCTTAATATGTAATCGACTATATTTATCTGCCCGGTGTATCACCATTTGGTCAGTTTACATCAGAATTGTGTAATATATGGCTAATGTATCTTTACTTAGTTATCTATCACTGTGTTCTAAAGCATTACAGAGCTGTTTTTCTTTAATCCCACTTGTAACATAATCCATAATGAAAGAGAGTGACTCCTTATAGATAGTATACATTATAATGTTGTAAAGTAGTTATTTATCTCTGTGTGTTCACTTGTTCTGTCTCTGTGCTTGTAACATGTGTCACCAACATCCTGGCTGTGATTTAACACGGCTCTTACCTCCCTCAGCTTTTGCCCCTCGCTTGTGATATTCTACGCCGCAGGTCCAGTTTCTGTTTATCTAGGCGTCACTGTAGATATGAAGTTTGAAAAGCACTGTGCTGGTGGGGTGCCAGTGGCATGCAGTGACTTGAGGGGTCGTCTTTGCTATGTCAGCCATCTTAAGCCAGGCTGGATGAGACGCAACACCTGCTGCCTGGTCTTTGATGTCTGATCTTGTCCTCTGCATGTGCCACGCATAACATTAAACACTTGTCAGTCAGGGCATTGAGCTCTGAGTATTTGTTTATGGAGGGACTGAGCGAATGGCACGGTGCATGAACCGTCCACCTATGTCACAATGGCACATAAAGTTCATGCGTTGTCAGCTAGTAAAAACGACATTGTTGAAATAAATTATATAAATGTTTTATGAATGCCTATTCTTATGTTCCATAATCTCCCACGCCAGCAAGCCATACAAGCATGTCACACCAGCATGTCTTTACGCAGTGAAACTACATCCCTATAGAGAAGTGGTCCTAACTATACTGTTTGGTCTAAAAGTAAGATAAAAGACAAGAACGACCTAGAATCATTGTGTAGGCTGCATTATTTTTTTTATACCAACATGTGTAGGATACTAGGATACATGCAGTGTTTGGTTTTGTGATAATATCATTGTCATCATTCCATATATCCACCCTCCCCTCATGTTTCACAGGCCTAGAGTTGTATGCAGGAATATTCAAAGCTGTTGTATATCGCCATCTACTGGTTTTCCAACTATAGTACATGTTTTGCCAGTTGCCACTAGATGCCAGTAGAGCTCAATATCTGGTAAGGATGATGTCAATATTGAAGGGCAATGCTTATTAGGTGTTGGTGTATGAAAACAAACAGTTTTGAGAAGAGTTGTTGTTCGTCAAAAATATAGATTATTTAATTTGGGTAGACATGATCAGTACATATGAATTGTCGTTACTGTTTCAACAGGAAAAGTATTTGTGAAGTGTTTATATAGTGGACAGATTGCAACACACAGACATACACAGAGAGAGAGAGAGAGAGCAACTCTTAAATTGATGTCTTTCTTACATACATTAGAAGAAACATTCACAACAATGACAAATTAATTAAATGACCAACATTTTATCTGAAAGCCTTTTGTACTGCCGCCATTGGTATGTTTTTTGTGTTACAACTATATATAACCCTTTGGACGCTTTGTTTTCCTTTCATGTCTCTCACATTGTTTCGACGGAAATGTAGACAGTGACGTGATCAACTCAACCTCAGCAGCTTGTTCACACCCAGAGGTGTGCCAGGCATCTCATTCACCAATAGCTCTTTATTCATCATGGCAATTAAAACAGAACAGACATGCCATGGCTTGTTGCATGCTAGGAATGCGAGCAGCAGGCTCTCGTGCCATGCTACCGTCTGCATGACAAGGAGGACACACAAAAAAGGTCATTGGTGTTTTTTGTGGGCACCTGCTGAGGCAAGAGCTGGAACAGCCTATCACAGAACAAAGTTGGCCTGCCATTGCCATGGTGATTAGATGACACCATTGTTGATCTATAGCCTGGGTGTCTCCATACCCAAGCAGGTTATTTTCCCCTCTGGCTGCAGGCACTCTTGGCTACTGCACACAGGGCAATGTTTTGCCGTGTGGGTATTTGGCAGTTTGCCTTGGGCATGCCTTAGGCCAACCCGAACTTGTTCGGACATTTGTCATCGGAGACAGAGAACGTGTTGTAGCTGTG
The DNA here is from genome assembly GCF_046254945.1 of Alosa pseudoharengus. NCBI lineage: Eukaryota > Metazoa > Chordata > Actinopteri > Clupeiformes > Clupeidae > Alosa > Alosa pseudoharengus. The sequence goes on along the minus strand of NW_027468881.1, from coordinate 30,841,245 downwards.
AAATTAGGGTGAGGAGTTAGAGGAAAACAACCGAGACACGAACACAACAATGTTACAAGAGGAGGACACACGTCGCAATGTGTCACAGTTTGACGCAAGTCAATAACCAGACTGTGTGCTTTGCATGTTTTAAACGGCCTTGTTGCAGGATGATGAAACGTTGCATCACCCACTGACAGTGCAAGACAAGTACTATGTCTGTAATACAAAATGACCCACGTTCGCCAAAGCAAACAAGGCAGCAGCACTAAAAGCAAAAAAATGCCATCACTTCGGCTGGAACATGAGGAAGGCACAGCCAGACTGTGGGTCAGAGTCTGACCGTGGTTTGAGTGTATATATGGCAGAGGGGGCAGTGATTGGGTGAAAGTTGATGCTCCTCACCTGGGTCAGAAAATGTCCCACTGGCAGTTTCAGATGTGGAGCGAAAAATTGTCAGGTATTCACTGTGTCCTGACAGACTTTAGTTATCTGAGGCAGAGCTCTAATGTTTCACATCGCGGTGACGAGGGGAGAGGTCAAGTCGCCCCGTGGGACCTGATACGTCCAGCACCAGCTCAGCTGATCGGTGTAACCGTCCTCTTCCACTGCATATAAACAGGGCCTTTGCTACAGCACCAGCTCAGCTGATCGGTGTAACCGTCCTCTTCCACTGCATATAAACAGGGCCTTTGCTACAGCACCAGCTCAGCTGATCGGTGTAACCGTCCTCTTCCACTGCATATGAACAGGGCCTTTGCTACAGCATCTATGGTCTCTCTACTATCTAACATAAATAGGGATCTTATGTGGTCTAATAATGGTCTGCCTGATGCAGCTGTCAGTTAATCTCGAGCATTAGTGGTCCACTGGTGAGTACTGATGGGCAGTGGCTCTATGATCATCGGTGGATGGATCCCTCTGAAATAAAGTGTTAATACACTTGTAATAGAACGCTTGTGTAGTGGAATGAATAAAACGTCTGGCTACACAACTTATACACTTGTCTTATTGAGCACCTGGGCAGCATCACAGCTAGGGGGTAGGGGGGGGGCAGAGTGCAGTGCACTTGTGCCAGCTAGACGGGAGCCCTTGGCTGAACCATCAGTAACTGGAGATGATAGACGGGTCGGGATATTTCAGGCCTTGGCATAGAAGGGTTATGCAATCTTAGGCCTGGGTTTGTCCAACGTGGCACTGAGCCCTCGACCTTTGAACTTTTGGGCTCACAATCCTTAAGCTCGTCACATTCCTCTCTCTCTCTCTCTCCCTCTCTCTCTCTCTCTCTCTCTCTCTCTCTCTCTCTCTGTCTGTGTCTGTCTCTGTCTGTCTCTCAGTCTTTCGCTCTCTCTCTCACTATCTATGTTTGTGGTTGCGTGTGTGTGTTTGTGTGTGTGTGTGTATGTGTGTGTGTGTGTGTGTGTGTGTGTGTATGTGTGTGTGTGTGTGTGTGTGTGTGTGTTTGTGCATGTGTACATAATGTGCGCATAAAGCATCAGGAAGACAGAGGCACCAGATAAATAGAGCAGAATAAAAGAATAGAAAGTATTGTCATAGACAGGGATTAAAATGTGTTGTCACCACATAACTCTTGCATGATAGATGGAATAGTGCATTATTTTGTAACATCTGCCCTTTACAAAAAGCTGAACATTAGAGTGTCAAAGGAGAATTCCTGTCAGGCTGCTAGTACCATATTTTCTGGACTATAAGTCGCACAGGAGTATAACTCGCACCAGTCAAACAATGTGTCATGAAGAGGAAAAAAACATATATATAAATATATATATGTTGCACCTGAGTCGTAGGACCAGCCAAACTATGAAAAAAAGTGCGACTTATAGTCCCGGTAAAAATACGGTAACTAACCAGCATTGTCTAATTAGAAAGCGGTGTTGGACAATCACACTTGGTGTCTCGGATTAATCTGCAGTTCCTGTGGCCTGTAAACACACTGCAGCATGGAGGTTATTTTTAGTCCGGGGCTGTGTTTTGTTGTGCTGCAAACGGACCGTTGTTGAAATCTCATCTTCTGTCCGTGCATCTGGTGATCACTTTGGGGAGCGAGGGCAAAAGGTTAGAGCCAGAGGTGGAACAGATAGCACGTATGAGAGAGAGAGAGTGGAGGAGAGAGAGAGTGAGAGAGGGAAGAGAGAGAGAGTGAGGGAGTGAAGGAGAAGGGGGAAAAGAGAGAGAGGCGACAGAGTGAGGGAGTGAGGGAGAAGGGGAAAAGAGAGAGAGGGAACAGAGTGAGTGTGAAAGGGGAGAGAGAGAGGAAAAAGGGGGGAGGAGAGAAAAGAAAGAGAGAGGAGAGCGAGAGAGTGTGAGTGAGAGTGAGTGAGAGAGAGCAGCGCTCTCTCATCAGCTAAGATGTCCTAATCCACCACAGGGATTAAAATAGCCCACTCGTTAAGTTTCATAACATTCCCCTGTGGAAGTGTGCAGCGTGGGCCTGGCTGGTGGAACATATCCCCCAGCGAGTACAGTCTGTCCCTGGGTCCCAGAAACATTGGCCGGCCAAAGCCAAGGACACCCTCACCGTGGCTGTTTGTGTTGGCCTTGTAGGGACACACACATAGAGGTCAGCCCCGGGTGGACATGGAAGAGGACCAAAGTTAGACTTGGACTCTAGTGCATTAGCAGGGTAGTGCTCTCAACTCAACTGAGCGGTCAGAAAATATTCCTAGTCTTTCTCTTGGCCACTTGTCCGGTTGTTTTCAGTGTCCACTTCCTTTTTCCTCTCCTTTGATCCCTACATCCTATTAATATTACACGCCCCCTCTCTCTCTCTATCTCTTTATCTCTTTCTCTCTCTCTCTCTTGCTTTCTCTCTCTCCATCTCTCTGCTGCTTGCCCCCTGCTGACATTATCTTTTCAATTTAGTTGAGACCTTAAGTCCCGCCGCGTCCCCTTGATCCTGATCTCTGCTGATCTCAGGCCTGTGTCCGCCGGGTGGGAGAGGGATTCAGGCTCTGTGGCTGAGTGGAGCAGAGCCGAGCAGACAGACAAACAGACAGAGAGAGAGAGAGAGAGAAAGAGAGAGAGAGAGAGAGAGAGAGAGAGAGAGAGTGACACACACACACAGGAAATAGCAAGGCCTTAAAAGGGATGGAGACAAAGAGGAGCTGGAGTCTTACTATTATTATTATTATTGAAGTGCCCATGGGATGATGTCTGAACAATGGCTCCAGTTAACTCATTGCTGCCATGGCGTTGCCATAGTTCTCCAAATAATGTCCTGAACTGTGTACTGCATTGTGCTTTGTGCGCCAACAAAGATAAACTGGAACATTTCGACTTCCATAAACATACACAGAACTCTTTGTCCTCGTAATTTCACATATGACAAAACACTGAGCTATGTGACAGTTTGGACAGGTTGTTTGCAAGGAAAGATGATGAAGACCAATGATATAAAAGGAAGCGAGAGTGTTTGTCAATTTTGTTTATGCTTGGGTAACATGAGTACAGATGTCCTGCAAGACAACATTATTAAAGAGCTCATAGTTGATAATGTTTTTTATGTTATATGCTATCTACTGTAGGCCTGTCTTTATATAGTCAAGTGCATCAAGTTCAGTTTAGATTAGCAGCACACTTGACTGCCTAGCGTGTTGGCATCTGTATGGAAGTCTGTCTTGCTAAAACTAGGTCTGAAAATACCACAACACCACAACTTTTTTTTTGTTGCTAATTTCGTTTTGGACACAACATCTGGGACGATAGGTCAATAGGGGCAGTTCAGTTCACAGGGTTTGTGAGGAACAGGCAGTCTTCTCCACAGGTCCACAGTCACAGAGTCTGGAATGACGTAACAGTTTCAAAAGCAGGGAGTCGAGGCTGACTCCGTGTCACAGTGCCGAAACATGTTTTTCTTCAGATAGACTAACAGAGGCCTAGGCTGTAGCTATGTGATAGTGTGGAGGAATAGACCAACTCTATTGACCAATCTGTCATGAGTACCCGTTTTATCATGACACCGCACCCTGTCAAGAGAGAGAGAGAGCAAGAGAGAGAGAGAGTGTGTGTGTGTGTGTGTGTGGGTGAGGGGGGGGGGGTATGGGTATGGTTGAGGGGGAGGAGGGACAACATCAGAATGAAAACAAACAGAAAAAAAGGAGAAAGGCCTATGTGAAAGTGAGAAAAAAATATCACTGGCAGAAATAATGACAAATACTGTAATAAAAAAGAATTGTGAGTCTCCAGAGAGGAAATAGATTCTGAATGTCTATCATAGCCAGACAGGAAACTATGCAGTATAGAGGGACTATGAACATAACAATATCTTGCAGAATTTGGACCTCTTCCAAGGGCAATTACTTTCTGGGCATTTTTGTGGGTCTAAGTCAAAAATCTAACTTTGTGTGTGTCTGTATGACTGCACATTTGTTTGCATATTAATTCATGCTTTTTACTGGGTGTGGGTATGTTTATATTAGTGTTTGGTTGTGTTTACATGTCTCTTGCACACAACATATGTATAAATTCATGAGCTGGTTAAGGATGAAAAGGCATTAGGCTCTCGATGTGAAGAATCCAGGATCAGTAAAGTAAAAATCCTCCCTGGTGCTTTGACTTTCCTGTCTGAATTTGCTAATCAGCACAACCCATACTGGGTAATGACTCTGATCAATAAATAAAACAACATACTAATGCTAAATTAATATATGTTTTTTGCTTAAGCAAAAGGCAGGATAACATAATGACAGCTGATGGATTTTTTTAAAAAATTTGATTTGATTTATTTTGGATTTGACAGACAACATAATCCAAAGGATAACATGTTAAAGTGCAAACACGCACACACACACACACACACACACACACACACACACACACACACACACACACACACACACACACACACACACACACACACACAATAAAGACTCATATGTGAGAATGCTGTTCATAGACTTCAATTCAGCATTCAATACCATAATACCACAACAACTCATCAGCAAACTGGACAAGCTAGGATTCAGCACCTCCCTCTGCAACTGGCTGCTGGACTTCCTGTTGCAGAGACCACAAGGACACAACCCACCCTGCACACGAACTGTTCAGCCTCCTGCCCTCTGGAAAGAGGTACAGGAGCCTCCGCTCCCGCACCACCAGACTTGCAAGTAGCTTCATCCACCAAGCAATCAGGATGCTGAACACTCTACCCACTCTCCCATCACTGACAGCCCCCCCACCCACCAGCCAGCCAGGAAAAGAAATTGACAATAAAGCCGACTTGACTTGACTTGACTTGACTTGACTTGACTTGACTTGACACACACACATGCACGCACATGCACACACACACATGCACGCACACACACACACATACACACACATAACAATGTGTTAATGAACCTGCAGATTAACAATTGCTATGGTTTTTGGAAAGAGAAGTTACAGAGTTATGAATAACTGTAAAACTTCCTTGCCATCTGACATTGAGGGTGTATTGGGCACTATAGCTGGGGTGTGGCATTGAAAAGTACAAAAAGTTGACCCCTCTGAAAGCATGGTAGTAAAGTTGGATGATGATGGTGCTAGATGACTACCATACAGGCCTGTGTATGGATCGTATTACATCGAAACGTTTGAAGAATGGCTGTCAAAGGCTTTGTCCTCTGATTGCAATTTATTGGTTTCTTAGTTCATGGTGTCCTGCCAGACTCTATCACCTCTATATTGCTAGTACCTGTTACAAAGGACAAAGTTGAAAGGGCAAACTGAAAAGCATGGATCATTATAGGCCCATTGCCCTCGCCAGTATTCCCTCTAAAGTAATGGAAATAATCCTCTGTATAAGGTTAGAAAGGCTTGTTTCTACCACAGATGATCCATTTGATTTAAAAGAAAAGGAAACATGGAACTGATATGTGCATTTATGCCTGAAAAGAAATGATTGTGAAATACAGGTGTCACAATTCCACTGTATTTATGGGTTTTATAGATGCATCTAAGGCTTTTGGATTAATCATGAGAGACTATTCTTGAAACTTGGTTGGTAGAGGGTAGAGCCTGAATCAACGTGCCGATATTATCGGCTGATATTAGCTATATGCTGATATATCGTTAGCGCCGTTTATGGCGGCCAATATTTTTGTATATCAATGTGTTTATACCAGTCAAGGAAGTGCATAGGTAACAATGTAAATGTTACTTACAATGTAAGTAAAATAAACAGAATTGGAAAACTGTGGCGAGATAATCTATTTAATACTACTGTTTGGACTGATTGATTGATTGATTGATTGAAATACAAGCATGATTCACTTTTATTCTTATTTTTTATTTTTATTATTATTATTATTAAATAAAGATTGAATTGCATTGAATTGAATCGAAGCCAGCAGGACTGTTCAGTATGGAACTGAAGCCAGCAGAACAGGTTCAGTAATGGGCTTGAGCGAAAAGATGGCCTGGAGTCCACAACTCCGGGAGTCACCGCACTTCTGCCTGCCTGCCTTTCTGCCCCTCCCCCACCTCTCTCTCTCTCTCTCTCTCTCTCTCTCTCTCTCTCTCTCTCTCTCTCTCTCTCTCTCTCTCTCTCTCTCTCTCTCTCTCTCTCTCTCTCTCTCTCATACCTAGAGCTTGTTATGTCATCAGTTTTCCCCCAAAGCCCCTCCATCCATTGCTTCCGGAGAGCTCCACTTGAGATGGTTATCTGCGAGATCGTACCTGTCCACCAGCAAATCCTGCTCTGTGTTTAGTGCAGAACCAGCCAGTCTCCGGGCTGTCACACGAGCCTCGGCGCTGAGGGCAAACAGAGGACACGCAAGGTGATAACAGCACCAGGAATATCGGTTGACTGTGCTGTTTACTTTCACAACACTGTTGTCTCTCTGAAACTAGAAATCTTTTCTAATAGGAGTAGCTGTAACAACGTTATGTGACAGTTTCAACCAGAACACTCAGTTCACACCATCTAAAAATGGTAAACATGCTGACTAGATCGAGGCCACAGCCATCACCAGTGACATAATTGTGGTGTCAAAAATTGGCAACAGTGTAGCAGAAGCCCTAACTCTGTGCCTGCCTGCCACCTGGCATTGGCGATAAACTCAGTTCCCCAGGATACATTGAGAGGCACTTTCTTAGCTCAAGGTGACAAGGCAAAGACACACACACACACACACACACACAGGGAGAGACGGCCACACCTATCAGCTGATGGTTGCCGTGGGTTATGGCTGTCCCACAGAGCTTTGTGACCTTTCCCCTACTTTCTCAACCCCCCTCAGGTGCATGCTTAGAGAGCTGCAGGAATTTTTTCCTCTTTCTTCAATTTTCTTTCTATCTATCTCTCTTCTGCCCTCTCTGTACTCTCTCTCTGTCTGTTCTGCCCTCTCTGTACTCACTGTCTTTCTGTTCTGCCCTCTCTGTACTCACTGTCTTTCTCTCTCTTTCTCTCTGTCTAGCCAGCTGAGACATGCAAATCCTCAAAAGCAGAGGCTTCAGAGGACAAAGAATATGAAGGAAGCAAAAGGATTAGCAGTAGTGGTAACTAAAGGCCTGTGGGGATCCATTCTTTTCTAGTGTTTAGCCTTGTTGTGTTTTTGTCTCCTTCTCCCCATAACTGTTGTCCAGGGAATTTTCCCCTGGAGTTGAAAACACCTAATATAACGTCCGTGTGTTTTGTGCATTGTGGTATCTCACCCAGTCACCCATTCCCTGTGTACTGCTCTGTCATAAGAAATTATTAGCTTGTGGGTTTCCGTGACCAGGTCTGCGCTCGTAAAGGTGACACTCTGAGGAAAAGTAAACTGTAGACCTGTTGCCTTGTGTCGCTCACGGTAACCTTATAGGCCTCATGTCACCCCTCGAGTGACTCATTGACATGTATTGCATTCCGTCCACAGCCCAGGCTCAGCTTAATCATCTGACATTTACACATAAGGCAGGCAAGGTTTGGCGAGACAGACAGATAGGATGGGAGGAACAAGCCAAACTCGTTTTTTTGTTTTTGTCAGTTAATGACAAGAACTGACTGGCATACACATACAGGTACACAGACAGAGAGACAGAGAGACAGACAGACAGACAGACACACACACACACACACACACACACACTCTCACACACACACACACACAATATGCAGACCAGCAGGTGTAAACAGATAGATATTGAGGGCACTCTCTCACCGTGAATCACTTGCATCAGCAGGACACGTTTAAAGACGTGGCACGGGTCAAACCAGCTCTCAGCTGCTGAAGGGCACATTAGCTCTGACTCAAAGCTGGGCACAGGGCACACGCACAGCACTCACTGTACCACAGCATAGCTACAGAATCTCATCTGAATGGATCAATACATGAACATAAACATTTACACCAAGTGATTCACGAGTGGACTTATCCTAGATAAATGGCTGCGGAGTACATGTAATCAGTATATCAGTTCAGCTTATCACTTCCTATTACAAAACACTTCAAAAAGCATTTGGTGAAGCACACATCAGACATGTGTTAGATGTGTTGCATGCACACTTGATGAGTTCAGTGTTTAGCTACACTATAAATGCCGGGCAGCATTTGTTTGTTTATATTGTGGAGTTGGTGTTTGTCATCTTTTGAATTACATCACAAATGGCTGGCAGCATTTGCTTGTTGTATGCATACTGTGAACTTAGTTTGTTTGTGGTTTCTTTGCTGGTGTTGCTGCTGCTGTTGCTGCTGTTGTTGCCCCTCCCTCTGTCGAGTCTGACTCAGGCAGGCATGGCATGATCAGGCCTGGTTGGCCAGCGCTGTATCCTTGAGTAATAGGCTTTAGCCTGCTACTGACTGGACCATAAGCCCTTCTTTCTCTAGCAAGGTCCTCTGTGTGTGTGTGTGTGTGTGTGTGTGTGTGTGTGTGTGTGTGTGTGTGTGTGTGTGTGTGTGTGTGTGTGTGTGTGTGTGTTTATCTATGTGCATGTGATCCTTTTCTTTGCATGTGTGTTTGTTTATGTGCATGTGATCCTTTTCTTTTCCAGGGGTGGGCGTGAACACTACTACGATTAGTGTTGCTGGTTAATGGTGTTATGGTCACTTTCATGGCAAAGACTTCCATGAGCCTTTGAGTTAGAGTGCATATGTATGAAGTGGTGAAATAGTGATCTGTTGCAATCTAGATGTACATGATGTATGATGTATGTATTATTTGATGTGTTTTCGACAAAAACAATTATGTAACTGAAGGCATTATAAAAACAATGTTTCTCAATACACTTGCACACTAAGTTCACGGTTTGTGTGTTCCACATTTCCATTGCATTATAACAACTATAAACTAATAACATCTTAAATGTAAAAAATCAGATGATGATTAAATGGAACCAGAGAATCTCTCAAGACTTATTCATCTTACAGCTTCTTTATGTCAACAAAAGCTACATTGTATACCTCTTAATAAAAACTGGTTAAGGGAAATAATCAAGTCCATGTGAGGTCAAGGGTTTTGTTTTCAGTGACAGCCAATGACACACCAAATCATACCCCAGAGAAACACAGAGGAAATGTTGTGAAGGGACTTCATCATAGTTCACTTGCTGAGCCTGAACTATAGACAGCTAAACACACTTTGTAAAAATAGGAGCAAAGAAGGGGTTATGGACACAGTACAGTGTTTGTTGTGACCGAAGGCAACCACGATTGCTTTAAAAAAGCTCCAAATCCTATTGGATGATCAAATGCTGCATTCACATTTGACGAAGTCCCATTGGCTATTTTCTTGTCAACGGACACAAGCCCCTCCTGGACAAGCGAGAGTGGGGGGACAGAGATAAAAAAAAGAGGGAGGGGTCTGGCAATGTTTACAAATTGGATTTAAAGTGACAGTTAGTACAGTTTATGTTCTGTTTCCACTGCACTGTTAGTAGGCCTAATATTATAAACGTCACTTGCATGACTTGCCTGTCAGACAATCCTGGGCAAATATGTTGTGCTCTCTAAATCTTAGCACCTTTTTAAATGTTTTGTTCTTTAGTTGAAGGTTGTATGCACATATTGTAAGACTTAAGACTGTACGAATAGGACTTGGACCAGCTGAGTGGAAGTGGTTGGAGTTGAGCCTGATGTGTGTTACCAGGGGCGCCTTAATACCACCCGAGGCCCCTGGGCTATATGTTTTTTAAGCCCCTGGGCTATATTTTTTTTATTACGTTTTGTTACATTTTGTTACACTTTAGAATCAGAGAAGACAAAGGGGGCCTCTGCATGGATGTAAGAGCAGTACGATGTGCTCAATTATTTAGGCTAGCTCCAGAGTAGGCTAATGACACCGCGAATACGGACACGCCGTTTATTATTATTGATTATCATTATTATTATTAGGAGGCCCCTCATTGGTCGAGGCCCCTGGGCTGAAGCCCAGGTAAGCCCCTGCATTAAGGCACCAGTGTGTGTTACCATCTCTTAATTAGCTAAGAAAATCTATTAGTACATTTTTTCAAGGCCCTTTATAGCCTATACGCAGGTCATTGTAAAGGAATGCTGAGGGTGCACTGATGAACACAAATTGGTTGTTCAGACCTTGTTTACTTATCTGTAGGCTACAGAGTGTTTGTCACTTGTGACAAGATGCTTGATGTGATGACAACTTAAGTGACAAAACACTCTGTAACATGATATCACGGATGGGAAAAGTACAGTAGAAAGGACTCTGCATCACAGGTTGACGACATACTTCCCCACCCCCATCTTTAAAGTCCAGCTTGACGCTTGTGTAATATTCTGATTGGCTGGAAGGCTCAAGGAGGCGTGGGCATGGGCGTTGCTAGGAGTATTGTGATCTCACAATCAGCTGTTTTGTACGTTCTATATTCTGATCCGAGGATCAGCTGGGTGCAGCAATAACATTAGGAAATATCTGCAGAAACTCGTTTTTAAAGGCAGATATTGTAATCTTAAACAGTGTAAACGCAATTTTACACGTTGCACTTCTTCTAAGAAGAATATCTTTTTATTTTATTATAGTGTTATAACTACCTCATATTAAGCTACCTAAAGCTATGCTTTAAGAATTTACTGTCATTTTTACTGTTTGCTCATCACGTTTACAACTTGAATAATACTGCAAAGGCAGGTAAGCAATACCAACACTGATGCAGAATTATTGCAGAATTGGGGTAGTGTAATCTTAAGTCTTTGTGAGCGATGGAAAATAGTTACCCCTAGTCATTGCTTCGATGACTGACATCGGGAGTCGTATTATTTCAAATGCCTACTTGACGTTGACGTTAAGCCAGTACCAGTAAAATGTAATTGCTCGCAGATTAAAATGGGCTATCTACATTGCAGAAACCTTGTTGTGTTTCAAATGACAAGACGCTAGCGACAGCAGCTAAGCTAGCATTTTGTTCTGTTGTCGACATTCCTTTTATAGGTCATCATTATGTTTCGAATGCCTAGGTTGTGCAGAGCGGAGGGTTTTGATGGTGCATAGAAAATATGATTTATTCTTGCATGATTTCACGCATTCATGACAAGTATTTCACGACAATATGTGACAAATGTGAAGTAATGTATCTGTCCGAAGATGTCACAACATATAATTTGGTCTCTTAACACGGACACAAACGTATTGACAGAGAATGAACATACGTCGATTTTTTATGCTCTACACTGATGTATTTATGGTTGTGGGGTAGATATGGATGTGTGGACATATCGATTGCGATATGGTAGGCTACAGCTGATTCAGACTGTCATTGCTATGACCCCTTGATCCTAAACAGGGTTCAGCTGACAGCCAATTATGATTGAACTTCACTCATTCGCAAAAACCTTCTTTATATTATTCAGAGTGTAACCTGTATATTTTACCAAATGTAAACAAAGCCTAGTCCGTCGAAATTGCTGCTCCAGAGGACTGCAGTTGTCTGTTTGGACGGCTATAGCCTAATTATAAAAAGCCTCTTTACATTTATGCAGTGTTTTGTTGATCTGGGAGCTAAAATAGAACCGTTTCAGTTGTATAGTCGCTTGTTGTCATTTGACGAAAATCGTTACATAGTCCCTTCATTTTCTTTTTCCGTCTATGCTTTTTTCCCCCGTCCGCTGGGTCGGAGGGGTTGGACCAGCAACATCAGTGACGTCAGTAATACTCAAAGCATAGCTCTTGTTATGCCTACAAGGCCCAACCCACTGCATATTTTACATGTCCTGCCTACTTTGACTGTGGCCTATTAGCCTAGCAGATGCGCCGTGATGGTTTATTATTTTTTTGTAAATTATGTGGAAGATTGACAGGTGGTGTCGATATAATTTGACAATAGCAGAAATAAAACACTAGCCTACTCTGTTATGATTTCAAAACAGGCCAAATAGGGCTTCACTTATAAAGCATTTGCACACACATCACCTTTTACACTGACTGTCATAGTGGCTTGTGATTTAGCCTACACAGGCTTATTTTACCTGTGGGGGCGTTATTACACCACCCAGAAATGCAAAGCTTCCATTCACTGAATGATTGGTGTTATTCAGAGTACAACAGTACATTTTAAAGTGGCCTAAAATACTGTATTTTAAAATACAGCAAATCCAACAAAACTATTTCTCCCTGTTTCTTCTGTCTTACCACAAACCACTGTGAAACATTTGCATTGAAGCTACTTCATTGGCCCTTACTCAGCCACTTGACCTTTGTAAATATATGCATGCCACTGAAGGTATTCAATGACAGTATTGTTGAGTGCTCATGAAGAGTGCTCAGTTTGTGTCCATAAACAGTAGGTTTTATTTATATACTCATAGAGATAACAGCAGGAGCTGCACAACAGGCTGATAACACTTGCTAGGCTGGGAGCCTAGTGCTCTTTGAAGCAGGCAATGCTTGAAATGCATTTCCTGTCACGCATCAGTGTGTGGACATGCATTCCTCTGTTAGTCTGATTGTTGAGTGTGAATTTGGTGAAATACATGGACATTTAACATCCACTGAACCCACTGTTGTCATGGTGCCCTACTTTCCATGATTGCACCATTTTATTTTGCTTAAACATAGAAAGCTCATTCAGATGAGGAATATTTTTTGTTTGACTGCTGGTGCATCTGCAATAGTCTCCTGAGAATGCAACTATTTACCAGCTGCTGCAAGAAGATCCACCCCTCTCCCTGCCTCTCTCTCTTTCTCTCCAGACTTTTTTAATCTATCAAAGAGGCAACATGAAGTGTAGAGCTCTTCTCTTGGGTGATCCTTTCATGATGGAAGATTTCAAACCTCATGATTCCACATGGGAGGGGGCGAGAGAGAGTGGGGAGGACAGTGTTCTCTCATGCACATCCCAGGAATGAAAACAAATGAGTCTTCCTGTTGGCTGTGTTTAGAAAAGAGCCTCTTCACCCATCCAGGGCACTGCATCTTATTTTCACCTTCCTAGGCTTTCTCCCCCCATCCTCCATCTGTTCATCTCTGATCTATCATTCTCCATCTTCTCCCACCTTAGTCACATTCTCCACAGCATTTACTTCCCCATGCGTCTGTCTACAGATGCCTGTCAAGTGTATGTCAGCTCACTTGTATGCTACAGCCTCCTAACACATGCTTCATTGTAAGGACATGGCTTGCATGGTTGTAAAGAAGCTATAGGACTATACATCAGCGTGATGGCTAATCCACTTGTAATATATAGGGGGGATGGGCGACTCTGCCGGTGTTTATGCCTCTGTGTTCAGATGGCAGTGGATGCAGCAGGGTTTGTGTTTCCCGAGCGGATGATGATGCATTATTCAGAGTCACTGGGACTGGGGGGTTCCCATGGGTCTGCCACCTGGACCTTAGTGCCATTCACTGACACCAAACTGGCCTGGTGCTGACCACTGGCATTCTCAGTAGTTCTTATGCGATTAGGATCTTAAAATATCCGGTGTGGATACACTAAAAATCTAGCAAGATATACCCGCGCTCCAAAAAACATAAAGTAAGAAAAGAAAGCACTGAAGACTGTGGAAATATAAGGAGAGGATAACTACGACTTTTTAAAAGGGGGTAGGGGGTCTCTGCGTGTTCCCATTTCCTCCCACGAACGGGCCAGAGGCTTCACTCAGCAGATGGGATCTGGACAATGGTCCAGCAGGGTGGTTTTAAGCAAGTGTCCTGCAGCCTGCCCAGAACATTTTTAATGGATATCAACAATGTCATTAGAATCAGGGATTTTCAGAGAAAGAGGGAAAATGAGCAGCACAAAGGTCTCTCTGTGAGAATGGTATTGTGAGACATTTTCACTTGGTGGTTAATCCACAGCTGCCTTGAATCTCGCACTCATGCTCACATCCCATCTGAAATTAAACTGACACTTTGATCCCTTATGACCTTGACTGCGACCCCATGTTTCATTGCCCACAGTACACCCAGTGCATTCCCTGCCTAATGCAGTTCAATGCTTTGAATGGTAGATGTGTCGTTAATAATATAAGAGAGGCCATCTGTCAACTAATGTTTATTTCCTTTTTGTCTGGACCCATTTTGCACCAGGCTTTTTAATTTTCACAATACTCCTTTTCTGTGGAAACTCAGGGACTGTGGAATATTGCACCCGTCAGGGTTTTTGTAGAAGAAGCTCTGAAGTAGAAATGTTCTGCATGCTCAGCTTCTTTGCAATACATTTGAACCAGATGCTGTAACATAATTTTTAAAAAGTAACAAATTAATCAAACATGATTCAGTACAAAGGGCGAGTGAGCACTATATAAATATGTTGCATGCAAACCTGGATCTGACTGTTTCAACTGTGTTGTTCATTAACAAAGTCTTTTGTCTTTCTTTTCTGATTTTCTCTTGTAGGCCTTTGCATCGATACCAAGTAAAACCTTAAACTAACACTCTGAAAATCCTTTGCCCATTTGGGAATCTTGTGTCAACAAGGGCTTGAATCAAGAGGCCAACGCAGCATTTTCACAGCTTCTGTCGTTATTTGACCTTCAACCTGTTAACCTAAAAACTTGAGAAAAATAATAATAAAAAAAGAAAACAAAAAATACAAAGGCAGCTTTCTCTCAGGATCGTGTCCACATCGACCCCCTTCACCACTTTGCTGCCCCCTACTGGACGGTGATGTTCCAGCGGCTCAGCAGCCTGTTATTTGGAGAGGTAGAAGATGTGTCTGCCGAACTCAAGGGACCCAACCCATGTGTGAGCGACGCTGATGAGGAGGGATGGCTTCTGGTCAGCCTGCCAGGTGAGTGCCCTCTGGGTAGGTTCCCACCTGGGCGGGGTAATGTGATGTTGGTTTGCCTCTATGGAGGGTGCCTGTGTGGGGGGACAGAGTGTGATTGCAACTGTGTGCTGAGTGGACCCCCAAAGAGTATAAGTCACGTGATGTGAATGTGAGAGGAATATGCTGTGGTACTGAATGGGCTAGAAGGAGAAACAGTCAGAGGTTGTTCTTGTTCTTTCTTTTTTTGGTAAAAAAAATGGAAAGGTAACGGCAAAACAACCATCTAATAATGGTATTCCTATTTTCTATGTTTTGTACTGTTTCCTTACCTTCCTTTACCCCCCTCCTTACCCTTAATTTGGCTTAACTCCCCTTACTCCGGTGCATGCGTATGTGTGTGTGTGTGTGTGTGTGTGTGTGTTTGCTCACATCTGGCTGCTACCCCACACCTGCATGGCTTCTTGTAACGCTGTACCTCTTTGCCCCGTGTTCCCACCCATTCTTCCATCACATTCCTTGTGTGCCTTCACCTCACAACCCCCCCCCCACTCCCCCCCCCCAAAAAAAAAACCCCTCGGCTTCCTCAACCGCCCTGTCCTTTAGAGAATAACGACGGCTTGATGCTGGGGGAGGGCGGAGCCGAGGCCCCCTCGATAGCACAGTCCCTGCCCGACAGTGAGTGTCCGAGGGCCGGGTCGGAGCATGACCCCATGACCCCCCTCCCCGCTCCCTGCGGCCCGCCCCACCTGCCTAGCGGCGGTCGCCGCAGGACTAAGGCTAGCAGGGCACGAGTGGCGGCCCCTCCCTCCCCTCTCCAATCAACCCCCGCCGCCACTGCCTCCTCCTCTCCTTCCTCTTCCTCCTCTCCCATTTGCCATGCCCCCTCCTCCTCCTCCTCCTCCTCCTCGGGCGGGTTAGTAGGTGTGCGTGGTGCGCTGCCCAGCCCTGCCCTCCGCCCCCGTGGCTCTGCGCCCGTGTCGCCTGGCTCCTGGAGCGACTGCAGCGGCGGCAGCAGTGGTGGGCTGGAGCGCTGCGGTATGGACGAGAGCTGGTTTGTCACCCCTCCCCCCTGTTTCACTGCAGAGGGAGCCGCAGCCGAGGCTAGCCCCATGGAGGACCTGCTCATCGAGCACCCCAGCATGTCCGTCTACGTCTCCCCCGGCAACCTGTCCATGGTGGATGAGAGCTCCGCCAGCCTGGCAGGCAGCGTCAGGTGAGGCCCTGTCTGACATTACACACTATTGTCTTTTTGTGTTAGCAGATGTTCCTATCTAGAGCAACTTAACAGTGAACCAATTACACAGGGATAGTCCACTTGGAGCAACTCGTTCGATGAACAGGGGTCGATAGGTCAGTTCCTGTGGCTTAGTTGGTAGTCGTAAGGTGGTAACACCAAAGGTCATTATGGTACATAATTTGTCAGTCGAAAGATGTTTTTATCCATCCAGAGTGGCTATCAGTGACTGGGACAAGGATAGGGTCCCCCTGGAGCAACTTGGGGTTAGGTGCACAATGGTGGCAGTCCCTGGGATGAAACTCCTAGGATGAACATGGTCAAATAGTTGAGTTCCTGTTGCTCAAAAGTAGTGTAATGTGATAACAACACCCAGGTCAGAAGTAGAAACCAAAAGCTGATTAGAAATCAAATAAAAACTGCTCTGTAGGTCATTTTGAAGTGCACAGTTTCCTCTCTTTCTTCAGTCTGGCAACATGCTGCATTTACGGTGTTTTGTTTTCGACTGAAACCCCTGTCCCTCCTGTCTCCCCAGCAGGATGGCGGAGTCGGCTTCAGCGGCTCTCCCTGCCCCCCGGACCAATCTGCCCCCGAGGGTGACTCGAGGGGCGGCTGCCCAGGCCGGCGCCCTGGCCAAGGTGAGCCAGGTGTCACGCGTGCAACGCTCCAAGGCCCGCGTGGAGCGCCGCCAGCTAGCCCGCAACCGCGTCCAGCGCCAGAACCGCACCCGCGAGCAGTTGCCCCGCCACGCCGCCCACGCCCGCAAGAGCTTCCTGCACCAGCCGTGTCAGCGCAACATCTGCCACTAAGGGGGGGGAGGGGAGGGGGGGGCAGCTGTCGATGTCACGGCACCCCCCCTCAACACAGCGGAGGAGTGGAGCCGCTTACTCAGAGGGCATTATCACCCCCCTCCTGCTCCTCCGACTCACCCTAGATCCTTTACCCCTTAGCCCATAGATAGCCTACATACCCACTCATTCACTGGTAGAGCCTGCACATAGTCCCTGTCCTATAGGTATAATCTTTATTATGTATCGTCGGTGTTGTTTCAAGATGAATTTGTGTGAGCAGTAGCCGTTACCGTCCACATAAGACGTAACATGGTATCGAGCAGCCCCCCCCCCCTTCAAATTTCACAGTTTTTACTTTTTTATTTTTGCTCCCATCACACCATGCTGTGGGATAGTTGTTAAGCCTCCTCAATGCTCTTAATGATGTCAAAAGCAAGCTTCGCCCATCTTTGCTCAGTTTCTCACACACCCTAAGTAGTCTGGCTGCAGGCCTACTGAAACGAGAGTTGCTAAAGGATACAAAAGAAGAACAAATGTTTTAGATGCACTGTCTCTTTATTCTACATAAGACAGCCTTCTTGCTGAGCATACTCATGGAAGGTCAACATAATCACTCATCATGCATTTCTCATAGGTGACATGTAGTTACGTTAATGCATATATTCACCTAAAGATATGGAATTAAACCTATGATATTGGTATTGATGTCACCATGTAACATCTGACCAACAGAGAAGCATGTGAAGACCATTCAGCGTTAGACAGAAAGGGAGTGTGGATGGGCAAAAGTTCTCCATGGGAAATCTCACATCCTTTATTTGCTTTTTAAATGTTTGATTTGGAACGATGAGGTCTCCATTTTACTTATTCGTTTCACAATTTAACCTCAATGAAGGGTTGAGGATACCAAGGTGATGTGTGGTTAAAAGGCTGACCAACTCCTCGAGGAATGTCATGCACATATCGCATTTCACAGATGACATGGTATGACATGGCCAAGAATCTTATTTGATTAAAATGTCGTAACTTGTGCAAAGACAGAGGAATGGTCAGTTCTTATAGCCAACTCACAGAGAGGGCAAAAAGCATGTAGAGGAGGGTGAGAGGGGGGAATGAAACAGACTAAAGATGTCTAAAAAATGTTAGGTGGTCGAATAGGGGGGAAAAGAGTTGAGGGGGAATTATGACAGGTATTGGTAAGTCATGTAGCCTGTCTTTATGCAGTGGATGGCTTAAATGCTATTCTCACTCTTGCACACATTCTCATCAGCACAATAGCAGAATGTCACTTGCAAGAGGCAGTGCCATAACACAAAGGGGACTTATCCTTACAATACAATCTTTCATTAAATGTATGGCATTGCAATGTCCTCAGTGTTAAGATATCATTCACCTAAACATAGTACATAGTTAATAGCCAGATGCTGCGACAGGTTACAGGGTGTGGTGGAGATGTGATGGTCAGGAATGGTATTGAGGGTGACACTTTATTTTGTTTGATTTAATTTGACATCTTATCATTTGTTGGCTATAGAGCCTTTAACCATGGATACTTGTGCCCATCCTGCCCCCTAGCTGTTGAAACGTGCATGTGCAGTGCAGACAGGCTCTTCCTTTGTTGAAACAGAGATCCCGGTGCATTCTGCTTTTATATGGAGAAAACTCCCCTGCTCAACACCTACAGTCTGGCTCGGCCCAAAGAGTTACTTGTCTGTATTTGTCTGCATAGAAAAACAAACACTTAAAAATCAAGAGAACTGAGGTTGTATCTTTTAAGACAATGTTTTGAACAATATAGTAACGGCATTACTATTCCTGAGAAAAACATCTTTTGTCTTGGCTGAAGACATTGGAATTGTATGCTTGTGTTCATGTTTATCCATGCATTACCTCGATGTTACAGCTGAACTGTGGCGGCCTTACAGTTTTTGCGTGTGTTTGCGTGTAGCTACACTCCGGCCGGTCTCTATGCTCGTCAGTGGGGGTTGCAGGGTGTATAGGTGCATTGTGGGTAAAGAGGTCAACCTCCCCATAGAAACCCATTCCGACTGATGTCATCTCCTCTCCGCCGTCCATCAGTGTTACGTATCCTGCCTCTCTCTCCCTGTGGCCCTACTTAGCAGGCTCTATGTATCAGTGTCCACCAACGTGTGAGCTACCGTTCATGTACGTTTAATAACTATTAGACTAATAATAATGGTGCTGAAGTATATGAATATATATACTAAAAACTTTGTAAATTATTCAAGACTTGGATGTAAGTTTGCACTGTCTAACAATTTTATGGTGAGTCAAACATTTTAGGTGTGTGTTGCGTGCTGAATGTGTTTGTGTTTTGTATGGGCTGTTAAGACCTATGAGTGAGAGAAGGTATGCTGAAATGCACGACTTAAAAAAAAAAAGTTAAGCTATAGTAATTTATTTTTCACATTAATGTAAATAATTAACTGCATCATACAGTTCAATGTCATTGCTTTCTTTGTTCTGACTGCTCACATTTTCCATGATTTGTCACCGAAATATGTCACAAAATTTGTAATTCAAGCCTTCTTGGTGCAGACCAGATGTATTCATTCTGGCGTTATATACTTAATCCGTTCTTAGTGTGGTATGAAGTTACTCAAAATCCTCCTACATTTTTCTTTTCAATTTTATTTTCAGACATATTAGCTATTGGGTTGGTACATGTCTGTTGATGCGACAACACCTCTTGAGTGGGCAAAGTTAGGTTGCTATACGATTTATTTTGTTAAGTTACTTTTTAAGATTGTGTGCATGATAGACTCTGTTTGCTTTATCTCTCTCTCTCTCTCCATCTCTCTGTCTTTTTAATCACTTGCTTACAGTTTCCTCTCTTTTAACAGTCAACCTGTAAACGCTCAATGTTGTATCAGAAAAAAAAAACTATGAACTTCAAATATTAATATAAATTTATATATATATATATATATATTTGCCCATTTATTTGATTGACTGTGTGTATCTTTTAATTTGGTTATATGGAGTATGTTATGTGAGGGACTCTGCGACTCAGTGGATCCCATTGGAATGTAATCAAGTGATCATCCAATCCTATCCTTGTGGGAGAACACAGCAGTGGATCGCTTTAGTCCTGTGATTGAGTGATCATCATCCCCATCCTATTGACATATTGGCTTCTGGGGGTCCTAATTTTGACTAGGGTGCAAGTCAGGGTGCAGAAAATGCATCTCTGGGAACTTTATACCACTACATAATGTCATAATGTGTGCCACTGAATCTCCAATCCCCAGATAAGGGGAGGGTCGCTGAGATCTACTGGATTCAGTGGGATCCACAGCAGTGTTGTCTCTCCTGATTGGTCCGCTCCCCTTACTTGTGACTATGTCTCTTATTGTTTGTGTCAAGAGTTTAAGAGATGTGTGAGCTGTAGACAGGGCATCCAGGGGCCCCTGACAGACAAGGATAGGGTTGAGGGACTGTAGATCTAAGTGTGTGTGTTTGTGCGTATGTGTGTGTAGCCAGCATTAAATGAAAAAAAAAAAAAAAAATAGGGAGACAAGGGTTAGATATTGATTTTAAAGTATATGCTTCCATGAACCATAAAAAAATATTTTAAAAAGCAACAAAACCATATAAAAATATACATGCTTGCATTATCCCATGCTGTTATTAGGACAGTTGTTCACCGTATGTAATGTAAAAAAAGGGGTAGAATATCAAAGGGGACTTTTGTTTTTGTTGTTTCATTTGCTCTGAGATAATGGCAGCTTTTGAAATGGGAGTGTTACCTGTTTCAAAATGTACCCCCTCCTCAAAAACACCCCCAAAAAAGTACTTATGGAGTTATACAAAAAAGTGATTGGTGTATCTGATATCTATGGTGATTGTGCCTTTCACTACTCTGCATGGTTTTTGTGATGTGCTGACTTTCCATCCCCGATATGGGCTGAGCCCCATGAGCCGTAGAAAGACCTATGCAAACTATACTAGTGGGGTTCCAGCGTCCATTCAGAAATGCAGGTATCGGACACACAAAAAAAACAACAAACAAAACAATAAACTCTCAGGTTGACACCTGAATCTTGACTCATTTTTTGTGGGAGTGTGACAGTAGCGTGTGTGTGTGTGTGTGTGGGGGGGGGGTATTGTTTTGTAGGCCCTAAGGGGTATGGTCAGAAGGTTGGGTGGAGACTATTGTGTGTCCAAATAGGCCAACTGCTGTAATAGCATTAGCATTAGCTTGAGGGTGCCCACTTGATAACCCCAATGACATGCCGCATACTTATAGGCTACAGTGTTGCGCGGGTTTGGTCATATGGAGTATGTTATGTGAGGGACTCTGCGACTCAGTGGATCCCATTGGAATGTAATCAAGTGATCATCCAATCCTATCCTTGTGGGAGAACACAGCAGTGGATCGCTTTAGTCCTGTGATTGAGTGATCATCATCCCCATCCTATTGACATATTGGCTTCTGGGGGTCCTAATTTTGACTAGGGTGCAAGTCAGGGTGCAGAAAATGCATCTCTGGGAACTTTATACCACTACATAATGTCATAATGTGTGCCACTGAATCTCCAATCCCCAGATAAGGGGAGGGTCGCTGAGATCTACTGGATTCAGTGGGATCCACAGCAGTGTTGTCTCTCCTGATTGGTCCGCTCCCCTTACTTGTGACTATGTCTCTTATTGTTTGTGTCAAGAGTTTAAGAGATGTGTGAGCTGTAGACAGGGCATCCAGGGGCCCCTGACAGACAAGGATAGGGTTGAGGGACTGTAGATCTAAGTGTGTGTGTTTGTGCGTATGTGTGTGTAGCCAGCATTAAATGAAAAAAAAAAAAAAAAATAGGGAGACAAGGGTTAGATATTGATTTTAAAGTATATGCTTCCATGAACCATAAAAAAATATTTTAAAAAGCAACAAAACCATATAAAAATATACATGCTTGCATTATCCCATGCTGTTATTAGGACAGTTGTTCACCGTATGTAATGTAAAAAAAGGGGTAGAATATCAAAGGGGACTTTTGTTTTTGTTGTTTCATTTGCTCTGAGATAATGGCAGCTTTTGAAATGGGAGTGTTACCTGTTTCAAAATGTACCCCCTCCTCAAAAACACCCCCAAAAAAGTACTTATGGAGTTATACAAAAAAGTGATTGGTGTATCTGATATCTATGGTGATTGTGCCTTTCACTACTCTGCATGGTTTTTGTGATGTGCTGACTTTCCATCCCCGATATGGGCTGAGCCCCATGAGCCGTAGAAAGACCTATGCAAACTATACTAGTGGGGTTCCAGCGTCCATTCAGAAATGCAGGTATCGGACACACAAAAAAAACAACAAACAAAACAATAAACTCTCAGGTTGACACCTGAATCTTGACTCATTTTTTGTGGGAGTGTGACAGTAGCGTGTGTGTGTGTGTGGGGGGGGGGGGGGTATTGTTTTGTAGGCCCTAAGGGGTATGGTCAGAAGGTTGGGTGGAGACTATTGTGTGTCCAAATAGGCCAACTGCTGTAATAGCATTAGCATTAGCTTGAGGGTGCCCACTTGATAACCCCAATGACATGCCGCATACTTATAGGCTACAGTGTTGCGCGGGTTTGGTCACAAGCGGCCCGCGGTCGCCCGATATTTTAATCAACCCGACCGCAACTCGAACCGCGAATATTACTTAGGACACAATTATACCCGCGATCCGACCGGCTTATTTACAAAATGTGTGCTTTTGGTTATAGCCTGCATGCAGTGTGGCAGTAGGCCATTTCTGTAAAACAAACTAATTTATTTGCGAAACTTTATGCAGTACAACTAGAACTACACGCAGTAGGAATGCAGGACAAAATGTGTGCACATGAGAGAGAATGAGAATAAGAGCGCAAGCACGCACGCAACCACCAAGGATTAGAACACTAAGATTTGAAGGCCATGGACATACATATTTCTTTCGAAAACAGAAATGGTGAGGCAAGGTAGGCAAGAGAGATACATTGCTGGTCAAAACGTTAGCGTATGAACTGGTTTATAATGCTGAATGAAGCACAAAGCTTTACTAAAGCACATCCACTGTTTAAAGTCACAAACACAACGAACTAAGGTAACTTTTATGCATGCGCGAACCTATACATAGCCTACCGGTAGATATGGCTGTGTAGTCAGTGCCATAACATTTATTCCTGCAGGCTGCCCTTTTGGCTGTCATACTTTTAAATGGCTTCGCAAGAAGTAGGCCTACATAGACCATAACTTGTAGGCCTACTACTGTCATCTTCTTTAAGAACTTTTCCCAATATTTCCCATAGCCTATATCGCTTTTCCTGAAGGGGTGTCTTTATTATTTTAACTCGCGTATTCAGCTTCTTTACTGTTGACTTTACTGTATTGATGCTTTACTGTATTGATGCTAGCCTTCTCGTGATATTTTAAGTTGGCCTATTTGTAGAAAATATATATTTAATTAATTTTAACTGACCCGCCCGCAAATGACCCGAATATCATTAAAATATTTTGTTTATGACTCATAACCGCGGGTGACCGCGGTCATCCGCGGGCGACCGCTTAATTTCGGGCAGACCGCGCAACACTGATAGGCTACTGCTGTTGGATGGGCCATTTGTATTGTGCTTGTGACCATTTGTTGGCGGCTTTGTGGGTAGTGTGCTTTTTAAAGTTAAACTTGAGCAGGGGCTTCTGAATGTGTTTTTACCTTGGATTTTGGCACAAGGGATTATAACATCTAATCCTGTGTATTAATGTAATAATAGTACTTGTGTATAGGATGTTACATACTTCTTGCGTTGTTTTTTCTTCGCCTTGGGATAGAGAGAAATACAATTTCAATTCCTCTGCATGTCTAGTATATGTGAAGAAATTGACAATAAAGCTGACTTTGACTTTGACTGACCCACTGTTAGCCTTGCTTAGCATAGTTCATTGAGGTGGTCAGAACCAACTAGCTTATAGCTCCCAAAAGTGACAAAAAAACTCCCAACATGTTCCTATTTACTATTATTTCTATGTTGTGACATAGTATGATTACAATGTGTAACCTACAAATTAGGGTTGCCAACCGTCCCGAATTGTGCGGGACATCCCGTGTTTTGGGTGATTTTGATTTGTCCCGTCAGGGACAGCACCACTCCCGATTTTCAATCAGAGCTCATCGGCCTTGTTAACTTGTCAATAGTAGGCTACTGTAAACGCACCTGGAACAAAGTGTCCAGTTCCGCCGCTACCACGCGCATCTCGCAATGTGCGCACGGCACCAAGGGACAGAAGGGGCACCACAGAGAAGCTTTACTGCAAACTGCTTTTCACTCTTTTTAGAGAACGATTACAATGTCAAAATGCAGCAACAGCATCTTACATCAGGATTATACTTTTTGGGTCCTCTCGGTCTCTCTATTATGCAGCAGAACTTGAACGTTATGCTACTCGTTTTAATTGGGAACGAGAGGGAGAGAGGGTGGAAGTTTCCAGCTGGCTTGTGATTGTTGGTAATTGATTTCACCTTTTTAATATAAGAAACTTTTAAAATGAAATCATGAGAACAACAAAAACAACGCGAGGAGATTGCGGAATTATCCGGTTCACACTATGCTACTGACCATTTACAAAATGTGAGGACACTTTGACATAGGCTGCACGCACTGTGATTTGGACTGATAGAATATGAAGAGTGGTCAATTGCCTTTGTGTAATGGAATTGGTGAGTCATGAAGTCTTCAATAATCCGTTTCCCTTAAACTAAGCATTTACATGAAGCACATGATAGGCTATGCCAATTGAAACACTTTCCACTCAGATAGCTAGGTGGCTACCAGGTTCATAATTCACTTTTAATTGCAAACAGAAAATATCTAGCTAGCATCATTACATGCTTCTATTTCCACAGGAATGAAGGTTGTTTACACCAACTTAATATACTTATCATTATGCTATAGGCCTAAATGTGGCACAAACAATGTTAGAGTTTGTGGAATGGCCTTAGGATATATTTGAATGGAGCTGGCAAAAAGTGACAGTACAAAAGTAAAAAGTGACAGTACGCATTTGAAGTGAAGTGTCCCTCATTTGGGGTTGAGGAAGTTGGCAACCCTACTACAAATACCAATTTTCTAAGCATATGCATACTTGGAACTAAATTCTCATCCAGGCAAAGCTCTGCTACTTGGGATTTGCATCAGTAAAACCAGAGCTTTTCAGGTACTGCATGCAAGTCACTCCGCCCGAAGTACCCAAAATACCCAACTATGCGTCGGCATGGCCTCAGTTTGTGCTGGATGGCTCTCGGTGGAGAGCATAATGGGCAACACTAGCCTGGGTGAACCAAGATGAACCTGTTAGCAAATTTAAACTTTGGTCAACAAAAAATATGTTTGCTGCACTTCTGAAACAATTTGGTAAGACTTTATTGCACACATTTAGGTGTAATTTCATTTCTGGTTAATCAAATAATTGTATTTGTATATTAAAGCTATGCAGATGACACCCACATTTACTTGGGTGGCTCTGCCACCAAATCACTATGGTCTTCTTGAATCTCAGTGTATTTACCAAATCAACAACTGGAAATTTTTCTTCAGCTGAACAAAGAAAAAACGGAAGTAATTATATTTGCTAAAAAGGAGGAAAGATTTAGGGTTGCCACTCTCCTTGACACAAAAGGATTCAAATCAAAGGATACTGTTAAAAATCTTGGTGTATTAATTGACAGTGATCTAACTTTCAACAGCCACAAGAAAGCAATAATTAATTCAGCTTTTTACCACTTTAAAAATATTGCCAACCTTATAGGGCTGATGTCAAAACATGATTTAGAAAAACTCATTCATGCCTTTATCCCCAGCAAGGTTGATTACTGCAATGGGCTTTTCACAGGCCCTCCTAAAAAGACTACCAAACAGCTTCAGGTGTTCTACCAGCAGCTAGGGTTCTCACAAAAACTAAAAGAACTGACCACATTACTCCAATTCTTAAGTCCCTGCACTGGCTTCCAGTAAGTCACAAAATTTACTTTAAAGCACTACTGCTTATTTATAAATCAGTAAATGGAGCAGGACCTATCAGACATGCTTCAGCAGTACACACCTTCTCAACCTCTCAGGTCTCAGGAGAAAAACCTGTTAGTAAAACCTGCTGTTATAGAACTAAAAACAGGGTGAAGCAGCTTTTAGCTGCTATGCGGCTCAGCTCTGGAACCAACTTTCGGATAACATCAAATAGGCCCCAACTCTAGCCAGTTTTAAATCTAGATTTAAGACCAAACTGTTTTCATATGCCTTCTGCTAACTGCACTGAGTTCCAAATTATTCTACCTTATCTTTTATTTTGTCTTTTTAATTATTCTTCATTTTTACATTATTTTACCTTGTTTGTTTTATGTTTTCTTTTTTATTATGATCTTCACTTTTTAAACTATTCTTTGTCTATTGTCCTTCTATGCTTTTATTTGCTATTACTGTTAGCTTTTGTTTATGTAAAGCACATTGACCTCTTTGTATGAAATGCGCTATATAAATGACTTGACTTGACTTGGTTACACCTGTGGCTACGCAGTAAAATGGGCAGTTCAAAAACAGGCGTCAATGGCCTCCTTTCCAGATGGACCTCCGGAGCAAATTTGCTAGCAGGTTTGTCTGGATTCACCCAGGCTAGGGAGGCACCATAGTGTTTAATTGTTCTTACCAGTATCAGGGTGAAAACCTGATTGCTTACCTGCTACCTGGTCCAACTTTAGGCCTTTCTTTTCAGGGTGTTCTCATCCGATTCAGAGTAAAATGGCCAGTTCAAAAACAGGTGTCCTGGCCTCCTTTCCAGATGGTGATTGATAATGACTAACTGACTATTATTGTGTTACATGCTTCAAATGTAAAGCACTTTGAGCTGCATTCTGTGTATGAAAGGTGCTATACAAATAAAGCTTATTATTATTATTATTATTATTATTACCTGGTCCAACTATAGGCCTTTCTTTTCAGGGTGTTCTCATCTGATTCAGAGAGCATTTTTCCATCAATGGGGACATAAAAGGAATGTCCCACCAAACTCCACTTGTTACCCACTGATCGGCCTGTTACGGTTTCTGTGAAAAAATAAGAAATGTTAAAATTCTGCTCTTCAAAGACATGCCCAGAGTCTTTCTGCTGGGTACAGTGACATCCATGCCTTTTATGTGGACAACTGTCTGTAAAGCTTACCTTCCATTCCTGAAGCCAAACCAATAGTCAACAAACGGCGTTCTTCCTTTATCGAGGGAGGCTACTAGGTCTGTCAATAGGCTAGTAACCATACCTCTGTAACAGATCAACCAACTTAACCACCAGAAGCTTGATCCGCACCTTATGGCTGATTTGTGACATGACTGTTCTGCACCTTATGGCTGATTCATGACTGTTCTGACCCATGTGAGGGGACTCTTGGATTTTCCTGGCATTGTGTGGAGGACACTTTAAGCTTTAAACATTGTCCAGTGAAGTACAAAGTTCCCAACATGCGGGTCCTATATACCGTGCACTTGCTCATCAGTATGACCCTCTTGGGTTTATTGTCCCATTCACCACCCATGCTAAAATCCTGCTCCAACATATGAAGCCAGCCAGGGGATGGGATGATCCAGATATCTCAGAGGGCATAAGAGTGGCCTGGATGGCATGGGAGAATGAGTTTCCAGAGAGAGTATAGATCTAAGTTCCCCGGTGGTATGGATCAGCAAAGACTGAGGTGCCAGGCATTCCCGAGCTTCACATATTCTTCTCACGCCTCTGAACAGGCATATGGTGGAACACACTGCCAGTTCCTACAAGGGCAGGGACATCCCTCTCCATTTTCAAAAAAACTCCTGAAGCCCAGCTCTTTAGAGAACATCTCCTCTCATACACTGTAAAATCTAACACTTGTGTAAACTTGCATTAACCTTGTTTACTTTACTTTCAGCAACAAATGTGTGCATCTTAATGATTTGAGTAAAGTAACAGTTACTTCCATGTTGAAAAAAGCATGTTACTTCATAATAAGACTGAGGTCAACTTGTCTGAGACAAGTAACCTCAACAGTGACAAATTTCTACCATTAGGAGGCGCCCTTGCGCGTATTTCTGCAGGGAAGAAGAAGAAGAAGAAGAAGAAGTGGGAGCATGCAAGGAAGACGTTACTGTGCTGGAGGGGTGTGATTTGAATTTTCGCCCTCTCAGTTTGCTCTTCCGAAGAATCGTTGTTGAAAGCATTCAGAAGATAAAACATCAGACCTTTTCCTTTCGGAAGACTTTGTGGTAAGCTGTAAGGATATACATGTTGGTGAACTGTTTTTATTTTGCCCAGGCATGTTTTTGGTTTGAAGGAGCTAACGTTAGATCGATGGCCCCCCTTCCCCCCACCACACCACAGATGTTTTGCATTAACAGTTGGATAAATTAATGTGTAACTTTAACTACTAGTAAATTACTGTCCAATTCAACGTTGGCAGCTAATTTAGAATTTTAAAGCAGGAGGTAGTGAATACAGAATCAAAGTTAAGGTTAGCTGCAAATTTAGAAGATGGTAGTGTAAGCATGCAGTGGAAATGTACGCATTGCATTTTTTCGGCAGACAAAAGAGGTCAGTTATTTAAGCATTAACGTTATAGTCTAAGACATGGCGGATTTATTCGGCAACAACCAATACCTTGACTTCATATGGATTGTTTATGCACTTTTCAGTCATATGGGGAGCCCTGCACTGAAGCAGATTTTTTCACACATGTGCGTAGTCATTTGAAATTAACATTCCATGCCCATTTGAAGGCTGTGATTTTCATACTAGTGTGTATTCAACATTTAAAGGAGAAGTTTGGTATGATATTGACCTAAAGTGTGTTGAAACATGATACCTTGAACTTTTGTCTCATAGCTCATCTCGGCTTGTCCCCTGTACTCCAAAATCTGGCGCTATTAGCCGATGCTACCAACAGGTTTGCGATGGGGGTGCCTCGGGCATCGGCCTAGCCATGCAAATAAATCACTGTTTTACACCATTTACGGTAAGTTTCCATGGATGTAATACAATGCTGAAAATTGCTTGTTTCTAAATCTTTTGTATCATTTCATGCTGATGACATCCTCAAGAGATCAACACAAAGCTTGGATTACTTGCAGCAGCATTACCGTTAATTTATTTTATATTTCAGCAAGGTACAGTTTGGACGCTAATAACTAATCAGTCATATATTTAACTGTTGTCTTTGTATTTCTATTTGTTTTACAGGTTACTGATGGTGAGGACGTGTGGGCACAAGTCTCCTTTGGGCTGCTGACGGTCATTGATGATGACACACCGGTTGATCCAACTCTTATCCACCTGGAGCAAGTGTCTACAGCCATCATCATTGAGGGGAGGCTGGTAATGGATGGTCTCAAAAGTTTGCCTGAGGCACTCTGCATCATGTTTGGGTTATCATATGCCTTACACCTTGATTACCCCAAGTCAATCAAAAATACATTGAATTTTTATTCAAAAGGTGATGCTTGGTTTGGGTCAGAACAAGCTACCACCAAAATGGCAAAGTCTTTAAAAATCTTCTGCTGAGATGTTTTCTATTTTTTGAGCTTATATGGTTCTAAACTGAAAGGAGAATTCTGGTGTGATATTGACCTAAAGTGTGTTGAAACATGATGCCGAGTGTGAACGTATGTTTCATAGCTCATCTCGGCTTGTCCCCTGCACTCCGAAATCTGGCGCTTGCTAGCCGATGCTACCAAGAATCTGATCCCTTATCATACCTGTTCATTCGTACTCGTCGCTCGACTTATCGTGACTAAATTCAAGATGGCTGCGAACGGTAAACTTCCTTAAGGTACTGTCTGTATAAATCGTCTTGTAAATAAACTACCAGTGCTTTTTCCAAGTTCTCAATGTCTCGTTGTAAATGTCAGGGCCCTCGGAAGTCTACCAATGAAGTGTGGAGATATTTTGAGCCTCGTAAATGCTGTGAAACAGTGATTTATTTGCATGGCTAGGCAGATGCCGAGGCAACCCCATTGAAAAAGCTGTTGGTAGCATCGGCTAACTAGTGCCAGATTTCGGAGTGCAGGGGACAAGCCGAGATGAGCTATGAGACATACGTTCACATTCTGCATCATGTTTCAACGCACTTTAGGTCAATATCATACCGGAATTCCCCTTTTAAGTCTGTGGTGGTAAGTCATTTAGAATTTGGCCCTATAAACTGGTGGCCCGATTAAGTTTTAAGAGATGTTTAAAGGGATATTCCACCATTTGAGGAATTACACTCATTTTCCACCTCCCAATTGATTTTTACCTTTCTCCAGTTCATCCAGCCGTTCTACGAGTCTGCCGATACCAGTTTTAGCTCCATCCTAGCATAGATCATTGAATCTGACTAGACCATTAGCTTATCACGTTTAAAAGTGACTAAGATTTCCAGGAATTTTCCTATGTAAAACTTGTCTCCTTTCAAGTTAGAAAGTGTAATAAGACCAACGGAAAATTAAACGTGGCAATTTTCTAGGCTGATTTGACATGGAACTATACTCTCATTCCAGCGTAATAATCAAGGAACACCATGGGCACAGCAGCACAATAATATCATGCAGCACCTGAAAATAGTCCCTGTAGGCTAACTTCCAGCAACAAAGTTGAGCTGCAGCAGACGAATCGGTTAGTGACTGGATTATTACGCCTGAATGAGAGTATAGTTCCATGTCAAATCAGCCTAGAAAATCTCTACATTTGATTTTCCATTGGTCTTATTATACTTTCTTACTTGAAAGGAGACAAGTTTTAAATAGGAAAATTACCGGGAATCTTAGTCACTTTTAAACGTGATGCTAGCAGGCGAGATGCTAATGGACTAATTTGATTCAATGATCTATGCTAGGCTGGAGCTAAAAGTGGTATCGCCAGTCTCAGAGAACGGCTGGATGAACTGGAGAAAGGTAAAAATCAATTGTTTAACTCAAGGAGAGGTGGAAAATGAGTGTAATTCTCCAAATGGTGGAATATCCCTTTAAGAAGACAGTAATTTATTGTGTTAATTTACGTTAGACTACTGTGTTGATTTTTATTTGGTACAGGCTACTGAGATACTTAAAGTGTGTATATTTTAGTTTCAGGCCTTTAAAAAAGATTTTTATAAAATGTTCAAGGAGAAAAAAGGAAGATGTAGGTTGTTGCTACAGCTAAATTGTGCCATTTAAGACATTTTAAGATGTTTTTTTATTAAAACTGAACACAATGTTGTTGTTTTTACAAGAATAATAAATAATTCAAAGCCGTATTTGTACCTGATGCAGTTGTAAATGTCATTATTTTAGAATAGAGCCTATTTTTATTCAAACTTGTGTATATGAGTAATAGTTACTTGCTAAATTGAAGGCAATCGGTTTCCATGGTTTCACCAAGTAAGATTAACTTGCTGTTCAAGTAACTGTTACTACATATTCCAGATATGAGGAATTGGTTGATTAGTTACCTCAACTTCAGAACATGAGTTTTATGAATGAAAACTAAAGTACACTTCACTTGCAATACCTAGGTAGGTTAAAGAGGAATTTGCTGTAGTGTTAATACACTACACTAAGGAATTGCTTGTAAGCTCAGTTTTAGAATCCCAGTCCACTTTAGTCTGATTTTTCAAGGCAATCGGTTTCCATGGTTTTTTTAAGTAAGGTTTACTTATTGGATTTTACAGTGTAGCACCACTTACAACAAGTCTTGCTGATCCTAGCACTTACCACCCGTCTTGAACTGACACTCAACTGTTTAAAAACAGCACTCACTGATGCACTTATTCTTACTGTACTCTACCGTTTTTAAATTGTCTTAAAATTGTTGAGAGAATTGCTTTTTAAAAAACTTAAACTGTTTACCATGTTGTTAGTCGCTTTGGTTAAAAATGCGTCAGCCAAATGTAATGTAATGTAATGTAATATGGGTTAGTTGCATGCCTCAGACTCACAGATGGTAATGTGTCTGTTGCCTTTATCATGGCTCAGTTTGTGGTAGGGGTGACACTGTTCAGGGAAAAAATCCGAACCGTTCGGTTCGCTTGTTACGGTTCATGGCATGCGCAATGTAGCCTCATGTCCCTATGTGACCTCAGACAGTTTTTTCTCCCCTTTCGCGTGAAAGCGGAGGTGTGGAGTGCTGCGGGTCACGTGTAGAAACGGCAAGTGGGAGAGATAACGAAGGCAGCCCGGAGTTGAAGGATGCGCCAGCGTCGCATAAGTCTGGTGTCATTTTGGATTTCATTTTAGATATGATGACAGCGGAAAGAAAATGGTACATAGAACTGTGACTGTGTGCAAGCACTGTGCGACAAGTATTCATTATGCTAGTGCAGGCCTGCAGTGGCTAATTGGGAGCTTCAGGAGGATTCCCAGTGGGCCTCAATGTTTTCGCAACCAAGTCTATATTTGCAATTAATAAACCGATGAGGAGAAATAAACTTACAAGGTCACAAATGCAACAGTTACACTCAACAAAGGGGCAGCCACCACAAACTAGGGGTGACACGGTTCAGAAAACCCACGGTTCGGTTCGTATCACGGTTTTAGGGTCACGGTTTTCGAGTCTGTAGCCTATGGTAACACACACACACACATACAACCACCTTTTGCTCCCACATATTAGACTGCAGTGCTCAATGATGTGCTTAAAGTAAAGTCAAATTCTTTCAGTTTGTGCACGATTAAATGAAATAACCTTTTTAATACTGTAGCCTAAATAGTGGATAATTAAGCTATATATCATATGCATATATATCAAGTATGATATTTCTGTAGTGTTAAAGATTAAAAGAAAAAAATAACAACAACAACCGTACAGAACCGAAAACCGTGACCTTAAAACCATAATTGATGCACTTGCTTTGTTCCTCCTGTAGTTTTATTGCTCTCCGTCCAAGCTCAATAGGAGCAATACCATTTAGTTTATGTAGTAATTTAATTGACAGATATATGGTGTATATTTGCCAACTCCATCTGATTTATGTTTCTTTGTTTAAGAATGTGCACCGTGTATAATATGAAATATGAATGTATTTCCTTTATGATTCGTATTGATTGTACTAAGAGTGTTTTATTCATTGCTGTTATTATACCAGTATAACACTCCAATGTGAATAAATGCAGTCTGGCAATAAATCAATTGAGCTGGGAAAGAACTGGAGTCAAATATTTTGATGGATACACTATTCTGGCATCATCAATCCTAACCAGCCAAAACCACTATATACTTTACAGCCAATGAATAGTATCGCTTGAGGAGCATTGAAAGGGTGGCTTTGATTGGCTGTGGACTATTTAAAGGATCACTTTCATATAGTTAGTCTGATGTCCCATCACTGTTAATAGTCATTTTTTAAGTATGTAATCACATATGTGTACCGTGAAGCTTGTCTTCTTTCCATTTTCTGAAGCATAAGATCTTGTTTTTACAATAGTTCTATGTGTTTTGGATGGAGGGGAGTTGTTACCTGGTAAGCAGGTGTTCTATAGTTGTAGGCTAAGGGGTGTGATTAGATAAGGGTTTGTGTATTTTCCAAAACAGCCTCCCTAAGGACCCACCTATTATTTACACATTGACAAATGTTTTGTTTACTTAGTCTACCTTTTGAAACAGATAGGCCAAACTTCACATTCGTAAAATAGACCCTGTTTGCAGCTACTCAGGTCACGCACGAAGGGGTAACGGGAGAAAGGTAATCCCATAGCCTGCATTCAAACCCCAGTAAGCGCTGGTAGAACTTGTTCTGCAACACTGTAGACAACCTGCTCTACTTCCTGTATAGGAGGTGTGGGAAGTTGACACATTAACCATCAATGACCATTTTACTTACCGAGCGCCACGATATTTTGGCCTTCGCCAGATGAAGATGCCTCTGGAGTAGCAGCTAAAGGTGTTTCAACATCCGAGATCTGTGCCTTTAAGTCAGTGACATTCCTGTAATGATGTCAACTGAGCATCGGGTATTTTCATTTTTAACCTGACTATGGCTATACAGATTCACCCCTCATGTTTTGCGGTGTTGTGAATCTTGGATAACATTCCCTCTCAGCATTGCACACAATGGTAAGATATGTCACAACACCTTTTGCCTTTCTAATGCGAAATGATGCGTCATTAGTGATGAGAAACAGTGCGCATCTTAGCCTACGTGTAGCTTATAGCTGTGTAAGTCGCATAGAAAACTATAAATAGCGCAGCATCTTGTGTTGGCAAACGTTATAATGGGTGAATTAGTGATGTTAATACAATATTATCATACAGTTTGTTGTTTCACCCGTCTTGGGAGGTAATAGTCCATTTCACCTTTGTTTTGATTTAGCAATAGGCTATTTGATAACTCGCTTCACATCGAAGTGGTCATATGTTTATAGCTATATGTGAGTGTGTCATGTTCTTAATTATGGGCTAATTATGGCTTTGTCCATGCTTTCCAGATCGGATGATTAACTGCGGAATTAGGAGGAAGAACTGAAGGAAGAAATGAATTAATCTTTAAAGTCACGCATCTTGTCCCAAAAACATCTTTTTGGGAAAATGCAAGGTGGATGAAAAGATTCAGAAGTCGTGTTTTTAGTGCGTTGACTCACTAATTTTAAACAAAGGCGCACGATTTTTAACATGTACGCGCCTACGGCAGACGCCCTGTCCGGGTACACCAGTGGCACCATGGTGGACAAGAATGCAAGTCAGGAGACGACACTAGGTAGTGCGTACTCACCGGTGGACTACATGAGCATCACTAGCTTTCCTCGGCTTCCAGAGGACGACGTACTCTCGTCGGAAAATACCATTAAAACACGTAAAGAAGACGACAACGTCCTTAGCGAGCAGGACACAGGTAGGCTAATCAAGCCCACTCATCGCCTCACGCACGTCAGGCGCGTTTATAAACAACCACAGCCATTTTGCTCTATCTGTCTGTCTTTTCCAAACCTTCTTAAAATAACTTCCTCATAACTACTACTGGAACAGTTTCACATCAGTCCCCATCACACTAATAACCGATCTATTATGTATTGGAAGGAGCTGGCCTATAATCCTGTGTTTTCATGTTATTGTAACTGTATCGCACACATTTAGGCTACTTATAACTAAATTAGATAGTGTGACATTAAGGTTACCAAATCCATAACCAACATATGATGCTCCAGAGTAAGATCTCCAAAAACACACAACATCTCTTGCTCCAGATCCAGACCTCTTCCTGAGGACCGCTCGTTTGCAGCGACTCCCCTCCTCGGCATCTGATTTGGCCAGCCAGGACCCGTCACCTCTGAGGGAGACCCACCGCGACCCAATGGCCGAGGACTGTGCTTGCCAGCGGGATGGCCTTACCGTCATCATCACTGCTTGCTTGACCTTTGCCACAGGGGTCACAGTCGCTCTCATCATGCAGATCTACTTCGGGGATCCTCAGGTGTGCTCTCAGTGTGACTAGTGCTTGCTTGCATATCTGTAAATGTGTTTACATCTTGTGAAGAAAAGCACCATTCTCTGCCTGAAACTGTATCAGTATTTATGTTGATATGGCATTTAACAGGAAGAGGCCAAGTCAGAACTGCTTATCACTGTGATTTCTGTTCTCCCTCTTCACCCCCTGACAACAGCAAAAACAAACTGAAGAATGCTATTAAAATTGTCTCCTTAATTCCAAATAGAGACACAGTTGACCGAGTAGCTTCCAGTGTAGCTAAGAGCAGGGGCGCCTGCAGGAATTAATGCTATGGTACGCACACCCGACCCATCGCCCCCCCAAAAAAAAAAATACGCGTTGGATGGACAATATTTGTCGGTTTCCCGGTTTTAGCCCCGTGCATTGGTCAGCAAAAAATTAGCCTACATAGCATAACAACATCCACATGCAATAATACAACAACAACGTCTACTATGACCTATTCATTTGGACAACTTGATACAGCCCTATACAGGCTAAAGTTACCTTGTTTTGTTCTTGACGTCTGGCTTTAAACAGCTGTAATGCAGTCTAACGTTCTGACAAGCACACCAATTGCCTACCTTGTTCTTGCCCATATGGAATAACTCCTCTAGCTTTGCTGCCTCCATACTTTCTGTTGTTTAAACTTGTGATATCCATCATGAGTACTGAATTAGTGAATTAGCTCAACATTGTGTGCTGATAACCATATATAGATAGATAGCCGAGTAAAAGAAAACAACAAGTAGCCTATGTGCCTGCATGCGTATTGTGTCTCCTGCTCAAACAAAATGTGTGCGCGTTAATTTTGATAAGTGTTCACTAAGTTACGTAATAGAACATTGTAAATAGCCTGATGGCAGCTAATGGGATACTGTGCATAGTTGGGAAGGTATGGTGGGCCAATTTGGTGTGAATACACATTACACACACACAAGGGACATTTTCTCTCGTTGTTGACCCTGATGGTACGCACAGTGCATACGGACATACACCTGCAGGCGCGCCTGGTTAAGAGCAGGTAAAACTTGAGGCTGGCTTGCAAAAGAATAGTTCTTTATTCTGGATGTAACAACAGAGTTCTGGTAACCCTGTTGTACGCACAGCACAGTGTTGCAAGGTGAAGCCAAGGTAATGAACTGAAGCCAAGATCTGGGAAACTCCTGGATAATTATAATACCAGAATATACATTCACGTCTGGGGTCAAATTGGAGGGGGGGAAACAGGCAGTGATATAGCCTTATTCAATTAAGACGTCTTGTGGGGGAACAATTAGTTAGGTACACTATTTGCTATTGTAAGGTGACAACATTCTGTCTGCTTACAATAAACATCCTGTCCCCGCAGTTTCTGCAGTATTAAACAAAGAACCAAAAGAATGACATACAGAAAACCACTAAAATCTAACAAAACTAAACAAAAAAACACATTTTCTTGTTTCTCCTGCAGATATTTCATCAGGGAGCGGTGGTGACGGATGTGGCACACTGCACCTCTCTGGGCTTCGACGTCCTCAGCAAGCAGGGCTCCAGTGTGGATGCTGCCATCGCTGCTGCACTCTGCCTGGGCATCGTCCACCCTCACACTTCTGGGCTTGGCGGGTACGTCACTGATTCTCTCCCCCCTGGCGTTCAGTAGGTGCTGTGTCAGTACCGGCAAACACAACAGTGGCTATAAAATGCATTTGCTTTGGATGACAGTGATCTAAAATTACACTCAATTTATGTACTCGACTGTAATGAAATCTTCAGTCGATACTTTTATTAACTTATATTTTATCCTATTTATTCTTTTTAACTGTATTAATTTCATCTCTTAACAGTGGAGGGGTGATCTTAGTCCATGACATACGTAAAAATGAGAGCCGTGTCATTGACTTCCGTGAAACCGCACCCTCTGCCATTCAGGAGGAGATGTTGCAGTTGAACCTGGAGGAGAAGGTAAGGGGAATGCATTCGGACAGCACATTCTAGCCTGGCCTCGGCCTGCCTACGTACTTCCGGTCGATTTATTTTCCCTACAGAGAGTCTGGTTTCCAGGCTAAGCACATTCACCACACAGCAGCTGATTCTGGAACATATCTGGTCCCAATCTGCTCTGGGTCTGTGTCCGGATCCAGATCTGGCATGGGCAGCCGTGTCCTACTAGTTAGGGCTTCGGATTTGTAACTGGAGGGTTGCCGGTTCGAACCCTGACCAGTAGGACACGGCTGTAGTGCCTTTGAGCAAGGCACCACCCCGAGCGCCGCTGTAGCAGGCAGCTCACTGCGTCGGGATTAGTGTGTGCTTCACCTCACTGTGTGTTCACTGTGGGCTGA
This sequence comes from Alosa pseudoharengus, assembly GCF_046254945.1. Classification (NCBI taxonomy): domain Eukaryota; kingdom Metazoa; phylum Chordata; class Actinopteri; order Clupeiformes; family Clupeidae; genus Alosa; species Alosa pseudoharengus. Next base: position 30,803,362 of record NW_027468881.1, on the reverse strand, counting down.
GTGTGTTTCACTAATTCACGGATTGGGAAAAAAACAGAGACCAAATTTCCCTCACGGGATCAAAAGAAATATACTTACTTATAAACTTATACACATATCACCACATCTGATCTACAGTCAGCTGCTATGAGGCCCGTTCAGAAATGACTGAAAACAGAATGGAAACAAAATTGGCCTTTTACACCTATGTAGATATTCCTGTCAAAACCAGAAAGTTTCAGCTGTGATAGTCATTTACAACATTAACAATGTCTACGCTTAATTTCTGGTCCGTCACCGTTAAACTAAAAAAAAAAAGCATGTTAGAGAGAATGTGTAGACACAGGCCTGCGCAGCATCAGTTTCACTGTGGCGTCATGGCTTCTTCTCTCCAGCCTGGCGTTCTGGTAGGAGTGCCTGGGATGTTGAAGGGGATGTATGAGGCTCACCAGCTCTATGGAAGGTAACACAGACATGTGTTTTACTCAGGGATTCAAGGAGTTTTATTTGTCACATACTGTACATGGAGATACTATTGTAAAACTAGTAGTTAAATGGCATTAGTTGCTCAACCACTTCCTGTGAAGTGGTTCCCTTATTTTAAATGAATAATTCATATTATGTTTACTATGGATGTTTGTTGCATTTATTTAAGTCAATGTAATACTGGTGGTAATAAACTATTACTAAAAGGTCTGGTAAATTGTTACATACTGTAGCCATTGTGATGTGTAAGTTAGTACAAAGTACTAAAGTAGTATTTACATAATGTAATGTACTTTAATTTTCCAGATTGCCATGGAAAAATGTAATAACTATGGCAGCGGATGTGGCCAGAGATGGTTTTAATGTTACACATGACCTTGGTGAGTTCTTACATTTGTATGGAAACAAACAGTTACTGATGACTAGATATGCTTTGTATGATCTGTTTGATGTGATATGTTTTATTCCCTTTGTCTTTACAGCTGAGGCATTGGCCAAAGTGAAGGACCAGAATATCTCCAAGGCTTTCCAGGATCTCTTTCTACCAGATGGACAAGTCCCACTGTCTGGTCTGTTTATAAAACGTCTTGATTTGGCAGCAATCTTGGACAGAATTGCAGTCAATGGCATATCAGAGTTTTACAATGGCAACTTAACGCAGGAAATAGTAGCTGAAGTAAGTTCCTTAATATGCTCAAATTGGTTCACTTGTTACAAGTATTGTATCTGTTATTTTAATTCTGTATTCTCCTTTTAAAAGGTACAAATTAGAGGGGGGGTCATCACAGAAGAGGACTTCAGCAACTACAGCACAGTGTTACAGCAGCCTGTGGAGATGACTTACCAAGGTAAATTCAATAAAACCATAAAGAAAAAGAGGCTGTTCATTTTAGAGCACCACACAATGAATAGACAGCTTAGTTAACATTTCTCTCAAGTATAGATAATTCAGCCAACTTCAAGTGATTAAGGTCAATTAACTCCATTTAAAATTTGTTTAAAAAGCAAAGCAACACTTTTGTACTTTTATGCGTTGCTCCTGAACATTGCACGGTATACAACAGAAGTGAACAAAATATCACTGAAATGACAAAGTATTTAAAACAGTAGGGTATCTGTTCTTATGTAACATTAAAAATTAACAGTTAAAATATTACAATATTAGAGTTTTGTCCAGTTGCTCTTTGCTAGAGGGGTTGTTTTGCTCTCCCTTTTGTATCGGATTCAAGTCAGGTGACATACTTTACCAGATCATAGTTTTGACCTTTTTCTTTGTGGGAAACTCTTGGCGGGATTTTGGTTATTTTATTCCAGTACTGCTCATGCTGGAATAATCCTCCTGACAAGATTCTAGGGACTGGAAGTCCACTTGTTAGCCAGTATTTTGGTATATCCACAGGCATTCGTGTTGTGATCTGTAAACGCCATCTCATTCATTCATTCATTATTATTTATTATTTGAGCAAGGAGACTGCCGCTTCCTCTCTTCGTTCTTTCAGAGATGGACATGGGGGAGTGGAGGTCAGAGATTACCTGAGACCGATATATATTTGTTTGGTTTTCATTAATATCATAAGAGCAAATCCTCAACTTAAGAGTATTTTCTAGCCATTTGGTATTTACGTGATATTACACAGGCTAGTAATCACTTTTCTTGTATGCCGTAGATGCTGGTATGTGAGTGTAAGCACAGTCTCAGTGATCACTTTGGTGTGCATCTCTTTCAGGACACCAGGTGATGGCTGCACCGGCCCCCAATACGGGTGCAGCTCTCATCACAGCCTTGAACATTCTGGAGGGCTTTAACATCACCAGTCAATCACCCAGGAACAGCACCTACCACTGGATTGCAGAGGTACTACACACTCTTGCCAGGGAATGATTATTAGTAAGTTACAAATACTGATGATGATTGCGATGGAGATGATTGACTCTGGTGGTGATTATTTATCTATTTGACACAGCCAATTCCTTAGATATGACTAAGGTCTCATCAGCATTTTTAAAGTTGCTATTACGGTGTACTACCTCAGGTGTTATAGGCTACTGTTATTTAAGTGTCCTTTCCCTTTTTTATTAGACTCTGAAAATTGCCTTGTCCCTGGCCAGTGGGTTAGGAGATCCCAACTTTGATTCATCTGTCTCTGAAGTAGTGACTGAGATGCTAAGGTATTGTTTTCAAATCTGATCTATAGTGGTGCAGGAGCATCATGCCCTATAATTACTGCATACAATGCATACAATACAATACAATACAATACAATACAATACAATACAATACAATCATCAAATTTAATTTCCTGACAACCCAACCATTAATTCTAATATGTTGCACAATACCATACTACTTTCTGTTTTATACTGGAACATATACACTGTACTTACTGTTGTGTTTTTGCATCTGAAGCAAGGAAAAGGCGGCAGTGTACCGCAGCATGATCAGTGACTCTCAGGCGTCACCTCCTGGTCATTACACCCCTGCCTATGCCCTGGAGGAGGGGGCAGTGGCCAGCCAGGTCATGATCATGGGGCCCGATGACTTCATCGTGTCTGTTATGAGGTATGGTAGAAGTTCAGACATCACCTTGCACTCAACATGAAACAATGGAGGGCATTGGTCTGTCTTATGTTCTTTAACTTAAAGGAACACGCCGACTTTTGGGGACTTATTTAACCATATTTCCCAGAGTTAGTTAAGTCGATACATACCCTTCTCATCTCCGTATATGTATCCGCTAGCCTAGCTTAGCACAGGTGCCTTGAAGCCACCAGCTCCAATAGCCTACACCTCCCAATAGTGACAAAATAACTTTGTATAGTTACAACCGGTTACAACATGTACAAATAACAATATCAAATGAGACAGCCATTTTATAAGCATATACATACTGTACTTGGAGCTATGTTTTCATTCAGGCAAAGCACTGCTCCTTGGGGTTTGAAGAAGTAACACCGGAGCTTTTCATGGGGTGTCTGCAAGTCACTCCGCCCATGTAGCAAGGAGTGCTTTGCCTGAATGTAAGCATAGTACACATTGTAGCTTTACAAATCACAGCATGTAAATAGGAAATTGTTGGAGTTCTTTTGTCAATATTGGGATGTGTAGTAGCCGGCCAATTTGGGGCACCTGTGCTAAGCTGGGCTAGCGGTGGGTGCGTCAGACTGAGTCACTCCATACACGCAGATGAGAAGGGGATGTATCAACTTGCTTACTCTGGGGAATATGGTGAATAAGCTAAAGTCCCAAAAAATCGGTGTGTTTCTTTAAAGAACATTAGCTTATTTGCTGTCTACCCCAGTTAGATAAGAGGATACATATCCTTCACTTCTCTGTCCGTGCATTAACCCAGTCTGACAGCAGTAGCTTAGCATAATTCACTGGAACTCAGGTGTACATGTCAAATAAACAAATTTCCCAAAAACATTTTAGTTGAAAATATGGGTTTGGTTTTTAATGCAGACTTTAACGGGGAATGCCAGCCATTTCCATTAAGTAAGATTAGATGCCTTATAAAGCTAAAAGACTTTGTTAGATATCAGTCAAGCCTGTCAGAGAAGCTCACAGCTAGTGAGCTTTAAAAACTAATAAAAGTAAAAATGGTAAATGTCAAGTGTGGGCTTGAATGCTATAATTATATGATTATATGACACCTTTGGCAACCCTGACACTAATATAGAATTTTTGAATGAAATATAAATCTTTTTTTTATATATCTTTTTCCAGCTCTCTGAATCGGCCATTTGGCAGTAGAATTGTAAGCCCCTCAGGGATTCTCCTCAACAGCCAGATACTAGACTTCTCGTGGACGAACAAAACCAGCAGCTCTTCCCCACCCAATCCGGTAAGTCAGGCAGTACCAACCCCTCAGTGGTTAACATTTCCTGTTGTTGTGACACAGTGCTTTTTGTGCTCATATTTATCTCACCTTTTGAACAGCCCAGAGGGAAAATCACAAGAGCATTACAAATTAGCATAATTCTAATATTAATCATACATTTTATGAACGAGTGTATGGTGATGGCACTAATCATAAACATGTGCTGACACTAGTCTTAAAGGCGCAGTCACGGATGTTACACGATTTCAAGGCCATAAAAATTTTTTGTCACATTCAGCAATTATATCCTCAAGACCGCTAGCTACCCATTCCGTGTTTACACTGTAAAGAAAACCCGATCTCTAGGTAGCCCAGGCTCCGATAACAGAAAACAAACAAAGTGGGGGCAGCCCGTCCCCCAAACAAAAATTAAACTCTGCCTGAAATTTTTCTGGCAATACTGAAGGTAGGGCTGAGCTACAGTACCTCTGGTGTGTTTCGTTTGGTCCTTGGTTCAGATATTATGTACGTTTTTTTTTTCTGCACAAAAGCTAATAAATTGAAATTTAAACATAAACACAAACAAACACAACTTCCTGCAAAATCCCTGACTTGGCCTTTGATATTTTAAAGATATACCTCAGTCTCACACATCTCTTGTGTTTTTGCTGTACAGCATAATTCCATCCAGCCTGGGAAGAGGCCTCTGTCCTTCTTGATGCCCACTGCAGTGCGGCCCTCTGTGGGGCTCTGTGGCACCTATGTGGCCCTAGGGTCATCCAATGGGGACCGGGCCCTTAGTGGCATAACAGAGGTGAAGTATGAGGGGTCACACACACACACACACATATATATATATACACACATACACACTCATACACACATAGACAAACGTGTCCATTCATTCATATGCACACAAACACACACTTACACACAGATGTATTTATCAGTGGCCCTGTGGGCAAAGAGATATGAACCTTTTTGTTGTTACATGCAGCTGACTTGATTGTGGAAATTAAAGGTACACTTTGCAAGATTTCCACCTTAATATAACCTTTACGAAGCCAACATGATGGTAAACGAACTTGTAATAGGCAAATCGTTCACCTAGCATAGCTATACAGCATAGACGTACAAGTCGCTACCAAGAAAACCAGCCATGCAACTTCAAGAACAGCGGCCCGATAAAACTCCCGAGAATCGTGAAACATTACCTTGTCAGTAGATATAACTCCTTGGAGATAGTTTTTGACTGTTGTTTATCCTTCACCTCCACAACAAAAGCATTTTCATTGTGTACAGTTTCCTATTTATAACAGCACAGTACTAGAGGGAGCTATACAATATCCAAAAATACCCATTCCCCTTACAGTAGCCATACCCCATGTAAATCTAAATTCCAATTTGATCCAGGTTTTGATGAATGTCCTGTCTTCACGTAAGAACCTGAGTGAAAGCCTGAGTTATGGCCGACTCCATCCCCTTCTTCAGCCTAACAAACTCCTAGTGGATGGTAAGGAATTCACTGTTTCTATTTTATCATAATACTGGACATATACATGTGCAACCTCATTTTGAAATATGCCTGTACATTTATTATTGATTAATGAATTCTGACATTACATAATTATCTTTTGCTTTTAGTCTAATTTTATATATAATACCTGTGGCTATTAGGTTTTGTATTGTTATCTTAATCGTGGCTTATTTTCTGTCACCCTCCCCTTTCAGCGGAGTTCCAGGAGGAAGACCTGGAAGCTCTGATTTTAAAGGGACATGATGTCAAAAGAGTTGACATACTCTCCCTGGTGGAGGGGACCAGAAGAACCAACGACCAGATTATTGGGGTGAAGGACCCGCGGAGTGTTGATGCTTCTGCTTTAACCATGTCCATGTCTGTGCCTTAGCATACGTGTGGCTATAGCTACACAGCTCTTCTCTGTTTATGGCTGTACAATCCACACAATGTTTTAATGCTTGATGATGTGGGGAGGTTGCAGGGGGTGCCAGGTCAAACCTTTGGGTATTTTCCCAATCATGGTGAATGTTCTTCCTCTATTGCACAGAGTATGGTGGCAGGCATGCATGCTTAATGAGCAGGGGATATGGAGCTGGGTGTTGGGCATAATCACCATTGTAAATGCATTTAGTACACACATTGTATCAGTGATGACTTTGAAAATAAGAGCAAAAACAAGGACAGACAAACGAATAAACATGGAGAGATATAAACACACACACACTAACACACACACACACACACACACACACACACACACACACACACACACACACACACACACAAACAGCAAGCCAAAGCTTAAATATATCTAGTTGTACACATTAACCTAAATGAACATGCCCATGAATTAACATTCACATTCACTAACACTGATAGTGTACTAAATACTTACATGCAGCTTAGCTGCATCAATAAATGACACATATAGGCTACATACAAACTCAGCCTGGCATGCCTGAATACAGTTCAGTTGTTTGTGCACAACACCATGATCATAATGGCAGGTGATCTTGCTTGAAATTGTGTACAGAAAATGTTTTCCTGTTGCGGCAGTGGATTTTATCCATTCCTTCCCGACTCAATATGCGCATGAGGTCTGCTCATTATGACATTAAAAGGTTAAAACTGAAACCTCCACTAGATGTGCACTTTGTGGAAGATGTTTTTTTTCTTTCCGAAATGGCACCATATTTAAAAACATAGTTACAAAATGATTGTATATTATGGTTTTATAAAATGAATAAAGACTAGAAAACAAAAGAATGGACAATTTAAGGGATCAGCATGAAGGAAAGGATGTTTTGCATAATGTTGTCTATAGGTATAGCACATTTATAGTCATTCATATATAATTTCAAATGCAGGAAACTTTTTTGTATTCAACTTAATCTGCACCTTTTATTTTGTGATTTCTGCATATTAGTAGGCTACAAAATGACACTTTCTGTACTGATGGACAAGTTTGTATTTGTATATGTTATGCATTATATTTATCATTGTAAATCAATGTGGTAGGCCAAAGTATACTTCTAAATTCTGAGCGCAATTAAATAAAGTGAATTTGTGCAAATAGGCCTACATTCAGTCACCTCATGAATTGTAAACTTGTTGTATTAAATGTAATTAATATTAATAAAATTAAAGTTAATAAATGTATGAATAATACTTAAATTATTATTAATTGATTTGGTAGGTTTTACCTTAACTAAACTACTGAGCTAAACTAAAGAAACTTCACACAAATAAGGCAGCGGGGCCTGACAGACTGTGTCCAAGGCTACTCAAGGCCTGTGCTGCTGAACTGGGGGAGCCACTGAAGCACATCTTCAATTTGAGTCTACGCCTTGGACAAGTTCCAACACTGTGGAAGACATCATGTCTCACCCCTGTCCCTAAAAAGCCACACCCTAGTGAGCTTAATGACTACAGACCTGTCGCTCTAACATCACATGTGATGAAGACAATGGAGCGACTGGTCTTAGGTATGCTCAGACCCCAGGTACGCCATGCACTAGACCCGAGAAAGTGGGCGTGGATGATGCCATCACTTATCTTCTACACAGGACACATTCTCACCTAGACAATGGGAAAAGTGCTGTGAGAATCATGTTCTTTGATTTCTCAAGTGCTTTTAACACCATCCAACCCCTCAGACTGGGAGACAAGCTCTTGCAGATGGGTGTGGACGCTCACCTGGTAACCTGGATTACAGATTACCTGACCGAGCGACCACAGTTCGTCAGACTGAAGAACTGTCTCTGACACTGTGATCAGCAGCACCGGAGCGCCACAGGGAACTGTGCTCTCTCCAGTCCTGTTCACCCTGTACACATCTGACTTCTGCTACAACACCGAGTCATGCCACATGCAGAAGTTTTCTGACGATACTGCAATTGTGGGGTGTATCAGGAACGGGCAGGAGGAGGAGTACAGGAGCCTGGTAGCCTGGGTGTCATTCCGAACTTAGTCCCACCCCACGGGAAGTTCGGTCTGGCATTGCTCCATTGTGGGGCAAGTATGCTCGCCCTAAAACATGTTTGTAGCATATCACTGTTCAACAGAATTATTTTTAAAAATGGAGGGGATATAGGAGAAGAAGGATGGTTCGTGTGTTTTCTTCCTACACCTCACGGTAAGCTATTTTGTTGCTCTGATTGGTTAGGTCTATCCAATTGAGTGCAGAGGCATTCCCCCCTGTATCAGTTGAAACACGCCCAATAAATACGTCCCAATGGAGCAGTATCAGACTCATATTCTGACTAGAATTTGAGTATGACAACGTCAGGCTAGGAGCCTGGTGGAGGACTTTGTGCAATGGTGCAAACTCAATCATCTCCAACTCAACACTTCAAAGACCAAGGAGATGGTGGTGGATTTCCGCAGGTCTAAGCCCACTCTGCTACCAGTCTCCATTTATGGGGTCAATGTTGAGGTGGTAAGCACCTACAAGTATCTGGGTCTCCACCTGGACAATAAACTGGACTGGTCAGCCAACACTGACACACTCTACAAGAAAGGGCAGAGCAGGCTGTACTTCCTGAGGAGGTTGCGGTCCTTCAATGTGTGCAGCAAGCTCCTCAGGATGTTCTACCAGTCTGTTGTGGCCAGCGTCCTCCACACGTCCTCTTTTATGAAGTGGTATGTTGGGGAGGAAGCACAAGGAAGAAGGATGCGGGGCGACTTGACAGGTTGGTAAGGAAAGCTGGCTCTGTAGTGGGAGCTGAACTGGAGTGCATCACTTCAATATCTGACAAAAGGACCCTGAACAAACTGATCAACATCTTGGACAATGAGTGTCATCCACTCCACAGCACTATTGTTAAGCAGAAGAGCCTGATCAGCTGGAGACTTCGCTCACTGCCTTGCACAACAGACAGACTGAGGAAGTCATTCGTCCCCAGGGCCATTGAACTGTTCAATGCTTCACTTAAGGGAAGAGGAGAAATAGACTTCTCCGCATAGTCTGTCTGCCTCTTCACCACCTCCATGTTTTGAACTGTCTGTCCACTAGCCACTTTGTACCACTGTCTTCTGCCTCACTGTTTGCATGCTATATTAGCACATATGCATAACCCCTCCATCCATGCCACAGCCGAACTGTGGCCACACTTATACCTTTCTTAATATAGTTATATATATATAGATATATAGACTTTATTCCTGCACTGTTGCACTGTTTGACTTACTCATTTGCACCATCACCATGACACTCATTCACACAGAGCACCTTACCTTACCTTACCTTATGCACAGAGAATCACAGGCTCAGTCCCTGCCTCAGTCATTGCAAGCGCCTCTTGATTGATTAATCACCCACTATGTGGATACTTTTTTTTTAGAATTTATTTAGATTAAGTGTTATTTAGTAGAATTTGTATTTTGTATTATAATTGTCCTTATAACGGTCCTTATTGCTTAGTTGTGTTTTTTTTATATTATATACTTTTAATTACTTTTCTGCTGTTAGTGAATGTGTGTGTGTTGTCTGTATGCTACTGAGACCTTGAATTTCCCCTGGGGATCAATAAAGTATCTATCTATCTATCTATCTATCTAACTCGAGTTCTGCTTTTATAACTGGCTATAGTCAATCGACCCCCACCCCCACCGTTGAGGGGGATTCACGCCGATAGCCTAAATTGTAACGTAAACTGCGTGGATGGCGATTATGTAGCTCCGGTTATACGTAGAAATCGTAGCTTTAACATTAGCTTTGTTCGCCACGATATTACGTTGCATGTATTCAGTGTCATGTGTTTCTACGTAAACTCGTTCGAGAATATTACGAACGTTGCAAGAGGAAAGGAAAAAATCTCGTCAGATTGGAAGCCGTTGTAGTTAGCAACCCGCTACAGTTGACCGATACATTGTTACGGAATTAACAATTACATTTATTTCCTAATGGATTGATCCGGTAAGGAACCTTTTATCGTAAGTCGTATGCAGGATATTGTAAAGACGGTTAGTGCAGATGCAAACACCAATCTGATTCGGCATTTTAGAACAATTCTTGTATTGTTACAAGCTAGCAAACATTACCTAGCGGTAGCTTGGTGGTTGTTTAACAAGAAAGACAGTCGGCGAGCTAAACCACTTAAGGTTAGCTAGCTAGCTCTGGATGATTAAATGTTGCTATTACTAGTGGAGACAGAGCATTCGGTTGTATGTGGGTATGTCGGTTGTATGAGGGTAACCCAAATTCAGGAATGTGAATCGTGTAACAGCAAACTCACACAAACCGGCTAGCATTCTATCGTTGACCTGTACGAATTCCTCGTTTGCTTAGTGGCCAGCTTGCTAACCAACATAGATTACCCATCCATTTAGCGATGTTGCTACCTAGTCACTCGGCTAGCCCTAAGATAGCAAGCATGCTAACTTATCACAATTGTTCATCTAACAAGCAAATTGGTAACATTATCTAACCTTGCAATTGAAATCGGTTAACGACGCTTCACTGCTAGAAGGCAATCGTGTTTATGTTGCGTTTGGATTTTGCAAGGCTCTTAAACTTGAATCTGACATGAAATACGTAGCTAGATACGCCATCACCTTTTGATGGATGGTCAGAACCTCAATATGTTACAGTGACAATCTGAACAAACGTTACATTTATTATTCAGCCTCTGTGTGTTTTTGTTTGCAAAGAGAAACTAGTTTGACCTCAACCTGTCAGTCGCAATCAAATAGCCTACATTCGAAAGTAAAACGATTCAGCCAGCTAACTTGGCTAATAAATCGAGTAGTTGAAAGTAAAGCGATCGTTCTACTTCGACCATTTGTCAGATGAACTATGAAGTCAGAATCAACCTGGAGACTTGCAGATGTCTTGGTTTCATACTCTCTAGAATTGACAATAACACGCAAACACACACTAGATGTCATATTTCAAGTGGACCACTTTTATTTGTTTCAGGTGCTGCGGGCTTCAGACCTCATCCTACCATTCTTTCTGGAAGGGGTCATGGCACAAAAAATATGCCCGTCCGAACTTTCTCAGTTGTCTGATTTCCAAGAAACAGACCTAAATGCGGAGCAGGACTCCGGAGTGGAAGATGCTGATGACGATGATGGCAGTAGTAGTGCCAGCATCTCTGCACAGACCTCCATCATGGAGGAAGAGGAACATTCTCTTATATTCGTTTCCTTCAAGGGAAACATGGACGATGAAGACTTCAAACACAAACTGGACAACGTCTTGAATGGGATCCCAGACATGCTACAATTAGGTTTGTTTGTTGTTTGTTTGTTTGTTTTAGTCTTGGTATACTGAGCTTAATAAAGTATCTGTCTATCTATCTATCTTAGAAATACTGCCTGATCCTTAACAGACTTCTTATGTGAGTTCGTGAACAACTGGGAAGTGGCAGAATTCTAGAGTTTGGAGGGAGGGGGGGATCATACCTAAACTGGGGACTTTGGGAGAGCTCCCAGGAGAATGTTTTGATGTCACTCAACATAGTGAACGCTCTTCCCAGTTACCAACCGCACGGACGCACTATTAACATAACCGTCATGTTTTTAAAAGTAGGTAAGGCAAACTTCTTCATTCAGGCAATCTGCTGAAAGATGTTGGAACGTCTACACAAGTCTACAGACATCAGAGTGCATAGTGGACGTGTTCATGTCATATGTTGGGTGTTTTGATGTCCATAAAACTCCAGCGCCAGCCCCACCCCCAACCCCTTTTCACCTTGTTTGTTTTGTCTCATACCGCCTGTCTGTTTACCCAGGCCCTGAGAGACTGCAGCCCCGTCGTGTCGAACCATGGAACAGTGTACGAGTCACCTTCAACATCCCTCGGGAGGCCGCAGAGCGACTCCGCCTCCTGGCTCAAAACAATCAACAGCAGTTAAGGGACCTTGGGATCCTCTCTGTACAAATAGAGGGTATGGCTGTTGACTCTCATTGCGGAAATGGAGCCATAGGCTACCGGCCTTTTTAATTTGTATACAGGCCTTTATTTGTTTTTGTGAAGTTATAATTTACTATCAGGACATTGCAGAAAGTGGAGTGCGAACAGTGCGAAGTGGACCTTTGCTGCTTTCTGTAGTCACTAAGTGGACAAATTACAAATAAGATGTTTTATTTGTTCAGGCGAGGGGGCAATCAATGTTGGCCTGGCACAGAATCGAGGCCAGGATGTCAGGGTGAACGGACCTGTAGGACCACCTGGACAGACACGGATGGATGTGGGGTTCCCCATGCAACAAGGGCCAGGTACAATACTGCTCTATGCTTTACTGTTTGTATGTCTGTCTGTCTGTCTTTCTTTCTTTCTGTTGGTGTGGGCATGTATGTCACTCTGTGTGTGAACTGTGTGGGTGTGAATGTATATGTATACATACACATGTCAGATTTTTGTACATGTGTGTGTTAGTACCAGGTTTCTGCATATGTATGCTGACTGATATTTCCTTTCCAATGCATCTTCAGGAGGCATCCGAATGAACAACCCTCAGGTTTCAATGGTGCCCCCAGGCCCAGGCCAAGGAATGGTTCCTGGGGGAAGTGGACAGATGCACCCAAGGGCTCAAAGACCTCCCTCACAGACAGGTAGTATCACTATACTAATTAACAGTTCGGATACTTAATACATCTACTGACACGCATATCAAATGATTAATAGTAGCATGGTGTCTTGACTGATTCCAATGTTGTTTATGGATACAGAGTTACAAGCATGAAAGTATAATTGTTACTATATGAATGCATAAGGTATTATTTTATTAATTGGGGAAAGAAGAAAAACACTACTTGTGAGTCTCATCATGGACTTATCCGCTACAGATGCTATGGACCCTATGATGTCAGGTATGGTTGTCCAACAACAACAGCAGCAGCAGCAGCAGCAACTTCAGCACCCACAGGCTCCCCATATGCCTCCAAACCCCATGGGTCCTCAGGGTCACCACATGCAAGCCATGCAGGCTAACAGGCAGCTAAACCCAGCCGCCCTGCAGCATCTGCAGCAACAACAACAGCAGCAGCAGCAACATCAGCAGCAGCAGCAGCAACAACAACAGGCCCAGCTGGCTCAGCTTGGCGGTGTCCGCGGTCCATTCAACGCTTCTGGTCAAATGCCTGTGCCCGCTGGCTGGAACCAGCTCCCGTCAGGGGTTTTACAGCCTCCGCCCGCCCAAGGACCCATGGGACCTGGCTGGAGGAAGCCGCCACCACAGGCTCAGATGGGCCAGCGCCCCTCCCTGGCTACAGTACAGACGCCGAACCATCCTCCACCTCCTTATCCGTTCGGGAGTCAGCAGGCTTTCAATACCATGGCGCAGCAACAGCAACAGCAGCAGGCAGGAGTCAACCAGTTTGCAGCCCCTCAGCCTAAATGCCCCCCACAAGGAGCGCCAGGTGTTTCAGGCCCAAGGGGTCCAGCACCTGTGCCACCGTCGTCTACTCCACAGGGAAGCCTGTCCGCTAAGTCACCTGGGTCATCATCCTCACCATTCCAGCAGGGGTCACCCGGGACGCCTCCCATGATGGGTCAGGCCCAAGGTCAGCTCGGCCCTCGTCCTACCACGCCGCAAGGTTTTCCTCAAGGTGTGGGCTCACCTGGAAGAGCAGTGTTGGGTCAACCGGGGCCCATGCAGCAAGGGTTCATGGGAATGCCTCAACATGGACAGGTTCCACAAAACAATATGGGAGGTATGTTTTTGTCAGCAGCACACTCTGTCTCACAGCAAATACATTACAAAACATTACAAATACAAAACAAATAGAGTTAAGTAAATGGGATTCTTCAAGATGGAGACTAAGCAAGCATAATGACAAAATGCTTGTTAATGTAAATAACTAACTTTGATCATGATCAGAGTATACTAGGGGAAAAAAACAGATCGGTTGCAACTGCAGAAATTTCACACAGAACCATTTTTTTTTTGCATTTTAGTGTGAATTGAAAAACAAGGGTGCATTTCAAAAGAACAACAGACACCCATGGGGCCATAAAGTTCACCAAGACCGTAACATTTGCTGTGTTGAATAAAAAAACAAATGTCATGAATTAACTTAAACTTTTTTTAAGTTCCTCAGTAGATATACTTTAGAGCATAGCCTTTTTTTTACTTGTACTCAATGACTAATTTGGTTGCAGGTATGCCCAAACGGATGCCCATGGGCTTCCCTAATGTACCAGGCAATCAAAACTTTGTCCAAGGCCAAGTGACAGCCAGTGGACCTGGGACACCTGCAGTTGGTACCAACCCCCAGGTGCAGAATAGCCAGGGTATGGCACACACAGGTAAGCATGCCTTTTATCCATATGATAAACCAAATTGTTAGCAACACATTGTATGCATTCAACCTTATATGTGGGGTTTGGTCATCTCATCATTTACATATAGATAGATAGATAGATAGATAATATTCAGTATAGTATAAGTATATATACTCTTTTGATCCCGTGAGGGAAATTTGGTCTCTGCATTTATCCCAATCCACGAATTAGTGAAACACACTCAGCACACAGTGAGGTGAAGCACACTAATCCCGATGCAGTGAGCTGCCTGCAACAACAGCGGCACTTCAGCCGCTCCTACTGGTCGGGGTTGAACCGGCAACCCTCTGGTTGCAAGTCCGAAGCCCTAACCAGTAGGCCACGGCTGCCCCCAATGATGATATTCATCATTGTATTTTTTTGTGTGATATTTTAGGGACACAACCATCTGTTTCAACACAAAACCACATGCAGCCTAACCTCCTTCATGGTGGTGTAATGGGCCATCATGGTGGCATGGCAGGTCAGGCTCCAGCTGCCACTCCAGGGACCAACATAGGCCAGCCCCAGCAAAACCTCCAGGCTCAGATGATGAGCATGCAGTCTCAGCATCAACCCATGCCGGTAGCCTCCTCTCCAGGCCAGATGGTGCAGGCCCAAGGAGGTGGCCAGACGGTCCTCTCCCGACCAGTCAACCCAGGGCAGAGAGGGATGACACCTCCAAAACAGATGATTCCTCAGCAAGTGCCAGGGGGTGTGATGCCAAATCAAGGTCAACTTGGGGGAGGCCCAGGACATCAGGCATTACTTCTGCAGCAGCAGCAGCAGCAACAACAACAACAACAACAGCAGCAGCAGCAACAACAACAACAACAACAAAATGCCATGATGGAACAGATGGTGGCCAATCAAATGCAGGGAAACAAGCAGGCCTTTGTGCCAAAGGGTCAACCAGGGGTAATGCAAGGGCAGATGATGAGAGGTCCATCACCCAATATGGCGCAGTTTCAGGCTCAGATGGGACCGCAACAGCAGCCAATGGTCCAGCAGCAACAACAACAACAACTGGCTCAAATGCAACAGCAGCAGTTACAGCAACAACAACAACTACAACAACAGCAACATCAGTTACAGCAGCAGCAGCAGCAACATCAAATGCAGCAGCAGCAGCAACAACAACAGCAGTTACAACTTCAGCAGCCACAGCAGCAGCAGCAGCAACAACTGCAACAGTTACAACAACAGCAGCATCAACAAATGCAACAGCAGCAGGCCCAACAGATTCCCCTGAATAATAATCCCAATCAAGCAATGGGTATGCATGGACCACAAATGCGACTTCCTGGGCATCATATGGTCCAACAACAACAGCTGCAGCATCAGCAGCAACAACAACAACAACAGCTGCAGCAGCAGAAACAGCAGCAGCAGGTCATGCAACAACTTCAGCATCAGCAACAGGCTGCTCAGCATCAGCTGGGAGATGCTAGTGGGACTGGAGGTGAAATGGGCCAACAGGCAATGCTGCCCGACATGCAGACACAGCAACAGCAGCAAGGCATGATCGGAGGTCCTCAACACATGCAGGTGGGGAACGGTCACTTCCCTGGACACGGTGGGATGCCTTTCAACCCCCAGTTTGCTGGACAGATGCCCATGGGAGGTCCTTGTGGACAGGCAGGAGCATTCCCTGTGAACAAGGATGTGACGTTAACAAGTCCCCTCTTAGTGAACCTGCTGCAGAGTGATATATCTGCTGGTCAGTTTGGTGGAAAACAAGGGGCTGGGAATGCTGGTGCTAACCAGAATAAACCTAAAAAGAAGAAACCCGCACGCAAGCCTAAGAAACCGAAAGGAGGTGAAGGACAATTATCAGAAGGTCTTGGGTAAGTAATGTTTGCATTACTTGAGACTGAAAGTAACATCTATTTGTAGTAGGTATAGTTTTGCAAAATAATTATTGTGATGCATGTTGCTTGTTTTTTTAGTCTTGAATCAACACCTGGCTTAGAGGACATGGAGTTGCCAGGGATGAGTAGTGACCAAGGAGGCGCACTGGATCCCAAAATGTCTGATTTTGCTAACAGACCCGCTGGTAAGAAAAATGAATATGAACAATGAACATGCTTATATGGATATCAGTTATCTAACTAATCGGAATAGTGCTACCAAATGTTTCGGGTCTTTAAAGTGGTGTTATTTTTTACACTTCCTACCTTAGGCTTTCCTGGTTCACAAGGGGATCAAAGGGTCCTACAGCAAATGCCACTTCAGTTTATGGCTCAGCAGCAACAACAGCAGCCACCACCACAACAGCAGCAGCCACAGCAGCAAACACCTCAGCAGCAGCAGATGCAACAGCTTCAACAACAGCAGTTACAACAGCAGCACCAACAACAACAGCAGCACATGCAACAGCAGCAGCAGCAGCAGCAGCAGATCCAGCAACAGCAAATGCAACAGCAGCAGCAGCAGGTGCACATGCAGGGTATGCAGTTAGCCCCAGGGCAGGCAGGACCAATGCCTCCTCAAGGCCAGCCTCAAATGCTCCCACATCAGTTGCAACAGGCACAGCATCATCAACAGCAGCAACAGCAGCAAATGATAATGATGATGAAAATGCAAGAGCAGGCAAAGAACAGAATGCCACTGCAACAGGGTGGACACCCCTCCAGGGGCCTTATGAATCCTGCTGAAGCTCAAAGAATGCCTGTATCCCAGCAGGGCAACATGTCTGTAATGATCAATCTGCAAGGGCATGGCGTTGTGCCACCTTCCCCAGATAAATCAAGGGGAGTGCCTGTCATGGTAAACCCACAGATGGCAGGAGCTGCAAGGAGAATGCCACATCCAGCAGAGTCTGGGCAGGGACAAGGCGGCACCCCGGGTATGGGAGAAGACGTTTCTGGAACACACAACATGCAGGAAAGAGTGCCTCTAGAGATGGGCCTTCAGGCAGGGAATGGCTCCCAGCAACTTGTCAACCAGGGCCCCAATCTGATGAAGCCAGGGCCCCCGTCAGTGCCTCAGCACCCTGGAGCCAGCCCCCAGCAGCAGCAGCAGCAGCAACAACAACAACAACAACAACAACAGCAGCAGCAGCCACCACCACAGCAGGGTTCCATGCCAGGCTCGCATAATCTCCATTTCCCAAACGTCCCTACCACCTCCCAAAGCTCTCGCCCCAAAACACCCAACCGAGCGAGCCCCAGGCCTTACCACCATCCGCTCACTCCCACTAACCGTCCACCAAGCACTGAGCCTTCAGAAATCAGCCTTTCACCTGAACGTTTGAATGCTTCAATTGCTGGTCTTTTCCCTCCAAAGATAAACATCCCTTTGCCTCCCAGGCAGCCCAATCTTAACAGAGGATTTGACCAGCAGGGTCTGAATCCCACAACCTTGAAGGCAATCGGACAGGCCCCACCAAGCTTGAATCTGCCTAACAACAATAATAATGCCGGTGGAAATAATAACGGTCAGCAGGCTTTCCCGGGAAGTGGTAACACAGGAAGTGCAGGTGGAAAGCAAGACAAACAATCTGGAGGTGGACAAGCGAAACGAGCGAGTCCTAGCAATAGCCGACGATCTAGCCCAGGGTCAAACAGGAAGGCTACTGCTCCCAGCCCAGGTAGACAGAAAGTGGCCAAGATTGCGTTAACGTCCCCTTCACACCAACAGCCAATGGTTAGCCCACAGTCTATGATGAGTCCCACCTCACTGCAACCAAGCCCTGTCTCGGTACCATCAGCCTCGCCTATGGATGCACAGCAGATGCAGAGCTCTTTCCAAAGTCCCCCTGGTCAGGCTGAACATTTGAATCAAGGACCGACAGCAGTGCCACCAGGTGAACAACGTCAAATGGTTCAGTCACCGAGAGACCAAACGGCTCCAAGAATGGCAAGCCCGCGGGTTGCTCCTGTGGAATCAAAACCTCTGGAACCTAAGAATGTACCGGATCAACCAGCTGCTGAGGAAAAGCATCAATCACAGATAGAACCACAACAGGATGTCGGCTCCAGTGTTCCGCCAGGTTTTAGGGATGCCCCAACCTCTCTGAATCAGCTGTTGGACAGTTCAATCTCACCGTCCGTATCAATGAAGCCACCACAGGGTGCACCTCAGGGGACTGTAGATTCTGCACAGAAGGAAAGCCCTCGTTCCCTAGCAGAGCAGGCAAGCCAACGGAATCCGAGAACCCCTCAGGGCACTGAAGGTGGGGCTTCATTGGGTCCTAGTGAGTCTAAGCTTAGTTCAACCCCAAGTCCCAAACTAAATCTCAGCAGCAGTCCCAGCTTACACCCTCCTAGTGTTACCCTTAGCGTTAGCCCCAGTCCCACATTCAGTCCCAGCCCCAATTTGAATGTTAGTCCTAGTCCACAGCCTAACCCTGCTGTCAGTCCGAGTCCAAATCCCATCCCTAAACCCATGTCAAACAATATATCAACTGTTTTGCAGAGGCCAAACCCTTCAACAGCTATTGCCACCAATCAGATCACAGTGTTTGTCACCTCTAATCCAATTAGTTCTGCCACTAGCACTCCCCCGCAGGTGCCTCCAATGGTTTCCACTGTAGTCGCAGTTTCAAATAAAAACCTTCAGAGACCTCTAGAGATGAGTCAGCAGACCCCCGCCCAAACCCGCCCTGCGCAGTTCATAACGACCCCTGTGTTTTTTCAAGTACCGGCCGCCTCAGTTCCCTCGAGTACCAATGTGGTTTCCCAGCCAGTTACCATGGTTGGTCCCATTCAGGTGTCTGCTAATATACAGCTAACACCTGCACCCATGGCGACTATAACCTCAACAGCTCCGATGTCTGTTGCAACACATTCCTCAGCCATGAGCTCGGCCACCGGCCAGCCCACTGCTCGTGCCGTGGTCGGACACCTTCAGGTGCAAGTTCCCAGCACTCACGCATCCCCAGTTGCAGCGCACCCTCCCCCTCAGCAGCCAAGCCCAGGCACTCCGAAGCAGGAGAGCCCACCAGAGGCGTCGGGCTTGAAGTCCAGTCCTGTTGCACAGGTGTCGCCTCGCCCCACGTCATCCCCCAGTGTCACCTCCCCCTTCCAGCAGCCCTTATCCTCTCCCCCGATGTGCTCTAGCCCAGGTGCTGCACCCAGCGCCCGAAGGAGCCCCTTGTCCCCGTTAGCCACAGGAGCTAAGAGCAAACCTGCCACTCCTGCTCCAGCTGGAAAACCTGGCGCAGCGGAGAACACGCACGTCTCTGATAGTAGTCCCCCAGTGAAACAAGAGGTTGCTGCCCAGCAGGCACCAAATGCAGGCGTTGCTCCCCCGCAGGCTGCTGCTTTACCAGCAGTTCCGACTGAACCCATCTCCTCTCCTCAGAACACTTCTTCGCCGCCTGCCCCAGCCCCTGCTGTTCCCGTTTCAGTCCCAGCTCCTGAGCCTGCGCCCCCTGCACCCAACACAGCACTTACTGCCTTGCCCACTTCACCTGCTGCTGTGTCCACTACATCCATCCCTGCTCCCACCTCTAGTTCAGCTACTGTTCCCATTCCTGTCCCTGTTGCCAGCCCGCCACCCTCCAGTTCCCCTGTGGGGTCAACTGTCGCTGCTGCTGCTGCTGCTGCAAGCGTCGCTGCTACTGTCCCAGGACCAACCATCCCCACTGTTAGTTCTCCACCTGTGTCAACACTCCCACCCCCTTCTGGAGGCCAGCCCCCCTCTGCGCCCATGGAGACCAGTTTACCAGAGCCAGCAAAATCTGTGGTACCTGTGGAAGAGGCACCAAGTGCTTCAGGTAAATTCCTGTTTTATATTTGATGTCCTATTATGTCATTACTATATAATTAAAGTTGGTTATGGAGAACCGCCTTAATGAAGTCAGGCTGCCCATGATTTAACATTTGAGTAGCCATTGCAAGCACTGTGCACACAGCCAAAGGGGGGAAATTATTTTATCATCGGGATTAATATTAACTCCATTAATAATAATAATGCATTCTTTTTATTTCATCACTCTATATGGAGATCTCTAGCCACTCATCATTTTATAGCCTATACAGTATCTAATATTGACTCTGGGCAAAATGGAGCATTCACTTACCCCTGATTTGTCCACCCCTGTTAATGACTAAGTTTCCATGCACACCATATTCCAAAAAAGGACTATGTTTGGGTTATGGCAATATTCAGAATAAGAGGTTTCCATGTGAAGCAGAAACTGAATATTTCCGTTTACATGTTAATCAGCATATGCTGAATAAAGCAGCGATGTGCAGTAGAAGTAGTTTCTGCATCATGACGTCTCAACGGTCTCTGTCCCTGAATTTCATTCATGACCGCAAAATAGGTGAATTTGGCCAGATTAGAGCTGCTAATGTTTTGCATTTTAGCCCTATAATAGGCCACTTTGAGGGGTTTTCACTGATTCTTCATCTGTCAGCAGTGCGCGCAAAACCTGCGTCTCTGAGCATATGATGCTTTCACCAATCGATAAATTCCATCTTGACATTTAAACTTTCAGGTTTCAATACATAAATTGACCTCGTCTTCACTCTTTCGCTATGTTTGCCAAGTGTCAGTGCATCAAAACAAGCTACCAAAATTCCTTGCACGAACGCAGATGGAATTTAATATTCCAATATGGGCATTTTCCGACTAATGTGTTTCCATGTCATAATATTCCGGTTGAAAGAGGCATATGCTAGGGTTGTTATTCCGGTTTTTATTATTCAGAATATGACCTCATTCGGGTTATGGCAGGTGGAATAAGGTGTTTGGTGTGCATGGAAACATAGCCATTGTGTGCTGTGAATTGTATTAAATTGAGCTAACACCTTTTTTGCACTTTCAGCTCCTGGTCATCCTGAACCTGCCCTGAAGGAAAAGGCCTCAAATGAAAAAAGCGGTAAAGATCACTAATATTTTTCTAATCTTGTGTGCTATAATATAGTCATGTTAATGTTGCATGAATAACATTTAAGAATGCTGTGTAGTAAGAACACTTTATAGTGAGAAATGTAATTCATTTTATTTCTTCTGCCTCCAGGAGAAGAAGCTGCTCCTGTTGCTGAGCAAGGGTAAGACTACTGTACATTGCCTCACGATTAGAGTAATAGGCCCTAAGTGCTTTTATAAAGTGTGAGACATCAAGGAGGTAACCTTTTACAGTTGTTTACACTTTTTTGTTTGCTTTAAAAACAAAAATAAGCTTTTTCTTTACTCTTCTAAGTTTGTTTTCTGACACTACCCATCTCCTGTGAGATGGGCGTTGAAAACAAGTCTACACCATACCATACCTCGTCTCAGTTGGGCAAGTAAAACATTAACCGTTATGCAGCGACACAGTAGTTTACTGCTGTTTTTCCACTTCTATAACAGATGGGCAAAGAAAAGAAAGACGCCTGTCAGCTTAGTCCCCAGGTATGTATGTGCTGAACACGTGCTTGCTCTGCACAGACATGTGCACGGGGCAACGCTGACCAATTGTTCTAACAACATGAAGAAGACGATGGACATGACGTCTGTGGTAGATGAGGAAAAACAGCAAGTCAGATTCTGATTAAAGGGGCCATGGCTCTGTCCCGTCAAGCTGATAGACATAAAATAAACCAGACCAGCTGAAACGGATAAAGAGGGGAAAAAAAAGGACGAAAGGTCAAAGATTTATCCAATGCCCAGTTTGATTCGGGTGGTAACATGCTGTTTTGCTTTCCCTACGTCTCTCTCTGCCTTTGACTTCATCTGCCCATCACGTCCCCTCCTCCCTCCGCACCTCTCTTTCAGGGACACTAGGGGTGCTGCTGAGGCGAAGGCGAAGGGCCCCAGTCGACGCAGCTCGCGAGCAGAGAAGGAGGCGGAAGAGGAAGCCGCAGACAATGGGCAAAGGAAGAGGACTGCCAGACCTGGATCTGCATCCTCCACCACAGGGAAAGGTGTGTGTGTGTGTAAAACTTGCAAGATGTGCACATCCCAACACAGGTCTACATGTTGTTTTGCAGAAAGCATGTTCAAGGTGTATACACAGTCATTAATAAGACTAGACTAGCCTGCATGTGTGTTGCATGCAGCATTATTTTACGACATTATGATGCAAGTCTTCAGGTTTGTCAGTAAGTCTTGAGTGCATATAGTGTGTGGATAGTGTGAGTATCCATTCATATTGTTTGCACACATTTTAAGGTCAGTTTATGACTCATCTCCACCTGCTGACATATATCAGGGTTTTACAATGTCTCCATTTCCCCTTTTATTCCCCATCAGAAACAAACACTGGAGCAAGCCCCACCCAGGCCAAACGAAGGAAGTCGAAGTGATCATGACGCGCTACACCTGTGAAATGAATTATTTGTTTTTTTTCTTCTTCTGTGAATTAATTTTATCTGCTGTTCCTTCAGAATCATGTTTTCACAGAGAGAGTAACCATGTACAGATATTTGTTTTTAAAAAGAAACAATATTGATGTATTTTGTGAGGTCTTATTTAGGTTTAGTTTTGTTTGTGTGTGTGTGTGTGTGTGTGTGTGTGTGTGTGTGTGTGTGTGTGTGTGTGTGTGTGTGTATGGGCTTTGTTTTACGTTTTCTAATGCTGGATTAATCATGTGATGAAGCCTGGTAATTAAAATATCATGTCTATTGTAAAATTATGTTGCAGAACTGAATTAAATTTTCTACTTTTTGTCTCGTGATGACATTAATAAAAATCTGTATGTATTTCTGATTCTTAACTTTTTTTTGCTTTGTTCAGATTATCAACAGTGTGCTTTTCATATTAAGTCTACATTTTATAATTTTTTAAGGGAAAAACATCCTTATAAATATCCACAAGCGAGATGAATTGTACATTTGGTGTGCTTCCAGAGAATGCAGTATGGATTGTGTTTTCCAAGTTTGAATAGGATTGGACCTTTACAAGTTAAGATATAGGCCAAAAATCATTATAGGCCACTCCCCAAATGTTAAAGGGGAACTTGGCAACTATTTCAACGTCATAAACCCGTTTAGAAATCATTTGGATGGTTAAATGACCTGTTCCGGTGAAAATGGTGACTTTTCTCGCTGCCCCTAGCGTCCCCAGGCGGAAAACCAACCTTGCAACATTGAGACTACCGTCCCGAAAAGATAAGTGAGAAACAAGAACCTAGTTTTAAATCGTGTTTCTTACCTTGTAACATCCACATTGTCTGCCAGACGTATGCTAACCGTTTTGCTAGCTTGTAAACAAATCCATGTGCTTTATCGTTACATTTTTCCACAGTTTGAAATAGCATAATGCACAATTTCTCCAGCAGAGGGGGAAATCCTGCCAAGTTTCCCTTTAATCGACACTTAAAAACTTAAAACTGGGCGATAAATCAAAAATCAGAAAAAGACAATCTGTTAGGCTTGGTCTGTAGGATATGTGTACCGAATTCTGTAGGAATCGGAACAATGGTGTAGGAGGAGATGGATTAGTTTACAATATGGAAATGGGCGTGGCTGGGTTAATTGGATGCAGGAGCTTACCCATGGGCCTTTTCTTTCTCTGATTGTCTACACTCTGTAAAGCGCCATGATACATGTGTAATGTTTTGGCGCTCTATAAGCACAATTAAATTGAAATTGAAGCTCTGAAAGAACAAGAAGAAAGGAGAATTTTGGGAAAATTCCATATGGTTCTGGAGATATGAGCAAAAACGTAATCTGATTACTATAGCGCCCCCACTGGACATAAATTTGTAATTTCTGGTGTGTGAGATCATGCACTAGGCCTAATTCGGGACCTATGGTAAAGAATTTGAGTCTACCTATTAGTCTACGGTTATGGCTGTAGAAACGGTTCTGCTGCGGGAAAAATAATAATAGGGAAGAATAATCAGAACAAAAACAATAGGGTTCCCGCAGCTTTTCTACTTGGACCCCTAATTATTCAATTTAGGCTAGTCTGTCCAATGCAATTCTGGACTAGAGCATCTCTACAAACAAAAACTATCCAACAACGCAAGAGATTGGTGGATATCAAGATTTTTATTTTATTTTATCAGCAACACGTCCCAGTTGTTTGAATAGCCCTCTGAAGTTCGCTTACACGAGAGTTGCGGGGACAAATTATCTAAAACCCCCATGTTATTTTCCCATAGGCGCAAGATACCGGATCTCCTTATATGGCAAAGATGGTAGCTTTTTTTGTAGGCGAAGTTCAGATGTCTATATATTTAGTAGAACAAGGTCCTCCGTAGGCCTACTGAGCAATCAGACAATTTGACACGTGATGACCACGTTTCAAACAATGGATGGCTCCGTTTGTGTTCCAAACACTTGCCATATCTGCTTAAAAGAAATACTTGAACGGCAAGGACACCCGATAACCGAAGAGCAAGCGTGGGCCCTGTGTTACCAGTTGTGTACGCTTCTGAAAGACTATTCAAGTGAGCGCGTAGTCCACAACGAGACACCACAACCCCCTCGTTTACCTGGAGTAGAGGCCATTCTTTTCTCCAACGATGGAAGTGTTTGTTTCAAAGGTAGGCTACAACTGACAACTCGTGTTGTGGGAATGGCACAGGTCAAATGATTTAAAGCCCAAACATTTCTATTTTTCCAGACTCAAGTAGGCCTATTTTCGGCAGAGAGGATCAGGTAGGAAATGAAAGTAACACAAACATTTCACATGCCACCCCTTACAGAAAATAACTGCATAGCCTACTTCAAGTGTCAAAACTGCAGTTTGGGAGAATTATGCCTATTACACTGCATATTAGCCTACTGTACTTTACTGCAGAAATGAAATATTTTGGAAATTAAAATATTATTGTAGGCCTACACTGTACTTTGAGAACTTTCTTGTATCCCATTCATGCTAACATTTTAACGCACTGTGTCAGATAGTTGACCAACTTGGTCGCCTTATTTACTACTGTCTTGATTGGGGGCTTGACCATGACGTTGAACGAGACCTGCACGAAGCTCTTGCTCTCCTTGTCTGCCGGATGATAAACGTGAACCCACGCACCGATGCGTCTCTCCTGCCTATAGGCCTTCCTGAAGTCATTCAGGTAAGAGTCTTGTAGAAAGTCATTGTATGTAGGCTAAAAATATTTTTACTTCTTGATGAAATTAATACAGAATGCTATAGATACTATAGCTAGATGTACCGCAGAGCGGTGCAAAATATAACCTCCGCCCAGTCCTGCACATTCTCTCAGCAAATATAAATCATGCTTGTCAATTTGTCTCCATCTCCTACTCCATCCTAGCCTAGAAATCTAGACGCACCCTAGCGGCAGCAATTTACATTTGCTTCCAGGGCTAGTCTAGCAACTCTGTTGGCTTGTGAGCTCGAAAAATTAAAGTTCTATCAGGCCAATCAAATCGTGTATAGAGTCGTTAGGCGGGCTTAACATAATGATTGATGGCAGAGTTGCAACGGTTTGGCTTGAATTCCCTGCTACTTGAAAACAAAGAAGATGGATGTTGCTGTTGGCCAACAGTGTGACACGAGTTAAGCTTGTTTTAAGCTGGCAAAAGTTTGAACTAGCCAACTAGCTCCGCTGGTGGGAAAACGCATGGGACTCAGCGCTGTCCTATTGCGTGCAGATGGAATTTGAAAGACAACCGATTATCCCGCCCCTCGGACTTAGCACTGGAAACAGTGAGTGCTGTGGGTCTGGCTCGTCAGTAGCCTGGCGGGCCATCCTATATCATTGACATGTATAGTCTGGCATCGAATCATTCACCTCGCTTAATCCAAGGGGCGGGCAGAGAATTGTCTTTCAAACTGCCTAGGCATGCAATAGGCCAGCGCTACGACCATATCCGTATCCGGTCGGCAAAACGGCAAATACATCCTTCTTCGAAAGGAATGACTTAAGTGCATTGTGTTGATCTACTTTCAAAGAAAAGCACAAGTCCAACTCCTCCAAAGTTGACGCCAACGCCGATTCAAACAACCGCTCTTCGTTTGCCATAGCCACCTTCCTTGTTGTTCACCGTCGCAGGATGTCGTTATCCTGTTAAGCCCGCCTTAAGACTCTCTAACGAAATAGAGCGCTGTGATTGGCCGTCATCCACGGTGTTAAGCCAATAGAAATTCCTATGGTTCGATACTAGACGTACAAGCTGAGCAAATTAATTTGCCGCCGCTAGGGTGCGTCTAGATTTCTAGGCTAGCTCGTCAGGCTAACTCCATCCCCTACTCTTGCAACTTTTGTTTATATAAATCAGTGTGTGCATGTGTGTGTGCTTCTGTGTAAATGTGTGCTTCTCTCTCTGCGTGTGTGTGTATGGAGTGGGGCGGGGGGGTAATGGTTTGTATGTGTGCCTGTGTCAGGGTTGCCAACTTTGGGTGTTTGGCTGGAGTGAGATTTTGTGATGTCATAGTGCGTGTGCGTTAAATTTTTCCCTAAACCTAATTTTAAAAATGTCTGTCCCCTGACTTTTTTGCTATGTACCGTATAATCCCTGATTTTAAGTTTCTTCAAAATGTACAATTAAATTATTGATTGCACTTGAAAACAAGACCAGTGTTTTAACCCCGTGGCATGGAAGGATTATGAGCCACTGGGCCCCTGGGCACAGACATGAAAAGGGCCCCCCTGCCTACCTGAAAAAGGTAGTAGCTCAGTAGAAAAAATTGAAAAATAACCCCTTAAATGATGACTTCTGGCGAGTTTTGTGGAAAGAAATGGACAGATTGAGACTAATGAATGTGTGTATGAGTGTACGTATGTATCAGGGATGGAAATAGCCTAAAATATTTTTTTCCACCTACCATTGTGGCTGGTGGAAATAAAGTCTACCAGCCACTAGAGATACAGTATATGAACATTTGATGAAAAATCATGACCAAAATGATCATGGTTATTGGTATTGCAATATGATTAAAATGTGCTGACTTTTCTTCTAAACCTACCATCAATGTTGGACAGAACTCATAATTGGCCTGCCCTTCATGCCCAGTAGCAACAAATCTAAAGGTCAACAGAACAGCTATAGTGTCATAAAAGTGGTGTGGCTCCTTTAAGACCCAATCCACTGGTGTAAGTTCTGGAGCCATCCAACTTTATCTAACTCTATACTATTGTAACGATTTAACATTACACTCAAAACGAAGGAGAAATACAGACATAAACCCCAATTTTTCGCTCCCGTATCCCAGCATGCCCTGCGTGGGAGAACGCTAACAATGTCTTGTGCGCCGACATTTAAACACTATCCTACATCATCTGATTTTAATATTATGTCTAGGCTACAGTATATTAAACATTTAACTTCTATTTGGCCTGTTATGAAATTATGCATTGACCAATATAAGCACACTTTTTTTAAGACACTTAAATACATGCATGCTTAGCATTTTGTGAAAACAAATCATTATGGCTACATTGACAAACTCTTAGCCATGAGCTAGCCCAGTGATTCTTAAACTAGGGGTCGCGACCCCAAATGGGGTCGCCAAAAACTTCCGTGGGGTCGCCAATTATTTTCTGTATTCAGTCTGAAATTATTATTAGATGAAACAAAGGAAAATAATATTGGCCTTTTCTGCCTTTTTCTTATTTACACGCAGTTAAGAGAAGAGAGAAATGTTCTCGTCTTTCAACGAGATCTGGTTCAGCCTATATAACCGCTGATAGAAACAATGTAACTATCTGCTCCACTACGCAATTGTTCCCGCTATTTTAAGTAAAACAAAACAAAAGACATAGCTAGCCTAGCCAAAATGGACAGGTGGCTGCTTAAAAAATTTAACAAAAGCTCGGAAGTGCCATCTACCAGTGCGTCTACTCCTCCGTGACCCTCAGATGGGACAGTCTACAGGCCGGTGAGAATAAAAAAGAACAAACGGCGCGTCGGCTTTATCAGAAAGAATTTCTGAAATATGGATTCACTTGCCAAGATAACCTCGACCACCCACAATGTGTGATTTGCGGCGATGTTCTGGCGAATGAGAGCTTAAAACCTGTCAAAATGAAACGACATCTCAAAATACAGATGTCGGCTCAGCACCGTGGAGGAAAATATCCGTGTCGCCGTATGTAGTAGGCTATTCCTCCTAGAATTAACTTGCTATGTTCACGGAAGCATGCCCACCCTTCCCATTGAAATTGTTAAAGATAGTAAACCAGAAAAGGGAAATAAAAAATGCTGCATGTGTAGGCTATGTGTGTGCGTACTTGTGTGTGCGCGCGCTACGCACATAGCGCTCTAATCTGATATGGCGGCAGCCTACACTTGTTTAATCGTGATTGTTTGGTTTTCTCGGTTCTTGTTCATATGGAGTAAATAGAAACAAATTACTTTCTAGTTTTTGCTTGATTTAGTTGTTAACGTTTGAGGGGGGTATTTGAGTAAAGAATCAGAATGGGTTTGGGGAAAGTGGGGTCGCCAGACCTAGCCATACTTTTTTTGTGGGGTCGCCAGACAAAAAGTTTAAGAACCACTGAGCTAGCCTATATATCCTCTGATTTTAATATTTACACATATGTAGGTATTTAAGCACAGCTCAGTTTTAAGACATTTAAAGCCTAAAATTGGAGACCATATAGAAATTTGCTACCATTTCAAAACCGGATTACTTTAGAACGGCTTATTGTACAGGGGATTGCATTACACCTTTGTGTTCGGTAAGGTCTGCTGTTTTTTCTGGTTTACGGTTTGACATGTGTGGAACGAAAAGTTTGTGAGAGATTCCTCCTATAGGAATTGAAATGAGCGCAGAGCTATAGTAGCCTAATAGGAGTATTTCTTGAAAGTTGATTTATTTTTCTCGCAAACCGTTTATCGCAGCAGATAGCGGCTATAACCTTATAAAATATGAGAAAAGGTTATTTTATGTGATGTCTGTGAGGCTACTTCGCGAGTAGTTCCTAGAGAAGAATGGGCGGCCACACTTTGTCGGTCTGCCTCATGTCTAAATAGCAGCGTGTTCCGTGAAGGTGTCGCGGACGGACCGGATTAAAATAGCCTAGTCAGCGAATCAACAATCAGAGAAAACTGCGCTGAGAACGTTGTATAGGCGGATATTAGACCTACCTGCTGTTGGTCTAGACATATGTATGACTTAAACTCGTATCCTGTCATTTAGAAACAATGCTGTGGTCTAGTCTAGTCATCAACAAAAAATGAACGGATTGCAAAAAAAAAACAATGGATTTGGCGTGACATTTCTTGAGTGTGCGTGAGAGCGTGAGATTGGTGCTGAAAGCGTGAGTGTCACGCCAGATGCGTGAGAGTTGGCAACCCTGCAGGGCCTGTGTGTGCTTTTTTGCACATGCTTGTGTGTGTGTGCGTGCTTGTGTGTTTATGAGCATGCGTGTGTGTGTGTGCGCGTGCGTGTGTGTGTGTGCGCGTGCGCATGTGTGTGCTTGTGTGTCTGTGTGCATGCCTTTGTGTGTGTGTGCCTGACTGTGGGGTATGTGTGTGTGTGTGTGTGTGTGTGTACATTTCAACTTCATCTGGCAACCTGTCGCTCAAGATAATGTGTAGGACTGGGTGGCGGTCATATTTTGTACTGCTCTGCGGTACATCTAGTTATACATTGTTCAGTTATATTTTTCAATGTTGGGGACTCCTATGTAGGTGTGTGAAGATCGCCTAGATGGCACTGCACAGGCAGCACATCACTACAAGACTGTCTGCTCATTACTGTTCTCAGAGACCATTGAGCTGTACCACTACATCCAAAGTTATAAGACGTGTATCAAGGTAAACAGAAGCATGTGTTTAATGCTTGTGAGACTGCTTCCCCTTTTGTCCTTTCATGTAATTGTACTTTCAAAGTTTGTGTATTTTGGTATAACCCTACACCTAATAATACCAACGAGACCTTTTGGACTGAAATGCGTTAAATATTGTAAGTGCCTCCTTCCAAAGAGTCTTCAAACATTTTTGGAATCTGACGCGTCACTGCAAATTCGTACTGATTCAGATCAGGTAGGTCAAATGATCACATTTTGTACATTATGACTGGTAGGCTACATCTGCCCTTATTCATCTCAACAGCATAATATTGTGAGTGATCTTGTGCAGGTTCATGCATGGAAATATGTGGTAGAAGAGATACAAAGTAGAGAACCTTTGAGGCCGTGTTCCAGAACCTTTCCATCAAATGCATACCGACCTCCAGAAAAGTTGTTCCCATTTGACCAGCTGAAGCAAGTTATTGAAAGCAAACAATATACTCTACGAAAAGTACAGGTGAGACACTTATTCACTGTGTGTGGGGGCAGGATGCAGTAAAATGTCTGTTTTCTGCATAACCTCAAAGCACGGAATGTCAGGATGAAACTCAGAAACAATGTTTGTGTGTGGTATGGTACGATATAATCTTGATGCAAGGTCTCTGCCTTCTGTACTAACTCACAGATGGGAGGAAACCCTCTGAAAAAGACTGATCCATGTGATTCTCTTCTGGAAGCCATCCTAGCCAAGCCAAAACTCAGACCTGTAACTGAAAAAAAAATATTCTCTCCTAACAATAGAAAATATTTTATTGTGTCATAGTTCATTTCAGTGAAGATCTACTATAAGGGTTAAAAAATAAAATAATTCAGAAAGACCATAGATAACTTTCAATTTCATGTTATAACTCCTGAATCAGGTGGCCAAAGGCTCTTTGGTCCGTCTAGATCACCTGACCTTATTTCTTAGGTTTCAGAGCGGAAATTGAGAGAGAGGACTAAGGAAGAGCCTTGTCTTCATGAACGGCTGATGGCGGAGATTCGCACGACTGACCCGCTGGAACTTTTTGCATCTTGCAAAAGAAGGCGTGCCGTTCAAAGTATGTGTGTTCATGTAGAAATCCCTTTTAATCTTGCATTGTTTTAACTTTTAAAATGCTTAGAATTCAGGCAACTTATGTCCATCTCAGGTTTACGTATGACATCAGGTCTCAACATTACGGGTAGAAAGCGACGTGCCCAATCTGTTGGGAGCTACCCAGACGCCAAACGATTGGTATCCAGCACCATTGCCTTTTTCAGTGTGGTATATTCTGAGTATCTCTGAGTCTCTCGTAAGATCCCCTGAAATCATTTCCAAATTAATCTACATCTACAGAGGAAAGGTTATGACACTGGCAGTATTCCTGTGACTATTGCGATGATTATGAATGCACATCAGACAGAAATTGGTGGGCATCAGAAGACTATTCCTGAGACTAACCCTGGCAAATGGCAGGTAAATGACTTAAAATTACCATGCAAATTGTTGTCCATCATACTGGTCATTCTATTTTGGGGTGTTTTTCTCAGGTGTGTTCCTGTTGCTCTAATCGAAGTCAGTTTTTTACCTGGCACAACACCTGCTCCAGATGTGATAGGTAAAATTCCATTCAAATCTAATTAGACATGTAGTTCTATTCTATTGACATGGTACCAAATTGCACCTCAACGACATTAAAGCTTTACTCTACTTACTCTAGTTTATATCTCTCTTTTTTATGATTATTTTTAAGTGAGGGTCAACCAACATATTAAAGTAAAAAACGAGTAAAAAAACAAAGTACTTCATACTTCTCAATTGACACTTTGTCTCTAGGGTTGTGTGTCCTTCCTGCTGTGTAAAGGTCAGGAGGTTTTATTTTATTCCATCTCCATTCCTGTTCTCACATCCTACCCCATCCAGTGTAATTCACTCAACTGCTCTTCAATGCAATCTCCTCAGATGCGAGTGCCCTACAAATGGTGTATGGACCTCCCAATAACATTCTTCCGGAAGATCGTGCTGCGGCAAAGTGCTGAGAGAGACCATAGTCATTTCTGGAGGGAGCGCCTATCATGGGACTGCACAAAGTGAGTAATGTGTGCACTACAACTTGCACTAGAACACATTCATTCATGCACTTGCTCACTCTATTGGTGTGGCTCTGCTTCTCTGTCCCTCTCATACATGTGTGGTAGTCACTCACTTCACTCACTCACTCCACTCACTCACCAATAGTGCAGAACTGGGAATTAACTATCTATATATATATATATATATATATATATATATATATATATATATATATATATATATATATATATATATATATATATATATATATATATATATACACACACACACACAAACAACAATTCTGTGTTGTGTGAGACTGCACATAATGTTACTTCAGTCAGAGTGTTTGTATTTTTGAATCCTCAACTAAACTGACCTTTTAAATCTGACTCTTGGGTTCCTCAAAGGGTTCCTTTGGTTCTGGAGGCTCTAGCCCTCGGTTCTTGTTCCCAGCACAGTTTGGCCATGAGAGGTTGGCACAGCCAGGACCTCTGTATAGAGTGTCAGGGTCTCCTGGAGGAAACATGTGAGACTGGGGCCTTTGTGAACTGTGTTACAGGGACCCGAGAGATTTGATAGCTCTTGGCTCTACTTCTTGTTCAGAATGTGGGCCCCCCCATTCACTATGTCTGGTCCTTTTCCTGGTCAAATATTTATGTATAGTTATTTTTAAGTTATTTGTAATTAAATAAGTTATTTTCTGTAATTAATGTAATTATTTTGTGTTAAGTTTTTTTACTTACTTACTGTGAAGCCTAAGAGTTTATTCACTCTTTTTGTTTTTTGTTTTAGTTTTCTGATCATGTTTTTGTTTTGTAGTTGATCATGTTTTGTATATAGTTTTTTTTTTTTTTTTTTTACTGGTTTCAACTAATAAAAACATGGCTTTGTTTTATTTATTTTTCTTTCACCCTATGTTGTGTGTCTGTTTTGTTGCATCACAAGAGAAATGTAGGAAGTGGGTACACCTTGTATAAATCAGACTTCATACTGCACACTAACACAAAATACAAACTACCAATAAAAATCGGGCAAGGCACCTGTAAGGTATTTGGGGAGCACTGTTGATTTGAAGGTATAGTTTGTCTAAGTATATTTAACCAGAGGACCTTGTGTAGGCTAGTCTCCGAGTTTACATTTTAAGGGATGTAGTTTATTTTCCTGCTGGTGTTCTGTCAATCAAGGTTAAGGTCATTTCACATTGCTGGAGATATGCTTGTGGAAGCTGCTGTAAACACGCTTCACAGTTCTGCATAACTTTAGTTGGACTTAACCGGCAGTGGCGGCAAGTCTTTGGCATGTTGGAGAGGTGTACTGGGGGGCTAATATGCAGGCAGACCCAGGTGAAATCATAAGCTGCTGATTACATTACTCTCTGAGAGTCTCAGAGGTAAGTCTACTTATGTGCATCAGCTCAATACATTATGGTAGCTGTCAGCAGGGTGCAAAGATAGCTGATGTAATTTTAACTGAAAGTTATTTGAAGAGTGGTTTAGGCAGTGTTTAGATTGACTCTTTTTTTTCAGGATCATTCAATAAAGTGCATACATCTAAAATGCAATATTAAGATGTGTAAACTAAAGAAAATTGTACTGAAAAGAAAGAATGACTTGGTATCTTCAGGAGAACTAGTGCAGAAGCCATAGACTTTAGAGTAATGTCCTCATTCCTCATATGACATGAAGGATAAACTTCTGGAGTGCTAAGGATGCTACAAATTGGAGGCATGGGAGCCGTTATAAATTGGATAACGTGGACTCCAGTGATGTGTGCACATGCATTGTTCTTGGACTAAGGAAGGGGGTGGGGAGGATTTGGTACAGTATAAGAAGCAAGTGTATCAGTGTATCATCTGGTTACTTGCAGTCGAGGTGACACTTTGAAGCGTTGGCTACTTTGTCTGGTTGTGCGCTACAAATGGGATGGGGATACCAGTGTAACATGTTTGTAACCCATTCCGAACAATGGTCCCAGATATTTACATACAGAGAATTTACTATACACAAGGAAGACTAGTGGCAAGCTCCTGTTCTGCCGTTCAAACTGAAACAGACATGCGCAGTGTGTGAAAAGAAGGACTTAGACTGACGACCAACTGTGTCAGGCTCCATTCTGCCAACCCTCTCTGATAACCGGCATCTTCTCTTGGATATTTCATACGTGCTGCTTTTTACTGAAAATACTACACAATGAGTGGTGATCATGGTTACAAAGACTACCAGGTAATCAATGCGGTGAAAGTTTCGCTTAAATGTGTGAAGTAACTCTTTTTAGGTTTCCTCCCTAAGTAGACAGAAAATGATAAATTGCACGTCATAATGTAAATTAATTGAATTACCGGAGGGAAATACTGGTCACTTAATGTTTTAGTGATTACTTGACAGGCTAGTTATAATACTTTGTCACCTGAACTTCATGAACAAATACCTTGTAGCATTTTGATAACAATTTCAGTAATAGCCTATTTTATTTGCCATTTGGTCATGGGAACATCAAATATTCATATTCATCTTTCTTTTCGCAGATGGACTCTGGTGCTCGTATCAATGGTAAGTGTTGTCAGCAATTGTTTATAGCGCAGAACGATGGTGTTCTTTTCGCTGCACTCCAAACCAGATCAGCCTGTTAGTTTTTAAGGACGGAAATGGCGTCCCAGAGACTAAGTCCCTTCTCCTCCACCATCAGCCGTCTATTGTTCAAAAGAAGGCTTATAAAATCGTAGTTTTATTGTGTTGTGGTAAATTTTGGACCGCTTTTGTTGTAGACCTGTACATTGTTTTCAAAACGCATGCATGCGTTTGTGCGATTGGTTATGATAAAGGTTGGAATTTTCATGCCGAAAGTCGCGAAATGGGGGTTGAGGACTTAGTCTCTGCGCCATTTTCTTTTTCTCCACTCAGCTTCCTAAATGCCTAGGTCTGGAAGTAGAGCTTGCCGTGATATGGAGGCTACAATGGTAACGGAGTCTTTTCGCTTGGCAATGATACATCTAATAGCGTCTTGATGCTACTTCAAAAAAAGTAATGATGTAGTAGGCCTATCTTGCAAATTGAACTATTTAGCTATCATTTGCATCAGATTGACTGTAACGATGTACTAATCCAATCCTTAAATATAATCACAATACCATTGTAATTTGTGCACGATTTGCATTGGAATTTCAATATAAACTAAATATAACTCAATATAAACGAAGTCCAGCATTCAATTGCATCCAGGTGTAGCAAGGCATTTCACTTTCCTCTGCTTCAGCCTATTAATACATGCATATGCACAAGTTTGACGGTTCTGCTACATGGTCAAATTCCACCACACCTTAGCAGTTATACTAACGCGAAGATGCGCTGTGTAGCCTACACCTTGACACCTTACCTTACGAAAAATAACTATAGGAATACAATATGGTTTCTATAGTTACGGCAGTGTATAATAGGCCAACTTCTTGATGTTCTGTAATACCTCTGTAATATCCTTAACCTCTAGTGTTCATATCTAGTACAGTCTTATAGGCTACTTCTATACTATGTCCCAAAATACCCTAAAATTCCTAGGCTATAGTTATTTTTCATAGGAGTTGAAAAATAAAAAAAAAAACTCAGTGAATGTACTGTTAATATGATACTGCAGAGTGTTTAACAAAGTAGAACAGCGTAGGACATGACCTTTGTACCAAAATCAGGATGGCCCATGCACTGTAGAGTTTTCCACACCAGAGCTTCTCTGGCTCAGTTTGTGGTTGTATTTGTGCAGAGCCTGGCAGACACCCAGATGCTGCAAGTTGAGGCAGGGGATCTTGCTCCCTCTGTGTTCCGGGCTGATAACATGCAGATAAAGGTGCCTCCATCATTGAAAGTGGCTGTTAGGATTCCAAACGCTTCCCTTGCCTCACCCACACACACACACACACACACACACACACACACACACACACACACACACACACACACACAGACACACACACACACACACCACACCTCACTCTCATACTAAGGTCTTATGAACTGTACTGTGGATAGATGAATGGGGCACAAAAGAGGCAAAAGTATACAGGCATAAGTGACCTGACGGGAGCTTGATGTGAATCCAATGGCGAGAGCAGGTCAGGAAATCTAGAGTGATAGGTGAGAAGAGTGCATTTCCGCACCCTCTTTGTCCATTGTGAATTTCCAGGTTTTCTTTGTGTGACTGCCATCTAGTATTACAGAACAGACCAACTAGGCCTCTCTTTCTTGCTGTTGCTCTGGCATAATTTCATTTCGGAGTGATCATTTATACTCTGGAAACTCGGAGAGCATTCAGTGTCATTGCTTGAGCCCTTTAAATAGACAAGTCATATGTGTGATACTGAATTCTGTGTGTTGGCCTGTGGTGGTAGTCTAGGTCAACTTCTGAAAGTTACTCTGGATACAAATGAGACTTGTGTTTGTTGCTTTTCGAGTTTGGTGATTATCTCATTCTCCATTAATGCGTTTAATTAAAAGTCTAAATTGTCTAAAATAGACTAAAAAGTCTACTCAGTTTGCATGCTGTGCTGTGATCAATGTGTAGCTTTATATTTAGAGGTTGTTGGAGGTTTTTGTAGAATGTGGTGCTTGTTTCCTTGTAGCATTAATGTTAGTGCTCTATATGATGGTTCCTTTCCCTGCCATTAGGGCTTACGGCTCTTAATCACAGCCCCTTGCTCTCACCTCAGCCAGGGATTTACATGCCTAATCTGTTTACCTCAGCTGAGCCAAGTTGTCTGGGGGCCAGAGAAAGTAAGGAAACTATACCATGGGTGCCATCAGCAGAGGAAACCTCTAGGCACTGAATTGGGTCAATTCGATTGGAAACTTGCAGATGAGGTAAAAACAAATAAGAAAGTCTACACACCGGAGTAACTGTCAGAGTTGAATCAAAAGAAAAGCAATGTTTCAACCCAACAGGGTCTTCCTCAGGCAAATGGATGAACTGTTTGACAGAAAGGTAGGCCTTTTAAGACGTCAGCTGACAACATGCTTGAAGATGAGACCTGGAGTCAGAGTATGTCCCGTCGTTCAGGACATTTCATCTGTGTGAATAAAAAAAGTTTAAACGTTTGAACAGTAGCCTATTTAATGCATTCTAATCCATTGTCAATCACTTCCGGGAACTTTTTGAAGTTTACATGAACCACGTGACCTTAACGAATTTTGAACACCCATTGTAGCAACTATACCTGCATATGGCTTTGGATGCACCCATTATCACAGTGAGACATTAACACATTATGAACACAAAGAGTTGAGCCAATAATGTAAATCTGAGTCTGAAAAGTTGGCTACAAACAGTCTATACTGCTGTAACCGCACTGCTGCTATAATTATTAATTGTTAACTTCCGGGAACTCTTTGAGGCTTCCATGAGCCGCCATTGTTGGAAAAAAATGGAACATTAGCATCAATGGAGTTGTCACAACTCTACCTCTGATTAGTTTGTTTTTTATTTTATTGTTTGCCATCTCATCCAGTGCTCTATGATCCAGGGCGCATGACCAAATCAAGCCAATAATAGGCAGTAGCCACAATAATGACTGGAGCCAGAGCCCATGCAGCCACCCTGTTTCGGAAATGGAAGATAACGCACAGAACGGCCAGCCTGAGCGGACAATTAGGCCTACGTCCCCAACTCATCTAAAATGTGGTGTCTTGAAATACTTTGGGTTCTACACCATAGATGGTAAAGTAACCGTTAAAGATAATGTTAAAGAATGTATCTGTGGATTGGGCTTTACATCGGTCGAAGTTGACTCCATGTCGTGGTGTTTCACGTAACTCGATAGCCAGGCAAGCTGAGGACAGGCGCTCTGCTCTGCTGGTAACCAAACAAGTCTTCTTCTGTCTAGGTTTGTCTAGGCTTGTTTCTAGGTTTTAAGTGTTGTTCTTCTATGTGGTCCACCTATTGGAGGGGAGTGTTTACAGCAGTTCCGTTTCACACATGCACAGTCTACGCGTCAAAGTGACGCTCGGTCTTAAATTTCGGTCGACTCAAAAACGTGACGCATGCCGTAAAAATGACGCAATTCTTGTCACGCGCTCACCAGTGCCGCGGGACGCGGGATGCTCAAGAGCTCAAGGGCTCAAGGGCACTTCAGCTGTGCCTACTGGTCGGGGTTTGAAGTCCGAAGCGCTAACCAGTAGGCCACGGCTGCCCCCGAATATAACCACCCAGTGCCCCTGCCACCCAGTTTTGTTGCTTTTCATTAAAGAAATAGATAGGGCTGTCAAAATAACTGATTCATTTCGATGAATTAATTTGAGAAAAAATAACTGATTAAAAAAAATAACGCAGATTAATCGATTCCGTATGACCTTTGACCCCGAGCCGTTGTAGTCAGTAACAATTAGACTGTAAAAAGAAGGAGAGAGAAGAAATGTGCGGCCTAGATCATTGATTGGAACATTTACTTTTAAAAAACGGCCTGATAGTGTTTATTAAAATAAAGTCCTCTGCAATGTCTGCAGCAAGGAATTTGCATATCACCGGAGTTCATCAACTCTAAAGTCATCAATGCAAAGAAATAGTGTTGACATTGAGGGGAGTGTTAATTTATTTTCATTGTGTCCCCTAGGTTATATCTGTGGCCTGAAATACCTTGTATATGAAAAAAAAACTTCTTCCCGAAGCACTTTTGAATTTATTTCCTCAGCATATTAGGTCATATCATAGATTATTATGGCCATTATTAAAATAATAATAAAAGAGTTTTTGAACTGTAATGTCACTAATGCTGATTATTCAATGATTCATTTGAATTTAAATATTGAAAATACTTTTTTTTTTAAGTATATTTTTTGGGGCTTTATGCCTTTAATGATAGGACAGTGGAGAGTGACAGGAAGCGAATGGGAGAGAGAGCAGGGGTGGGATCCGGAAAGGACCACGGGGCGGGAATCGAACCCGGGTCGCCGGCGTACAGTGCAGGTGCCCCAGCCAGTTGCGCCACAGATGGGGCCTATTTAAAATACTTTCACAGCAAATATTATATATGGGATTAATTTAGATTAATTAATCACAAAGTATGTAATTAATTAGATTAATTTTTTAATCGATTGACAGCCCTAGAAATAGATCTCTTAAGATGCACTCAGGCAGATATCTGGTATACATCTGTGTCTCTTTCATATTCAGCCTATGTGTGGGAATCACTGTTTAGTTGTTGATTCAGGCCATGCTGTGTAATAAGCATGTATGCAAGTGTGTATGTGTGTGTGTACTGTATGTGTGTGTGTGTGTGTGTGTGTGTGTGTGTGTGTAGTTATTACATACTCGTCTGAGTGAGTGCAGAAGATTAGATAGGAATTGTTATCCCATTAGTCAGCTGCAGATGAGCTCGCCAGCCCAGTGGGCCATCTGAGGGTGTTTCTGCGGCTCATGAATGATCTCTGGCTCTGACTCACATAAGACACACACACACAGACACACACACACACAGACAAAACGTTTCACGGCTGTATTATGGTTGCAGAGCTTTACTCAACATTGTGTCAGAGGACCCATTGGTTTGGTGCTGAAAATCTTGCTTTGTGTGAATATCAATGTCGTTACAGCCTTATAGATGCTCTTTACCATTCCTTTAATGCCTAATGCCGTTTTTAGCTCTTAATGTGAACTCAGGTCATGTCATGGTCATCAAAACGTTTTAAGACATAATTATATTGTGGTAAATTGATGGTGTGTTCTATTGTGTATAGCTTGTTTTGCATTAGGCATGTAGAAATGGCTGAGGTTTACCTATTTGTGTGATGAATACCAGATGACATTGTTCATGTCTTGTCATTAATTCGTCTTCTTTTACATCTATCATCGTCACACATTTCCAGACTGTGCTTAAGCTCGTTTGGATTGTCACGAGAGATCTACTGTAACATGCCCCTCTGTGCTGGTTTTTGCAGACTCTCAGAGACACAAGGACAAACACAGAGACAAGGAGCACAAACACAAGGACCACAAGAAAGACAAGGAGAGGGAGAAATCCAAGCACAGCAACAGGTACAGTACAAGTCCACAAACACCTCCTCTTCTTACATCTCTCTCTCTCTCTCTCTCTCTCTTTTGTCTTTCCATCATAGCCCCCTCCTTCTAGGCAACATCTCCCCTACGTGCTGGCATTGTTTAATATTGGCTATTTCAATTGTGGTTAGGTTGAATTAAAGCACTGGAGAGTTGGGGTCGCACAGCACAGCTGTGTTCTTCTTTGATTGACAGAGAGGGTGTCTGTTTTGTGGTCGAGAAGCATATAAGGAGCTTATGGTCTCACAATCACAACAGTCTATTGTTGTTGTCACAGTTCACTGAATACAGCTTCCCCAGGGGGTAACCCTATTCCCACAACTTTAAGGTGTGCCTGATTAAAACTGAGCTTAACCGATGCGCTGAAGAACAGTGCTTATTGCCACGCACAGGGCATTTTTTGTGTGTTTCATTGTATTTTATGAATCAAAATTGTAATGAAGCAAAATGGCCTCCGTCGCCCAGCGTTTGTAAGGACGTTCATAAGAACATATGGGCTCTACTGGGTTCATGTTCTCTATTGAAATGTCTGAGTCATTATAGGGTGAATTGAACCATGCTGCTCAGGAAGTCTGGCTCTTTAACCTGGGGCTATGACAATGAATTGTCAACTCCTCCACGGCCTCCCTCCCCCCACGTTCTCTATCTTACCCCCGCCTCGGCACTCACTCCCTGCTGAGCGGCAGACATCGCTTTATTGTCACATACCGCTTTTTAAACAACAATGCCTAGTTAAAAGGTGATGCTTTTCTCTCGGCCCACGTTAGTGATTTTACAACGTTTGTAATTAGGTGGAATGTGTGCCTGATTGTCATTAGCTGTCGGGTGATGTTTGTCGTGGACTCTTGTTTGTGCTCACGCTGAGATTTTTCTCTCTACATCATGACATTTTAATGGCAGCTCTTTTCAGTTGTGAGCGACATCCCCCCCCTTTGCTCTCTTTTCTGCAGCGATCACAGAGAGCCTTCTGAGAAGAAGCACAAAGACCGCGAGCGAGAGAAAGAGAAAGAGAGGGTGAAACATAAAGATGACAGCCTGGAGAGGCACAAGGACAAAGAGAAGAGACGCGAGGAAAAGGTGAGCTTGGGATAGCCCCCGGCTGTGTGACACAAACACTTAGCACTGAGGAGTGGTGTTCAGCTCAGATTCCAGTCCACCTGAATCCTACTCCCAGTGTCTTTGAGCAAGTGTAGTTCATGTTTAGCAAGTGTCATCACACCACCATGTTTCTCTCAGTCCCCTCCAGACATCCATTAGGCCTCCATTAGACATCCATGCTGCATGGAGTTCTGTATAATACAATATAAATGTGGAATTTTAATGTTTTGAATGATGAAAATGATACAGAGGATTGATGAGACAACGAACCCCTATTCTTCATTTCCCACAGATGAAGTCCCATACTGCAGATGGCAAACACAAGAGGGAGAAGGAGAATGGTTTTGCGAGGTGAGAAACAGAATGACTCACCCATCATCAAACTGGGATAGCTCTAGAGGAAATCTGGAGGGAATCTGACTGGTGGATCTGATCCACTGTCATCTGTCGATTTTGTCTTAACTAAAACTGAAGTGTTTGAGTCACATATGATTTGTAACATTTGGTATTATGCACAGTCTAATTTCATAACTACACTCTGCAGTCTAGTGTGGATTTGTAGAGACATTACAGTGCATCCGTGGTTAGTATTGATATCCCTGGCTGATTGCTGAAGTAAGATGAATGGTGAAGCATGAATATTCTTTGTATAAGTATATAAGTATACTCTTTTGATCCCGTGAGGGAAATTTGGTCTCTGCATTTATCCCAATCAGTGAATTAGTGAAACACACTGCACACAGTGAACACACAGTGAGGTGAAGCACACACTAATCCCGGCGCAGTGAGCTGCCTGCAACAACAGCGGCGCTCGGGGAGCAGTGAGGGGTTAGGTGCCTTGCTCAAGGGCACTTCAGCTGTGGCCTACCAGTCGGGGTTCGAACCTGCAACCCTCCGGTTACAAGTCCGAAGCGCTAACCAGTAGGCCACGGCTGCCCACGGCTACCCTTTGGTACACTGTCAACCAAATGCTTATCTAAGTTTGCAACAATCCATAATCAGCGTTTGAAAACACATCTTAGAATCATATCCCACAATGACACACATAGGCAACATTCATCATCCCCTCTCTCCTTTTAAGCTATTTTTTATTTGCAAAGAAATAGAAGAAGTCTTGAAAGCTGTTCATTTTGATGGCCATTTTAAGAGCAAACCAGTGTGGTTTATTCTCTGATAATGGCTGATAACTTAT
The DNA here is from genome assembly GCF_046254945.1 of Alosa pseudoharengus. Taxonomy (NCBI): domain Eukaryota; kingdom Metazoa; phylum Chordata; class Actinopteri; order Clupeiformes; family Clupeidae; genus Alosa; species Alosa pseudoharengus. The sequence goes on along the minus strand of NW_027468881.1, from coordinate 30,760,788 downwards.
ATGCCTCTAATTGGTTGTGAGTGTGTAAGGTTAATGAGCAAATCTCAGTTTTTACTAGTTAAACACCTCCTCTTAGGTACCAGACTGTGACTTCCAAATGACTTTCATCAGTACGCACTTTGCCAGTAATTTACTCTTTTATGAGTGCGGACTGATTGCATTAGTAGCACTCAGGCCTTAATCACTGATAGAGCCGCATCACACCAGTCCCCATTACAAGCCACTATTACTCACTCATACTGGCAGTGGGTGGACAGCATTTCATTCACCAACAAACTGTGGTCAAGGACATATCATGGTAAATGATGTGCTCTTGGTGAATTCACGCCACATGTTTAACATTTTATGACTAGTACAAAATAGTACATGTTCTAAGATAAGAGTGACTTTATAGTTATATATAATTATATACTCCTTAACTGAACCACTGAGCCTCTAAAGTACATAAACTTAATTTTCTCTGATTTGTCATATCAAAAGATGTTTGCTGAATACTGAGTTGTGTAAGACGTGTCCATGTCTAAGAATGTCCGTATTAGATAATTCTGTAAATATATTTAATGGGTGTACATTTAATTGAATAGCTTATTTTTTCTTTCCAAAGCCCTCCTCGCATTAAAAGTGAAAATGATGACAATGGCTACTACCACTCCCCCAAGCATGAGAAGTCAGTGAAAAGGCAGTGTGAGGAAGATGAGTAAGTGGCTTGGATCTATGATGTATTTTCTACCTCTTCATGTTATTGCACGTTATTGCCTTAGACTCACTCTACAAAGGTTGTGATCAGAAATGCACTTTGATTTTTGGCAGGTGTCTTTCAGAAAGAAATGCCTTACTGGGCATCAAAAGCACATTTGACAACATAATGAGATTTTAATCTGCCTTTTTTGCTCTGTGGGATATTCGTAAACAGTCTGTGGTATTTAAAAAAGCCCAGTGATGGCATCTGCTGTACTGTGTTTGCTAGATGATTAGCTTATTGACTATGTGATGCTGCATTTCCTCCACAGGGTAGAATATAAACCTAAGAAAGTCAAGGTGGAGAAGGAAAAGAAGGCAAAAAAGAGGAAACACGAGGATTATTATGAAGACGAGGAAGAAGAAGAGGCAAGTTACACACAGTGGAACAGCTCAAAGATGTCTGCCTCTTCCCTTCTCTGCCTAGTAATTAACTATCTGCCCCTCAGGGTTGAGTACGGACCCTCTGATTTGCAATTTAAAAATTGGAATCTGAATTATACAGCATGTACAATAGAAATAATATTCGGGAGCACACACAGTTAAGCATAAATCCCATTAAATTTTATTGAGCCCTGTCTCGTTTTTTATATTTGCCTCAGTTTTTGACTTCTTTAAATCTTTCTGGTGAAGGGACCGGGTACAAAGACTTCAGGCAGAGGACATGTCATTGAAAAATCAACTTTTAAGTACCTTTTCTGTCTTACATTTTTTTTTTCTCCTCTGGTATGTTATAGGATGTTAAACCCAAGAAGAAGACGAAAGACAAGAAACAGGAGACAGCTGGCGGGAAAAAGAAGGTGAAGAAAGAGCCGGAGCAGAAGTGGAAATGGTAAGACTTTCATTCATTAATCCACTTCTTCATTCTCTGACAGCGTTTGAGTAATCACCTCATTTACTTCTAGTCATTAATCAGACACTTTTAAATCACTTCATATTTGCAGAGCTTAAGCTCCTCAATCTTAGGTCACATATACAGTAGCCTTTGTGGTCAATGTACTGTATGTTGTGGTGGTCATTTGTAGATACCGTATCGCTTTCTAAACCACTTTCCCCTGCTCACTTGTCAAGGTGGGAAGAGGAGAGAGCCACAGATGGATCCAAATGGAGGTTTCTAGAACATAAAGGCCCTGTGTTCGCGCCTCCCTATGAGCCTCTTCCTGGGCATGTCAGATTTTATTACGATGGTAAGTTGTGGCCCTAGAGAGAAAGCCTTGGGTTTGACCTAGAAATAAAGCCCTTGCCATTGTCTTGTTGAGACAATGACAATATCTGTGTTGCTTAGAGTATGTACTAACTATATCTTTTTTCCATCCATCTTCACAGGGAAGCCATTCAAGTTGAGCACCTCTGCCGAGGAGGTGGCCACATTCTTTGCCAAAATGATTGATCACGAGTACACCACTAAAGACGCTTTCAGAAAGAACTTTTTCAAAGATTGGAGAAAGGTAATGGCCTTTGCAGTCCACCACCAGTTCGCCTGCTAATTGTTAAAACTACTTTCATAGTAGTTGAGTGTGTAGAGCTTTGTTACTCTCTTCAGATCAAACAAGGGTCATTTACCACATAAAGAGTTTTTGGAATTTAAAGTGATGGTTCGGAGTAACCGCTGCGTCGACGTTACTTCCGTGATTTGGGAAAAGCCCGTAAAAGTCCTGGCAGGAAGCATGCATAAGGATGTAGATCCAGGAATGCACTAATATTTTGTTCGTAGTACCAGTTTGCAACAATTATTAGTTAACACTAAGTTGTAAAAACTTAAAAAATATAAAAAACTGGATATACCAAAAAACGTTGATGTAATCGCTTCCTGCCAGGACTTTTACGGGAAGTAACGTCGACGCAGCGGTATAGTAGCATCCATCAGGTAAGTGTTATTTAAATAAACTCCTGGTGTATTTACAAACTTTAAAAAAAAAAAAAAAGTTTTATGAGTAAAGAACATAGTTGTACTACTGTAGAAGTTTCGTACCATGTAGGGCATTATTAGTGGGGTAATTTATGAGATAAAAGTTGGTACCATTACGACTGCAGAAACTCATTAGTTTCTGACAGCGCTACTCGACCAGGGTTCGACCAAGGGAAAAGGGTGTTTGGCTAGGGGTCATGGTGCAAAGGACCCTAGGGTGAAATTACTCCGAACCATCGCTTTAAGACTTCAAATCCTACACTTGTGATTTAACTGTGTATTTGTGTAGAGCTGTCTGTTGGGTCTTTATAGAGATGCAGTAAATATCATACCCTTACTATTTTGACACTAATACATATTTCAGTTTATAACTTAAAACTACAAAAACATGACCGCATGTTGTGATTGACATGGCTTTCCCTGTTCCTGTTGCCACAGGAAATGATATCAGAGGAGAAGGGAAAGCTAACAGACCTGAACAAGTGTGACTTCAGTGAGTTGAGTGAGTACTTCAAGGGTCAGTCAGAAGCCAGGAAACAGATGACGAAAGAGGAGAAACTGGTAAGTCATTAAACAGGAGCACTTTCCACTGTTTGGGCCTGCACCTGCATGTACATGCCAAAACAACGCTAGCAAAACACCTGCACACTGAAATCCATTAAAAAACTAATTTTCATCATTTATAGCCAATTCAGAAGTAAATCATTAGGAATGACATTTTGGGCAACTACGCCCTTAACTGACATCTTGAAATTGATGACGTTTTGCAGGACTGATTATCTAAACTGTTTTTTTTTTTCCCCCACTGAGATGATATGAGATTTAATAGCCAGCGCCCTATTGAGGAGAGAACTAAAAGATAAAAGTAAATAAAAAGGGGGAAACAAGCTCTGTAAATATATTTTTAGAAAATCAAAGAAGAGAACGAACGAATCCTGGAGGAGTACGGCTTCTGCGTGATGGATAACCACCGCGAGCGCATCGGCAACTTCCGCATCGAGCCCCCGGGACTGTTCCGCGGCCGTGGCAACCATCCCAAAATGGGGATGCTGAAGCGCCGCATTCGTCCACAGGATGTCATCATCAACTGCAGCAAGTGAGTGAAGATGCAGGGCACAGATTCAGAACCTACTTTAGTGGGGAGGTCACTGGCTTCACTCCATCAGTCAGGACGTCATGAATGAATAATGTACTTACATATTAACAACACAAGGGGGTGTCACATTTTCATATTGTTTATGCATCTTGAACAATGAAAGGGCTTGCAACAGTGGCCTGATCCTGTTCAGTGCTACTAATCACTTCAAAGAACATGACCGCAGCAGGGTTCTCCTGGTGATAAGGCAGACAGCACTGAAATAGATTTCTCCAGAAACCTATCTTCATGAGCCATGTAGCAAAGCCCTCTATCTCCTCAAATTATGATGCTGTTTTATCAATATGATCCGACTGATATCTATTTATATGTTTTATCCACATCCGTACTTTTTTCATGAATTTTGAACTGGCTTGCTTCTCAGGATGTTAATCTGAGGATAATCGGTTTTAACACAGGGTCCTTTTTACTCTAGGTTTTACTTCCTGTTCATTTTGCCACTGAAGCATTCTTTTTTCATGTAAACAAAAACAATAACACGATCTGCAGAGGATTTGGCCCATCACTGTTTTCCTCATCAGTTTTCTTGGTTTTGTTCCAGAGAGTGGTGGGACTTTACCCTCCTCTCTGTAACAATGAAGCAGGGACATTCCTCTCTCACCCTAATTAGATTCGGGGCTCCCAACTTGTTTATGCAGCATGGGATGAAAATGTTAAAAACAGAACACCAGATATTGTTGCTGTCTTCCATGTCAACAACACATGGTGTGAAATCACACTCTCAAACAGCACCAACTTGCTTTTAAACCACACTGTAAAGCTTCATCGATCGCTGCCAACTTCAGTAATTGCTGCCAAGCATCAAAATATTTACTCAAGCACTACATTGTATATGATACAGTAAGCATTATGTCCTGTGTTTACCACTTCTCTTGTTCCTTGATCTTCTTCCTCGCTCTCTTTTCCTGTCCTCTCTCCATACCATTCCTCTTTTTTCTTTGCTCAGGGATTCCAAACACCCCAAGCCCCCGTCTGGCACCAAGTGGAAGGAAGTTCGTCATGACAACAAGGTGACGTGGCTGGCTTCTTGGACGGAGAACATCCAGGGCTCCATCAAATACATCATGCTCAACCCCAGCTCCAGGATCAAGGTGACGTGAAGTTTCTCACAGAACTATAAATCCCTGTATTTACCCAATGCCCTCTTTTAGGTATACGATATATAACTCCATATGTAGGCACTTATACACAATAATTTCTGTAGTGGGGCAGAAATCACAATGTAAGGATTAAACTAGTTGCTTAGAGATAAATGAAATGGAGAATGGAGGGACAAGGTAAAAGATAGAGAGGGAGACTTAAGAGTAGGCCTAAAGAAGAAGTGGGTGAGGAAACGATAGAAAAGGAAACAGATTCAAAACAAACAGAGAAATAACACCAAACACCACCAGTACCATACGATGGAGTAGCCGACCTTGATGGATGCAGGCTCTCCCAGTATTTGAATCCCGAGTTGTGTTTGTGCTTCCTGGTGCAGGGTGAGAAAGACTGGCAGAAGTATGAGACAGCTCGGCGGCTGAAGAGCTGCGTGGACCGTATCCGGAACCAGTACCGCGAGGACTGGAAGTCCAAAGAGATGAGGATCAGACAGCGAGCCGTGGCTTTATACTTCATTGACAAGGTGAGGAACATTGAAGACACAACCCATGATTCTGATTCTACACTTTTTTCTGTCCACCGTCCAATGCTCTGGTTTTTTCAGCAAAGTGGTTCAGACTGAACCACAAACAAGTTGGCGGTATTTTATATGATGCTATATACTATATACATTTAGGTTGTGCTTTTAAACATAGATTGACACCTGACATAAATCACAGCAACATACATTTGTTACTTCTGTCATTGTCTTCGCCTCCTGGGGTTTTGAACTCAAAATGTTAGTTTAAGCGCTGCCAGTTTTAGTCAACATTTCCTCGTGATCCTCTAACCGTTCCCAGCTTTACATGGACCACCCACACAAATGCCAATGACCCTCTGCCCTGGAGACGCCCTGACTCGCTAGTCTGGTGCCAGTGTGGGAACGGAGCAGCGTCCACGGCTGCTGGTAATTGATTAGCACTTTTGCCAGACCAGTGCCAAATCAGGTCAGCTGCTTCTGGCGTTAGCGCCGGCCCACACCTGGAGTGGGTCCAGCAGCCAGAGCTGAAGCAGAGTCCAGCGGCAGGGCCAGCACCAGCGCACTGTGTGCTTTAGTGCTGCCTGTGGACTGAGCGGAATAACAATATGTGCTCCTCTGAAGGGGTGGGCAGAATTAAACACAAAAGACTGAAGAGACTACTTTGTGTGTCTCTATAACATTGTGGTGAAGACGTGAGCACGTGAATAGGAGTGTGTGAGTGCTTAAGTCACCTTGTAAGTCCCTTTGGACAAAACTAAGCGTCTTCTAAATACTGTAACAGTAATGGTAACTTATGTTTTGCTTATTCTTCTGGGGTATTGACAGTTGCAAATTCATCAAAATATTTTTTGTTCCTAAGAGATATTCTCATTTCTTCAACTGGAGTCCCCTGCATGTATACCCCTGCTCTGATAGAATAGATAGCTACTGTATAGAATATAGAATCGATAGTTCTTGGTTAGCTACATCAGGCGTTTTCAGCTAGTCGAGCGTAACAGGTTCTGCCAGGTATTCTTTGCGGGTCAGATAAAGGTTGTTTAGGAGCAGGATTGCCATTCACTACCATCTGACCCGCAAAGAATACCTGGCAGAACCTGTTACGCTCGACTAGCTGAAAACGCCTGATGTAGCTAACCAAGAACTATCGATTCTATACTGGATATGCTATATTGGATTTCTCCATTTTGGGGCATTATGGGACATTTTTGAGCCTGGCATACAGAAGATTTGAATTCAGCACCCTTCAAAACCCCCAAAAATTAACATGATTTGCCTTCGGGACAGCACATTTTCCAAAATCCTGCCTAGTCTAATACCTGGCCATTGTGTAAACCAGGGGTCTCCAACCTTTTTGGGAATGAAGGCTACCCGAAGACCCGAAATCATATGGAGGGCTACTCATTTGAAACAAACATATCGTCACCCCTTTTTTGCGAGGGTAGTCCTCCTAAATAATAGGAGTATGAGATTTGTACTTTTAAATTATCAATATTGTGTAGGCCTATGCAACACTACCAACATTTTTGTTCAGTTTCTTCATTTCAAAGTTTGCATGGGGAATCTAATCTATTTTTTTTTTTAACAAAAAAAAAACAATCGTTTTGTGCAATTAATAATTTGGGTTAAAATTTGTACCCAATTTATACCCACCCACCATTATGAATTCAGGGGTTGTTTAAGTTCTGATTTCAGTGGACAATTCAGTTTTTACATTTCAATAGTAATCGCCCACACCACCCTAACATATAAAAACTCCTTTTAAAGTTATTGCACACCTGAAATCTCCTCCATGATCTGACAAAAAAGGTAATGCACAGTCCTGCTCAGTCATGCATGCCACAACATTTTCAGCGCTATTATACGGCAGTAGCCTACGGAGGAGAAAAGGCCTGTGAGCTAAAGCAATTGTTTTTCAGTTCTTGAACAATCATGCAAGAACCGTATTTGACGAACATGGAATGGCCACAGAACTTTTGCAAAGATATGCTTCCATTGGCTACACCAGACGAGCTAGTTTTTCCCCCTTTACTGTCTATGCGTGCGAGCAGCGTGTATGCGCTCCGCTTCTGTTGTTTAAAGACTGAATGGGAAACGGATTTGGAGCCAAAGGCTAAAATTTAACGCAGCTACAATTTGTAAGATATCACCAATATCAATTTAATGTTACAGATGTATGGCTACATACATTCTTAAAATGGTTCTGGTCTAGACTTAAATATCGATTGAAAACTTCACAATAGAGCGTGTTTTTAGAGCGTGATCTGCAGGCGACCTGATGGCTATTTTTAGAAGGTGCGCTGGGGGCGCCTCATAGCCGTCCCGCGGGCTACCTGGTGCCCGCGGGCACCGTGTTGGAGACCACTGGTGTAAACCATTGTGCTATTTGGGGTCTGGAGTCATTCCTCTCATCCATAACCTACTCTGACCCCCCCAGCTGGCCCTGAGAGCGGGCAATGAGAAGGAGGAGGGCGAGACGGCGGACACGGTGGGCTGCTGCTCGCTGCGCGTGGAGCACATCAAGCTCTACCCCGAGATGGACGGCCAGGAGTACGTGGTGGAGTTTGATTTCCTGGGGAAGGACTCCATCCGCTACTACAACAAGATGCCTGTGGAGAAGAGGGTGAGTGAGTGGGGACAGGAGGGGTCACCAGAGGCTGGGGAGGGGAGGAGAAGGGTGGGGAGGGTGCCTGACCATGGATGAGAGAGAAAGGGAAAGAGAGAGAGAGAGAGGAGATCTGTTTTTTAAACAGATATTGTATCTGGAGAGAGAGAGGATGATTGGGATAGAGAGACAGGATGAGGTCAGAACAACAAGGTCGGGGTTGGATGAGTGCCTGTGTGGAGGAGAGAGAGAGAGAAAGAGGAGGGGTAGAGGGGTGGGGAGAGAGAGAGAGAGGGGAAGGGAGGGAGGGAGGGAACAATTATATCTTTATGCAAATGTTGTATGTTAAGTCCTTTTCCAATAAAGCTCATTTGACTTGAATAGAGAGAGAGAGAGGGAGAGAGAGAGAGAGAGAGAGAGAGCGGAAGAGAGGATGGATGAGGTAACGAGACAGGATGAGGTCAGTACAGTAAGATTACTGTGGATAGGAGTGAGTGGGAAGGATGAAGGAGAGGAGGAAGGAGGAGAAGAGGCCTGTGTGAATGAGAGGAGAGAGAGAGAGAGAGAGAGAGAGAGTGTAAAGGAGGATAAAGTGAGTGCCTATCTTTGGAAGAGAAAATGATAGAAAGGGAATGAGAGAGACAGGAGGAGGGGGTAGACTACTTGTCTTTCTGAATGAAGACTTCTGTTCAGGGAAAATCAGGGCATTTAGAAGCATAGGATATTACCGTATTCACTTCAAATGTTTTCATACACAGAATTAATTATAAAATCTGAGTTTTGTTTAGTTAGTGGAGTAAACTTTTGTCAAATCAGTTGAAATATTTGAGTTATGTTGAGTTGACGGGGTGGTCTTAGTGGGGTGAGGGTGAGTGTTATTTAGGCACTTGTGGAATGCACTGTGTGTGTGTGTGTGTGTGTGTGTGTGTGTGTGTGTGTGTGTGTGTGTGTGTGTGTGTGTGTGTGTGTGTGTGTGTGTGTATGGACAGAGAGAGATTCTGGGGAGGATGTTTGCACAGACAGGTGATCCTGGCCCTAAAGGCCTTCCGCCAGCTTTGCCTTTGTAGAGGTCTGTTTCCTGCTATTACTTACACACAAGCACACACACGCATGTATGCATCCACACTAGACATAAGTACTGTAGATACAAACATGCAACTGTCCACAGTCCACACACACATACACATGCACGAACGCACAGACACACACACCCACACACACACCCAGGAAACTAGCCCATCAGCTGTGTGCCCCGTCACCATTTGAAGGACTTACTCTTAGTCCTCTATGCAGTAGCTGGGCTATTTGGGATTTTGAAATGAGGGGCTGTGTATTACATGTTATTCATATTAACATATATCATGTAATGCAATAATATAAACATGTTATTCTACATAGATATAATCCAGTGAGTTATACACTCCAAGTCAGTTAAAAACATACAGTGAAAGGGCCCAGTGGAATAAGGAGTTAACTGATGGTGTCTGCACCTCATTGTCATCCTCCAGAATAGAATGACCTACAATTCTGTTGAGCTCTCGTAATATGTCCTTATCTGAACGTGAACTAGCGCTCTCCTGTAATATGTATCGTCACTAGACCTACCTACTGCTTGTTGTCTCCATTTATAAGTATATATACTCTTTTGATCCAGTGAGGGAAATTTGGTCTCTGCATTTATCCCAATCCGTGAATTAGTGAAACACACACAGCACACAGTGTACACAAAGTGAGGTGAAGCACACACTAATCCCGGCGCAGTGAGCTGCCTGCATCAACAGCGGCGCTCGGGGAGCAGTGAGGGGTTAGGTGCCTTGCTCAAGGGCACTTCAGCCACGCCTACTGGTCGGGGATCGAACCGGCAACCCTCCGGTTACAGATCCGAAGTGCTAACCAGTAGGCCACGGCTGCCTGTTAATGTTAATGTCACATAACCACAACAGTATCATTGGTTGCCAGTATTCATTTTACATCTGTGATATATTTGTCATTTATTACAGGTATTTAAGAATCTTCAGCTGTTCCTGGAAAACAAGCAGCCTGAAGATGACCTCTTCGACAGGCTCAATGTATGTAGCCTACTTCAGTTTCCATTTAAACTGCCAGATCATCACCACAGTTTTCCGCGTATCACTTTCATTTTGTAACAGTCTTATCTGAGTGGCAATTGATTGTGATTTGTGTTTGACTGGCTTGACTGGGGTTTCCCACTCTAGACGTCCATCCTGAACAAGCACCTCCAGGAGTTGATGGAAGGGCTGACTGCCAAAGTGTTCCGTACCTACAACGCCTCCATCACCCTCCAGCAGCAGCTGAAGGAGCTCACCTGCTGTGAGTGACTGAACTCTTCATCCAAATGCCATGACAAGGCCTTATCCTGTGACCAGTGTCTTTCATTCTGTGGCTTTGTAGATGTTGCCACATTGCTTAATTTAAATTAAATTAAATTAAATAAATTAAATTAGCAATAGCCATAACATATCCATGCAACACATCAGATCTGGGCCTTGTATTGCATCGACCTTGTGAAATAAAATTCAAAGACAATAATAGAAAAAAGTAAAAGTGCTTTTATGGACTGTAACTCAACACTCAACAACTGGACTCAAAGTGTTTGAGTATGTGTGTGTGTGTGTGTGTGTGTGTGTCTGTGTGTTGCTCTCTGATGTTTTATCAGGGGGAAGAAAAAAAAAAGCAGTTCTTTCCCCTATTCTCTTTGATTGGCTGTGCTGACCCAAGATAAGCCTTTCCTCACGTCAAGCCACTTTATTTATGAAGCACAATTAAGGAGAAACAACAGAAGTTATTCCAAAGTGCTGCATAGCACGGAATAGCCAGATAATGTTTGATGGATGGTGCTACTGTATAGTTTGGGAAAAGCGTGAGCCTTGAGTGCTTTGATCAGCTGCTTTGACTCTGCTTCTGCCTCTGCCTCTCTCCAGCTGATGACAATCTTCCAGCCAAGATCCTCTCCTACAACCGAGCCAACAGAGCTGTTGCTATACTGTGCAACCACCAGAGGGCCCCACCGAAGACCTTTGAGAAAACCATGCAAAACCTCCAGACCAAAGTAAGAATCCCCAACTGTGTTCAGGACTCTCTGTGTCTCCTCAGGCCCACTCTTTCACAAACATGCCTCAGGTAATTGCCATTAAGGAATAAATAATGATCTGGTGATTCAATCTCCTCCCAGATTGATGAAAAGAAGAAACAGCTCTCATGCGCCAAGAAGGAGCTAAAGTCGGCTAAAGCAGATGCTAAGACTCTCCATGATGACAAAAGCAGAAAGTAAGCACTGATTCGGTGAAAGTCTCACCTCAATCTTAATTTGAGTACATGTTATTTTACAGTGAATCATCAGTCATTATGATGCTTTCTATCATACAGATATGTATAGGAAGGGGTGGGCAAAAATACATCAAAATGTATTTTAGAATAAATATAAAATATCCTCATTTTAAGTGTATCAAAATAAACTACCAAATACAGTAGCCACGCCATGTATAAAAATACTGTATTTTTGTATTTTGAAAATACTAAAAATAGTCTTTAATGGGTGCATGAAATCACTTCCATATCTGTGTTTAATCTATTCGGTTTACTTTACACAGTATCGACATAAGAGTGACATGACACTGTCATGACACATGAACTGTAACCCTAATCATAACTTCTAACCCGAATCCTAACCCTAATCCTAAACTTGTTATGACAAAAAACGAATGACACTTAATAACAGAAGCGTTATGTCATAAATGTGTATGACTTGTCATGTCACTCTTATTCATTCAATCTTTATTTATTCTCGGAGGTTCATGTCGATACTGTCAAGTAAAGTGTAACCATCTATTCCTTCATCAGATCACTGACTCTGTTAATTAAGTGGACAGTGTTTGAGAGCAACAGCTTTCCTACGATACATGCCATAAACCTACAAACAGTCAACAGATTATTATTCTGACCTGCCTGTTACATCTCAAAGCCTAAATACTGTATCAGAGATGCACCTAAAAAGTCACAACTGAATTTGTCAAGTGGTACAAAGTGGAGACAAGTCCATGACATGGTCTATGTATGCCCAGATTGCTTGATATTGCACTGTGTAACGCTGTTGATCAGGAAGGATCATATTTATCCCCCTTAGCGGTAAATAGTGTTATATTGATGCCAAGGGGGATAAATATGATTTTTTTCATCGTGTTACTTTAGGTGATTCATGGGGCAACTTGTTAAGCAATATTGCAGGGCAACCACATAACCGGTTCCATGTGTTCTGAGTGGATGAATAAAGTTCTCAAGGAACTGATGACTAAAGTTCTCAAGAAACTTTTGTTTGAGTTTGGTGTGGGAGTGAGTGTTCCTGATTCATCTTCCTGAAACTCAATATTCTGATTTCAAGAAGGTCTTAGGGGAAGATCATGCGGTAACAGAGTGTCACTCAGCAATTAATGAACCAAACTTTAAGAACAATATGTCAGTTTGAATGTGCCTATGTACTTAAATAGTAGCACAAAATGGTCTGGTGAAATTAAATCTTCATATGAAAATGCTTGGTAATCACTTTTATCCGTCTTTACCAAATTGCAAATGATGGTGAATAACTACTCATTGTGAGATGTATTTCAAAATATCTTTATTCTAATTATGTTTCCCACTGTTTCTAGTGTTTTGCATGGATGTGCACTGGTGCGTGTTCATGGATGAGAGAAGCATGGTGCTTTATGCACCCACCCATATCACTGTTGATAATGTGCTCTTAAAATAACATATAAACAACTCGCCATGGACTTCTGACCAGGTTTCTCTTGGTTAGTGGCGTAATGGTTTTAGGTAGTGTACGATAGCGATTTTTAGACAACGCGCCAGACCCCTCCTTATGTCGTTAATTGCCACACCCCTTGTTCCGTTGCTCAAAAAAAGACGTGCAAGATAAGAATAAGAATGCTCATGGTTGCCTGAGTAAAACTACAGCAAACAGTCATGGCCTGCTGCAAAACGTTCAGTTATCCATTGCTATGATCAATGTATATCTTAGTGTTGTTTGACAAAATAAGCTGTGTCACTGTCATAACACAACATGAGCATTTATTTTATTTCAATAAGATGTAATAAATCATTCTCTTGCTCAACTCTTCTGTGGCACAACTAGTTAATGACTTATCAATCTGAAATTTAGCTTTTTGCGAGAGGTTCGAGGCCCACAAGCGGCCCGGATAATTATGTTTGCACATTCTGCCTCCACAAGGTTTTGCTATGTTATGCAATCATGAGCCTACTTTTTTTGTTTCAAGGCTAGCATTTGCGGTTTAATCTAGCCTATGATCGAACCCCATCAGGATCTCTGTTGCTTTACTTTGTTTTATTGTTTTTTTCTTTCAGTTCACACTTTGTATTGTGTGTGGACAATACTGAAGTGGACATTAATTAGATGCAAAGTCCACTGGACAAAATCGCAGGATTTCTCCTTTAACAGCTTCTGAGATCTTCCGTAGAGCACTGCTGAAATAAACAAGTTTATTACTATAGAAAAATAGTGTCCACCCTTGTGACCATATACCATATATCTTATAAACCAGAAGTGAACCATCAAGCCACTTCAGTATCTATAGAAGAACCTTGCTGTAGTTTAGGCCTAACCTTCTCTGTGTCCACTCTGTCATGTCCAGAGCTGTGGAGACCAAGAAGAAGGCGGTGCAGAGGATAGAGGAGCAGCTGATGAAGCTGGAGGTGCAGGCCACTGACCGCGAGGAGAACAAGCAGATCGCCCTCGGCACATCCAAGCTCAACTACTTGGACCCGCGCATCTCCATTGCCTGGTAGGTTAACCCTTAAAGGTGTAGGTTTTTGAACATTCTAAGTTCCGCAACAATTGAAGGTTCTAAAATTCTATGGTTAATTCAATGAACCCAGATATTCTTTAGATATTCATTTCCCAACATTCCCGTCACACCGGTGTGACGGTACTCCTTTAAGGGAAAGAAGTGACAGTCTGGACTCAACAGTTCTCCGTAGGCGGGTACATGCAAAGAGGTGACCGTTTATGCACTTGGCACCTAGAAATTCATCTACCTGGATCCCTGGATCTCTGTATGGTACATTTGAAGTGGTGTTAATGAGAGAGTATTTATCCTTGGCACCTTTAAGCTCAACTACCTGGACATCTGCATCTGTGGAGCCTGGTAGGTTTATAGAGGTAGTGGAGAGAGACTATTTATTTTGGGCAAGTTAAATTCATGAGCCCTGCACCTCCTTAACCTAAAAGATTTAAATGTCACGGATAGCAATAGCATGAATAGCAATAGAGAGGCTATTTACCCTGGGAATGTTAAACAAAACAGAGGTCCCAGTTAAAGCACATGGACCCGTGCTCCTTATAGGTTTAGAGGAGTGACAGGGAGAGACTCTTTTGGAGACCTAGGGCCTGTACTACGAAGCGAGGTTACTGGCTTATCTGGGTAACTTCGAGAGTAACTTGATCACGTGTGGCGTAACTTCCCGATTAACCCGTACTACGAAAGGTGGATATGTTTCAACCGAGGTATGCTGCCATGGCAATTTACGCTGCATCTCAAACCTGCTCCGAGCAGGTTATGTTCTTGGTTAACCTGAGGTTTCCGTTAACAACACCCTTTATAAGTACCACCCCTCCACTAACAATTCGAGACTCGGCGTACCTGGATGATCCATACGACATCGGAGCGCAAATCGTGAGGTGCTCTCTTCGAGGGGTTTTAGAGACCGCCATATATATATACAGTGGGGAGAATAAGTATTTGAACCCATGCTAAAGTTGACTAAAAAGAAAAATATAAAAACATCTGTTAGAAATTGATCTTAATGCCTTAATTAAAACAAATAGTAAAAATCCAACCTTTAAGGACACCAATTTTCTTAGTGAATGAAGAATGTATCGTAAACAAATAAATGTTCTTCCTTAAATTACAGGGGCAATAAGTATTTGACCCCTATGTTAAATTCCCATAGAGGCAGGCATATTTTTTTTTTAAAGGCCACTTATTTCATGGATCCAGGATACTATGCATCCTGATAAAGTTCCCTTGGCCTTTGGAATTAAAATAGCCCCACATCATCACATACCCTTCACCATACCTAGAGATTGGCATTTTTCTCCCCACTGTATATATATATATATATATTCTCCATGAAGATATAGATTGTCAGCCGAGGGAATTTGTTATCTTTGTCAGATGATCTAGGCAGAAGTCTCTAATGTCACCCGTCATAGCAAAGCCCTTAGGTCGACATTCATGTTTTCCATCTAATCGGTGATGCTAAACATCTCAGCAAGAATACTGTATGTCCGAAAATAAATCGGACATAGGCCTAGCCTAGCCTAGCCTACAGTATGCTGAACATCTGAGCAAGAATAGCCTAAAATAAATCGGACATAGCCTAGGCCTAATAAATTAAAATCACCATTTTAACAAACTTGTTGAATTGAATGTCATATTACTGTACCCTGCACATAAAGGCTACACATTTCCACAGCACCAGAATCCGACCGAATGCCTCCCTCAACCCCTTCCACAATCGGCCTTCCACTATTATTTGCGATGGCCAACTCCTCTGCTACTGTAAAACACTCCTTACAGTAGTGTTCAGACACCTTTTTCTTGTTAGCTGTAAAACAGAGGGAAACAGAGAAAGCAATAAGCATACTAGGCCTACATGTTTTCATAATTAAGAAATATTAATGCAAGCTATAACTATATAAACCTACTATTCTGAATAATGTGTTTGTGTTTCATTTTTGCACCTGCTGCCATGTGCGTTTGGCAATGGTGTTGCATCTGAAATGTTCACAGGATTAGGCATACACTAAATCAGTCAATGGGGGCTACTTAAACATTCAATTATCCTATTGCTGTAATCTATAGGCCTATGCCCACTTCTAAATTGTGTTGCATCTGTAGGCATTTCTATGAACTCAAAATAGGCAATTTAATTATTTCAACTCATTTCAGACATTCTGCAAGCTATTAATCCTCCGTAACACATATTTGAAGAACATGTGGAAATAAAACTTTACTTTTAGGCATTTAGGCTACCCGATCTGCAATACGTTGCCAACAGCCTTGCCTTGCTTTGTTCACTGCCGACGTATTTGATTTTTGTCGTAGAGTGGGTTTTAATTCCTCATAACTTGCCATAATAATTGTGCATTCCTCATCCGTAAAATAAGGTGATCGCGTCATCATTGAAAGTGGTGACTTGCGCTGCAACCCGCCCCTTTTATGTGAACGCGCACAAACTCCAATTAGGTTAACCCCGGCTCAACAAATCAACTTCATAATCAGCGTCGTAGTACCGATTAACACCACTTAAGATAACCAGGTTTTGTCAACCCCGGTTTAACAAAGTAACCCTGGGTTACATCTGGGTAGGTTAAGCTCCCTTCGTAGTACAGGCCCCTAGTAATGTAATGAATAACAATAGAGGAATTGATCAGATCTGAAACTGTGATTAGATCAGACCCGATAAGAAAACCACCCTTTACATTCAATTAGTGATTTGCACCACTTCAGTAATGTTTCAGCTGAAACTGGACAACAATTGACCTGCTCACTGAAGGAATTCACTTTCTTTGTGACAAAACATTGGTGCAACACAGCCTGCCTGATTCAGCCAGCCAGGCTGGGTGTTACTCTTCGGCCCCCGGAGGGAGGAAGTGCTCTTTTCGCCGCGTGAGCTGGGTACAACAGCTGCCAGAAAGCAAAAGCACAACAGAGAGAGAGGGGGGGGGGAGAGAGAGGGGGAGAGAGAGAAGAGAGGAAAATATGTGAGTAGGAACAATGGGGTTTGTTTGTGTGCCAGAAACTATCCCGGGCCTGCGGAGTCCCCCCTGCCTCCCTGCCCGACTCTGACACACACACACACACACACAAACACACAAACACACATTTAATGGGTGGAGGAGACGGTGAGGCAGAGGCCTGGGGTTGGAGAGAGGGCCGCTCCGCTGTGTGGGATCTGTCCCCGCGGCTCTACCCGTCATCTCAGCTAGAACCCTATTTTGGGAAAGCCCCCACACGTACAGGTACACACACACACACACACACACACACACACACACACACACACATGGTGGCTGGAGGAAGTTTCTGATCTGTGACCAGTGTTTGGTGTGAAATGTCTTTCTGGGTTGTTGTTGTTTTTGTTTTTGTTTTGAGAGTAACATGGAAGCCTTTCCCCCACATGGGCCACTGTTCCCGCCTTTTGTTACATGTGGGCGGGAGCAATTAGGTAATCTCCTTTGTACTGTTTGTGATCGTCTCACTCACTGTGTGTGTGTGTGTGTGTGTGTGTGTGTGTGTGTAAGTGTGTGTGTAAGAGAGAGCGATAGAGGGAGAAGGAACGTATGTGGAGGACAAAGTGAGAGAAAGAGAAAGGGGCTGATATGGGTGCAGAACTTCACCATATATGTGTCCAATGTAGTCTTCTTTTTTTCTCACAGGTGTAAAAAGTATGAGATCCCTGTGGAGAAAATCTACAACAAAACCCAGCGCGAGAAGTTTGCCTGGGCCATTGACATGGCAGATGAAGACTTTGAGTTTTAAACCTCCCCATCTCTCTCTTCTTTCTCTCTCTCTCTCTCTCTTTCTCTCCCTCTCTTTCTTGTTCTCTGTTTTTTTTTAAAAAGTCCTTGCATTCAACCTAATTCAAGAAATGTACATTTTTAGCGTTGATAATTTCACCATGTGTGTGTCTTCACAAGAAGAGGATGGGTGGGGGGACCATGGGAAAACGTGGAGGGGTCAGTTAGGTAAAAAGCAGAAAAAAATACTGGGGCCACCCTCTTTACAGTTCAGTGAGGATCAAGATAACTATTTGCCCTACGGGGAAAGTAGCTGCCTAAATGACTGATTTAGTGGTATGAAGTGACTTGTCTGCTATCAAACTCATATGATGCACAGCTGTTGCGTTTTGCTGTATAATCTATGGTCCTTCCTTTCGCACCCTCTGAAGCTATGTGTTGCTGCCAACTTGCTGTACCCATCAGATGAATTCTATTTTCATAGAAAAGTGAAAACTGACAATAACTCCCTAAAAAGACTTCACCCACACGCCTTGTCTGGAAGAGAGAGCGTTTTGCCAGAGCTGTGTGTGTGTGTTTTTGGGAGACTGTGTGTGTGTGTGTGTGTGTGTGTGTGTGGGGCGTGATGAAGTTCCTCATTGGCCATCGTGCAAGCTGTGGAATGGAAGCACGTCCACAAGCTTTGCACGGTGGAGATGACTAACAGGGGGAAATGGAACTTGTTAGTGTGACTTTAGTAGACTGAATGTGAATTTCCTTCCACACGGCTATTATTTTATTTTTATTTTTATTTATTTTATTTTATTATTTTATCTTTTTTTTGCTTTACAGTTTTTCTTTTATCAGGGACATTGCATTTCTTATTTCAGTTTTGCTTTTCTCTCCAGTAGGCCTTCATATGTGAAAAAAGATGGAATCCTTTTTAATGTGTGACTCAAATAGTCATTTTGGCACAAGGTGTGTTCATGTGATGTTTTTTGTTCTTTTTTATAATTATTCATGATTTCCTGTTCTGTCATCATATTTACCCAGTTCCTTACCTAAAGGCTGCATCATAGTATACCACTGTCTCTTAACAAAGTCTCTCTCCGGTCCCTTATATGTCAAACAACTCATGTGTGAGGGGTACGAATTTGCCAAATGACTACAAAACCCCAGAATTATGAATTATGAATCTACCATTAATGTGATATTTTGGATGTTTCTTTTTTTTCTATCTGTATGAAATTGTAAAGCAATTATTTTCGACGCTGGAGGCTTTTCAGTGTTTATCCTAAGGTCCTGCACTTATTTAGGCATAGGAACGTATTATTGTAGGATGCCAATGTCAATGTTTTTAACCTTTAGCCTTAGTACAACACATGTTTTGTTTGTATTCCATTTTTGACACTTTAGGTTATTTAAAAATAAAATCAAAAGATCCTATTACTCAATTTAACTTCATTATTTCAATTTGGATATACATTGCTGTGCACTGGACACACATACATTGATTTTATTTTTTGCGTGTTTCAATTATGGAGCTTCAATATGCTTATGACATCATACTGGTGTTTGCCGTTGCAAATGACCCTCTAGTGAATGATATGACAAATCAAGTAAGCAGAGCAAGTCAGTACTTTTCACTTCAGACTTAATTCCATCAACCAGTGACATCAGGTGATAATCCACAGACAGAGCACACATGTGCTGAAATATGTTCCTCTTCATGGAAATGAGACAGACTGCTATGTGTGTGTGTGTGTGTGTGTGTGTGTGTGTGTGTGTGTGTGTGTGTGTGTGTGTGTGCTGCCTCTGTTCTTCTCTTGACCCGGATGCAGTAGAGATATGACTGCTGTATCTGCATACACTAAAAACACCATTTCATAATGTTATGTTCATTTGTCAAAATGTTTAAAATTGTATATCATTTCCTATCGCCCTGCCTGATTGATATTGCCCATGCACAACTAATGATACCCTAGTAATACAGTGCTGCAAATTGACTAAACGCCTAACATAATGTCTTTGACAGTCATTTCCACGTGCTAATTAGTATGCTTTCTCTGATGTAAGTGCCTATAGACCAAGAACTGCATAGGGCCCACCAATAGCTTCAGTTTAGTTCTCCTGCATCATCAGTTGGAGCAGCTGTGATCAGGAGATGGTCAAAAATAATCAGCAGAGGCAAGTGCCAGTTAGAGCAATTTACTATCATACTGGTTGTATGGCTAAAATACAAGGCAATAATCCTTAGAAAAATAACCATATGAAAGATTGTTAAAAGTGTATTGAAGGTAATCAATATATCTGCAATCAAAGGCACCACATAACCACTGTCACACGTTTGCTAAATGTCTATAATTATGGTACTGTTAGTCATGTCATGTATATAAATGATGATGGGTGAATTAAAGGTTTTCATGGAAAGGATTGACAAAAATGTCCTGTCTTCCCTTTTGTTAAATTTCTTGAATGGAGGGACGAGAATGCTGCTAAATCTCAGTCAACCACAGAGTTTGAGAGGTAATCTAAACTAAACTAATGGAGAATGGCCAACATGTTAGTATGTTGGACACTCAGCCACAGATATTTTGACTTGTGTGACAAACCCTACCCTACTAGGCCCATGTGTAGGCCTACTTTCTATGTAGTGGTGTACAACCTATCAACTTGGATGTTATCAACAGAAACAGTGAGTAAAGTGTTTTATACCTTTATGACTATGAGTGTTATAACGATCAAACTGAAATCTGCTACATAGCAAAGGTGTGAGCAGGCTCTTTTTGCAAAATGCTGTGGTGAACAGGCGTGCAATGCATGGAGGTGGTTACTGACGTGAGAATAATACTGAGACAGAATCAGCTTCATCAAACATCATTTACTTACTAGATAAAGCTATAGTCTACTAGACTACTAAAGTCTGCTTTTGTCCAATATATTTCTTCTATAAAAAATATGAGTAGTTGTCTGAAAGAACATCTCTGAAAAAGCAGTTAAAATAACAACAAAAAAACGCTATATTAACTTGGTATCCCACACAAATGCATTGGGAGAAAAAGACAGATTAGAGGAGAGAACGTAGGGGTAAAAGTTTTCATTGATTCACTGACTGCCAGCTGTTTATTGCATAGGATGATACTGTCTATTATTGTTTTATGTCAAGTTGACATTGACATCTATCGCAGCAGACAAGGATTCACACTCAAAATGCATTTCAATTCCATCGTTTATCGCCTGCTGTGCTGTGTATTAACAACTGACAACAGATTTAGAAGGCCACCTAACAGGTTTACTGCAACATTGTTGCTCCACAAGCTAATTATGAAATGATACAATGTTGGGCACGGGCGGAAAGTCAGAACTGTGTCTTTAAGAGGCCGCTCTATCCAGTGCTTTGTTGAACAGAAGGGGTCGGTTGGGGGAAGGGCCGAGGCAGCCGTGTCTGACTAACTTGCATATGGCCAACTCGATGGAGGATTGCTACAGCAGGACGCCAAGGGAAAAACCACAGGGCTTTTCTCTGGACTGAGACGCATTATCTCCATCGCACGATGATATAATCATCGAGAAAAGGGGGAAGACTTCAGGACATCCGAAGTTGGGTCCAGAGATGTGTGGGGCCGAGATTGCAACGTTACGACGTGTTGTTCTGCTTCTGTTGTGTCCAAGCGTGCCAGTTGCATTTTGAGACGGTAAGGCAAAGGGTACAAGAAAGACGACTGAATTATTATACGCTGTACCTGACTTGCTTGCTGTAAAATCAGCCATACTTCCCTCCGCTCTCCAACGTTTTAGCGCTAGCCCCCTGGAAAATGTAGCCACGTTTCTGTGTGATGCGTAATTGCCATCTTCTGGGTATTAAAATCAGTGTTATTTGGATACATATGTCGATCGTAAAAAAGCGCTTAGGCAGTCAAAGGAAAGAAACTTTATGGGATGGCTTAACCACTTGTGAAGGAAATAAATTCCTATTAGCAACTAGCCCAGTCATAGTGGCCTTCGTCTCTAATCTACTTAAATGTACAACAGATTACAGTTCATGTCCACGGATTTGAATTGTTTACTTATTAGGCTATCTTCGTGGGAAATCCTTTTCATTGAGGCTACCTAATCCTGTTTCCTGAAAACGATTTGAGACCTATCTGAACTGGGCTCGTTATTCCAGATTAGATTTTGTGCGGCTTTTATTTGCCCCTATGCTACTGATCAGTGTTTACGTTATTGCAAATTGACACATCATAACGAGGCGCATCTATATTCAACATAGCCTTGGCATTCACTGTTGTGTTCACATTTGAAAACTCACAGTGGCCCAACGCACATTTTAATATATCCACACTGTATTGTGAAAGAGGTTTGATTCTTCAAAGATTGTGAGATGATTCCTCTATTTTCTCAGGTGTCTACCACAGGCCCAGGAGGCAGTAAATTGTTCTAAAGGAAAAGGACAACAAACAAGGGAAATGACTATGGCTGGAGCCCCAGGCTTCTTCTCCAACGGACCTGCATGGACGGTCACCGACACAGAAATGACCAACCTATACCGAGATTTGGAACTGGGGACCGTACTAACATTATTTTATTCGAAGAAGTCTCAACGCCCGGAGAGAAGGACGTTTCAAGTGAAGCTTGAGACCCGACAGATCATTTGGACAAGGGGCACAGACAAGATTGAAGGAGAAAGTAAGTAGCCCATGTCTTTAAGAAAGTGAACAGTTGAGGAAACAAATGTTGGCAGTTTCTGACACTTTTGTGATTTTCAAGAATTATAAGTGGTAGACTTTGGTTTGGCTTGGTGGTTATTTGTCCTAGACTAGGTCTACGTGGTGTTAAGTAGCCTAAAATGTTACTCGAAATCTCTAAATGTTAGTAGCCTACACCGGGTGAGTGACACCTGTCTCCTCTACATTTCTGTTTAAAGCCTATAACCTACACAGGTTTGTAGCCTACGGTTTCTTTAAAAGAGAATGTTGGATGCAAGCTAATGAAGTGGTTTATCCCTCTTTTTATATGGCCTACCTACTCTCTAGGTGTGTAGAATATACTTTGAAATGTGCTCTGAATCAGTAGCGCCAATGGGATAGGCAACGGTAGTAACAAGGCTGTCGTTTTTATTATTATCAGTAGGTGGTAGGCCTATGCTGTTTAAAAGTCAAATGTGGATTTGCTTGCAATTTAGTCTAGTTGCTCATTTCTGGTAATCAGACTCCTCCACCTATAGAAACGGTTTAGTCAAAATACTGAAATATGCTGGGCGCTGACAAGATACCGAGGCCTGTGTTGCGAGGACGTTTGGTGCACAGTTAGGCTAGGCAAACCTGCCGTTGTGTATACAGTTGCACAGCAGGCCCGTTTACATCCTGTAAGCGCAAGTAATTGTGTAGAGAACGGTTTGTCATACGCCGTCTCTGTGCAGAGCTGGCTTATATCAAACAATCTTCTGATGAGCATACAAGGCAAGCGTTGGGCCTGACGTGCGGCAGGATGCCTCCGCGCACAGCTGCACTCTGCTCCGGATGCAGCACAGAGGCGCAGGAAAAAAAAGCTAAACGATTTTTCTGTCCGTAATCTGCTCTCAGAAGATGGTTGTACATGTGAGCTCATAGCAGTCATTTGATAGCCTACGACAAACAGCATAGGTGATAACGGCTAATGCTGTATGGCGTGCGGCACAGAAGTAGGCTACCTAGCCAGGCTTTTAACGGGAACTATAGAGATATGGAATATCGCGCCGTCTCCATATTCCATAGTCCGTCGTCGGTGACTGGGTTTAAAATATTCGGGGCCAAGAACCTGACTGTTATTTGCGACATGGTGGCTCACTTTCTGTCCGCGATGATGAGAGGGTTTTTGAACTTGAACAAATAGCCTAGGCCTATTGCATTGAATGAACTAAAATTAAATTAAAATTCAAATGTATTAGTCGCATACAATTATAGTTTATGAGTATATGTAGTAGTCCAGTGTCTCCATGGCTGAGCAATGGCGATGTGTAGGCCTAAATAAATAAGGAAACAAATAGAAGAAGAAGAAGAACAACAACAAATGTCTAAAGTGCATGAGGTGTTTCGAACATCCTTGTGCTCCTGCTACAGTACTCATTCAGTATCCGGATAGCTTGGGGATAAAACTTTTCCGCATTCTCTCTGTGTTGCTATCAGTTAGGTGAGGGTTAATATATTGTACATTACTGTCGTTTAATAATGAATCACAGTCTTAGTGTAGGCCTACCTTACAGAAAACACACTATTATTGAAGTGTATCCTTTATAAAGATGAAAACCATGCAGTAGCCTGCATCTAGGCTTATCCCTGAAATGTTCAAGGTATACCTGATGCTTAGTTCACTCTTCTCGACATACATAGCTTATCATAGAGCCTTGGATAACAGTAGGGTCCATGCTGGGGAAAAATATCATCTCATACCAGATGCTTTAGGCTATACATCATTCCACTAGTGAATCTAGGTTGTTGGTCCTCAGAGGTTGTTGGTCCTCTGTCTTTGGCTTTCTCCTGTTCCCAGAAAGACACACTCGCAAAAAGATTATAATGTCAGCCTGCAGATACACTGTTGTTAGAAACATCTCTCTCTCTCTCTCTCTCCTCTCTCTCTCTCGCAGCTCTCTCTCTCTCGCAGAGGTTGTGTTTCAGGGTACCTACTTTGTTCTACTCTGCTAACTGGCTGTGCTGAGAGGTTTGTGAGCGGGAGGGAGTTCACTTATTTTCTCAAAGTAGCATTCTCAGGCCAGTTGCTTACCTATTTCCAGGGAGGGAAGAAAAAAAAACATGCACACATTATGAAGGAAATGTGCAAGAATTACTGGCAAGACTGAATGAGGACAAAAGGCATTCTTTTTCTTCCAAGTGCTGCAGAGTCCTGGGAATTTGTGAGAAACACCTGCCCCTAATCATGAGATAAGCGTGTGTGTGCGAGAAACTGTGTGTGACTGTTTGAGTTTGTGGTTTTGACCGTTATATTTCTGTGAATTATGTGCTCCTGCTACGATGGGGGTTGGGACTGTGGAACTTTATTACCCTAGGTTGAGTTGCAGTTGTGATTCTCTTACCCCCCCCCCCCACCTCCCTTTCAGCCTAGACCAGAATGTCACAGTGTTCCTCTTTTAAGTCTCTGATCCCTGCCGGGGCGAACAAGCTTCAAGAGTTGATTTATATCACACACAACTGTAAAGCGGCACTGATTTAGGAAGTGCATGGCCGATACGGGATGTGGGACAGGCTGCTTGATGCACAGTTGAGGAACCACAGAAAGTCATTGGGATGTGAATGCTAGGAAAGTGTGAAGAAAATCACAGTAACCCTTAATTTTGGTCAAAAGTTGTCATTTTATCAGGTCATCAACAAATCTTCTTTTGGCACTCAAGTTGATGGTGAATGTTTTAAATGTCCCACAGCTGGTGATGTGCTGAAGATTCAGGTCAGGGCAGACCCAGTGTTAGTTGACTGAGACTTAGCTCTTAGTAGTTTGTGGACTCATTTATGCTCAGTGTTAAAAAAAAATGGACAAGAATACAGACGGAGCCCTCGACCCATTCTCTGTGTTAATTTCTTCCGCTTTTTCTCCGTTTGCTTCAAGCTTATGTATGAAACAGATATATGGATTTTCATATGATACGGGAGCATGAACTAGGCCTTACACAATTGACCCGTGTTTTACCACTTTTAAGATTACTGTCCAAAAGTCATGCAGTGTACACTAGAGTGAGTCAAGGCTGAATGACTTGTGGTTAAATAACGCTTCTCAGTTCCTCCTGAGGACATCCTTGACTTCACTGATTAAGCGTTCTTTGAAGTTGAATTGTTCAAATACATTTTTTTACTTCCTCTATGCATCGTGCATTTAGTGAATTAAGACATCTGAAATGAAGGGCAGGGATATACAGTATTTTGTCAGCCCCACCCTTTGGCTACATTCTAATTTTCAATGAGATGAGATCAAATGGTCATGGAATATAAACCTAAGTGAGACAACTCTGCATCTATACTTAGGAGTTTGTCCTTTTAATCTGCCTGGGGAAAGTATAGGCTCTACTCCCAGCACGAGGAGGTGCCCCTCCTGCCTCGAAACTCCACAAACACAGAGAAAAAGAAAAAAGAACAGTTTTAGGAGGGAACATTCTGTTTGTCTTTGCCAACCTAGCAGACTTTGGTGTCTGAGAGGGTGGTGTGTGTATTTGAGTGTGGTTTTTTTCTTCTTATTATTATTTCTTGCGCTACATGCGTGTTAAGCATGTTATTGTGTGTTCTGCGCACACTAGTGCAACAGGAAGACTTTCAGCCACCCACTTCAGTCTTGTGTTTCCTGTAGCCCTAGCTTTGAGTGGACAGGCCATTCAGTTCAGAGGCACACCGCCAGCTAGGATTCTCCCCCCTGCCCCGGTGGAAGGAGCTGGGCCCTCTGTTTCTGAGGTGTACTACGCCTACAGGGTATTTGAAATACGGTGCTAAGAGACTAACCTGGATAAGTTAACTTGGCGTATCCCTCCTAAAAGAAGAGCCGAATGGCCTTGTGTTACTAGGAGAATGAATGCAGGGGGCTGTTCTATTAGGAGGTATACCACGGTGTTAACCTTTTTGGGTTTATTACTAAACCACGTACTTGGAATCCCCCCACTGGAGTACAGCTGAGTCTGCATTAGATCTGACCTTTGGTTTTGGTTCTGAGTTGGATGCTGTCGTCATGGTGAAAGCCCTTGCAAAGCTGCTGCACCGACTACAGTGTCTGAGGCCATAGAGAAGAGCGGCATCTGGTCTGATTGCCAAACCGATAACATTTCATCCTTTGTTTGACCTTCAACCCCCTCCACTCCCCCTCATACCATCTCCACATAGAATTTATGACATGGCCTAGCCTAGAAATCGAGACGCACCCTATCGGCAGGGTAGTCTAGAAACTCTCCGTTGGCTTGCGAGCTGGAAAAATTAAAGTTCGACCAGGCCAGCACATTGTGTATAGAGTCGATAGGTGGGCTTAACATAATGATGGCAGAGTTGCGACGGTTCCGCGCGAATTCCCTGCTACTTGAAAACAAAGATGATGGATGCTTCAGCTGGCGATCAGCGTGACTCGAGTTAAGCTTTGTTTAAGTTGGCAAAAGTTTAAACAACTAGCCAACTAGCCCCGCTGGTGGGAAAACACATGGGACTCATGAGTTGTAGCGTTTTGCTACAATTGCGTGTCTCCAGACCCTACATCTTGATGTGGGCCTGGCTCGTCAGGCTAGACATGGCCTACTTCGCGCACAAATAAGCAGGGTCTTTATTCAGCTGTTGTAGCTAGCACGTTTTTAGTTTAGCATAATAGCAGGCATTTGTCAGGATGTCAACTGTGACCGTTACTATTGTTTATCAGCAAAGAGGTTGTGGTAGTTGGTGGAAGTTGATTTGCCTTTTGAACTTTTGCGGTAACACATTTGCAACTTGTTGCAACCATCATTAGTTAATATTTGGGATACAAGCTGGTTTCAGCCTATACAGGGACGCTGATTGACTGAATGATCTGATGGTGTTTCAGGACATGTCTGACTAACATTCTACCTCATCAGTGGTAATGTGTCAAAAAGTAAACTTTTTGTCTCAGTTTCCAAGCTCTCTGAAGACATCTTATTGATGAAAGGGATTGAGTGGCTTTTTGGTTTGGATAACCTTTCACCACCTTGTTTTCTTATACTCTGCAAAAGTGAGTGGCAAAAGTGAACGAAAGCCTTTTCAACAGCCTCTTCTTGTGCGAATAGGAACTCGGAGGGCCTAACAATGGCCTATTGTGACAGTTCCTGTTTCACTACGCTTGACCATTGCAGCAGTGGGCAGAAGACCGCCAGCCCCCGACCATGGTAGTTACATGGTACTTATATACGCAGAAGTGTAAGAAGACGGTGGCTGTGCTGCTGCTGCCGCTGCTGTTGTTTGTATGGCAATTTTGTTGGTTGTTGGGTAATGTTAGACAAAAACTCCAGAGTACCACTTTATAATCTTAAGGGAAAGAAGTGTGACTGGCTATAAAATGAAAAGAGGGTGGAATGTCCGCACACTTGCTCCCATCAGGATTTTTTAATGACTATTCACCAGACTATTCACCAGCACATGCTTAGCACTTTTTGTCCAGCACCTGCCTTGGATGTGCGCACCAACAAACAACTTTTCAAAGAAGTGTGACTGATCATGTTGGTCAGCAGTTGGTCTTGTTTCAGAGGTCAGTTGCAGTTATTTCACAAGTTGTGGGTTGTCACAAGCTCTCAGCATGTACAAACGGAACGGACGATTAGAACTGGTTTGTCTGAATGTGGCTTAATAGTGAGGGAGTCCAAGGGCCCTCATTTGTATATCGGGCCGAATGAAGAGCAAAGTATGGCAAAGAGCTAAAAAAAATGATCGAACCAAAGCTGTTTTAATAAATTGTTTTGCCAATTTAATATCCCATGCAAGATCCCAAGCACAAACATCAGCTCAGTCTGTGCAGTGTTCCCACATGCCACACAATAGTTTAAGTTACGAGAAACTTGTTTCCCCGACATTGCCCTTAGCCTGTCATTCAAATAAGGGCCCTGAATGTTGTGTGAAATATATATCTCAACAGTTGGGTATGGTAAAGGTGTGAACCGCAGCCTGGGTGTGTGTGTGTGTGTGTGTGTGTGTGTGTGCACACTTGCTGTCATTTGAAGAACGTGTACGAAGGCTGCACTCTTAGAAGCAGAGTCGCTAGGCAGGATGGTGTGTGTTTCGGGCAGATGCACACGCACCTGCTACTGTAGAAAGTCTGCTGGACTCACACAGTGGTCTGCCACAAGATGACAACAGTGTCCCACAAACCCCCTTTCCTCAGCCAGGAGACCCCCCCCCCCCCCCCAACCCAGGTTGGCTCATCCTCAATAAGAGGGTTATTTTAGATCTTTCTTAGACCTGACTGGAGAGATGAGATGGGAGGAAAGAGTGAAACGTCCTTGACTTCACCCTCATGGTCACTCGGACTGCAACAGGGCTCCCTCCCTATAATGCATGCATATGCTTTTTGCCATGACGACAGCCTCAACGATCAATGACAAAATTAGGAGTTTCAATTCAAAGTATTTTCTCCCCGAGTTTCCTGAATCCTCAGAAGCATTAAGTGTCTTTACCGGTATTGTTAAAGGTGTGAAAGCGGTAAGAGAAAATTCACCCGGCAGTTTCGTGTAGACGTAGTTGGAGAGGTGCAACAGCCTCTCTGTGGTGGGTAAACATAGATTAAACCAAAGATTCTAGAAACAGAGCTCTGTTCTAGAATCTTTGGATCAAACTCTCAGATAAGAAGACACGGTGTGTGTGTGTTTGATGTGCGGGGTGATGGGTAGGTGATGTTTCCTTGAAGTTTAGAAAGTGTTGTTGTTTATGGATGTTTGGTCTTTTTGGTATTCTGTTTCCTTCTCTCTTTCTCTCGTTCTCTCGGATAGAGGTGCTAAGAGACTGCCTGTCAGGTGAATAGTGATTAACAGCGTCCATCTGAAACACACAGGTTGTGTGTGTAAGAGCGGAAAAGAACAGCATGTGAAATTCACACACATTCTTATAATTGGCTCACTCTCAGGTAGACTGGATGCGTCACGCACACTGTGTGTGTGTGTGTGTGTGTGTGTGGGGTGGGTGGCGGGCAGCAGCACAGCACAGGAAGAGTGGTTTCTGGGCAGGAAGAGGAAGAGGAGCGGGAGCAGCATTCTTTGCCTCACACAAGAGCCTGAGCTCACACTGAGACACACTGCAGTGTGTGTGTGTGTGTGTGTGTGAGAGAGTGAGAGAGAAAGAGCACAGACCAGCCCTGGAGGGGAGAAAAACTTTAGATTGAGATCACATGAGACAAAAAACCCAAACTAGGCCACTTCTGTGCTGGCTCTTCGCCTTATCACTGTTCGATTGTGTGGGTCAGACACGGAACACAACAGTCATGCAGTCAGTCACACATTCAGTTGATGGGCTCATACAGTGATGTAGTCTAGTGTGCTGCAGTGGGTATACTGTGGTATTGCTTAGGTCGCTGGTAGTGCTCAGGGTGATTGGTGGGAGAGCTTTGCTTTATTGGACGAGTGTTTTTCCATACTCAGTATTCAAATGACTGCAATCTTGAAAAATATCTCATTCTCATTCTTGTCCCATCACATTCTATCATAAATGTATGTTGATACATATCCTTGGATATTTTACAGTGGTTATACGGAAATCTTGATGCTTTTTAAGTGGGTATACTGCATAGACCTGCGTATCACATACACCACTGGGGTCATATGCAGAATGAAACATTCATGCCTTCATTCATTTACACATTCCGTTTATTTGAACGAATCGGTCATGCGCCATGACCTTATTCCACATTCAGTTCATCGGCTGATGAGAAGAGGGGTTGTGAAGGTTGATCTTGTAGCGTTTGCTGCTTCTGTATAGAGGTGTGCCTTTCTGCTGCAAACATACACGTGCATGCAGGCATGCACACATCTACACACGTTTCCCATTCATTCGGCACCCAGATTCCAAATAATCATCCAATCATGAACAGTCATGTTTTACATCAATAGTCTAACAAATATGGTATTTTACAGATAAGTATAGCATATTTTTCTTGTAATATGCCAACTAATACAGTCACACACACACACTGACATACACCACACAGTTAAGTATATAAGTATAGTATATATACTCTTTTGATCCCGTGAGGGAAATTTGGTCTCTGCATTTATCCCAATCCGTGAATTAGTGAAACACACACAGCACACAGATTACATACAGTGAGGTGAAGCACACACTAATCCCGGCGCAGTGAGCTGCCTGCATCAACAGCGGCGCTCGGGGAGCAGTGAGGGGTGCTGAGGGGTTAGGTACCTTGCTCAAGGGCACTTCAGCCGCTTCCTACTGGTCGGGGTTCGAACCGGCAACCCTCCGGTTACAGGTCCGAAGTGCTAACCAGTAGGCCACGGCTGCCCTCAGTTATGTTAGTTTAGCAGCAGCATCCTATTGAGGACGATGCATCTCTGCCAAAAAAGCTCTTTAGAGGTTTGGTTTTCTCCCTCTGTTGCTCCATTGAGCAGCAGGTCTGCATGTGTTGGGTGAATACATTTGACAGGCTGTCGGAGTACCTCAGGCCTAGCCACAGACAGGCAGGCAGGGAGACCGACAGACAGACAGGCAGACAGTCAGACTGTGCCAGGGCTCTACACTAAAAAAAAATTCCAGGAGCACTTGTGAGCCCAAGTTAAAAAAATTAGGAGCACAGACAAAGCCCAACATAGTATATTTATATTTATTTGAAATATCTGCATTGATTGGGGCAGTAGGCAAATGTTACTTTGTTTTGCACTATTCGGTGTAAAACAAGCATGCATGGAAGCCTGGAGTAGGGATCGACCGATATATCGGCCGGCCGATATATCGGGCCGATATTTGCGTTTTTTAAGTGTATCGGCATCGGCTGATAAGCGGCTGCGTTCGCCGATAGTTTTTTTCCCGCATTATTTACATACAGGCATCCACAGGCAGCTCTGTGTTGCTGGAGACGCTGCAATTCACGTGCAGACTGCCCCTCCCCCACTGAGCAGAGTGCCGGCCTGCTCTTCAAGATAACAGTAAACTTTAAGCTTTTAATAAAAAAAAACTAAACTTTTAGTTAACTTTCAAAGCATCTTAACTGTTTGACTTCGCTTAAATATTGCCATACACTTTGAAGGTGGAAGCAAGTTTGTGGGTCCAAATGGAAAACGCGAATGATAGATAGGTACTTTATTTAATGCTTAATGCCTCGTTTATAAAACTGCTTGCCATTGTATTTAGGGAGCTGCAAATAGCTAAGTTGTAGGCTATCTATATGCATGCGGTAGCGGTAGGCTAGCTGTTACAAACACTGGTCATATGATTAAATAATGCCAACGTTATTCCGTGGTATTTGTGGGGGTTTTATTCACTGACCACCTAGCTGAGTATTGGACGCGTGTGGTGTGTGTGTGTGTGTGTGTGTGTGTGTGTGTGTGTGTCTCCCTCCCTGAATGCCTCTTCTATAAAACTGCTTGCCATTGTATTTAGGGAGCTGCAAATAGCTAAGTTGTAGGCTATCCATATGCATGCGGTAGCTGTTACGAACACTGGTAAATCACATGATTAAGTAATGCCGACGTTGTTCCGAGATATTTATGGGAGTTTTATTCAGCGACCACCTGGCTGAGTTTTGGATGCGTGTGCGTCTCCCTCCCCCTCTCCCTTCGAGCGGGTCGGAGTTGCCATCGCAGTGATATCAGAGCTTCAATAATGAGAGACGTGTTATATGTAGTTGAATATTAATTCGTGTTAACGTTTATCATGTACCAGACATACCGTGTATGCCTTACTTGTTTAGAGCCGTTTGCTCTTGAAGTTTGTGTGTGCGTCTGGTCTGTCTCACTCAATGGGAAACACGCATCACAGCGATATGAGAGTGCTGCGTTAACTGAAGGAGAGATTTTAAAACTTTGAGAGATATGTTTTTATAGCTTTTGACGTTGATGCCGTTTATAACAGAAACATCTGACACCACGTTATTTTCCTCTGCTGATTTATGTTCTGTGGTTGACAAATCTGGCAGCTTTTTTTTAGAAAAATATAGACATAGAAATGTTTAAACCATGCCGTCTTAAATTACAAATCAAGCACTTCATTTCAATAGCTACATTTCAGGCTTATTGTTTTCTTAAATTATTTAAATGTGTTGACAAAGGACATTTTGTGATGACCTGAATTATGTCTTATAATATGTCAGCAAGCAATGCATCATCAAGGCTGTGTTGTAAGATGTTGATGAAAGCATTTTGCACAGTTAACCATATCCTGTGCACCCATCCATAAGTTCAACAAATGTTCCTTTTTTAAATTGAGACTTATAACATTTGTTATCATCATTTGTGTAATTATGTGTAATTTGTATGATGTAAATTGAGGGAGCAAAATAAAAGCAGTATCGGCTCCAAATATCGGCTCAAGAAAATCGGCAGCCTGTATCGGTCATCGGCTAAGGCTGATGGAAAAAAATCGGTATCGGTATCGGCACTAAAAAATCCATATCGGTCGATCCCTAGCCTGGAGTAACATTCTACCTTTGAAGAAAACGGGAGTTTTACGGGAGGCTACTTTTGTCCCTGTTTACTACAGCTATATTTCGCATATTGCAGCCAATCCGTCAACTGGGCTAAAAGGCATGTTACCTTTCCTTCTCACTGCATTCTCAGAATCTAATCCTGTTCCTCCTGTATCTTTCGTGGTTGTTGGTACATTTACATTTCTCCGATTAATTTGGTGGATTGAAGAAATTAGTTCTACTTTGCGTATTGGCTGGCTGGTCTAACTTTCTGCTTTTTCTGCGCGCCCTTGAATTTGAAGTGAGTAGAGAGTCACAAACAAGGTAAAGCAACGCAAAACTGCTGACGTTGATGGGAGGTGTAGTTTTTATGCTGCGTTTGCAACGTGATTCTATGGTTTGCACCATACATTTTTCTCGATCGCGGTGTATTTTGTAGACAAACATTGACATGGTTAGAAGTCATTCACACCTGTGCACCTAAATATTTTTACTGACGCGCCATCATTTTTACTCGCATGTGCGAGTGAAATGGGCGCACTGTAGAGCCCTGCTGTGGTAAGGTCTTGGTTTACCATTAAGCCACATACAGATTTAATATTTGGGGACTATGTTACACAAGAATAGCCAGAGGAAGTCAAATGTTACTTTCTCTATGAATAGACCCAAACTACTGATCTAGAATGAAATATTTTTAAATCATATATCAGTGATGCAAACATTTTCAAACAAACATTTTCATTTGCAATATAGTAATTTCAGCAATGACTCTGCAACTTGAATTTCTCTTGGGGATCAATAAAGTATCTATCTATCAACATCTGTTGGAATGAATAATACATTGGCTAAAGTGAGCTCTAGCATTTTTGGGTAAATTAAATGCACAGCTCAGTCAGGCATCCACAGACAGACAGGAAGAAAGGCGGAGGATTCTCTCTCTCTGTCTCTCTCTCTCTCTCTCTCTCTCTGTCTCTGTCTCTGTCTTTCTCTGTCCCTCTCTCTCTTTTTTTCTTTGTATCCCCCCACCTCTCTCCATGTGTTTCCAAGCTGACACACATTTTTTCCCTCTGCTCTCCTCCTCTCTCCTGGCAGTTGATATCAGAGAGATCAAGGAGATCCGGCCGGGGCTGAAGTCGCGTGACTTTGAGCGCTACATGGAGGATTCGGCTGCTCGACTGGACACCAGCCACTGCTTCGTCATCCTCTATGGGACCGAGTTTCGTCTCAAGTCCCTCAGCCTGGCAGGTAGGCTGGACAACAGACACACACACACAATCACATACACACACACACATAAAAATACAGTACACGTACACACACTCCCCTATATACACCAATATATTCACACGCTGCTAATTGCTAATCTGCTAATTGACCTTTGACCTTGGTATCCTAGCCACGTCGGATGAGGAGATGCTGATGTGGGTGAAAGGCCTGACATGGCTGGTGGCCGACACACTCAAGTCTCCCACTCCTCTGCAGATAGAGAGGTCTGTCTGTCTGTCTGTCTGTCTGTCTGTCTGTCTGTCCACTAATTTTTTTGACTGTCAGTCTTTTTACTGTGTAGATGACCCAACAACCTATCTTTATCTTTCCCTCTTCCTCATGAGTGTTGTTTTTTTGTCTGTCCATCCATTATTCTCTCTCTGGGTCGGTCTCTCTCAATGTGTGTGTGTGTGTGTGTGTGTATGTGTGTGTGTCTCTGAGTGTGTCTGTCCACTAAATTATGTGGCTGTCTGTCTTCTCCCTGTGTAGATCATAGGGGTGTAACGGTTCATGTATTCGTATTGAACCGAAACGGTACGGGCGTCACGGTTCGGTGCATGAATTTAAACGGAGAATACACGGTATAAAAATACATAAAACTCGTGTGCGGATTAATTCATGTCATGCGCAATTACTGTTTAGTAGCGAGAGTTATGGGAGTTCTTTAGCGACACCTAACGCTAATCTATAGCCTCGCCTTAGCTCTGAAGCTCTGATTGGCGCCTATGTTTTTTTTGTCAGGTCGTCGGTCGAGTCCGTCAGTCATTAGCAGCACTAAGGTTAGACCCACAAGAGTTAGAGGATCCACTGGTCTTTTTAAGATCGCAAGTTTGAGAACTTCAGTTACAGTAACGTTAGTACAGGCGAAAGAGTGGTGGATAAGATGAAACTGTGTGTCGGCGTTGTTCAGCAGTTGTTGGGTATGTGAGTGGAAAAAATGCTACACATATTCGAAGCCATCACCCAGATGATGTAGGCTACCAATCACTGAAACGAGGGGAAAAAAACTTCCCCTGCGCTTCAGCAGCCTTTGGATACGCATACAAATAGGGCCAAAACCTATGGCTTAAATTAAATGATTTCGTAATGACAGAAAGCTATGTAAATCGCGTGGTAATTACTTTATGTTGGGGTAACTTGTAACTTCTCACATAAGGTTCTGGTAGTGTTAAGTGCATAGACAGAAAAATAAAGTGACAACGCTAACCAGGCTAATAAACAAACCATGCTACGGTGAGTTAACGTCAAAGGGCAAAGTCACGTGACTTCTAGTTGTAGTCTGTTTATGAAATGAAAGGAGCAATTTCGTTTTTTAAAAAAAAGGCAAAATAGTGTGATATTTTCACAGTTAGTAGGCTAGATTATTACTTTACACACAATAAAAAAAAATATTGAGGCAAATTGTAGACCCTTCCATATACAACTAAACACAGATGTTGAAGGTCTTGCTTAAGTGGATTTTTAAAAATAATTTTTCTATGTAATTTGCACTTTCAGAAATAAGAGATGCTGTAGGACTATTTTCAGTTTTATAGCTGATTGTCTTATTTTGTTTACAAGTTACAGATGGAGTCTGGGTACTTATTGTACTGTTTAGCCTACATCTTACACACTTCAGGCTGTTGCAGATAGCTCAGGGAAGAGACTGTATGACACTAGGTGGTACAGCCTGAGACATTTCTTTCTTTCTTTCTGCATTTTTGTTTTGCTTTTCCCTCCATTGTACCGAACTCGTACCGAACCGTGATGTCCGAACTGAGGTATGAACCGAACCGTGACTTCTGTGTACCGTTACACCCCTAGTAGATCAGTTGTTCTTAAACTGGAGGTCGGCAAAAATATGGGAGGGGTCGCGAAATTATTTGCATTAAAGACATTTTTTCTGAAAGTTTTTAGACCAACATGTTTAAGAACTGGGATATCATGTAGCCCTAGGTGTAGGCTTACAATTCACATTGTTTCCATAATGTTCCTTCAAAAATGTATGCTCTGTTTACACAAATCTCTACCTACACCTCTTGTAATGACTAGCTTGAATGCTTGATTAGCTCACTATGTGTGAGCTTACCAGTTACAGAACACAATGTCGCCGGAGTGCCAGTTATACATTGAATGAGTGCTTGCTATCCATTGGAAAATTATCAGATTATTAAAGGTTGCCATTGACAGTGTCTTTGGTTTGGACGTAGCTTAGCTATGAGAGAAGACATTTTGTGCCTCTGCCACCTCGCATCTCAAAATTTTATTTTGCCGGTTGGAGAGAAGGGGTTCTCAAGACTTTTGGGACTTTGTTTTTTGGGAGGTTTAAGAACTACTGATGTAGATGACCTAATAACCTGTCATTGTGTTTTTCATGGCCATCCCGCTCTCGGATGTTTAGTGTTAGATATCTCTCTCCCTCCCTCCCTCCCTCCCTCTCTCTCTCCCTCTCCCATATATATATATATATCGGTTTCATTCCTTCCTGTTGTCATTCCCAGGTGGTTACGGAAGCAGTTTTACTCAGTGGATCGCAACAGGGAAGACAAGTGAGTTTCACAAATGCATGACTGCTCCAATCCATTTAGATTAGTATCTTCACATTGCATAGAGTTTCCATCCAGAGCAACTGAGAAGGTACGCTATGTACTTTCGGTATGTGTATACCTTGAGTAACCAAGTCTATGATGCCCTGGATTGTGTTTGTCACTGCATGTGCAAGCGGTTGAGTTACAGGAAAAACATGGTTGCATGGGCGAGAGATGGTGCAGTTAGTGGCACAGTGGCAAAACTTCTTTGTCACCGCCCCCACAATATAAAAAAAAAAAGCCTTCTGATGCTAACAGAAAGCAAAGGTAGCTGCTGAGGTGTGTGTGTGTCTGTCTGTGTCTGTCGGTGTGTGTTGCGGGATGTCTGAAGCAGGCCGACTTGTTCCATGAGCTCTAAAATAGCATGGCTGACACCTCCAAGTCACCACTGGGAGCAGACAGCCACTGTTGGGGCGTGGTGTTTTACAGGAGCACTCTGCTAAATTTAGCTCCTGGCCCGTCTGAGCATTAACCGGTCAAAAGGTTTGCGTGTGCTGAAAACCGGATGGTTTGGTAGCGTGGCTGCGCCGCACTCTCCGCGCCTCCCCTTGCATAATCGCCGCTGCTGTCATGACAGGCCAGCCTCTCGGCGGAGGCAGCGGCTGTGGAGGTCAGCGGCCAAGTCGTCCAAAATGCGCCCTGTTTGTGTGGGCGGCTTTAAACTGCTGATGACACTGTGATGTGGCTACTTTGGTGTGTGTGTGTGTGTGTGTGCGCGCGCGCGCTCACACACCTCAGTTGTTTTTAGTGTAAAGCTCCAAGGTTGGTATGGGGACGCACACACACACACACACACCGGGGACAGAGGGCAGGGAGGGACACACACTGCTGTGTGTTTGGGAGTGCGTGAAGCAAGATCGGTCTCCATGAGCTCATGGAAGGGTGTGTGCGTTCATGCATGCATGGGTGTGCACATGCGTTGGGTACACACAGTGATAGCATATTGGATTTGATTAATGGCCCATGCCCGTCTTTGCCTGTGAACGTTTATTGACCTGGTGGTTTATTGGAGGAACACACACACACACACACACACACACACACACACACACACACACACACACACACACACACACAGTGGAGCTAGGTTGTTCTTACTGAGGCACAGACAGACAGAAGTTGGTTCAGTTTAGTGGGAAGGGAGTGAGTGAGAGACCGAGAGTGTGAGTTGGAGAGGGGAAGAGGCAGCAGAGGAGAGAGAGAGAGAGAGAGAGAGAGAGGTTCAGGCAGAGAGCATGGAGCAGAAAACCCGGAGCACACTTCCTGTCTCAGGAAACCGGACCCAGAGGATGAGTGTGTGTGTGCAAAAGAGAGCTTCTCGTGGCCTGCAAGCACTCAAGAACACACACACAGAGCAAACGGGGAGAGACAGACAGAGACCGACAGCAGTGAGACGCTGAGAGACTGAGGAAGATGGAGAGAAAGACACACACACACACACACACACACACACACACAGTGAGAGTGTGTGAGAAGGAGTGTGTGTGGACACAATGTTGTGAACTGTGGTTGTTTCCTTGGCCATCACAGACAGGCCGAGAGCCTTTAGACATCTAACCAACAGAGTTCCTGGTTCTCACGACTGCCCATCAGACACTGCAGTGAGT
Organism: Alosa pseudoharengus; assembly: GCF_046254945.1. Taxonomy (NCBI): domain Eukaryota; kingdom Metazoa; phylum Chordata; class Actinopteri; order Clupeiformes; family Clupeidae; genus Alosa; species Alosa pseudoharengus. The sequence goes on along the minus strand of NW_027468881.1, from coordinate 30,722,706 downwards.
GTGTGCCACAGATTGAAAAGCGATTATCAAAGGAACTTGAGGAAACAGCCACAAGAATGAGGCCTTTTTTACGCTCTAAGATTTAAATGAACCTTGTCAATATTTTCAGATTCAGGTTGCAGCTCAGCTTGAGCTTAAAGATTTTATCTCCTTACTAATGGGCCCTGTCCAGCTCGGTAAACACGGAAATGCTTTCTGAAATTTGACCTGCCCAGCTCATTGTAAGCATTTGTATTTTGTATTCTTATTTACGTTGTGTTTCAGGATTTCCTGCAAAGATCTGAAGAACATGCTGTGTCAGGTCAACTACAGAGTACCTAACATGAGGTTCCTCCGAGAGAAGCTTCCGGTAACACTCGTGCTGAGGAGTCTCTTACACTTGCATACACACATTCCCGCTTCAACCCACTAACACAGAATCACACCAATGATGGTTAAAGAGATAACACTTTAGTTTTAACACTTAAAGGATCTATGTGTTGTCAAAATAGTCTGGATATTTTAACTGTCAAAAACGGCTATGTTTTTCCACAGAAGGATTTGTATACAAACTAGTACTTATGTGCTTGGGTGGTGAAGTTAAAATGTGTGTCTTTGTGTGGCTCCTGTGTGTTCCTTTGTGAGCAGGATGCGGAGCTGAGAAACGGCGACGTCTCTTACTGTCAGTTTGCCCAGCTCTATCGCAGCCTAATGTTCGACGCCCAGAAAACAGTGAGTTGATTCAATTAAGGGGGTATTTTGAGGGCTGGGTGGGGGTGGGGGTGTAACATGAGCCCTTTGTGTGGGGGGAATGGGACGGGAGGGGCAGATGATGGTGCTGTCTGCCCCCTCTCCGCACCCCACTTAAAAAGTAATCCCTATCGGGGGCACTTAAGCCCCATCAGCCAGTGCCGTCAGCTGGTGTTCAAATGACTTCTGGATCAATACCCACCGCTTAAAAGTAAAAAAAAAAGCTCTCAAATTTGGCCACTCTGCACCATTAGGACCCACTGATGCCCAAAGCCATCTTAGGCTCCTGACCTTTACCTTCAGTGACCCCCCCCAAACTTAAACTAAAATCAAACCTACATTTGGTTAGAGGATTGATGTCCATTATTAATAGTGACATGATGAGGTCAACATATGAATGATTTTTTTTTTTGTTATGTGAACATTTTCATTGGTTGTTTTCTGTATGATTTGAATGTGGGCAGTTTTTGTGTAATCTGTTGTGTGCAAGTGTGTGCATACTGTAACTCTCTCTCTCCCCTTGTTACCTCTCAGATGGAGATTCCTTTTCTGCAGAGGTATGTCCGCTCTCTCTCGCTCTCCTTAAACCTTTCATGACCTCTCTTTCATTTTCTCCATAGCTTCTACTTTCTGTTTTGTTTTAGAATTTGTTACTAGCATAGATTAAAAAAAAAACATATTTAGGGGTCTATAACACACGATGCTCTGGCCATTAAATAGCCCTAGTTGCTGAAATAGCCTTAAATTAAACAAACAAACAAACAATCTACTTTCTGTTTCTTTCTCGCTAAACATCATCACCTCTGCTGTAAATGTTTAGGTGTCCTTCTTTCTTTCTGCCTTTCCTTCTTTCTATATACCTTTCTTTTTCTTACCTCTCTTTTACCTTCATTCATTCCTTCATTCCAGCTCCGTTCCTTTCTACAAAACTCCATGTAGTTGTTGTGTCATGACGTAATGATGTGTGTAGTGTCCAACCCCAACTCTGCTCTCCTCCCAAAGGTACACAGACCGGCCAGAGCAGAAGATTACGCTGGAAGATTTCAAAGGTTTCCTCATGGAGCAGCAGAAGGTAGGCCTGTAGACCGCCACACGGTGTCCAGATCCCCTCTAGGCCTTCGGTCTGAGGGTGGCTGGGAGAAATCTCCAATTCAGCCCCATGTATAAGGCTATATATGATGTCATAGAGTACAGCTGGATGGATGCATAGTTATATAGCTGGAGAGACCTCTGAAGTAGTGTAAGGTTTCAGCAGCACTGACTCTCACTTTCTCCTCCCTTTCTCTCTCTCTCTCCCTTTCTCTCTCTCTCTCCCTTTCTTTCTTTCTTTCTTTCTTTCTTTCTCTCTCTCTCACTTTCTTTTATTTCTCTCTCTCTTTCTTTTCTTTCTTTCTCTCTCTCACTTTCTTTTCTCTCTCTCTCTCTCTCTCTCTCTCTCTCTGTGTCCATGCACGTCTGCAGGAGATGTGGGCCACGGATAACAACAAGGTGCAAGAGTTCATGTTCAACTACCTGAAGGATCCCCTGAGGGAGATCGAGCAGCCGTATTTCTTCCAAGATGAAGTGAGGCTCCCTCAAACGCCGTCCCTTACTCCTTACTTTTCTAAAATCTCATAGTTTTTTTTCTTTCACTCTGTGGCCATACTCTCTTAGGCAGTCCCTCACTCGGTCACAGGTCACTACTGGGATTCTTAGTGGATCTAGAGCGTAGTCTGAGGTGCATTCATCTGGACCTATTGGGTTGTGGTTGGACTTTGTCCTTTGTTGCATGGACGCGCAATGGAAATTGTTTAAACTGATCTTGAGAAAAAACGAATCTTTTATAAAATATTAATATGGCAGCACTTTACAAGCCAAGATGTGTAAAAACCACCTGCGTGAAGGAATTGAAACCTTTTTTCTACGAGATGAAAGTACTGACACCCACTCTATCAGCAAACGCCCCTCGTCTGTAACACCTTGAGGCTCTCTTTGTGTCCGACGGTCATTTCTCTCGCTCTCTCAAGATTTGATTTTTGATGCCATTGCAACTTTACAAACCCACTTATTTTTTTGCGACTCTAAATTGAGTTTGTGACTCAACAACTAGGCTACCTGTGTGATTTGCAGACTGCGAAGACGTCAGCATGTTTCAGTGGTTTATTATGAGGCCACTGAATTCCTATGAAGTGATGACCTCTTTGTGGTTGTATTTCCTCTCGAGAAGAGATGTAAAGCTGAGAAGTATCACTAATATAACCTGAAATAGCCTTTTTGTTATGATGGATAATGATTTTTGAAGTTTCCACACACGTAGAGTCAAAACTCATAGCCTTGTTTTTGCAGCAGTGGGCTTCTGTGTTTAACAGACTCAGTCTGTGCTGATTGTTTTATTTCTTAAATATTAAAATGTCAACACGTTCCACATTTCCCTCATTTTATTTTAACAGTTGTGTTCCTGAAGAGACAAAATCATGTTCAAGTCCCTGTAAAGCAAAAATAAATGTTTTTTGAGTTTTAGTCATATATAGTCATTAGCCACTCATAAAGACCTGAATTAATAAAACATATCCAAAAGCATCAAAGTCAAAGTCAGTCATGGGGTATCGATGTACATCAGACTGACGTGGTTCAAACAGGAAAGGAACATGGGTTTCTAGATGGGATTTCGGATGTTTCCGGATTCGTTGACCACATTAACCGGCGTCAAATTCCTTGTTTGTTTATGCAAACCTGGCCAATAAAGCTGATTCTGATTCTGATTAAAATGCAAAGCCGGAATTTTTAAAAGAATAAGGGGCACTTAGCATTTTCAAATTGTTCCGTTTCAGTAGATTGAAAATGTTTGGATTCAAACTTATAGTATAGTAGTGTATGGATGTAGCCCAAGGCTAATTGGACCTTGTCAGGCTGATTTTTTTTTTTCTTTTTTCTTTTTTTTCTCCATGACTCACTTTGAAGTCCACTACTAGCCTGTCACCGATGAATGCCAAAATACAAGCTTTACTACCCTTGCCGTCTTTGGCAGCATCTGCAGTGCAGTTCAATTCTGCATTTTACAATAACTGACAGTTGTGTGAATGGTCAAGTGATCCGCATATCAGGTGTCTCCCCTACTGTCTGGGTGTCCTGTGTGGACAAGATTCAGAAATTGCAAACATGTTTGTGGACGGAGGACGAAAACGAACTGAGGTGAACTGGGAGAGGTTTTGCCTACCAGCAGCAGAATTACCCAAGGCTAAAACAACACTGGACTGGAGTAGCTCAAAAACAGTAAAGAGCGTTTTCTAGATTAGAATGACTCTGTCAAAGCCCTGATCAAATTCCTGCTAAGAATCTATGGCATATGGTGCATGTCCATCATATAAATTCTCGAGAGTAATTGGGGGAAGAAACACTGCAGAACAATGTGCAAAGCTGTTACTGTTTCACATCAAATGAATTAAGGTTGTCATTTTACCAAAGGGGTTCTTTCCCAAGTAATGTATAGGAGTTGAATACTCATGCAAGCAGGATTTTAGCACATTTTAGCAGACAATCAACTTATTTTAGCCTCAAGAATAAATATTTACACTGAAAACACTGACTGGGAAAATATGTGTAGATATGTGTAGAAACTGGTGATTTGTAGAGGGGTGGAATACTTTTGCAAGCCACTGTACTCACCCCTACACCTCTCCGTCTGCTCCCCCCCCCCCCCAGTTCCTCTCCTACCTGTTCTCCAAGGAGAACACCATCTGGAACGACACACTGGACCAGGTGCGTCCCGAGGAGATGAACAACCCACTGTCCCACTACTGGATCAGCTCCTCTCACAACACGTAAGTGCGGCCGGATGCTGTTGAGGCTATAGAATACTACACGTAAGTGCGGCCGGATGCTGTTGAGGCTATAGAATACTTGGCCGGATGCTGTTGAGGCTATAGAATACTACACGTAAGTGCGGCCTGACGCCGTCGAAGCTATAGAATACTACGGGTGTGTTTGCCAAAGTGCATTCAGGTCTCACTGTACTGTATGTTTCTGATTTACCACCTGTCTTGAGTGTATTATTAATAGTCATGCGTTTTCACATTCATACATATTGCAATAACATATATTTATATTGTTATAAGTTCACTCCATATACAATATTTACAACATACAATGTATACAATGCATCCAATATTTCTGTATTTTCAAATGAGGATAATGTTGCACAGAAGGTCATGTGTTGAGGCTCTCTACTCACATACTCGTTTAACACCCGGCAGCACTATGTTGATATGGCAAGCATGGTTTCCTGTTTGCTAGCTGTGCGTCGACATGATTTGGATTTACTGTTGAAAAGAATGAATTAAAAAAAAAAAAAAGTCCTGAAAAATGTCCTCATGGGGATCTGATCCAGTGGACAGATGAGATTCTGGACAGAGGAATGGGCCCATAGGGTCATCTCTAGTTCAGTGGCAGTTGTGGTGCTTTGATTGTTTCAGCTAAGTGGAAACATGGTTTTCCTCCCATTGAACCGGCGTGTGAGAAAGAGAGTGGGCTCTGAGAGTGGCCTCGGCTCTGACAAAAAAACCAAAATGCACATGCATAAGCCGGAGCAACAAAAGTGCCGCATGTGGCTTTGATAACGTTTCGGGGAGGAGGGATAAACTGTGGGTGGAAAGGCTGCGTGTGTGTGCGTGCGTGCGTGCGTGTACAGTGAATACCACGTGTTGGGCTCATAAGGACTCCTTGCTTGTGTGCTGTGTGTCTGTCTACCTTCGGATGGGTGTTTGTGGTTGTGTGAATGTTGAATAATAATAATAATAATAATAATAATAATAATGGTGAAATAGTCTTAGGAAGGTGAGGGAGATGCAGGAACAGTGGCCTGGGTTCTGAATTGCTGATCCTATGTCTGCAGTAGTGGCCGTTGTTTTACCTTACAGAACCCTTGCCACTTATGATGATGTGGGCCCGTCTGTGTGTTTTCAGCTACCTGACCGGAGACCAGTTCTCTAGTGAGTCGTCTCTGGAGGCCTACGCTCGCTGCCTGCGGATGGGCTGCAGATGCATTGAGTGTGAGTGCACACACACACACACACACACACACACACACACACACACACACACACACACTCTCATCTCAACTTATACTGTACACACTTCTGTTCTGTCAGAAAATTCTCAAACTCGCTACATGGTTGTTTTTTCAAGATACACATCCTTTCCAGTATGTTTCCTAACATAGTCAAAATTATTCATATAATCATAGAACCACACCAAGGTGCAGGAAGTGGGCATTATGGTGGAACATCCCACGCTAACAAGATCAAAATGGACAGCCGTTATGTAACCTCACATGTCTGTATACTGTATGTGCCATGCAAACTAAGCTTTGTGTCTAAACATCTAGCCTGACCAGTCTGTCAGTCTCAGAGACATAATAGCCACATTATATGAGAAAGGCAAAGAATGACAATTTAAGCGTGAACAGCATGGACTTGTTTTTATTATAGCTTTTGGCCCTTCCTGTCATTGGCAACAAACAATCACTAGCCATGACTAAAGAATTTGTTTTGTTTTGGTGTGTGCGTCTGTGCGCGTGTGTTTGTGTCCTCCCCCTTAGTGGACTGCTGGGATGGCCCAGATGGAATGCCGGTAATCTACCATGGTCACACCCTCACCACCAAGATCAGGTTCACTGACGTCCTGGCGACAATCAAAGAGCACGCCTTCGTCACCTCTGAGTGAGTGCAGCAAGAGCATGCATGCTTGTCTCTCTTTCCACGTGTGTTCTCGTGTGTTTGTGTGTGTGTGTCAGGTGTCTAAGTATGTGGGTGATGTGGTTTATCTGATATTGCATATCCTGTCATCGCATGACTTCAAAGTTTCTTTTTTTTTTTTTTTTTTTAAACTTTACAGTCAGAATCATATTTGGCTCCAAGGCTCATACTGTGATGCAATGCCCGACAAACTGAAACCTATTTGTTTCAGTAAAAAAACAACATGTTTGAAACGTTTCTGTTTATAGTTCCAACATCACTCAAAGCCAATGGGAGCAGAGGCATTTTAAAGGTGTAGTCCTGAATTCTGGCAAAGAATTACTGATATTTGATCTTAAAGGGATATTCCACCATTTGGGGAAATGCACTCGTTTTCCACCTCCCCTTGAGTTAAACAATTGAGTTTTACATTTCCCCAGTTCATCCAGCCGTTCTCTGAGTCTGAGTAACACTTTTAGGTAAAACTCAGTTGTTTAACTCCAGGGGAAGTGGAAAACGAGTGTATTTCCCCAAATGGTGGAATATCCCTTTAAAAGAGACTTTTCTTTTAATTGCACACACAGAATGGACAGAAGACGGTCAAATGTCACAGTAGCTCACAAAAAGGGATAACCCTAGGATTATTGGGGATGGCACGAGATGGCATAAGAAAATAACAAAGCACATTCCCATTGGCTCTTTTTGAACAACTTCTCCCATAGGTATCCCATCATCCTCTCCATCGAAGACCACTGCAGTATCGTCCAACAGAGGAACATGGC
>NW_027468881.1:30707984-30710484 GCF_046254945.1 Alosa pseudoharengus | reverse complement strand
GGTGATTCTCCTAAATCCGGCAGTTAGGAGCTACTTTTAGCCTTAAGATTATTTGTGAATATGGGCCCATGGACCCTAATCAAGTCTGTAAAGGCTCTTGGCTGTTCTGACCTAGAATACCATCTCAGTGCATTTTCAGTCAGAGTTATTTTTAATGTTGTTACATTAGTGTATGTAGTAGTGTTGGTAGTAACGCCTGCTTGTTCTGCTAGTGTGTGGTTGTTTTGATGTTGTAGAACACAACTTTTGAGGAAATGGTTCTTTCTTTGACAATAAGTGTTTTTTATATAATTTTTATTATATATATATTTTTTAAGAAATGGCCATTTTTCTTTCAGTTGCTGCATTTTGCGTAAATTGCATAAAGAGTAAATGTAGTGACTGGAAACAGCTATCGCCCCTCCTGGGCTTGAACCTATAAGGTCACAAACCTGTGGTGTTTATGACTTTGCAGAGCTATGCAACAAGTTAGCCAGACTGCCCAACACCTTAACAGACAAGCTAGTTGCAGAAGATATCAGCCATTGGGTAGCCTCAATATTGGGTGGCCTCCTTAATAGTCAAAATTTGTGGGTTTGACTTTGGTGCAGTGCTGTGCAGTCAGACCACACAGTGAGCTAAACAATCGATTTAGATCAACACAGTGTGCTAGAACAGCCAAGTGTTTTAGGTGTCCTCACATGCCAGCTCACCCCTTATACTAGACGTGATTGCTTTGAGTTCAGTGTGGAGCCTTGCCTCTTTTAAAGTAGGCTACACCACCACACACTCGGCATTCACTGCTGCTGAGGGGATGTTACCGCATTACCCATGATGCTCTTCTACTAGGGGATTGCCCGCTGGTGGTTGTGAGCCTGAGGTCCTGACTGGGATGTTTTTGTTGAGGGGCCTGCCCTGTGCCGGAGAAGTCGATGGCGGCAGTGGCATGTTTGGTATGGTATTGATCGAGGGCTGGAGTCACGGTATTCACTCCTGCCAGTCAGCCATCTGCAGCAGCTGGCCTAGCATATGTTGTGCTAATCGTGTGTGTGTGTGTGTGTGTGTGTGTGTGTGTGTGTGTGTGTGAAAGCATTTAAATAAAAAATAGCCTACAAAGTAGCCTTTCTTAAAAAAGGAATTTCTCAGTGGAAATATACCTGGACAGTTAAGTGCTAAATGTGTGACTGCATATTGCAGGCCGTTACACTTAAAAGAGAAGAGGTCTGGGGATCACTAATATTCAGGAATACTGCAAACTGGCACAAGCTAATGAAGCCCTGCATGCAGAACTTTGCCAAAACATTTGTTACTTTTAAAACAGAAACGCTAACACAGGCTAGGTAGAATTAGGCTTTTGGCTTTTGTTCACTGACTTGAGCCACACAAAACCGAGTACTAAAGTTCTCCATGCACTGAACTCCAGTCCTAAAATACCCTCTCTAGCTTAAGGCAGTGAAAAGCAGACCCATGAGATGAACCCTGGAAAGAGTCGGCAGAACACACACACACACACACACACACACACACACACACACACACACACACACACACACACACACACACACACACAAAACAAGCAAACAGTTATGCAAAAATTAACTGGAGATGCCAAATGGCCGAGAGGCAAAGTGCTCTCTGAGAACCCAAAGAGGAGAACATTAGCCGTGTGTGTCTGTCCTCTCTGTGAGCAATGAAACCCAACCACTCTCTGAGCCTAAATCGAGTGTTTTGGCAGACAGAGTGCTCTCCCTTTGTGAGAGATGCGAGGAAGAAGCCGGGGCACATCCTGAGCGAGCCCAGCCAGGCTCAGAGGACCACTGAGAACCACACATAGCCTTAAGGGCTCACTGCAGGCTCCGGTGGACCCAGGGAAAGCCTGGCTGGCCGGAGGGAGTGGACTGGGGTGGGGGTGGCGAGTATGAGGCCACTGCCATGCTGAGGAACTGCGGAGCGGACAGAGCCGCTTTTCTTCCCCCCACAGTGCAAAGTAAACTCCACAGAGCTGACCCATACTCAGAGATGGCACAGGCCGTTTATTTTAGGCTCATGTAGAACGTGTGTGTGTGTGTGTGCGCGTGCGTGCTCCTGAAGACTCAGTACAGGATAGTTTTGCCACTGACACGCTTTCTCTTATTGGTGAATCTTTAGGTTTTTTTATTTGGGAAGTTATTACCTTGCTTGTTTCATCATTTTCTAAATGACTTGCTGACTTTAATTTGCCCAGAAAATATGTATTTTAATCTGACAGAGCGACACAGAGATGGAGGCATCTTTCTGATGTAATGGGTGGCTCAGTCAATGACTGTTTCCATGCACACCATATTCTGAATAAGGACCATGTTCTGGTTATGGCATTATTCAGAACAAGAGGTTTCCATGTGAAGCAGAAACGGAATATTCCGGTTTACATGTTAATCAGCATATGCTAAATAAAGCAGCGACGTGCAGTAGAAGTACCTAGTGTTGGCGTCATGACGTCTCAACGGTCTCTCCCTGAATTTCATTCATGACTTCAAAATAA
>NW_027468881.1:30565484-30702984 GCF_046254945.1 Alosa pseudoharengus | reverse complement strand
TCCGCGGACCAGTAATCTCCTCGTTGAGGAGGCCCTAACCCTGCAGATCATAGACAGAGAACGCATAGGCCTACTGTATGCTTTGGGTAAAGAACACTTTGCATGTCCAGTGTAGGCTACACGGAGAATGACAGTGTCTTGGAGCGGCCGCATCCCCGCAACTCCCCTTCCAATGTCACTGATTCCGACAGATACGCCCGACACTTCTGCTTTTTATCTGGTGGTGGTGGAGTTGACCGGACATCTGAGGCTCCAGACGTTACCAATTTATCATCATCATCCATCGCGTCTGGTCTGTGAAAAAACTTTTAAGGCTAGTCTGCCTGGGCCTGGCCATGTTTGAACCCCCTCACTCATTTGTTCGTTGTTTAACATGGACGATTTAAGCGTGCGCTTCCTATTTGAAATGCAGCATATAGCTATGCGTGTTGTTTAATAGCTTACTTTTCAAACGGTAGAGCCTGTTCATTTAAAAACATAGACAGAGGACGTATAATATAGGCTTACGTATTAAGGCCTATTCTCAAATTCAGATTGCGTTAGGGGACGGGATTATTAGCCAATTTCAATCGGACAATTTGACCGGAGAGATTTAATTTTGTCGGACATTTCATTTTTTTTTCGGCCAATGTCCGGTAATTACCGGACAACGGAAACCCTGCTCCACACACACACATCTCCACACACACACATCTCCACACACACACATCTCCACACACACACATCTCCACACACACACATCTCCACACACACACATCTCCACACACACACACACACACACACACACATCTCCACACACACACACACTCACATCTCCACACACACACACACTCACATCTCCACATACACACACACACTCACATCTCCACATACACACACACACTCACATCTCCACATACACACTCACATCTCCACACACACACTCACATCACACACTCTCATCTCTCCTTGTTCTGTGAGCTGCTCTATTAGATCATTGACTCCCTCCGGTGGCTCAGTGCGCTGCCTTGCTCCGTGCATATGCTCTACTGCAGCGGTTTTCAAACTTTTCACAATGAGTACCACCCAAGAAAACAATTGGCTCTCCAAGTACCACCATTATGACCAGCATTACATAGGCCAATTCAACTACATATTTTACATTGTACATACGTACGTTTTGCGTTGTCAAGTCTTTATGAAAAGACACCTTGGAGACTCCCTGAGTACCACTAGCGAGAGTTCACGTACCACCAGTGGTACCAGTACCACAGTTTGAGAACCACTGCTCTACTGCATGCTCAGCCCCTCTCTCTCCACTCCGTTCAGGTCCACTCCGGCGTCACTGATGTAGAGAGCCGCTCGTGCACTCGTGCTTAAGGAACACGCTTATCTGATCTGCGCTGAAGGGCTCGGCCGCATAGGGAGCAGCGTCCACTTCTGGCTCTGGGTTTTCACTGTCTGTATGTTCACGGATCAGATTCACTCAGCCCCACAGATGCAGTTGATTTTAAGGATGAGCTTGTTTCCTGATGCCCTACGACGCCTCCTGGATGCACATAGCATCTATTGTTCTGTTTCCGAATTGGCTACATTTCTCTAAAATTGTCATTTCAGTTTCTTAAGCCACAATTTGAATGTTCTCCATTGTGTGCTTGGCTAGCTTGAACTCTCCTATGGGAGATTGTGTGTTTATGTGGTTTAAAGGTTGTATCAGCGATAGTGGGGATACGTCACTTCTGTTAATGTTCAAACAAAACAGAGAGCTAGCTCGCTTCTCCCTCCCCCTCCCTCCCGTGCAATTAAAACTCTCCTAAACGCGCATCTCGTCGGTTATTGGTTGAAACACTTTATTTTGCCTTTGAGTGGGTTGCCAACCCTTGTTGGTAGCAATTGTTTTTGTGTGCAGATCTCGGAGCCTAGGCTGCCTACAGAGACACGTTGTTTTTGACGGCCTGCTTATGGGGTAGACAGCTAGCGGATCGTTAGGAAAGATTAGATGAATGTGATCATTTATGTTTGGGCCTTTTTTGAGCCTGAAATCGCTGATACAACCTTTCAACTGCCCAAAGCTGACGTAGATGCCCTTTCTGACCCTCTCTGTCTGTCTGTCTCTTTCTCTTTTTGGGCACAGTGGTCCGCCAAGAGGGGAAGGGCAGCCGGCAGTTTGTCTTTTCGCTGGTGCCATCGGCCGCACCGCGGTCGCCCGTCCTGGACATCGCCGCCAGCACTCAGGAGGAGCTCAAGGACTGGGTCCTCAAGATCCGCGAGGTCACCATGACCTCCGAGGCGAAGGCCAGTAAAGCAAAGCATGGTCGACTAACAGACTGCCTGAATTTATTTACAGAAATATTCAGTGCTATGTTATCTTGTTTTGTGTCACTTCTAAAGCTAGCATAAGCTGGTTCCTGCCATGCATTGTATTAGGCTTAGACCTGCAGGCTAGCAATTTGGTACAGAATTATTAATAAAAACTGGAAGGATGGAACATTTTGTTTCTTATTGGTCTTTTTGATGCTTCTATGTGTGTGGGGTGAGGGAATGATTCTAGTAAATGAACGTAGGCTTATGATGAAGTTGTGTGCCACACAGCTGGAAGAAGGGAAGATTATGGAGAGGAGGAAGAAGATCGCCCTGGAGCTCTCGGACCTGGTCATCTATTGCCGGCCGGTTCCTTTTGACGAAGACAGTAAGAGAACCCTTTCTGCGTTCCACAGCCATCAGAACGTCATTATACACACACACACACACACACACACACACACACACACACACACACACACACACACACTCAGAATATTCTCTTAAGCCTCCTAATGACTGTGTTTGTGTGTGTAGAGATTGGAACGGAGCGTGCTTGCTTCCGGGACATGTCGTCCTTCCCAGAGACCAAGGCGGAGAAGTATGTGAACCGGATCAAGGGGAAGAAGTTCTTGCAGTACAACCGGCTGCAGCTGTCGCGCATCTACCCCAAGGGCCAGCGCCTGGACTCCTCCAACTACGACCCCTTACCCATGTGGCTGTGCGGCAGTCAGCTGGTGGCCCTCAACTTCCAGACCGCAGGTGAGCACCGCAAGGTTCCCCAGTTCCACCTTTAGAGCAGGTGTATAGTTGTGGGGAGTGGTGCAGCAGTTGTGTTGCTGCCTGAGATACGGTTGTTTGAATACGGGGGTTTGAATCTGATGCTGCGAGTCCCTCACTGTCACTTTAGATAGAATCCTCTGTTGAGTGCCATTCGCTTCACTCTACTTTTCTACTAAGTTGCTTTGCTCAGGAACTTTTCTGATTTGGCCCCCTCACCGTGTGTGTCTGTGTGTGTCTGTGCCTGTGTCTGTGCCTGTGTCTGTGCCTGTGTCTGTGCCTGTGTCTGTGCCTGTGTCTGTGCCTGTGTCTGTGTCTGTGTCTGTGTCTGTGTCTGTGTCTGTGTCTGTGTCTGTCTGTGTGTGTCCAGATAAACCCATGCAGATGAACCAGGCCCTGTTCATGCTCAACGGCAGGAGCGGTTATGTCCTGCAGCCGACCATCATGAGGGACGACAACTTCGATCCGTTTGACCGCCACTCTCTCAGGGGCATAGAGACCAGCACTCTGGTCATTGAGGTAAATATTAGATTTAGATTAGATTTCTGTAATTTCTTGTGATGGAGGTCAATAATCTCACCTGGGACTATTTCATATCTTTAACTATCCCATTTCCACACGTCACTGCAGGTGTTGGGGGCACGTCACCTACCTAAGCACGGCAGGGGCATCGTGTGTCCACTGATCGAGATCGAGGTGTGTGGGGCTGAGTATGACAGTGCCAAGCAGAAGACTGACTCCGAAGGTGAGACTAACTTTAACTCTCAGACTCCACTACCCAGAATGCTGTTTGATTTAACAGTAACCTAGTCATCTTTGATAAAAAAAAAACACCTAAATCAATGTATTGAAATTAAATAAAACATTGTATTTCTCCTGGTTTGTTCCATCAGCTGACAACGGCCTCAACCCAACCTGGCCACGCAAATCCTTCCGCTTCACGGTCGGCAACCCTGCGTTTGCTTTTTTGCGCTTCGGCGTGTACGAGATCGATATGTTCAGTGACCAGAATTTCCTTGCACAGGCCACCTTTCCAATCAATGGCCTCAAGACAGGTACCATATGGGTTGTGTGGTGTTCATGGCTCTGTCATGCCTCTTCCTCTATTAGTGTGTGTGTGTGTGTGAATAGTGGCGTAACTCTAGGTCTGTCTTCCCTCTGTGCACAGGCTACCGGTCGGTCCCTTTGAAGAACAGCTATAATGAGGATCTGGAGCTGGCCACTTTGCTTGTCCACATGGAGATTGTCAGAGGACGGGTGAGGGTCCCCCTGTGTTCTATACGGCACCACATGCATACAGAGAAATGATTTGTCCCCTCCCAGTATTTTAAGTTTCCAGTACAGTGGTGCTAATGTGTTTATATGTACAGATGTATATAGTACAAATGTACAAATAATACAGTATGTATATTAATGTATGAAGAATTTGGTTCCAAAATGTTATATCCTCCATTTTATGAATGTTCATAAATCATTCATCATAAATCATAAATAATTCATCTCAATCAAACACAACTGCAATTTTATTGATATTATCTGAAATACACAATCAAATAACATGACTTATTAATGTAAGGTAGTAAGGGTTTTGCTCTTCACATGTGACTGAGTAGAGTGCCTAAGGGTTTGTACCTTACGACTCCCCCTTTTATCTGCGGTGTAGCCTCATGAGAACGGGGAGATGAGTCCCTTCCTGGGCTCCGCCACCATGGGACTGGGCAGCTACGTGGGGCGCGAGCGTATGGGCGAGTCCGGCTCGGTGTCCTCAGCCTCCTCCATGTCCCCTCTGCCCTCGTCGCCGGGCCAGGCGCTGGGCTACCGGGGCCGGGAAAACTCCTTCGAGTCGCGCTACCAGCCCCCGCTGGACGACTTCAGGGTGTCCCAGCAAGATGCGCTGTTGGACCATGTGGACCCCCAGAACAGGAGGTGTGTGTGTGTGTGTGTGTGTGTGTGTGTGTGTGTGTGTGTGTGTGTGTGTGTGTGTGTGTGTGTGTGTGTGTGTGTGTGTGTGTGTGTGTGTGTGTGTGTGTGTGTGTGTGTGTGTGTGTGTGTGTGTGTGTGTGTGTGTGGTATCTGTCTGTGTCGGTATGATTGTGTGTGTGTGTGTGTGGTGGAACTGTTGTGTGGAAGGGTAGGGAGGTATGATTGTGTGGATTTGGCTTTATGTCTGCTGCATGTGTGTGCCAGGGTACCTTTTGTGTGTGTGTGTGTGTGTGTGCATGTTTATGTGTTTGTATGTCTTTGTTACTGTTTCAAGTGTTTTTATCTGTGTGAATTGGGTAGATACAAATTACTAGCATACAACAATCAATGGCAGCGTGCGGTCATTTTGAACTAGGCTTAGCCTAGTTTATAATCTTGCATGCCATGAGAAAGATATGGTGCACTAGTGCAAGTGCTGACAGGACTCAGCTGTGATGCAAATGTTTCTTCTTTCTCATCTTCTTCCTCTCGTCACCTTTCCTCTCTCCTTTTCCCTCAGGCTGATGCGGCGGACCCGAGTGGGCGGGGAGAACCGAGTCTAGATGGAGCGGCGACGCCGATGAGACGCCCCCGGCTGCCGTCCCAGGCGCTCGCTCGCTCGCTCTCTCTCTCTCCCGCTCAGCTCGCTCTCTTGTCTCCGCCGGTGCCGACGATGTCACGGACTGCTGTGAAAATTGTTTCTATGGAAACGTCGCCAGAGCTTTTGGCCCACATTTCAGGCAGATCTCCCCTCCGTGCGTGTGCTCCCCTCTCTTCCTGCCTCTCTCTCCAGCCAATCAGCACCAACACCCCCTTCACCCCCCCCTCCACACACGCACACACACACACACACGCACACAAACACACACGCACACAAACACACACGCGCGCGCGCGCACACACGCACACAAACACACACGCACACAAACACAGACGCACACACCACCTCTACTGGACAGACGGTGGGGCTGGAGGTAGGAGTGGATGGAAGCGGGCAGCGGAGCGGTCGTGGAAAGTGCAAACGCGGAGGCCAGAGTGGAGCCGTTGCTTGAACTGAGGACCACAAGGAGCCATGGAAACGCAGCAGTGTGTGTGTGTTTCCCCAAGTTTGAGTTATGGTTTTTTTTTTTTTTTTTTTTTTTCCCTTTTCTCTGGCATATATAAGTATATATAGATTTCTATATAAATATATATTTATTTCAGCTTTGCTGTCTACCAGAGAACAGCCATAGCTGACATGCTCTCAAAGAGCCCTTTTTTTATTTTTTGTTTTTATTGATCATGTTTTTGTGTTATTTAAACCTTAGTTTTAACCTCTCATAATGTGACTCCTTTCCTTTTTTTTACTTTTGAAACTCTTCAGACCATGTGCCCTTTTTAAACACAAGGGTTTTTCTCACCCCTCTGGTGAGAGACGTCCGGTAGCGTCCGGCCTGTCCCTGAGCACACATTAGTGCTGTTTTTTTCCTCTCTTTTTCATTTTCCTTTTTTTTTTTTTTAAATCGGGAGGGGGAAAAAACCCAGAGCGACCGTCTGAAAAGAAGCTCAGGAAGAGGATACTGCCTGTTTGTGTTGGACGCCACTGGTTTCAGGAAGAAAGAGAAACAGGGGAGATTGCAGGACTTTTCTGGCATCGGCTTCTCCTTCCCATTGCGCCTCCCACACAGCCAGACTCTCCATTGGTTTCTCTCTCTCTCTGTTTTTAAAAAAAAAAATTATTTTGTATTTTTTGTGTTTGCGTTGTGTTGCGTAAGGCAGGTTGTCCGGACGCGGATAGTGGTGAACTAGCCACGACTGCTCTGCTCTGCGCTAACTCTCAGCGTAGCTGGGCCACTCAGAGGCCACTCAGAGGACGCTGTTGCACACTCATCTCTAACTCAGTCAGTATGGCAGCGCACACTGTAAAATACTATGTTGAGTTTTACAACTTTTATTTTGTTTCTTTTTTTTTTCTCTCTTAACCTTTGCCAACAGCGAGGACAAAATATCCAATGGTGTTTTTTTTTCTGCTGAGAATACTATCAGAAGTGTATTGTGTATGTGTATATACCTAAATCTCATCTTAAACCCCCAGCGAAACCTTTTACTGTTAATGAGTCCATTTATCATGGGAATGATCGCAGCTTATTTTAGGTTGCGGGAAATATTTTTCCTATATGTATTTTGTTTCCCCTCAGAGTCTGAGACCATTTAGTGCTGCAGCATTTTGTGTTCCATGTTGCTTTTAAAAAATGCCCTTTTCTCCTCCTTCGCTTCTGATGAGTATTACTCTCTCTCTAATGCCTTTCATTGAAGACTTTTACCTATTACTAACAGAAGACTTCAGCCATGTTTATAATGCTTGTGTGTTGTGAAATATGCCAAGGAACAGTAGGGCAAGCACAGAAAAGAGCGCCTCATTTGACCTTGGCTTTTGCCAGATGATTTTACACCAAAAAAATAGAAATAAATAAGAGCAGTATTGCAAAATGAGGGACCAAATAGAATGACTATGGTGCACTGAACAAAGTGAGCTGAGTGAGTGATTTTTTTAATTTTTTTTTTTTTTTTTTTATATACAATTACTTTTATTTTCTCCCCAAAATTGGATCCACTCATTTCTGTAGGTTAGGTGGACCAAAAATTAGGTTAGCCTTGAAGGTCAGTAAAATATGATTTATAAGCCAGTTTTTCTTTTGTGCCATTCCAAAATGAAATTGCCTGCTTTTCATTGAAGTGTATTTGATCTCATGTTTTTATAACCGTGAAAAAAGTGAATCATCAGCTTGACTGGTGACTACCACAATCCCCTGTGATTAGATAGTCCTGGATCTACAAGCACCACACAGGAAAAAATACCCAAGCGCCAAACTCTGCAGTTGCTGTCTTCAGCCTACAGAGGTCATGCAGGAAGCCCCACAAGCACTTAAGTGTGTGTGTGTGCTTGCAAACAGTCATCTTAATTCTGTTAATGAAAACGTTGCTCACACTATTAATTTTCTCTCTGTTGAAACTGTCGTTTTGTAGGTACACCCACACCTGTGGTTCAGCCGTATAACGAACTGCCCCAGACTTTCATATGATGGGGACACAGATAGTGATAGTTAATGTATCATCATTTCATAAACCTGGTCATTTTCCATACTTTCAATGTGATTAAAGCTACTCCCCCCCCCCCCCCCCCTTGATAACCATGGAAATTGTTACTGGCCAACAGTATATAACAGTGCTATTGGAAGAGTATGACTATTTGAGGGTTTGATAACTATTAAATCATGTATGTACAATCACTGCAACATTGCTATAAACATAAACTGCTTCACCTGCATAACCAGGTCATGAACATGTTGAATATTGAGAACACGTAACCTTATGTTAGTTATTCCTCATCACATATGGGTCCCAAGACTACAGCTTGGACGGACAACCAATGGAAAGGGTCTGGCTCTGCTGTCTGCGATTTGTTTGTGGACATCAGGGTCATCAAGAGTCAACAATCAGAGCAATTTTCAATTCAGTTTAATTTATGGTGCCACTAACAATTGGAATAGCCCCAAGGGGCTTCACTGAGCCTCTTTAGCAGGCACTAAGGTGACGGTGGGCTACAGGAACGGGGCACAAAGGTGTGCACTTCCCTCCCCAAGTGAGCGAGAGCCAGTCGGCTGCAGTGTGAACCTTCATCTCATTCATACATGTACTCATTCATGTCATCGTCTACATGGGCTGTGTTGACTTCAGATGACTTCTGTTTTCTTGCCGCATCTTTATATAGGCTACTGGTTTAGTTCCTACGCTGTGCTATTTATGACCAATGAATACAATACTTATAGAAAAATGATACAAAAAATACAAAACTTCAGCCTCCACTATAGGTTCTCCCATTAGCACGAGTGAAAGAAAATATACAATGTTGATTTTTTTTTTTTTTAAATTGCTCAACCACACTTGCCCTTGTCCTCCTCTGGGATTTCGGCATGGCTTGCCGGCTTCCATGTGCCTCGGTGTACATATGCACACATATTTATAAATACACACCCACAGGAATCTCCTTTTCAATATATATATATATATATACATATATATATATGTCTGTTTTGTTCTCCCCCTCATGGTCACCCTTCTTTTGTTACTGAAGCTCTTTACGAAGCCTTTTCTGTAATGTGCCTATGCTATGCGGAGTGAGAACGGGAAAGTATACATTTTAATTTTGCCTTTCATAAGAAACATATTCAAGCCTGAAAATTAAATAAAGTACTTATTCAACTATTATGTGTGGCATCATTCATCATGTCTGGGTTATGGGAGAATATGTGTGCTTGAAGAGACGACCATTTCACGTTAACCTTTTTATTCTGCAAATAATATCTAAAAATTATACAAGCCTAAGTATTTTTTTTATGAACCGATAAGCTGGTTTTGACACTTTTACAGCTGTTTTTTTTATTTTTTTTATTATTATTATTATTATTACAGATGTTTTAATTTTTCTTATGAAAAGAAAAACCCAAGAAAAATGCAACCATCAAGGATGTGCCATAGTCCAGTGCTAAAACCGTACGAAATATGGATACATGTGTCCATGGCGGCCCTTTTGTCAGTCATGGTTTAAAAAAGAAAAAAGAAAAACACAAAACAGAAAAGCTCATTAAGAGCTGTGCAGTTGACATTACGTACCCCATAACTATGTCTCCTAGAAACAGACACTCCTTTAACACAACAGGTAAACCTCTCTGGTCCACATCTGTACAGTCCAAACAATGCTCCTCTCCTCTTTTTTCCTCCGTGTTTTATTTTGCTCTTTGTCTTTCTTTCCCTCTTGCTCTCTCTATCCCAGACGCAAAGCCTCAGCCCCCTCTTCGTCTCCCCCTTCCTCCACTGCAGGATCGGAGAGGAGACCCCTCCCTAGATTCAGATGGACATGGAGGCTGGTGTTGACTGGGGGTGAAGGTGTGGGCCGGGGTGGGTCCGAGTCTGTCCAGCGATCCCATTACAATCACATCTGCTGTCATGACACACACACACACACACACACACACACACACACACACACACAGTCAGTCACTCACTCTCCCGGTAAAGGCCACCAATACTGTACATCCCTCGGGGCGATCTCACTTTCTCTCACTCACACACACACACGCGCGCACACACACGTTTTCTCTTGTACTCCGTCACTCACACAAGGCCTCTTGCGCCCGCCTCCTCAGGCCACTCCTGTGGAACGAACAAACAAACAAACAAACAGGAACATTAATTGTGGTGCAACGACAAAAATGACAAAACATGGTAAAAAGTGCCGCTGAACCCACACCCATAAACGTGGGCATTACCATTACCAAAACAGCACATCATTTCAGTACAAATGACATCAACTTCCTCCACCTCTGACACTTTCCCGACAACAGCATATCCATGTAAACAAACAGAGATACAAGCAAGACCATGTGTTCTGATCCCTCTAATGTTCTACATAAGTCGTCATTATTTGACATGGCCTGTAATGGCCCACTTAATTTATTTATCTGTTATCGCATTTCCAGTGTGTGGTCTGTCAGGAGTCGTTTACCAGATGCGTGTGGACATAATTATACACACACGCACATTTTTGCTTCTCTAAGTAATGCCCCTGATGCTTAGTGGCACAAGAAAGCGCAATAATATACACATTTGTTGCATAATCTTAACAATATAGGCTGCACAGTCTTTCGAGTGCACAGGACGCATGTAGTTTGAACATAGCTGTTGTGTTGTTTAGGTCGGCCACTGGCTGTTTCTAGTAAGAGCATCACGCTTCATTCACACCTGCTGCGTTGCAGATGCGCGTGTGTATTCACACCAGCAACATCTCTGATGCGGAGCTGCTACTATACTTTTCACAGGACCGCTTCTGACACGCTTGCCTCTTGCCTAAAAAAAGGCGCCACTTCTATTCTCTAGCCGGCTCGCGGCTGCAGCTGGAGCCGTGCCGGAGATGCACGTCTCACACAGAGGTCGTGTGAAAGCTCTGACCCATGAACATGGCCGCCAAAACGAAAACGGACAGGTAACGCAACCTCCATGTAGACGCCAAGCATCCGGTGTGAATGAGGCATCAGGGAAAGGTGAAGATGTAGGGCTAACGCCACTTGTCTTGCTAGAAATTGTGAACAACCTGAACAGTGTTTCTGTTACAATCAGGTGATACAGGTGTGAGGTGAAAAGGATGTGTGGGAAAACGGCCATGTGCATAGACATTCTTTTAAGGATAATTTGCAATTCAGAGCCAAATCATGACTAACCTTGATTTGGATTTGTAGACTTCACGTCTGCCGCCATTGTCTTCTCAGTCTCGTGGGTGGAGGCGGTGGAAGAGGCGGTGGAAGAGTCGGTGGTGGCAGTGGTGGCAGATGGCGACTGCTCCGTCTTCTCCTCGCTCCCGCTCCCTTGGTCCTGCTGGGCCACTGCTGCTGGAGCTCCATCCACCTTGGACTCCTTCTCCTTCTCCACCTCCCCTGCTGTCGTAGTCCCAGCGCCGCCCTCCTCCGCCTCCTCCGCCTTCTTGGCCGCCAGCAGCAATGGAGCTCTGTTGGTGAACCACCGGTGGACGAGGTCCTCCGTCAGGCCGCTGCCCTTGGCCAGCTCCTTCACCTGGGTCTCGTCCAGCGTCCCGTGGGCCTCCAGGTGCTCCTTCAGCATGTCCAGGTTGGCCTTCTGGTAGTCCTCCTCCTCCACCATGGTCTGGTAGCTTTCCAGCCACTTCAGCTGCCCGTTCTTGAGCACATAGCGGCAGTCGCCGAACCAACGCACCACCTCGGGTCTCGGCAGGCCCGTCCGGGCCATCAGCTCGTCGTACTGGGGACTGCCCGGCCACTGTGTGCGGGCGAACGCCTGCTTCAGCACGTGGAGCTGGTCTGCCGTTTTCTTGCCACGGTACGGGGTCGAGGGGATGGGGATGGGCGACGTAGGGGCAGGCGCCGGAGAGGCCGTTTTCGGATGGTCAGCCTGGACCGGCTGGTTGCCCTCACCCTCTTTCCCGTTGGATTCGGTCACTTTAAGCATTTTCAGGTTAATCTTGATGGGGTTGACTTTAGGAGCGTCGTCTTTCTGCTTCTCGTCTTTACCTTGTTGTGACGACGATGACGACGACGCGTCTCCACCCGAATGCTCGTCGATGTTCATCTTCTCCTCCTTGACTTCCTCCTTCACAGGCTCGCTCTTCTCCCCCCCTT
The DNA here is from genome assembly GCF_046254945.1 of Alosa pseudoharengus. Taxonomy (NCBI): domain Eukaryota; kingdom Metazoa; phylum Chordata; class Actinopteri; order Clupeiformes; family Clupeidae; genus Alosa; species Alosa pseudoharengus. The sequence goes on along the minus strand of NW_027468881.1, from coordinate 30,690,775 downwards.
CCTCCCTGCAGGCCTCGGCCTCCTCCTTCTCGGCCTTCTCCTTCTCCGCCTCCTCTTTCTTCTTCTCCGCAGCAGCCCGTTTCCGTCGCTCGGCGAACCACCCGTGGATCTCGCGGCGCGTCATCTTGGTCTCCTGCCTCAGCCGGTCCACCTCCTCGGACGAGGGCTCGGGGTCCAGCAAGAAACTGGCCTCCAGGGCGACCAGCTGGTGGGGCTCGCGCTCTTTATACCGGATGGCCGTGAAATCGGGGGACGGGGGCCGAGGCGGCCGCCGCGACGGCGTGGTGGGAGATGTGGTCTGCTGCTGCTGCTGCGGAGGGCTCGTCGGGGTCGGCGGGGGCGTTTTGGGTCTGTCTGCGGATGACACCACCGCCGTGTCCGACGAACCGACGCTGGCGCCTGACGCGGGACCAGGCGAAGCGGTTTTGTCGGTGCCCGAAGCTTGACCCCCCGTGCTTGTGCGCGGCCCTTTGAGGTTTCGGAAGTGGTAGCGGCGGTCACTGAACCACTTGCGAACCTCGCGCACAGACAGGCCCGTCAGACTGGTCAGGCGGTTCACCTCGTCCTGGTTGGGGAACTGGTTGTTGAGGAAGCTCTGCTTCAGGGCCGAGAGCTGCTCCTGGGACTTCTTGTTTTGCTTAGAGTTGGCATCCAGGAAACTGGCGTTGGGGAGGGTGCGGGAGTTCGGGGTTGTGGATGCGCTGGTGGATGGTGATGACGCTGCAGCTGCAGCTGCTGTTGCGGTCTCTCCTTTCTTGCTGCTGCTGCTGCTGCTGCTCTGGCCACTGGTGGTGGTGACGGTTGCGGGTGCTGCCGTGTTTGCAGTCGTGGCACTGGTGCTGTTTGTGTTGCCGTTAGTGTTGCTCGCACTGGTGGTGGTGGTGGTGGTGGTGAGGCTGGTGCCATTGCTCTTGCTGTCTGTCTTACTGTCACTCTTGGCGTCAGTACTGATTTTGCGGTCAGTGCTCGTCTTTATGTCAGGAGAGGCTTTGCCATCATTAGTACTTTTCACAGTGCTGCTGCTGTCCTTACCGTTGCTGCCACTCTTGACATCCTGGTTGGTTTTAGTATTCGCGGCACTGGGTGCAGTGCCTTTGCCGTTGACTGCGCTTTTGCCGTTTTCAGTGCTTTTGTTGCCGTTATTGGTTTTAGTTGTGTTGCTGTTGATGTTGTTACTGCTGCTGGTGCTAGTTTTGCCATTGCTGTTGTTGTTGCTGATGGTGGTGGTGGTGATGATGGTGCCTCCACCAGTGCTAATCACACTAGTCTGACCGCTACTTCCACTGTTACTGCTGTTGGACCGACTGCTGCTGCTGCTACTTATGATGCTGCTGGAGCTGCTGGCGTTGCTGGAGCAGCTGCTGCTTACGCCTCCATTGCTGCTGCTGCTGCTGCAGATGGTGTAGTTGAGACTGCTGCTGCTCCCCACTGTGCCCACCACCATGCTGACTCCCTTATCGGCCACCAGGGCGGCGGCAGGCCTGGCCTGCATCATGGGCTTGGCGGCACTCTGGGGCTTGGGGGTGACCGCCAGGGCTACGGGGGCGCTGCTGACCTGGATGCCGTTGGTCATCATGGGCTGCGTGACGATCACCCCTCCCTGGCTCACCAGGCTGCCCTGGAGGATGTGCGGGATGCCGCTGGCGCCCAGGGAGGCGGGCAGGACCGTGATGGTCTGCTGGGCCGCGCCGTGATGGGTCTGTCGGCCCACCGTCGTGTGATGGTGATGACCAGACGGAGGCGCCGTCTGAATGATGGTGTTGAACATCTTCCGCCGGGCCTCCTCGATCTCCTCTGGTGACCAGCTGATGCCTTGCTTCAGCCTCTGAGCCGTGAACCAGATTTTGATCTGCTCCTCGGGGTACTTGGTGACGACGGTCAGGTAGCAGAGCTCCGCTTTCGTCGGGTAGGGGAACTTGCTGAAGGAGGTCTTGAGGAAACTGCTGTTGTCCATGGCGGCGTTGTACGTGGGAATGCTGCTGAGGGGGATCATGACCTTGGGCAGGTTCTTGGAGCTGTGGCTGGAGGAGGAGGAGGGCGAGGAAGACATGGTGATGGGCGTGGAGTGCTGGTGGAGGTTCCGGTTCTGGACAACCGACACCACCTGCGTGACCGCCGTCTTGAGAATGGGAAGTGCTCCGGAGCCGTTGACGATCTGTATGGCGGATGGTAATGTCACTTTGCTTGTCAAACCATTGTGGACGATAGTGGGCACGTGTGTAACAGTAACAGAAGGGGGGTCTTTCTTCTCGGCCGGCTTGCCGGTGGCGACGGACACTCCAGCCTCCAGCCTCGAGTCGTCTGCGGCGGAGTGCGAAACCAGGATCCTCTTGTGCTCCGATTTTCCCTTCAGCATCTTCATGATGGGCGTCTTGGTGATGGATATCTCCGAGTCCGACTTGGAGAGGAGGCTATCGCCGGGGCCCAGGATAAGGCTCTGCTCTACAGTGACCTTCCGGTCCCGCTTCCTCAGCTGTAGCGTGGTGGTGACCGTGCTCGGGTGCACGCGGGCGTTGTGAAGGGCCAGACCCTCGAACTTGGCCGCCGTCACCCCACAGTCCACACAGTGGAAGCTCGGGTCCGACCGGAACTCCGGGTGGCCGCTGTAGACGTGATCCAGGAACAGGTTCAGGTCCAGGGTTTCGAAGTTACACGGCCTACAGGTGTAGGTGCCCCCGTCTTTCAGGGCGTCACCCGAGTCATGCCTGGAAGGCTCGCCAACGTCAAGGTAGCCCTGACCGTACAAGTCCTCCCGGGATGCATAGGCACTGTCCTTAGTCGTTGTGCAAGGCAGGTCGTGCTCAGTGTCATCCCTCATATACATGGTCTTCACCGGGATCATGCAAGGAATGGTTGACTTCCGCTTGCTAGCCATGGCTGCAGCCAATAAGCTGGGTGGACTAGAAGACTGGTTTTCTGTGGACTTTGCAGTTTGGTGGTTTGCTGAGCTATGGATTGGCCATAGAGACAGGTCTGTGATGCTGCCTGGCTGCCAGGCCACTCAATCCATCAGCTGTGCTCTTCTGATGTTAGATCCAGGCATCAGTAAAGACACCTGTGGATAAAGAGCAGAGGAAATTCATTAAATAAATGTTGTGTTCAACATTCAAAAAGACAGTATTATGACCTTACCCACTGAGGGAACAATTAAAGTGGAATTAATATTAGGTGGAAGGTTATGAGACGTGTCCCCTTAAATGGCACAATTATATCAGTAGGACTTGATGCATGCAATGACTGGAAACATTTCTACAATTCTATACAATACAATTTCTACCATGTATGTTATGTATTTGATTGTTTGATTTTTGTTTGTTTTACTTAAGCAAAACAAACAAAAATCAAACAATCAAATACAAAACATACATGGTAATACTAAACAAAATACATACAACTTTTGAAAGTAGCATTATAATCTCTCCTCCTATAAACTTGCTCTTTTCCTTTGGCATGACATATCTACGTCAGCAGCGAAGCATTTGGCTCAGCATTGAATATATCAATGGGGGTAACTTAAAACACGTTGAGCTTTTGTGCGCCAAGGTCAACTGTGGTCTGGTGATCTATTTGTGTCACGTCTAACGACTAAATCCCCACTTATCCCATCCACAGAACCTGACTTCTATGGAGATGTCTCCTTAAACAACAGACACTTCAGATGGTTCTTTTATGGTCTTTCATTCTGTCTGTCAGAGCTAGACTGTGACCCGCACTTCCCCCGCACCTCCCTGATGAGGCTACTACAGTCACAATACCCTGGAAAGCATGGTCCACCGCTGTAGGACAGGACCACAGACAGATGAGATCACAGTGTCACACATAGTATACACTTTAGGCAATATTTGTTATCCGTACTATTTCTATGAAATGCAGGAAATGACCTACAAAAGAACTAAGGCTTGATCCACACTAGGCCTTAAGAAGTGTTGTGAAATAGTCAACCCCAGCCACAACACCACACCCCACCGATCACAATACCACAAATGAACACAACCCTCCCCCCCCCCCACCCCCGCCCCCGCCCCAACACACACACGTTTTTGGCCACTGGTTAGTTGTCTGCATAGTTTCACCCCCACCCCCAAAAGGTCCGAGCACATCTGCTAAAATCACAGAACACTGTTGTGAACACGATGTGCTCATCTGGAAAGCCTGGCTTCCTACACCACTGGATCTTTTCGTGACAACAGACCGATAACCATTCTGCCTTCGCCCGTTTTTCACACACCTTTCCTGCCTCCCACACAGCTGCCAGGCTTTGCTAAAAAAAATATAGGTCACCACCATCTTACTCCCTAATCCTAGTTTAAGGTATCCAAACACGTTAGCTTGTTCTGCCAACAGGAAGGTTACGGTAGATATAATCAGCACAGGTTTGTCCCAGCAACAGGCACAGTTCTAAGGTAGACTGCATATGAATGATGTCTATTTTTCAGCACTGATGAGGGAAGATATATCTGGACTAAAAACATCACATACTCGCTTTCCTGTTGGTTTTTCGTTATTGACCAGACAACTACTATGAGCGTGCTCTGCACTCCATTTTTTCCCCACAGCAAGTGTATCAAGATGTGATCTCAAGTGCTTTAGCCTTCTGTCGCTGTCGAGCACTTTGGAGAATCAGAATGAATGGCTTCCGTATGGTATGGGGAGAAAAGAAGAGAGAGCCGTTAAACGCTCTTAAGTCTGACGAGGCCCCTGAGTGAGGCCTAACCAGACCAACAGGGTTGAGCCTCCTGCTAGGCACAGTTTTGGCTTTTGCCAAGACATCTGTTGATTAGCTGACACAGTTAAATTATATGTGGTATAGCAGACAGAGACCCCCTAGAGATCCATGACTACCTCCTCTAGTTTTTCTTCCTGCAGAGAGTAAAAAAAAGGGGTGTCATAAAACTCAAGAAGAGAACAACAAGCTGAACAGTGCTTTAACAAATACCCCTGCAGGCTTGAACAGTAAGGAGCGTCGCGCCAATAACCTACTGGGGTTTGGGCTCCGTGGCTTACTGCTGTTACGACGGAGAGCGAAGTCCGTGCTGAGCCTCCTGTGAGCAACGCCAGGAATTCTAGGATGCACAGGCCGGCAAAAAGAAAAAGACTCTTGCGACACAAACATCTAACTTCTTGTTTTGTTTCTTGTTTGTTTGTTTTCCAACGGCTCAGGAGTACGTGAGGTTGATTGCAGGAGGTGGTCACTTGTTTGCGTCAAGTGGGGACCGGCATCGCATGGCATGGCGGGGCGGGTAGGAGACCGTGGCCCGCGCCCAACAAAGAAATATTCCCTGTTCACTCCCTCCCTTTCGTCGCTGGCGGAACTGCCCTTCCGTTAGGCCTTACTGCCCTACTGCCACTCGGTTCTGCATGAGGGGGCACGGCCCTGCCAAGACTTGAGAGTCACATGACCTGTACAAAAGGGTTGTGGGGTGGGCAGGGCTTACCATCCATCACGTGGGCCAGAGCCCTGAGGGAGACAGAGACAGAAAGAGAGAGAGAGAGAGAGAGAAAGAGAGAGGGTGAGAGAGAGCGAACGAGGGAGAAGAAGGGGAGTGGGGGATGGGCGAGAGGAGTGGGCCGAGAGAGTGTTGGTGTGTGTGTGTGTGGTTGTGTGTATGTGGATGTGTGTGTGAGAGGGTGGGGGGGCAGTGTGTGTGAGGAGGAGTGTGAATGGGGGAGGGGGGGGGGGGTGTTAACTGTCGCAGCATAGAGGAAGGGGCAAGGTGTTTCAGCAAAGAATTTTCTGCCCTAATACACCCCCCCCCCCCCCCACATACCCCCCTATACCCACCTCCCTACAGCTTTTCTACCTCTACCCCCACCACAACAATCACACACGGTCGTTCTCTCCCTATTTCGCCCTCCCTCTCTCCCTCCCTCCCTTCCCCCTCCCCTCCCTCCTCCTTCTCTCTGGCGTACTTCGAAGCCTCTGGAATGTTCTACTGTGAGCAATGGAGCCAGTGGACAACCTAGGAGCCGCGTTGCATTTTGTGTGCTTAACCCGTCTCCAGCATTGCAAGCAAGCCCAGTGGTAATGGCCACCAACACAGTCCTTGGCCAAATCTGAATCCGATCAAACTCTCACGCTGACCTCTGTGTAAATCGTGGCAAGGCCTACGCATTTCTGAGAATCAGACTATTTGCAAGCCTATGACTGACCTTAGGGTCAAAAGAGGTGTCTGTGCGTTTGCCTAAGGGAATAAATATCAGATGGATAAAAACGAACAATAAAAGGGTATGAGCGCAGTAACCAAGTTGACCGAGTGGTCAGCCAGGAGCAGCCTACGCCACACATGGTGTGGGATGGTCTAGCGAGTCATATCCGCAAATGTGCTTCATCACTAAATTCACCAGAGAGCCACATTCTAGAGAATGCAATGAGTCATCATCATTAGCAAAGCAATGTTGTTGTCCTCATGCTTATAAACAAACTCACAGACGAAAGACTGTTAACAGACAAATACAAAACAGATGAAAATAAGAACTTAACCAAAACTCAACTAAATCACAATTCTTGCGCGACTTAACCGGACATGGCATCATGGAGCCTATAAGTTGTAGCCTACCTAACCACTGGGGATAGTTTGAGGCCTGTTTGGTGCGGCACACCCCCCCCCCCCCTCTTAAAGTCCCTCAGAGTGAGAGGAGAATTGGCCCGATGTGGGGTGGATTGTTTTTGTCCCCTTCGGAGCACATAAATAAGCCATGTCACATGTCCTGCGTGTCTCTCAATCATAACACACTGGCCTGTCTCTATAACCGCGCCGCGCCGTAGGTGCCAATTTTAGAAGCTGGGCAGTGACGGAGCCGTGGCGACGGCGTCTCTAGGAAGAGCCGTCGCCGCCACAGCGCCCCGTCCGTGCATCTACGTCGAATTTTATTTACTTCCCCCCCAAACGTTTCTCCCTCAAGACTAGCGTCTGCCTGCTGACGTGAAGTACACTGGTGTGTTTGTCCATTTGTGTGGGTAAGCTGTAGCCACTCCAACAATCCGCCTGCCTGCCTGCCTGACCGCCTGCATGGCTCACCCCTCCCCCACTCTCCCTCCATTTCCCTCTCTCAACAAGTTCAGCTCGGTCTGTTGGGAGACAGGTCGGCAGCGCCACTGGTGTGTTACTATCCCCATGGCAACCGGCCGTCCTACACCCCCCACCCCCCTTTTCCCCTTCCTCCCGACTACTCCCCCCTCATCCCCCTCACCCCCCAGACTCCCTCTCCCTTCCCTCTCGCTCACACACACACACCCGATCAACACACGCAAGAACTCACATAGTAGTCACCCCACACACAGACACACAAACACACACAGAGTGAGGCTTGCTGGCCGGTTGGCTGGGTTCTCGCTGGCTTGTTTATTCCCCACACTCCTGCGAGCGGTGACTCCCGAGTCCCAGCCCTGCTCCTATTTCAGCGCTGTGTTTGGCGGTGTCCGTGTCTCGAAGGTGTGGTCGTCCTCGCCGTCACACTTTATCATCTACGCCGGGCAACTCTCTCTTTTTTCTCCCCCCATGTTTCTCTTGGATTTTAAACCTCTCACTCTCTCTTTCTCTCTCTTGGCCTTTGTGTACCATTGAGGACCTACGGCCGTCTCATTTGAGCCAGGGGTTGTTTATTTCCATCTACGCCTGGCCCACAAGACGACACAACATGTCACCACACTTAGACCGGTTGGCGCATAGACAGGGCTAGACCTACTAACCCTGTATTTGCCACCCACCCACCCCAACACTCACTCAAAGACACACACACTCACAAAGATGGCCCCTTAAAAGACAGGCCTTGCACAGCCTTTCGACAACACAACGCGTTATGGCAGACTGATCTGATATTGAAAATAAATGAGCCAACGAACAAGAAATAATCAACCCAACAGAAATTGTACCAGTACAGTTAGGGCCTGTGACCAGTTTGGAAACAATTTTTCTTTTTTTAATGGTGTGTGTGTGAGAGAGAGAGAGAGAAAGAGAGGGGCCATCTATGGCCACCTCAGGCGTAAAGGCTCAGTTGTTAAAAAAGGAAGGGGAGGGAGGGAGAGGTGGAAAGGGGGGCGGTGGTGGAGGAGGAGGAGGGGGGGGTGGGAGAGAAAAAAATGGCGGCACACCACGCGCTCCGCTGTCCAACCTAAAATGGCTGACATCACAGCCTCTTATCCAGCGAGACACTGCAACGCCAGCTCTTGCTGACCAAAACCGCTAGCTCAGGATGCACGAGCGAGCAAGCGAGTGGGCAAGAGAGAGAAGGCGAGCGAGCGAGCGCAATCCCCGCGCTCCTGCTTCCCAGGACTGCTGGCGCAGTCCGCCATCAATCGAACCTGCTCCCAGGCCCTGGTCCACCGCATAGGTGGGACGGTTCTGAAATGACTGTACCTGAGCAGGGGAGAAGGCTGACAGCAGGTCACTCTCCAAAGCGACACTGTCCCCTAAAATATTCAACATCCAATGAGGCGCTAAGCCTCAATTCACTTCAACTAACTAGAGTAGGCCTACATGTAAAATACATGATATAAGGTCATAAAATTATGTTACCATAGCATCAATATGATATTTTGCCATGGAGGCCATGTGCTTCCTTTTAGTAGGCTTATCATTCAAGCGCTCTAGTAAAGTGCCCATGCCATGTCAAATTTGCATACATTTCATCTCCCTCACTACAGATTTGTCTATCATCATAACCACTGCTGATCTTACTAAAGTGCTCCAACCTGAACTGACCCTAGAAAAATAATCTGGGTTATCCACTGGACTGACAGACTGGGGTCCCTCAAAACACGGGTGTCCCATACAGCCATAATCTGGTCATTAATCTAATGTGCATCACACCCAGGGATGAGAGAGTAAGGCGGTGCAATGCCCCAAATGTCTCGCTCGTTTTCATATACAGTCATTCAGGGGGTGTGGCAGGTTACATGTCATAACAGAGAGGAATAGAAGCTGCTGTGGTGCACATTTGTGTTGTGTGCAAAGCAGCCCTGTCTGTCTGTCTGTTTGTCAGTAAAAAAAGTTCAGTGGAAAAATCATGGCCCAAGTGACACCCTTTGGATACAGGGGAAGACTTGGGAAGACCAGTTACATCACAACATTACATTTCAAAACTGACAGAAACAACATGCGAGCATGTATATACTTCTCAGGGTAAACATTAGTCATCATGAAACAAATATTATATGTATATATATATATATATATTTTAGCATGAGGGCAAACATGTTAACAACCAACACTTAATTACATGATATAATGTTTATAAAGTACAATAATAAATGCATGTACCCAGAGAAATCAAATTTGAGTCATCCACGGTCTGCAAAAAAAGCAACAGAGCGTGATTTATCGGGAGACTATCAATCCTACACTGTGGTTTTTACCAAAAACGAAGTTGTGGCAACCTCGTGTGCCTGTCGTGTTGCTGAAAGAGTAAGGGTGCATTAAATCCAGGGAGATTTTTTTGTGTGGTTACGGGGTAACATCCCGTTGAAACCAACATCGGAAACCCCGATATTATTACTTGGAGTAAAACAGGCGCGAGGTGCCCATCTGCTGAAGTTTCAGTCTCGGAGGCAGTGGTTAAACGGCCCTCGCGAAACAGTTAAGCAACCTAATCGAAACGATAGAAAAATACTATACCCCAAAACTCGACTCGGCGCCCCCCACCTACTGTCGCCATTTTACACAAGCGACTTCATGTAGCCAGTCAACTAGCTAATTTGGCCCTGCGTAGCACTACGAAGGTAACGTTAGCTAGCTTGCGGGTTATAACTTAGTCCCAGTAGCTGCACAGAAACAGTGTTTCGGATGTTAAACACAGATCTAACTTACCGTGCACTTGATCCAGCAGATGTGGCAGAAGAAATCGACAACAAACAGCAAGCTCACCAGTGGAACAAGTAAATAAATAATTTACATGAGATTTAGGTACCCTTTGATGCCAACTGAAGTGGGGTGGAACTTCTCTCTTAGGTGCTCGTTGTAACAGTGATATTGGCCACCAGGGCAGGGGAGCGACAATGGCCCCCTCGTTCTTGTTTATTACGAATCGATCTCGGCAGAAAGAGAAGGGAAAAGAAACTACGACGTACGTACCCAGGGTTGGAGCACGTGATCCTGAGCGTCACTGGCTACCAAACCTCTGGTCGGCATGAGCTCATGGACAGACTCAGAGGTGAAGTTAGTTATGGGAACAGTCATCCTCTTTGTTCTATCCAGTGCAGATATCCTTCCAACTTGGAGCATCAATTGCAAATTGCATAGTGACTTTGTTGTCACTAAGAGTAACCAATCCGAGATAGGTGGTTTGTGGGTTTGTGGGACTGTTATTAAAAACTTTATAAATGTGTTATTAATGGCAAAATACTGAGGGCTGTTAATATTTCAGAGAATCATAAAATTATGCTCTTGATTAAATACTTTTTTTTAACATTCTTTATGAGGTCCATGAAGTTCTTCCACTGGACATGTAGCCTTAATAGTTTTCTCGTATGCACTAGTCATTGATTGGCAACATCATGCTTTTGAGACCTCTGAAATAATCTTTTCTTCGCATCGATTAGGCCATGCATGACCTTGGCAATGATGATCAAACATCCAGGTCACACATTTTCCAAAGTTTTTGTATAGTCCGCTTAATTAGTTTACACCAATGAAAACAACACATTATAGGCTTCACAATTCACCCTACAACCCTGATAATACAAATAGCGGACAGAAAACACACAATGTGTATTCATTCATTCATTCATTCATTCGTTCATTCATTCATTGTTAATTCATTCATTCGTTCAGTGACCGTCTTCCAACAGCAGATGTCACTATTTCATTTTGAGAGACGTTCAAACATACTCCAGTGGTCCAGCCGGGTCCAGCGCGTGGAGCTTGCGTGAACGTCGCATTTTGTTATTGGCTCTCCCGCTAGGGTCAAATGGTTACAGCGCATGCGTGAATAGTGCGGGCTTTGGAAATCTTCGACACCAATTTGAGGAGTCAGCAGTGCTTTTATTTCGAGGTAACGCTATCTGCTTCTTAGTAGAATCCGAGATATTTCACACAATTTTCAAAATTGTGTCGCTCAGTTCACAGATTCAGCTAATACCCGGCGGTAGTCCCAGAGAATGACGAGCAGTTCAAAAAAGAAGGAAGAAGTTCATCTCGCCAACGGTGGAGTGAAGCAGTCCACATGGAGCAAAGCCTTCAATTGTAAAGCTGTATGGGAGGAGAAGGTGGGTTTGTGATTGAGAAAGAAAAATCTGTTAATATGTATTCTTCCCCATGAGCCGGCTGTCCTTTGAACTTATTTTTAGTACTATCTTCTTCGTAAGTGTCAGAACTTGGCCAGGTGTCTAGTTGGCTTGCTAGCTAGCATAGCCCCTGTATTGTAATGTCAGATCATCTGACATAAGGGGGGGGGGGGGGGGGGGTCGTCGATGGATTAACGCAAGACGGTTTGGTGGTCATCTTATGAGGCGACGCACAATATTTCCAAGTTAGCAGAATCTGTTGTATTTCTCGACATGGGATTGTGATCAAGGTGACGCTTGTGCCCGTATGCTAACAATGCGTTCTCTGCCTGATCTACACATTGCATAGCTAACGTTTACATTAAAGGTTTAGGAAACTGAAGTGGGGATTTGTGAAGTTGTGACATACCAGGGCCAGGAAGGTGGATAACACTAAGATCACATGAACTGAAACACACAGCTCATGCAGCAGACATGCAGTATTCTTGCTTGTGTGTCCCTAATACACATACAACCTTGGGAAATTGAAAACAGTCTTATGATTAACATAACCTTTAAGCAATTGCAGACTGCAACTGTGTTGTTGAAGGAAACAGTGAGGGGCTTTAGTTTCATATTTCGGATGTTGACATCTTAACGCATCACTGATTCAAGACTCCTTGATGATAAACCGGGCTGTTTGCTTTGTTTTACAGGACGAGTTCTTGGATGTGATCTACTGGTTCAGGCAAATCATAGCAGTTATTCTCGGAGTAATATGGGGCATTGCACCGCTCAAAGGATTTCTGGGAATAGCAATGTAAGCATAATTCTTATTTTCATTCAGTCATAGAGTCTTGAATAACAGTGTGGTTTAATCCAGTTCCAATTAACTTAACATCCTCTCACTTTTAGCCATGCACATGTAACCCCTGTTTTACCTTGTGTTTTGAGATATTGAACCAGGTTGTCAGTTTATTAACCTGGTATGAATGGCCAACAGTTTGGAATTTCATTCATCTTGATCCCTAATGAAAAAGAACTATAGGAACCCTTATAGTATTTTGGGACATACGTACTATAGAAGTGCTATTAGACTGTACTATAGGAACACTATAGAAGGTAAGGATAAGGAACATCACATAACTTGAATTTCCCCTTGGGGATCAATAAAGTATCTATCTATCTATCTATCTATCTATCTATCTATCTAATTATTATACACCGTCATAGAACTACTATAGACATATTTTTGTAGTACTATAGTTATTTTTTGCGTATTTTCATTAGGGTCAAAAGCAGCAAACCGTTCAGTATTGAGGTAGCTAAGTGAGGGGGCATATGGGCATAGGTTTACCTTCCGTTTCTACTTCTTCACTGAGCTAAACAGGCACACGTGTACCTCCGTATCTGTAAGTGGCGAAACAAACATTTTACTAGCCAGCTGCTCCCTTAAGAATGCATTTCTGGTATTAGCAGACTGGCTATTTTAAAGGCATTCTATGCCAGTTGTTTACCTTGATATAACAGCTTCAAAGTCATTTTGATGGTAAACTAACTTGAAATAGGGAGAATTGCACACCCTTTGCAACTGGTTATGGAGAATCAGCCTTGCAACTTTCTCTCCAACATCTCGGAAAACCATGAATTGCTTTTTTTTTTTCAAATTCATGTTCCTGTAGCTGTCCATCCACTCTGTTGTCACAAAACATTGTCTTCTGACTATATGGGAGCCAAATAAGCTAGCTTGGACAGTTGCAGCCAATCATCAACATCTTGCTTTATTTCAGGGACTATTTAACTCAAATGTCAACATTTAATCAGAGGTGAGGACTGTGTCTTTAACTTTAAAACTTCTCCATATAGTGCTTTGACCGGAAAGACAAAAGATGCATGCCCAGTAACTTAGTGTTATTCATAAACATAACTTTTTGGTTTTGGTCCCATGAACATTTTTCAAGGAAACGTAATTTTCCCCAAAATATTCGATGCTGTTTCCACAAGAGTATCTTGTAGCAGCCAATCCATCAAGAACCTGCATAATTTTTCTCTTAATTTTTTCTCTCTCCCTACCGATGGTCAAAAAATTTAAAAGTTGAAAGCTGACGGATATAATACACACACAGGTTGCTAATGATTGTCAGGAAGGCTTGCACCTGATGCAGTCTCTGTGTTTCCCCCTCCAGATTCTGCATCATCAATGCAGGTGTCCTGTACCTATACTTCAGCAGCTTTCAACAGGTAGACGAGGAGGAGTATGGCGGCACATGGGAGCTGACCAAAGAAGGGTTTATGACATCATTTGCATTATTCCTGGTGAGATGCCATCAGATCGCTCCCTTTCTTTCTCTCTTTCTTTCTTTCTTTCTTTCTTTCTTTCTTTCTTTCTTTGTCTGTTTGTCTGTCTTTCTGTTTTAGTGAATAGGTTGTAATGTGTAAATAATAGGGCTGCACGATATGGGGAAAATATCTAATTGTGATTTTTCTGACAGATATTGCGATTGTGGTTGCGATTTGTGATATGATTTTTGAATGTCAAGGAATTGATTCAGTTCAGTATTCCAAAAGTCTCTTTGAGTTGTGCCACTTCTCATTGATGCCTAGAGCACGAGAATCACAGCACTCCTGATTGACTGAAGATCACCAATCAGAAGTGCTGTGTTCTTCACGCACTAGGCATGAATCAGAAGTGGCACAGTGAAGGAGGATCACATGAATATAAAAATAAAAAATATGTAACTATAAACTGCACGGCTATTTGTAGACTTTGCGATTAGGTAATTGCATTGGTTCATATTGCGATTGCGATAATTGTGCAGCCCTATTAAATAACACATGACATGATTTACTGTACACAATTAGTCTTTTTTAAAGTTGGTCCTTTTTCAGGCTGTTGTGTCCAGCACATGCAAGGTGCTATGTGTGAATCTATGGGCTCTATTATGAAGGTCAAAAGCGCGCCGCAAAGCATATTCCCATCAAGGCGGCGCAAAGCGTATTCCTATTGTACACTCGAGTTTTTCGCCATGCCTGTCTCTTTTATTTAGCAATGCGCTCAGGGGTGTGGCAATTAACAACCTAAGGTGGGATCTCGCTATCGTACACCATCTAAAAAGCATTAGGCCACTGACCAAGAAAAACCTGGTCTATAGCAAGAGGCGTATACAGTATAAAGCACAGCTGAAGGCGCACTGTCACGAGATGTAAGCAGCAACTCCTGCAGGATAAATGTCCTTAGGTTTTTTATTCAGTTATTCGAACATTATTTTGGTAAGTGTTGCTTTTATCAGACTATGTTTCGATGGGAACCCGTTGTCAGTCAATAGTGAAAGTAATTAACTGTGTATAATTGTTTTGTTGTTGACTATGACACCATGGTGAAGTTAGTTTCACTTAGCCAATCAAATAATAGACAAGTGCAGCGTGATGGCTATACTCTGCTAGGTTTTAGTAAAGCATGGTTTAGTGGAATACCTGTTCCATATGGTCTCGCGTGCAAGCAGATGCTTTCAAATGCGCCGGTGACCATCAAAACACTAATGTGCTGTTTGAAGTTGCGCTGCTTCCTGTTAAAGGAAACGACAGATGTCACTCTCATTGGTTTAAATGATGTTACGCCCAAAACACACCCATGACTGATTAAGAAACATACAGTAAGAACACCTTTTTGCGCCAGGCGCCTGACGTTTGATGACAAAACCACCCCCAATGTGGACTGGACAAACCCCTAAGCTATTCGCCAGTGACCATGTGTTTTAGATCGCCAAAATAGAGCCCTAAAGGTCTTATTGGATAATGTATTTGCAATGATTACCAAATGAATAAATTTGATTAGAAAGGGGGATTGTTTTTTTTTTCATCTCAGGTTTTGCTTTTGAGAAGTTGAAACATCAATGATTCAGTGTATGTGCTTTTAATAGACATGACACACTCTCACCGTGACTAACCTTAGCTAGAATGCATGACAACTGTTTTTGTAACCGGGATATCTTGTCAAAACAGGCATGAGCGAAGTGAGCTAATACATAACATTAAAATCACGTACTCGGTTTTTGGTTTTAAAATGTGTTAACTTTTTTTTTATTTCAGGTGGTATGGATTATCTTTTACACAGCATTACACTACGATTGAAAACCTGTGGAAAAAACATTGTGTGGTAGAGCGAGACAAAAAGACATTTTCTTCAGTGTAAAATGTAATATGCAGAACTTCAAGCTTCAAGGTGTGGATGCATCACCTGCAACACACAGCATCCTTGACAAAGAAGTGCATTATGGGTAACTTCAGTAAAATGGCCATTTTAGAGTCCTTGGTCATTGCGTCTGAGTTTTAAGCTAAAACTGTCCTGTGCACTGCCATGATTTTTGTTTTTTTCAGTAAATGACATTGTATTTAGCAGGAGAATATAACTTAAATTAACTTTATTGTTTTTTCACGATTAGCTTCCGAATCAGATAGTCTTTACCAAATCAGTCAATGAATTTGTTTAAACATTAAACAGTGTATAGATTCTGTACAATATGCATTTTATCATATGTGTATTAAACTGATTTATTTGTGTGTCTTTGTTATGTATAGGCTGTGTGTAACATACATCTCAGTATTTTATAGTGTATTAACTGCAAGCAAAAGTATTTGCTCTACCAGGTATACACTCAGCTGTACACAAGGCTTTTGAAAGACTGTATTTTCTGATGGAAATCTTTTGGGAATTGCATTAAAACATGGACTTTGTTTGTCCCACATTTTATAACAGACAAAGTGTTGCTCTGTAATGTTGGAAGTACAGTTGATCACGGTAAATCTATCTAGAGGTATGGTATAATCAGCACTCGTGGATGAAATTCAACCACTACCCTGTAATTTTCCTCCCCAAAGCGCATGTCTACTCCGTATGGTTTAAAAAAAGGAACAAGTCTTCAGGCATAACTGACCAGTGGCGGTCTAGTGGTCAGCCCTAACCTGTTATCAGGCTGCTCCTAAATGCTCCCAGTTATAATGCAACCCTGAAGTTGTCTCAACTCATTCAAGAGATCATAGCATGTTTTTGCCTGACTACTAGTAGTAGTATGAAAGATAGGCAACTTGAAGGGGAAATTAGACACTCTTTGTTTTTTGCAAATTGTGCTACTCTGTCACTGCAGCTACAATCCACTGGGAACCATTAAGTATAGAATTAAGAACTTCGCAGAATTGTTGAAATAAGCACCAAACAGCACAGATGGATTTTGTACTTCCTTTTAGATGAATACATTATAAAATAAGGTGATGACTTGACTGTTAACTTCCCCACACTGTTGAGCTAAATGTGTTGGAAGTAAGTGAATTTTAAAGAACTGAATGCATTATACTAGGTAAAATGGGCACAACAGTGTGGTGTGAATAAGGTTATGAATCTACCATTGTTGGGGAGTGAAGATGATGTAACACCCAACCATCATACAGGCAATAGGTATAGTCTCCCACTGAATCCAACAGTGTCCTCACGAACCGTCTGACATACATGATTAGCCATTTTTGACGTCTTGGATTTTTCATCCAACTCAGGAAGGGTTTTATTTAAAGGCAATACTTAAAATGATATACTGAGAATAAATAATGTTAACTTAAGTGAGCGTCATTAAGTGAAACGGGACTCGGAGTTTTAAAATGATTTATTCCTTGCCCAGCCTCCTTATTCCTTTAGTGGGATATAATAAAGTTTTGAAGAATGTGACGTCAATTTCAAGATGGCGGCGCCCCACTCCACGATGAAATTCTGGAAACCCGGTAAGATGAAAATATATCTAACAAAAATAGAGTTGTGCGTTGTTTCATGATGTCCCTGTATTCTGAATGTTATCATGTGACTTTACATCACTGGAATAAAGTCAATCAGTTTACAATGCGTGCTATCGGTCATTTAGCAAAAAAGACGCTTTCGTGTTTCGGTGGAACCTCTGCAGTGGTGTTTGCACCGATTTGCGTTCATGCGCAATTTCAGTAACATAAAGTTACTTTAGCAAGTGTAGCTGTGGTCCAACCTATTGTACACCGTGGTCAAAGACCTTTATCCAGAGGTACCGCAGACGCTTTCTCGATGGTCTCAACTAGACAGAGAGAACAGTATGAATTAGTCACGAGTTAGCTGCGTCCTCTTCAAGTTTAGCTAGCCAAGCTAATCTGTCAGCGATGACAATGATGAGGTGCATAGTGTTAGTTTAATAATATGAGACACATTCCCCGAGTGCCGATTGTACTGTATATTTTCTGTTGATGCCATGATACAGGAGCTGATGCTCCGGGTGTTTCGGAGGAGCGGGAGCTAACGACAGAGACCGCTGGCTCCCCAGTTATTTACAACCCTCACACTGCGCTGTCCATTGAGAAGCAGCGACAGAAACTTCCAGTTTTTAAGGTATTTACATGTCTTCGCTGTTTCATGGCTACTATGAATATAAACTGAAATTCGTGCGAGTAACATGCAAAGTCAGTCATCTTCTCATGGAAATTTACCAATTAGGCTGAATGGCAAATTAGTCAATATTGCGCACAGAGGCGCAGTAGTTATCCTCAGTGACATCATACCGTTATGGGCGGTTTTCCCCTCTCTCTCCTCAGCACAGAAACAATATTCTCTATCTTGTGGAGAACTACCAGACAGTGATAATTGTCGGAGAGACAGGATGTGGGAAAAGCACACAAATACCTCAGGTTAGTATTGAATGTTTTCGGTCACTCATGCTGTCAATAAGTCTTACATTGTGCAGTTACTCTCCCTGATGCTGTGTTTAAAATGTCAAGGGGAGGCCTCAATTTTATTAAGATAGACCTTTCATCTAAGCTAGACCATCACCCTCATTTCTCTCTTTCTCTCTCCTTTTTCATTAGTACCTCTTAGAGGCAGGTTGGGCCGCAGAGGGAAAGGTCATAGGAGTGACTCAGCCTCGAAGAGTGGCAGCTACATCAGTAAGTGTTTCTCTGTCGCTTATGCTGTAGATGCAGTGTACCTTGATTTCCCAGCTCGCCTATTGAAACGAGTCTTGATGTATTTATTCCCCAAGGTGGCCAACCGTGTGGCAGAGGAACGCGGGGCACTGCTCGGACACGAGGTTGGCTACACCATCAGGTTTGATGACTGCTCTGACCCCCATGCCACCAGAATAAAGGTATTACTGCTCTTCTAAAATACTGGTCCGGCCTGTGATGACGCATGAAAATACGTCTTCTCATGCTGCTGAAAGCTATATTATTTTGGGGCACATTTACATGGTTTTAATTCTAAGCTTAATTCACCAACTAAATTGTCAGTATGATCTGATGGTGGTGATCACTGATCAGTAGGTACTGTAGCACAATGTAATTTACTGCATTAAGTCGTGAGACATTAAAGAACAACCTGAATCTGTTGACCGCTGTGTCTCTAACAGTTTCTCACAGATGGGATGTTGGTGAGGGAGATGATGGCAGATCCTCTGTTGAAGAAATACAGGTGAGAATTTGTGGGCCTGTCTTTGCTGGCATTACTTTCCAACCTGGACCCATATTCACGAACCATTTTATCTTACCACTAGGAATACTCTTAATCGAATTTAAAGATTTTAGCTAGAAGTTTTCTCTTAAAAGTTATTCACAAAGCCTCTCAGACCTACTCTTAGTTAGGAAAAATGCCAACTCCTAAGATAAAATAAGAGCTCCGTTGCTATGGTTGACATCATTACTCATGCACGAGCTTGATTAAAGTGACCACTTTGATTGGCTGATGATTATAACGTGGGAATGATGGCAAAAACCTCCCCTACGATGTTAAGTGACGGGTGACTGGTCTTTGCTGGTGTGAATGCGTGAGCTACACAAGTACTGTGAAGAATGGAAGATTATGAATAAACAGCCTAAATGAATGAAGAGTAAGATAAAGAAAATAGACTAGTAGCATAATGAAATACACTATGGATTGAAGCAGTATCTTTGCAACATGTTTTAAATTAATCTGTATGAAGACACATAGCCTACAGTCGCAAAGAGGAGAAACAATTTAATTTGATTTACAATGAAACGTTGAAACAACAAAATGTGTTTAGTTTACATGCAATGAATGGTTTTGGTTGTTGGTGGCGTTATTGCATCCCTTAGTTACAATGCACAATTAATCCCTCGCGATTGAGAGCTCTTGTAACCGCATGTTTATTTCAAAGAAATCGGCATCGCGACGTGAAATGCCACAAAAAGAGGTTCAAGATGGTTTGTGAATAGGTCTTATTGAGTTAGGAGTCCTAGACTTCTTCTGTCCCAGACTAGGGCTAAAATGCTTCGTCAATTACTCTTAGTCAAAACAAATCCTAAAGTTACAAGTGACACGCCCATTATTTTTTAGGAGTTTCTCCTAAATTCACCAGTTAGGAGTTTCTTTTAGCCTTAAAATTCCTTGAGAATACAGGCCCAGATCATAATGTTCTCTCAGCTAACCTACTCATTTAAAGAATTCTGAATACAAGATGTTTCCACCCATCCCCCCCCCCCCTGAAAAATCACTTGCCCCATCACATGTCCTTTACATCATCATCACAAATGCACTCTGGCAGTAAATGAATGCCACGAAATGCTTTTCGCCAAAGTTATTCTAGTCACTTGTGATGAAAATGCATTTGTGAGGACTTGACCTCGAAGTTTGTTTGTCTGCAAACTCCTGTTTGTCTCTGGGTACTGATAGCTTTTTTGGTCCTGTCTCAGTGTCCTCATGTTGGATGAGGCTCACGAAAGGACTCTGTACACAGACATCGCCATCGGACTCTTGAAAAAGGTGACTTTGCTGCCTGTGTGTCTTGGAAAAAGCCAGACTTGATTTCATTGCATTAAAAGGAAAAACATTGGAATCTGTCCTTAAAGCCCTTTGTCCATCTGCCCTGTGACAGATCCAGAAGAAGAGGAGGGACTTGCGACTGATTGTCGCTTCTGCTACCCTGGATGCCAAGGTGATTAATTCAGATGGGTTTCAAATGGAAATGGGTTTCATAAGCCATTTGTGTGTGTGTGTGTGTTTAGGGGGTGGTAATGAGTAAAGAGTTACTTAATGCAAGTGTAAATGCATGTAAGACAGTCAGATAAACTGTTTAAGTAAGTATATATACTCTTTTGATCCCGTGAGGAAAATATGGTCTGCATTTATCCCAATTTGTGAATTAGTGAAACACACTCAGCACACACAGTGAGGTGAAGCACACACTAATCCCGACACAGTGAGCTGCCTGCTACAGCGCCGCTCGAGGAGCAGTGAGGGGTTAGGTGCCTTGCTCAAGGGCACTTCAGCTGGTCCTACTGGTCGGGCCTACCAGCAACCCTCCGGTTACAAGTCCGAAGTGCTAACCAGTAGGCCACGGCTGCCCCCATAACACATGAAGCTGTTTGAATAAACAAATGTGTTAAAGCTGTGCTCTATAATCATTGGTTAAAAATGGTTACACATCCTTTGAAGGGTAGACTGTCTGTATTCATTTCAATGTTGATTTATTTTGTGGCTGATCTTTTACAGAAATTTCAGGAGTTCTTCAATCTGAATGAGTCTGGAGACCCCAACAAAGATACCTGTGGCATTCTTACAGTCGAGGGTCGAACCTTCCCTGTGGATGTCTTTTATACTGTCAGGTATTCAGCCTTTATCCCTTTTGTAAAGCTCAAAGTGGATGGATTTATTTTGTCCAGACACACTTCAAGTGTGTAATGATTGCAGAGTGATATTGAGAGGTTGCTCAAAGGGCTTAGACAGTTCAGTTTTAAAGCATTGGTTTTACCAATCTTCTAATATTTGTCTTGTTGGCTTATGTTTTGATGGGTCTCACCTGTGTGTGTGTGTGCCTGTGTGTGTGTGTAAGACTGCGCTTGCTTTTTATGTAGTGTCAAAAGATCAATTATATATGATTCCAGATTTGTATTACCTGCAGTGCCTTGAGTTCATTTTTAGGTAGAGTAGTACCCTTAAGCTGATGGTGTTTTTGTCACAATTGCTGCAAATGTAAGAAAACTGTTGACAATTTGAGGTGCAGATGTGTAGCATTTTCCTAACTTTGTTTGTTTCTCTCTCTCTCTCTCTCTCTCTCTCTCTCTCTCTCTCTCTCTCTCTCTCTCTCTCTCTCTCTCTCTCTCTCTCTCTCTCTCTCTCTCTCTCTCTCTCTCTGCCTCCCTGTCTCTGTCTCTGTCTCTCTCTCTCTCTCTTCCTTCCTTTCTTTCTTTCTCTCTGTCTGTCTGTCTGTCTGTCTGTCTCTCTCTTTCTCTCTGTCTGTCTGTCTCTCTGTCTGTTTTCCTCCCAGTCCTGTCCCTGATTATGTGAAGGCCACAGTGGAGACTGTGCTGAAGATTCATGAGACTGAGGAAGATGGAGATGTGCTGGCATTTCTCACCGGACAGGTTTGTGAGCAATGCCAGCGCTTTGATAATTCATAAGATACACAGCAACATGCTACAGGGAGGATCCAAGCAGAGGAACACTGCAACAACACTGTCTGGCTTAAAAAACGTAGATCATTTTATGAGCTGCTCAACATTGTTGTATTGTTGCTCCTATGTAAAATCTAAATATTCAGAACAAAAACATACAGAGACATAAGAGATTAATGTTACTAGCCTTCCCAAGTGTCACTTTCAACCCCTACAATGTAGAATATCATATCTCGTTCCTGTAGCTTTCACAGGATTACTTTCCCCCATCCTTTGCTGTTGACTGTACACACAAGGGCTTTCCTTACATGATCATCCTCCTTCCCAGGAGGAAGTGGAGAAGGTGGTGTCCATGCTACAGGAGCAGGCACGGACACTCTCTCGCTATGGCATGAAGAAGCACCTGCGGGTGCTGCCTATGTATGCTGGGCTCCCATACGTGGAGCAGATGAAAGTCTTTGAAAGGATGCCCCCTTCAGTGCGGAAGGTGAACTGACTTCAACGCTCACTTCACAAGAAATCATGACAAGATTTCTTAAATTGTTGTATTTTGTGTCGTGTTATCTGCAAACCTTCAGTGTATATATCTTACACAAAATGTGAGTTTATTGAAATGTATTTTAGAATGGAAAACAAATAATTGATGAAGGCACATTAGAGGTTGAGTGACAACTATTTTATGACATCTGACATTGTTCATTATGGTCAATCCCACAGGTGAGTTGAACTGCTGAACCTGCCAATGAGAATCACAGAATTGAGGTTCACAGAATATATATATTTTTTCTCCTTCTGTTTAGGTGGTGGTGGCAACTAACATCGCTGAGACCTCCATCACCATCAATGGGATTGTGTTTGTCATTGATTGTGCATTTGTCAAGCTGAGAGCTTACAATCCTCAGACAGCTATCGAGTCGCTCGTGGTGACCCCCATCTCCAAAGCCTCGGCTGCCCAAAGGGCTGGTCGGGGTGGACGAAACCGCCCAGGGAAATGCTTCCGGCTTTACACCGGTAAGATTTGGTCCTCACATTAAAGGAACACGCCACCCAATGTCAGTAGTAATATATGTTCTTACCTTAACTTTCACGAGTTGAGTCATACCTCTCCCATGTTGGTACGTGCACTCAAACGCTCTGGTGCGCGGCGCAAATGTGTTAGCATGTTGCTATGCTAGCGGGCTCAGACGTAGCCAGAGGGAGGAAGATAGCAGTAATCAAAAACATCCACGTTTTCCCTACTTAAATACAGTTGCACGAGTAGTTGAAAAAAATGTGTAAGGTCACACAACATGAAACGTGACTATTTTCTAAGCGAATAAACAGGAGAACTACAATGTGTGGCGCAATAGCGTTTGGGAGTACTTCGACCTAGTGTAGTAATATTAATTAACACCTAATTGTAGATCCTATCCACCGTTTGCAGCGAAGCGGAATTCTATGAAACATGAAATCACTACCCTTCACAATGCATGTTATAACCATGATTGTTCACAATCTACTTTACCACTACCTGCTACTTTGCTAAGTCAGCTCAAACTAACGCCAGCAGGGCAGGTTGTCTCTATTTATGGAAATGACTGTGTGTGTGCCTCGGAAGGGGAGTGGGAGGCTGAGGGGTTGGCTGAGGGGTCGATCCAGCTCTGGTGGATAGGATCTACAATTAGCTGTTAACTAATATTACTACGCTAGGTTGAAGTACTCCCAAGTGCTATTGCGCCACACTTTGTAGTTCTCCTGTTTATTCGCTTGGAAAATCGCCACGTTTCATGTTGTGTGACCTTACACATTTTTGCAACTGTATTTAAGTAGGGAAAACGTGGATGTTTTTGATTACTGCTATCTTCCTCCCTCTATGGCTACGTCTGAGCCCGCTAGCATAGCAACATGCTAACACATTTGCGCCGCGCACCAGAGCGTTTGAGTGCACGTACCGACACAGGAGAGGTATGACTCAACTCGTGAAAGTTAAGGTAAGAACATATATTACTACTGACATTGGGTGGCGTGTTCCTTTAAGCCTAGAATGCGTAGACCTCTCACATAATGAAGGAAATTACTGGTTAGCAAATTTTAGCTGGGACATCACCTGTGATGCGTGTGTGTTTGTGTGTGTGTGTGTGTGTGTGTGTGTTCCAGAGGAGGACTACGAGAAGCTGCCCCCATCCACAGT
This sequence comes from Alosa pseudoharengus, assembly GCF_046254945.1. Taxonomy (NCBI): domain Eukaryota; kingdom Metazoa; phylum Chordata; class Actinopteri; order Clupeiformes; family Clupeidae; genus Alosa; species Alosa pseudoharengus. Next base: position 30,666,995 of record NW_027468881.1, on the reverse strand, counting down.
GCCCGAGATGCAGCGTACAAACCTGGCGCCGGTCATCCTGCAGCTGAAGGCTCTGGGCATAGACAACGTGCTGCGCTTCAGCTTCCTATCGGTACGCAGTCCAGCCCAGGCCAGCTTTCATCTCAATGCTACTGGACACCTACTGTTGGCCTTTCCCGCTAATGTCAGCACAGCTTAGCCACTGTAGGAGAAGGGATGCTTAACTCTGTTGAAGCATCATGACTGGTTGATGTAGTTGGGCCTTGTGAAAAGTTCATAGACAGATTGTTTTGAATTTCTGCTCATCAGTATTACCGGTAGTGATGATGATTAGAGAGACGATTCACTACTACTAGTCCTATTAAAGTTATTTACATCAACTTAAATTAAATTCAGGTATGTGCTTGTGCTTACATTTACATTTATTAATTTATCAGACACTTTTATCCAAAGCGACTCACAAAATAAAGATTAGCATACAAGCTTCAATGCAAAGGACACCTTAGGTAACAATAAATACTACTACCAGAGGATGAGACCTTAGGTAACAATAAATACTACTACCAGAGGATGAGACCTTAGGTAACAATAAATACTACTACCAGAGGATGAGAGTGAAGAAGTTTAAAGACTAGTTAAAGTGGAGTAAAAGGAGAAGGAGGTAGGGAGGAAAGTGTGCGTGTGCGTGCGTGCGTGCGTGCGTGTGCGTGTGTGCGTGCGTGTGTGTGATGTGGTTGTACTGGTGTGTGGGTAGAAGTCCAATCTGTGTCTCTTCTCTTGTCCCCAGCCCCCTCCTGCTCAGTCCATGGTCCAGGCCCTAGAGCTCCTCTATGCACTCGGGGGTGAGGAGATGATGATGATGCTCTATTTACTCTAACTATGGCCACAGAAATGGTCACACGCCAAATATGTGATGGAAAAATGTACTGAAATTAAAAATTTTTTATACATGTTGATGGTAATCTAAAAAAGATTAGATAATACTTACTTATCCTATTCTAGTATATTTCTCTTTGATTAAATATCCTTGATAAAGTGATTGGCAATGAATGTTGTCGTCTCTGCAGGTTTGGACCAGTATGGCCGCCTGACTGACCCTATGGGCGTACGCATGGCCGAGTTCCCCTTGAGCCCCATGTTTGCCAAGATGCTGCTTGAGTCGGGCAACTTCGGCTGCTCCAAGGAGATTGTTACCATAGCAGCCATGATGCAGATCCAAAACATCTTTGTGGTGCATCCCAATCAGAAGAAAGCAGCAGTAAGTCCATTTGCATTGTGTGTGTGTGTGTGTGTGTGTGTAGTAGTAGTGTTGGTAGCTCTCTTACTTTTGTTTCACACTGTCCTTTTTTCCTGCTTCTTCTGCTTCTTGTTTGTCTGTGTATTTTCCCTGCTCATGTTCCTTCTCTGTCTATTTTTGCTTCTCTCAGGGTCCTACCCTGATCATAAGTGTGTGTGTGCGTGTGTGTGTGCGTGTGTGTGTGTGTTTGTTTGTGTGTGTGAGTGTGTTTTATTTACCTGGCAGACGGGTCAGCAGAGCTCCATGATGGAGACCTAATCTGTTAATGTTTGGGGATGATCTCCGTTCTCTTGTAAAGTTCCAGCTGCAGCGACTGTCAAGCGTGACCTCTGTCGTGCCAGCTCTGTTGTCTTGTGCCAAAACCGCTCTGTCCTGTGACCTTCCCACAAGCCTGATTTGCTGTGTGTGTGTATCTGTGTTGTCTTTGTGTCTCACTCTACCTGCTTGCCTCAGGCCAGGGAACACAGGAAGTTTGCTGTAGCTGAAGGTGACCATCTCACTATGCTCAACGTCTATGAAGCCTTCATCAAGGTATGTGACTACCAGCTGAGCAAAATAACAAGTGGGAAATAGACTGGACCAGGATACAGACATGTTTTAACTGATTACATCCTCATAAATAAATACATAAATAAAGAAGTTGTTTCTGTGAATTGATTGTAGAGCCATTTTGAATGTCCCAAAGCAGATTCTGTTGTTTGATAAGGAGACCAGTAAAGTCATACCATATGAGTAGTTCCTGAAGAAGGATTGGATTTCTTTGCCTGGTTAGAATATTGAAACGCATGTCAGGGGTGGGTCTTTGTTGGCATAGCCTTGTCAATGCTGATTTTCCACATTTCTGTGGCACAATTTCAACTACCAAGGTTATTTTTCAGACTGAACTCTAGTCACATAATGTCAGAAGCACCTTTGACTTGGCTTGACTACCTGTCAACCTGTCAACCTGTCCTGTCTTTGTGTGTTGGCCATTGGTGTCCTCAGCACCAGAAGAGTTCCCAGTGGTGCCAGGATCGCTTCCTTAACTACAAGGGCCTGATACGGGCTGTGACCGTCCGGGAGCAGCTCAGGCGACTCATGAACAAGTTCAAGGTGCCACGAACCTCCAGTGAAGGTCTGTGATCCTCCTCCATCTTCTCTCTCTCTCTCTCTCTCTCTCTCTCTCTCTCTCTCTCTCTCTCTCTCTCTCTCTCTCTCTGTCTCTGTCTCTGTCTCTGTCTCTGTCTCTGTCTCTGTCTCTGTCTCTGTCTCTGTCTCTGTCTCTGTCTCTGTCTCTGTCTCTGTCTCTGTCTCTCTCTGTCTCAAATTCAAATTCAAATGTGCTTTATTGGCATGACTCAGAAAATAGTGTTGCCAAAGCAGTAACATGACAATACAAACAGATAATATTTGTTTTAAGGGGGGTCATAGAAAGGAAACTTATAATACTAAACTAAAAGAAAGAAAACTTATGTGTAAAAAAAAAAAAATAGTAACTAAATCCAGGTTTAAAGGAAACTTAAACATGTATTCTTAAATCTAAATCTAAAGTAAACTTATTTAAAAAAATAAATAAATAAATAAATAAAAAAAATATATACTGTATGCACTTTTTTTATGTGAAGTTTTCTCTTAAAATGTGGCAGGACTGTAAATATTGGTATGCTAAGTGGGCACATTTATCTATTTCTCCCAGGAGGAATTGTAGTTTTTGTTCATTGGTGGCAGTCATAAAGCCGGGACAAGTGATCTCAATTTGTGGGTAGAATATAGCTCTTAAGTGTTGATAATTGGGACATTCTGTGAGGAAGTGGCATTCGTCCTCTACTACTCCAGTATTACAGAATTTACATATTCGATCTTCACGAGCTATCCAGGTTTGGCGGTGTCTACCCTTTTCTATTGCAAGGGAATGATCACTCAGTCGATACTTTGACAGGAGTTTTCTATGACGATGGTTTTTAATTTCATTTAAATATGGTGCCAATTTGTAATCAATTCGAATAGTTCTGTAGCAGTGTAGCTTATTTACTTGTTCGATTTTGCATTTCCATGTGTTAATGTAGTTTTGTTTTGCTGTGTTCTCTACTTCTTTTGCTATTGAAGCAATACTTGAGCTGCAGTTTTTCAGGTCGTGTTTTTGTATTATGAAGTTTAAGGGGTCACTCTCTGGGTGTTCACTCCTCAGCTGGGCTCTCTCTCTCTCTGTCTCTCTCTCTCTCTCTCTCACACACTCTCTCTCTCTGTCTCTCTCTCACTCTCTTTCTCTCTGTCTCTCTCTCTCTGTCTCTCTCTCTCACACACTCTCTCTCTCTGTCTCGCTCACTCTCTTTCTCTCTCTCTCTCTCTCTCTTTCTCTCTCTCTCTCTGTCTCTCTCTCTCTCTTTCTCTCTGTCTCTCTCTCTCTCTCAATTCAATTAAATTTTTCAATTCAACAAGCTTTATTGGCATGAATGTAAATTTTACAGTGTTGCCAAAGCATTCAATACAACAATAACAGTAATATAGATAATAATAATAGTAATACTACTACTAATAATAAGGATAATAATAATAATAATGAAAATAACATCTGGCTTTTAAATGAACAGAAAAAAATTATAATAATTAAAAAAAAAAAACTATTATTATGTTATTGATCATGTAACATGGGTTCTGTTCATGGAGGTTCTCTCTCTCTCTCTCTCTCCCTCCTCCTCCCTCCTGTCAACCATGTCCCTGTTATGTATTTCTCTGTGTTTACTAAGAATCTCAGATTTGGTTTTGATTCCTCTATTCAGGTGACCCGGATGTGATCCTCAGGTGCATTGTTTCAGGATTCTTTGCCAACGCTGCCCGCTTGCACCATTCTGGATCCTACAGGTGGGGCTTCTGGGATTGGCGGATTCGGCTTGTACTGCCAGTGGCACAGTATTGTTGGTTAAGGAAGGGTTTAGCGTCCCTCGTCCACTAGGTGTAGCTGTGACACTGCATTTGAGTTGACTGTTTTAGACGTGTGTAGACGCGTGATTGGCATGAAGCCGTAAAAAGAAGTCAGGCCTCTAAATGGGCTTGGAAGTAGCCCAGGCTAATCTGCTTGTAGCCTATGCAGCACAATGCATTTTGTGCGGGTTTTATGTTTCATTCAATCGTTCAATGTATGGCCCGACGCTTACTTTATCACAATCAGTATGGCCCTCTGGGGAGGATAATTGCCCACCCCCTGGCCTAAGGTCTCCATGACGACGTGTTGAGATTGAAGTGATCTGCGTCTCTTCCCTTTTTCGTCTCTAATGCTACTCAACATTTTCTCCTGCTTTCTCCTGTCTCTCTCTGATTCATTTATTCTCTCTCTCATTTACATGTTCCCTCCTTTGTGCTCATGTCCCATCCACTCTCGTTCTTGCTCTCCTCCAGGACCCTGCGGGATGACCGGGAGCTGCACATCCACCCCAACTCTGTCCTCTTTGGGGAGAAGCCCCCCAAATGGTCAGTACCCTCCCCGTGGATGTGTGGACATAGAAGAGGCATAAAACTTTCATGTGTTTCATTTACCTAATCTAAGTAGTTACCCAGTGTGTCTGTGTCTGTGTCTGTGTGTGTGTGTGTGTGTGTGTGTGTGTGTGTGTGTGTGTGTGTGTGTGTGTGTGTGTGTGTGTGTGTGTGTGTGTGTGTGTGTGTGTGTGTGTGTGTGTGTGTGTGTGTGTGTGTGTGTGTGTGTGTGTGTGTGTGTGTGTGTGTGTGTAGAACCCAGTAGTTAGTCCTGTATACTCTTGTACTCCTGTCAAAGCTGAGTCCAGGCTTAGTGTGTGTGTGTGTGTGTGTGCAGGGTTGTGTTTAATGAGGTGGTGCAGACCTCCAAGTACTACATGCGGGACGTGACTGCCGTGGAGTCTGCTTGGCTGGTGGAGCTGGCCCCTCATTTCTACAAGCAGGCCAAGGTAGGGAGGAGGGAGGCAGGCACTCAGAAGTATGGATATTTACAGTGAAAACACAAACATTGGGCAAAGTTTGACATGTAATGTGTTTTTGATTTGAGCAAGAAAAACATGTTCTGGAATGTACTACCAAATTGTTGTGAACTCTTATAAAAAAACAATCATTATACAACTAACATTCTTCTTTTCTCTCTCTCTCTCTCTCTCATCGCTCCTTTTTCCTCCTCATCTGTCCTTTCCCTCTCTCCCCCTCAGCATGGTTCACTGGGAAGCAAGAGAGCTAAGGTCTTCTGAGCAGACTGGCCATCCCTGCTGCCCCCACACACACACCACATCAGGTGCTAGCCCACTCCTGAGAGAGTTTATGGGTCTTGGGCAGACGAAGTTACACACACACACACACACACACACACACACACACACACACACACACACACACACACACACACACAAAAGAAGAAAGCTGTGTGTGGGCGCAGCAGGCAAAAAACCTCTGAAGTTCCTCCGAAAGAGACACTGTGTTGCCCCAACCTCGTGTATATAGAGATGTGTGATATATATATGATCTATTTATGGCATCATTCCCACTCTTCTGAACCCCTCTGTCCCCACTCATATGAGTATATGAGTATACACCGTAAGTAGAGCAGGCTTAAGTCCAGGGATTTGAGGTTATAAGCCATATGCCCCTGGCCATGAGCATCTTTTAAACTTTATTTTTTTAATAACAGCTTTTTTATTCCGTTCTGGCATGGCTTGATAGTTGAGGACCGATGGTAAGGGAATTAACACAAGAACTGTGAGTTATTTTTTAATTTTTATTTCCATCCTCTAGCATGAGGCAGTGTGAGTGAGTGGTCAGTGACGACAGAGAGAGAGAGAGAGAGAGAGAGAGAGAGAGAGAGAGAGAGAGAGAGAGAGAGAGAGAGTGCTGGAGAAAGAATGAGAATGGCAGGTACGTGACTCGACAGTGAATGTACCATGCATATATATATATATCCCAGTAAATGGGGGGGGGGGGGAGTCATTGTAGTAATGACCAAAATTCTCCCCAATCTACCACTGTGTTTTACCATATTCAGTGGCCTTTTTGTAACCATTGTGTGCCAAATATGTGAAATGTATTTGACATTTCATGGTACATGTTACCATGGCACATGAAATGGACAAATAAATTGTAGTTACAATTGCACAAGAAGCAATCAAAAGGAAAGTGCCAGTTTTTTAAAGCGTGCTTGAAAATGAGCATTTAGATCTGTGGAATGCCTCAAAACTGTTAATTTGAACATCTTTCTGATATGTTTTTCTTTCATGCATTTAGTCTGTTCCCAATGTCGTGACTTTTTTACTAAAGTTTTATTTTTGTTCAAGACACCAACCCATGTGTTAATATCTCACTTATAGTCAGTACTTTTCCTCTTTTCTACTCTTTTCAAAGTTTTTTTCATTTTTAACAGTTCCCTTCATCATGTCGGACACTCCCTTTTTCCTTTGTTCTTTTGGCCCTGGCGAAACTCGATTCTCGGAAACCATATGATTTTTAGGGAGGAGTGAGCCAAATCAAATGGTTCTGATTTTTAAAAATTTATTTGTATTTTTTTTTAGCTCCAATAAAACCTGCTTTCATTTCAGTAAGGTTAGCATTATAACTTTATTGGTAAATGTCTGCATGGTGAAATATATCAGATTAGATGTAGCGGTCACACCACTTGATAGCCTTAGATGTAGTTCTTACAGAACACCGCAGATTCTGGTAGGCTGAGGTCAAATACAATCAAATTAGTCAAAATATTCATTGTTGCCACATACTCTTGCATGTGCGATGAAACTACAACACTTTGAAGCTCACTAGTAGTTTTACTCTCATAGTTACCACTCGTTGCCAACAAGAAGAGGTGTGTAGAGTCATCATTTGTAGAATGTCTGAGCGCAGGCAAAATGTTATTCTACAGAAGTACAGAATTATAGTCAGTGAATTCTATTAAGATCCACTCATTGCCCAAGTGTGTTAGACATATCTTCAAATAAAGCCAAATGGTCATGCATTCAACAAAGGGGTGTCGTTTTCATTTTTCATCACAATGCCTTTTGAAAGGGTTACTAGGGTTACTATTCAGATGAAGTGAACAGTCTGGTATTCTAATCTGTTGTACTGTTGATCAAACTCAGCAAATTGCTCCTCACAATCCTCTAGCTGTCCTGTGAGTGTGAGTGTACAAGCACTAGACTTGTTTGAGTGCAGTGTTGGCACTGTAAATGGGTGATTATCTAAGAGGCTCGGGCGCACGCTTTTCTAGCCAATCCACCTTGTTAAGCATGGAAAAGGGGTTAATTTCATTGACTTGAGCTGAAATATAAAATATAAACCCAACTGTACCTCTAATATTTCTATTTTCATTGTGTTGTATGTGTTGCCACTTTTTTTGTAGACACTAGTGTTTTGCCAAGTATTTATTTTACTTTTCCTCCCTTACAGAAACTGAACCCTTAGCAATGGGGATTTGTATGGAGTGAGTATAGCCTAAATAAAATGCTTAAAGTAAACTCTACTTAGTCCATTTTAGCTCTACTTAGTCCATTTTGGGGGCGCAGGGTGGCTTGGGAATTGAGGTGGCCACATTTCCCGGTGTAGTTTTCTATTTTGGCCAGAAGATGTCAGTGTTGACATTGCTATGGAGGGACAAATGTTTCACATTTATTTTATCGTTTCACACACCAGGTGGAATTGGCATTGTCTTTGTTAATAGGCATTGGGAAACACTTGAGATTTTCAGTTCACAGGCTTGCAAAGTAGAGGAATTTTCACTTGGGAGTTGAGTAGAGGGTGTTCTAGTTATTTTGGGATTATATTCACTGTTGATTTAGTCATGGTTACAGTAATTTCCTTGTAAATGCAATGGACAGTAATGAACTGTGGACACCTCCTAAACATTTAGGAAACATTAAATACAAATATATTTCTACATCCTGCTGTGCATTCAATTTGTCATTTGATGCTCCTGGTTCAATCTACAATGTGTTTCAATTAGGAAGAGTCAGTGAAAGTAAATGAGATTGTGTGTTTGCGTATCTGTGTGTGTGTGTGTGTGTGTGGTTTTGTGTGTGTGTGTTAAGGTAAATACCCATTTTCCTCGAGTGGCAGCATAAAAAAGTGTGTCTGAAGAAAGTGTGTCTCGCTTAGGACTCCAATCGCTCTGCGGAGGAGGGAAACAGCTTGTCCTCAGGACTCCCACGGGACAGCAGACGATGGCCACAGCGATGGGGGAGCACAGCCCAGTTTTAATCAGCCCTGACCAGCCCACAGCACAAGGCAAGAGGGGGTGGCAGCGGTGGTGGGGGCACTCTGTAGGTCATCTTAAGCGTTGGTCAGTGTCCCTGTACGGCACATTCAATTTCCGTCCCTACTGAATTACATGGTGGGCCAGTCTGGACAGTGGGCTCCTGCTAGTGTTATGACAAATCCCATTCAGCCGCTAATAATGGAACATATCACAGACCCAGCCCTCCTTAGACCCTGGTCTGGCCTTGACTGGGCCTCGAGCTGCCAAGATAGCCACCGCCTACATACCTTTAGTCACCAGTTAATTTCTCATTTTGAAAACAATATAATTCAATGGCAAGGTTTTCCATTAACTTTAGAAGTGGTGTGCTATTGCATGTACACGTTTGTGTATAAAATAATTGCTTAAAAGGTAGAAAATGCGTTTAAAAAAAAAAAAAAGGTTTAGACCATCTGAGCAATGCTATCTATATCAATTGCTGGGAAAGGATAATAGCTAAATGATTAATGCAGCGCTCATATATTAAACTGGGCTGTTTTGTTTCCTTGGAAATGTTTACATTAAGGGCTTCCTGATCCTGTTTTTGGTTCCACATCAACAGCCACATTTGTTGTGCAATCATCAACATGCAATGAAGGCTGACAGCCATAGCAATTAGTGATTAATAGATGCCTGTGTTTTTGATGACACTGCAATATGCTCCGACTCCGTGTGTCAATGCCAGTATTTTGGGAGCCTGGTTTAAAAAATGTTTTACACGTTTGCCTTGCCATGGGAGAATATTTAACACTTTTTACATGTCTTTTGTGAGAGAGGGGGGAAGTCATGCATGCAGTGTAATTAGTCCTGCTCAAAGTTTACAAATGTTTTGAATGAAAACAATCCAGTTAATTTTTCTCCTTAAAGCCAGTCAAGGGTGAAATGGTGCCTGTGTCACAACAGTCTTTAAACAATATTGATATTTTGGTATTGCATTAAACATACAGTTATATGTCAATTAACACCAGCAGTGTTTCTGTGCATCTGTTTAGTACCAGCTCCATTTTAGAAAGACATTTCCTCAGGGTGAGGAATATATTATGTTTGCTATGATCTATTCACAGATGACCAGAAAAATAGACAAAGGGTTAATAATTAGGATGTGCTTAAAAGAACATCCTCTGTTGTGACTAACTAAGTTAATGCTAGTTTTTGGTCTTCCTGGAAAAGAGTTAACCTTGTGTACTTGTAACCTTGTGACTGGCAAACAGAGTGTTTCATAATGGTCTCCTTTCACAAGACAAGAGTTAATGCCATTAACCAGAAATTCATTAAGCAAAGAAAACATTTATTTTGCAAATACAGTGGATATCCAGGATATGTTATACTTGTGTACATACATGCGGTTGTGTGTTTTCTTCAAAGAATTGCCAAGCAGTTGCAGAGGTGCCGTGCAAAAAGGGAAGGAGTGTGTTGCCAAGGAAGACTGTGAAGTGGGAGGAATTTTTACATCTGTGCTTGCGCCCGGTACTGTTTCAGGCAGGGATGCAATCAGCGGCTGATGTTCCCCGAGTCCCCCCCCCCCCCTCCTCCCCAACCCTACGCCTACACCTCCCTCACACACACACACACACACCCCACCCCCCTGTGACAAATTGAAAGTGTCTCAGTCTAGTTTATTGCCCTGATCAGGTCAAACGAAAAATATTGGAGGTCCGCGCGAGGAGACAGTCCCGTCTACCGCAGATAAATGGACTGATCATTTCTTATTGAGAAACAATTCCTAAAAGGTAGTTTACAGCGTGACTGAGGGGAAGCTCTGATCTGCTGTGCGCTGGGAGAGAGAGAGGGAGAGAGAGAGGAAAAGAGAGAGGGAGAGAGAGCGAGGGAGAGGGGGCTCTCTGCAGCCCACTGCTCCCCACCCTGACCCTGCCGCCCGGTGCCGGGATTAAATGGATAGAGAGAACGCCCGTTTCTGATGGCACTACTCCTCCACCCAGACACACCATTTGTTATGAAGTAGGGGTCCTGATGAAGTGTAGGGAGAGCTTTTCTCTATTTATTTATTTATTTATTTTCTTCACACACACCTCCCTGCACCCCCCCCCCACCTCCTCCTCTTCTCTCTTGTTTCCTTTACCCAGCTTCTCGTCCCTCTCTCTTTCTTTCTCTCTCTCTCTCTCTCTCTCTCTCTCTCTCTCTCACGCTTGCTCTCTTTCTCTCTTTGGCGGGTGAGTACAAGGCCGGCCTTCAGACCGAACACTCGAAATGGATGGAAGGAGGCGATTGAATTTTACACTCCTCTGGTCATGATTAATGTCCTCGGGGTCTCTGGCTGATGGTTTGAGGGGGGGGGGCGGGGGTGGATGGAGATGGTGGTGGGCTTGTGTGTGCTTAGGCCTTTTGTCACCACAAGGTGGTGCTCCTGCTCTGCTGCTTTCAGGCCCAAACTGGAAGACTCTCCTCCCAGGTCATATGTGAAAGTGTGACTCGTGATGTGTGTGTGTGTGTGTGTGTTAGAATGGGAACATGGGGGCAGGATGGTAGCAGTGGTGGGTGCGGAGGGAGGTGAGAGATATGGTCCTTTTAAAACAAACCCCTTTTAACTCCTCCTCGGTCCTAACTCAGTGTTAATAGAAAATCCTTCTGCTCCCACTCCCTCGCCTGTTATTGCTTCATGGTCTGCTACCCAGTGTGTGCTGCCCTGGTGTAACTCGGGAGAGCCAGCCGTAAATGTCAGTTTATCACTTAACCCATTGTAAAAGGGTTGAAAGGTCTAATAAAAATCAGGCAAGGTGGCATTACTGCACTGCATAACAGATGTTTATGGCTGCGCTCCACGTATTCAGGAATCACTTGTAAAGGGCAGCTGTGCTGTGGCTTCAGATCATATGACAGTTTGTTTTTTGTCCTTTTCTGAAGGACTTAGTGTTTTTGGCCCTTAGCACGTTTTGAAGGACTTGGCTTCGGTCACGCCAGTGTGTGTGTGTGTGTGTGTGTGTGTGAGGGAGAGAGCGCGTGTCAATACCTCAACGAGGCCCTGAACGAGTTGGCATGTGTATTAGGAGGCTCAAGCGGTGGCACTCTTTAGTGGGGTAGCTTCAGCTCTCCTCGATCCATTCTCCCGATATAATGATGTGTGCACTTACGGTTAGCTGCGCTGAGAGGTGGTAGAGAAGAGGAGGAGAGGAGACGAGGAGAGGAGACGAGGAGAGGAAGAGGAGGAGAGAAGAGTAGGAGAGGAAACGAGGAGAGAAAAGGAGGAGACGAGGAGGAGAGGAGACGAGGGGAGGAGAAGAGGAGAGGAGACGAGGAGAAAAGAGGAGGAAAGGAGAGGAGGAGAGGAGAGGAGAGAAGAGTAGGAGAGGAGACGAAGAGAGGAGGGAAATTTATAGAAGTGCTGGAGAAATTGGGAGATCAATATGCCCGTGTGTGTGGGCCTCAGACTGGAGACTGGACACTTTAATTTTGCATTAATAATGCAGAGAGAGAGAGAGAAGGGGGTGGTGCAGGTGGAGTGGTGAGTGCTGTTATGTTTGTGTGTGTGTATGTGTATAAGGGGAGGTGGTATTGGACATGCCAGAACACAGAATATTGAGGAATTTAACTTCATCTGCAAGGTCCTCAAAAGAATGAGATGCCTGTTGAAAGAGAACTTGTGTTGTGTGATTTTATCTGATTACAAATGAGGAGAATCTGACATTTAACATATGAGATGTTCACAAAGTACCGTTGTTTGGCAGTGGTCACCGAAGTTTGTCTGTCCATAACAGCTTCTGACTGTTTCTGTATTTTGGCTGACAGTGTGTTGTCCACCACTATTTTAATTTTAGAATTTATTGAAGGTCTGTTACAGAGCAAACATCAGCTAGAAAGTGGCAACATCTGTGCACTCTCTCAGGTTTCACATTCCAGAGTTGAGTCTCTCGCTCTCTGGGTTACGATCTCTTGAATATCTGTACCTTCCACCAGTTCGGCCACCAAAACCCAAAATGGCGTCCGGTTAAAAAGGCAGCGGGCGGCAGCGGAGTGGGTTCAGGAGGCCGATAACAGGAGATGAAAACAATGTGAGAGTGACGGCGCCCAGCGGTGGCGTGGGAGAAATCAATAGGAAATCAGCGTTTCGGGAGGGCCCGTCGTTTATCAGGTGACATGGTTAAATAGCGTTAAGGCACTAAAAGTGAGAAAAATACGGCCCGTCCCGACAGTGGTATTGATCACGGGCGAATGGGGCCGTGGAAGGCCGAAGCCACTAATAAAATAAGACGTATCTGAGAGCGAATCAGCTGGCAATCGATCGGCGCGGTGATCAAGGCCAAAAACATCTTCACTGGAATTTAAGCCTGTTCCTCTCACCCATGAACACACACACATATACACACAAACAAACCAGATACACTGAAACATACATACACACACACAGACACACACAAACCAGATACACTCAACATACCTAGATACACACACACACACACACACACACAAACACAAACCAGATACACTCGTACTGTACATAGACACACAAATACACACACACCAACAGGATACACTCACACATACTCACACACACACACACACAAATATAACCAAAACCCATACAAAACACACATGAACATACAAACACACACACACACACAGCCACAGCTCAGACAGGGTGGAATTGGGTGATCCTCTATCCCACCTCTATCTGTTGCGCTTGGTCTCACATGGCCAACCCCCCCCCCACACACACACACACTATACGCCCCAGCCCCACACACACACACACTGACTACACCCCCCCCACACACACATACACACACTAATCCACCCCCCCTACACACACACTACACACCCCCACCTGCCCCCCGCGCCTTCACTATATCCTCCCCTGTATTTTGTGTTGCCTATAAGATATTAGGCCATCAGGAAATACATATATCTGCTAATAAGAGGTCATCGAAAACCGCAATAATATAGGGGAGTAATGCTACACCACTCAAAATATATACCTAATAAAGTGGAAAATTGATAGTGACACAAAAACTAAAAACAAAAGTGCTTTTAGTTTTAACATTATGCAAATGAGACAAAATGGTGCTCTAAATCCTGCCTCTGTTGTTTCTGTACGTCTGAATGTTCATGCATGAGACAGAGGAGCGCAGCTTGTGCAAGTTGTCGCCCTGCGCTTCTGTGGCAGGAAGAATGCGGTTTTAGCCATGCATGCACACACCAGGGCAGGCCCTCACTTCTCCCAGCCTGTGTGTGTGTGTGTGTGTGTGCTGTACGTCTGTGTCTGTGTCTGTGTGTGTGTTTGTTTGTTTCTTTGTGAGTGTGACAGAGAGAGAGAGAGTATGTGTATTTGTATATGTAAGAGCAAGAGAAGGATCACCTGTGTGTGTGTGTGTGTGTGTGTGTGTGTGTGTGTGTGTGTGTGTGTGTGTGTGTGTGTGTGTGTGTGTGTGTGTGTGTGTGTGTGTGTGTGTGAGAGAGAGAGAGACTGTGTGAGGCCACAGCAGGGCGTCTCCTCTGCTCCCTCCGACTCTCTCATCACCTAAGTGCTTCTGTGGTGATTTAATGGGTTCATTTGCCACCTACACCTTGCCCAAGTTTTAAAAATGCTTTATGGCTGTTGTAGCTCCTCTCAAGTGCATGGCTTAAATCAGGAATGTAAAACGGGAGCGGACCTCGGTGGGAATCACACTGAACCGAAGGGGAGGCGTGAGAGTGGCGGGCGGGGGCGGACGAGAAAGGTGGGGGTGGGTGGGGTTAGGATCATTCAACACGTGTCAATGAACAAATAATGAGACCTGTCTGGGTTGTTAGGTTGCTAGGCAGATTGGCCACGGTGGAAAATCCTCAGAGTGGAGAGGGGCGTCCCCCCCCCACCGCCCCCCCCCCCGACTCTTACTTCAGCCATGCTTTCTGCATCAAAGTCAAAGTCTGCTTTATTGTCAGTTTCTTCACATGTCAAGACATACAAAGAGATCGAAATTGCATTTCCCACGGTGGAGACAAGACATATTTTACCAATTAGGTCCACAGACAAACATAACATTCAAGTAAACAATATAAAAAGTAAATAAGAAGGCACATACAATGAAGACCAAATGACCAAAGCCCTGATGCTATTCCTGCTGGGGTTTCCTCTCAATCCTCCTGACACACTGCTGTTTCAGGGTAGAGCCATGGTGTCAAAAAGTCATACACAACTGAAGCAAGAGCAGCATGTCTGTATATTGATTTCCCCCCGTCTTATTTTGATTTGACAAATGAACATATCTATTGAACCTCTCCATCTCCCCTCCCATATATCCATCAGGAAGTGTCAGTAATATATATATTTTTGGAGCCTCGCGGTAGATGTCAAAAGCATATCTGACGTATGAGTGATTCTGAGAAGAGGCCGGCTAGGAAGATGGTAAATGTCAAGGGAGCGGTGCTGGGAAGAGGGCCCCAGTCTTGCACTTAGAGTAATTACACACACGCTAAGGTGCCGGGCCTTGCCTACACACACACACACACACACGCACACACACACGCACACCTCACACACTTTGGCCTGGCTGAAAACTCTCCCCAGAGTTTTGATTCACTGTTATAGGGATCTTAAAGAAAGAAGGAAAGAGTTAGGCTTACCAGGGTATCTTCTGGAATATTCTTTACTGCGTACTTTTTACAGGTACTCTGTTTTTAGGATTTGCAGTCTCCCCTCACATGTAAACACACACACACACACACACACACACACACACACAGTGTGCTGTCGTGATTTCAAAGTATGCTGCTTGTTGTTAAACTGTGATGTGTTTACAGGTTGCAGGATTTGAAGTCACCTCTTACCTGTAAACACACACACACACACACACACACACAGAGACACACACACTCACACACACACAGACACAGACTCATGCACACCCTTATGCACATTTGGTCCTTCCCTCCCAGTTGTCCCTGTCCCTCTCTCCATCTTCCTTTGGTGGTCGTCCCAGGCATCCATCCCTGTAAAGAGGGGTGCATCGCTCCTGACTCTCCGTCCCAGGCATCCATCCCTGTAAAGAGGGGTGCATCGCTCCTGACTCTGTCCCTGCGGGCTCTTCACTGTGCTTCACCGCTCCGCCACCTCTGCCTTTCCCCCGCGCTGCACTGGAGGGGGATAGAGCAGGCGTGTTGGAGCAGCCCGCCAATTCCTGGTAGGCGCACACACACACGCACACACATACATACACGCACACAAACACACACACACACACACATGCACACACACACACACATATACATACACAAGCACACACACAGATCCATGTACGCATACCACATACCTGTCATAACCCCTAGTTTTCTTTTGTTCTGATAGACACATGACCTGTTATCCTCTTGTCGGGAAATGTGTGTCCTGTCCCATGTTTTTCTCTGAAAGGAACAGGTGTCTTTAGCGCTTTTGCGGGAACATTTTTTTTGTATTTTTTCCACCTTAGTTTTGTTTTGTTTAACCATCTAACTGTCAACCCCAGGAAGAGACACACAGCTGGCCATGAAATAGTCTTGTGATGTCCCTATTGCACTCTTTTCAACACCCTGGTACCAACTCTCACCCCACACACAGCTTCATGGATCCACGTGCATTTCCCCTTTTCTTGGAAGTCGCTGGGGTGTTACTGGCAGACTCCGGTAGTCTGTCAGGGAAGGGGGGGGGGGGGGGTTGCCTGGACCCTTTTCCTGCGTTCTCACACGGGAAGTTTGTCCCTAAGAATGTACTGTGAGTTGTGTGTGTACTTTGGAGAGGAAGTGGTGTGTGTGTGTGCGCCGTGGTACTGTGTTGGGGTACAGCGATGTGCAGTAGCATGTGTGTGTGGGGGGAGGGGGTTTCCTGTTGCTGGCTTTCTCTTTCCTTCTAGCTCCGTTTGCGAGAACACAAAGCCCACTCGCTCGTCCCGTTTCCCACTTTTGACGCAGGTAGTGTAGTTTTTTTTAATTGATTTGTTTATTTCGTCGTGACCTTTAAAAGATTATCTTCAGAGATCAGACACTAGTGGGCAAGAAAGAGAAAGGGAAAATGCTACAACCCATGCAGACAATGTGCAATCATGTGGGACCGACAGTGCTTCTTTTCTCACACCCTTTCCACTTTTTTCTCTCTCCCTTTTTCTTTCTCTCTCTCTGTCTCTTCTTTTCTGCATTTCTTTAAACATTGCAGTGCCACAGGACATGCTTTCGAAGGAGTTCTTGTCATCTGGTGGGGTAAAGGGAAGGGTGGGAGTAGTGGAAAAAAGGGGGTCACTCGAGCAGCTGGGGACTTAGATTGAATGCACAGCTTCATTTCACCGCAATATTATTTTTTAATGAAAATATGTTTACTCGGGCAAAAAAATCTTGCTGGGGTTTCGGGTTTCTTTGAATGTGTCCTGATGACGATTATTAAATCCGGAATCCAATTCGAAAATAATTAGGGAATTAGGAGAGTGAAAATCAATAGAGTTTCTCTTGCCATAATGCTTGCTTACTGTGCGTGTATGTTAGTGTGTGTGTGTGTGTGTGTGTGTGTGTGTGTGAGGTCAGCTTCTCTCTGTTGAGCCCCACATTCCCTTAGGCCTCTCCTTTTACTGGGTGCAGGGTATTTGGCAGGCCGGAACAATCTTGACCAACTCCTCCTCAGAGGCCTCTCTCTCCCTGCACTCCTTGCGTAGAATAGCAATTTATATTTTTGTTGACTGCCCTGGCCAACCCATTTGTAATTCAATTTTAGTGGCTTCTCAGTGTATTTTTCCTCACTAATTCTGCCCTCTAATGTTACACCTAATGTACTGTGAACCCCATAATTACCAGGGCTTTACTCCACCCTAATGCACTTGTATATCTATTGGTTTGACCTCAACTAAGCAGATGGTGTAATGCCAGAGCTTTGTCTGGTCTCCTGCCTGCGTTGCTATGCATTGTGGGATTAAGTCATGGTTAAGGTTGTGCTGCACGCTCCATTAGACGAACATCCTGTGATGGCTTTGTGCTCTGTTTGTTTGTTTACTTGTTTGTTTGTTTAATCATCGGTAGTAGTTGGAGTATAATTATTGTAAATAATGTAGATGGGTCAGTATAAGCAAAACTTTGCTCTGGAAAAGAAATTGTCCAAAGAAAGAGCAGATTAGTATTCAGTAGTATTCATTTAGGAATAGTATAGCAATATGAATAGTACCCATTCATAATGAATTATCAGGCTTTTAGGAATAGTATAGCAATATGAATAGTACTCATTCATAATGAATTATCAGGCTTTTAGGAATAGTATAGCAATATGAATAGTACCCATTCATAATGAATTATCAGGCTTTTAGGAATAGTATAGCAATATGAATAGTACCCATTCATAATGAATTATCAGGCTTTTAGGAATAGTATAGCAATATGAATAGTACCCATTCATAATGAATTATCAGGCTTTTAGGAATAGTATAGCAATATGAATAGTAGTCATTCATAATGAATTATCAGGCATTTAGGAATAGTGTAGCAATATGAATAGTACCCATTCATAATGAATTATCAGGCTTTTCTTATTGTATTCTCGTTCTGGTCCTCCATGGGCTGTGCAGGAGTCTCTGGTCTGCTGAAGGTCCCCCGGATGGCGTGGGGGGCGGGGGGGCTGGGGCTGGGGTTGGGGTGAGGGGCAGGGCTGCTGCTGGTGTCCGAGGGAGGCGTTTGAGCTCCGGCGGTGAGCCGTGACCCGCCGGACCCCTCCTCCTTCGCGGTGCCACCGTGAAAAATCACCGGGCCGAAGGGGCCCTCCTCCCAGCCTGGAGTGGGCCGAGACCCAACGGTGCACTAATAGCCTCACCACGGCGCGGAGAGGACCAGGGCGCGTGCTGTGGCACGTGTGTGTGTGTGTGTGTGTGTGTGTGTGTGTGTGTGTGTGTGTGTGTGCCCGTGTCCAAATCTGGCCTGAATTTTTGGGAAAAAGGTAGAGGTGGGGGAGGTGTTGTAGCAGGTGGGATGGGAGGATGGAAGAGGCTGGGGGTGGGGCAGGTGGGTGGAGCGTGACTTTTAGGTCCCGCGGAGAAGATTGCAAGGTGGGTTAAGGGGGGATGTGGTGGCTGAGGACAGTGTGTGTGTTTTTGGGGAGGGTTGGGGGGGGGTGTTACGATAACAGATGACTTGCCAGGCAGTGGACAGTACAGCCTCTCTCACACTCTCTTTCCCCCTCTTTCTCTCTCCTTCTCCCTCTCTCTCTCTCTCCTTCTCTCTCTCTCTCTCTCTCTCTCTCTCTCTCTCTTGCTACCCAAGAACCTGCGTCCCGCGTCCTGCCCCTCCGCCCACCGGTCGGTATGGTAACGGGCCCCTTATTTAGCGGACGGAGCCATCCGTGTCTGCGGCCAGGCGATTTGTCCTTGTCTAATTACCGATCCCGGCCGCTGCACCCGGCGCGCTGATGACTAATGGAGGAAGGCCTCGGGTGGGGGAAGGGGTGGAGATGGTGGAGCACTGTGGGGGTTGGATGGGGGAGGTGTGTGGGGGGGGGGGGGGTACGCGACTGGACGGGCCAGCGGCGGGTGATTTGTGGGCCAGGCACTCTGTCATTGGCTCGCGCCCATTTGTCTTCCTGATGCTGGGGGTGCTCCTGGGCAGAAAATGGTTTAGAATTACTTCCCATTTTCTAGCACTTTCATCCTTGGCCAAGCCATGGTTCCAACCGGCAATGGCCGGGTGATGTAAGATATGACAGAAACCTTGACAGCTTTTTTGTTGCGTGCGTGTGTGTGTGTGTGCGTGTGTGTGTGTGTGTGTGTGTCTATCAGAGACAAATGCCTCATCTGTTGATTTGTCTCTGTTGTGCGGAGACCTCACCAGTAGCATGGCGTATGCTTGTGGATGCTCTTTATTTTTGGCCAGCAATTTGTCAGTGTGCACCAGAATATCTATGTCCATAATATGGTGTTCAGAGTTTTTATATAACAAACAATCTATTCAGTCCTTGTCCATGTGTTAGTCCCTCAACTGTTGTTGTTTGGCTGAAAACGTCAGGCCTGCAAATCAAAAGCTGAATCTGCTATTGATGCTAAAGGTGTGCTGATTTTTTTTTTATTTTTTTATTTTATTTATATGTTGGTTATTTAACTACACGATTGAAGCATATAACTGTCTAATTTGGCCAAAAGTGCAGGAAACAACACCAGGGTCAAAGGTCATAAACTCAATACCCATCTCATGTCGTGATGAAAATGTCTACCTGTACTGCTCACTACTGTTTTGGACAAAAGCATGTAAAGGTGGCTGATATTTACCCAACGCTTTTATTCAAAGCAACACAGACTTGCAACACTCACCTTGGGCAATCAAACCCTGGCCAACCGATTGTGGGGGAGGGGGCGCTACCATTATTCCATCATGCCATATGACTACATGTATTCTGTGTACCATTATTCCATCATGCCATATGACTACATGTATTCTGTGTACCATTATTCCATCATGCCATATGACTACATGTATTCTGTGTACGATGGTGAGTCTGTGACTGGGCAGCTACTCTGGGGAAAGCCCTGTCTGAGAGGAGAGCGTTGTTGCTGCTCGGTGTGGTCAAACAGGGCGGCTGACCACCCTCTAAAGCCAGTGGGAGGAAAAAAACTCTGATCAGAGGCCACGCTGTTGGAACTCTGTATCGATTTTTAGGACTTTTTCCCTCTCCTCTCCTCTCCGTCCTCTGCTACCTCCCTGTTTTTCTTTTTCTTTTTGAGTAAATAAACACCAGATTTGTCATGTTTGTGCAGCGGATTGGGGGGCGGCTGGGAGGGAATCAGGCGGAGTGGGGGTTGTTAGCAGAGAGAGAGAGAGGGAGAGGGAGAGAGAAGTGGGTGACGGGGGGTGGGGGGTGGGGAGAGGGAGAGAGAGAGAGAGAAAGAGAGGGAGAGAGAAGGGGGTGGCGGGGGGGGGGGGGGGAGAGATGCGGAGCCCTGGGTCGGGACGGGGTCGCCCATGATTCATGCTGCCATCTTACGGGTGGAGAGTTCGAGGCCTGGACCGTGGCGCTCCGCTCGTGACCCGGGCCCCCGAGCTGCCGGGGTGCTAAATCACCTCCTGTCAGTGCCCGGCTCAGGCTCCTGCCCCACGCGGGGCAGAACAATATGGCCCGCGTCTGCAGTCTGCACGCCTCCTCTTCTCCAACGCCGCTTCCTCTGGCGTTAGGAGACGAAACCTCGCTGGCTGGCTGGGATCCCTGGCGTGCTGTCTGCCTGCCTGCCCCCTAAACCCAGGCCCTCGGGGAGGCGTGGCCTGGCTCCTCTGCTCTGCAACGCTGCGAGAGCAACTCAGTTAGGTCCCTAACAGCTGGAACATGGAACTGATCAACAGTGCCGGCGTTTCATTGTTCCAGCCAGAGCTGGGGTAGAGGTGTGTGTGTGTGTGTGTGTGAGAGAGAAAGGGTAGGATAGGGGTGGTGTCTTGGAAGTGTCACCAGTGGGTTGAAGAAGGTGCCCTTGAAGAGGGTAAGAGAACACCACAGGGTTAAGATGAGGATGGTGCTATTGTCTTTAGACCCTTTGGATTCCTGTCTCTCTTGCGTTTGAGAGGGTATGCTTGTGTTTATCTTTAAACTGCTATCCCAGAGCTACAGGCCCAGGGCATTCCGTTACCCACAATCCTCTACAGCCAGTTGTCCTCAACTCTCCTTCAGTTGTTCACCTCCATTGTGCTTTTCTTCTTTTCGAGAAGTCTGCATGGGGAGCCCAATCTATCACGTCTCCTCACCCCAGAGGAGGCCGGATCAATATGTCAGTGGCCGAACAGCACCAACATGCAGTTATGATGATGTCGGCGGGGGATCGCGTTACGGCGCGCTGAGCAGGGGATCGAAGCCCGTCTGTCAGGGGCTCGGACGCAGGGCATGAATCATGATTAGGGGAGCTGCTGCTGTTACCCACACCCCCCCCCCATCACCACCTCTCTCTCTCTCTCTCTCTCTCTCTCTCTCTCTCTCTCTCTCTCTCTCTGCTTCTGCTGCTGGCGCCCACCGTGTGAGGGGCGTCAACTCGCCCACCTGGCAGGACACCTAAAAGAACACACACTCGCACACACACACACACACACACATTCCTCTCCACCCTTTATAAACTGGCAAAAATAGTCGGATGAAGTTTTTGAGGTGCACCCACTCACCCACCAGCAAGAGCCCCTGAACACACACACACGCACACACACAACACACACTAGACTCGTCCCACTCACTAAAGCAGTTGGATAAAGTTGCTGACTGACATTAAGAAATGCACACATACAGTGTTACCACATACTGTAGAATTACACCACACACTTTCACAAGCATTCACATACATGTTGGACGTAACCCTCTTTCCCCTGCCAACATAATTGTGCAGCAGAAACATGATCTAGAAACTAGCACTTACCACCTGACTACAACTGACTCTTGATTGTTTAAAAAACAGCACTCACTGATGCACTTATTCTTATTGTACTACATGTAGACCTTTTTTTTTTTAATTGTCCTAGAATTGTTGAGAAAATTGCTTTAAAAAGCGTAAACTGTTAACCATGTTGTTAGTCGCTTTGGTTAAAAATGAGTCAGCCAAATGTAATGTAATATAATGATCTGAAAGTCAGCTAGATGATGGGAAGCTAAGTGCGAAGCAGATGAGCTGATAGCCTGGTGAAGAGAAAGATTCTGTTTCCAGAGCGAGCTTCCAGTGGATTACAGTGTGGCCATGATCATCCTGTTATGGTTTGAGATGGGCTTGAATGTAATTTCAGCTTGTTTGTTTCGGCTTCGCCAGGCTGTTCTGTTGCAAATTTGATCCATCTAGACAAACACCTGCACAGACGCCACCCCCCACCTGCCCACACCCCCCCCCCACCACCCCCACCCCCCAACACACACACACACACAGACTCCCAACCCTGATGGGATGAGTAACTTCCTCGGTAACGCACACCGTCACCACAGAAGATGAATTACAGATAATGCGTGCATTTAAACTCCAGCAATATAACAATCAACCTCACCACAACAAAGCCAAGGCGAGAGGGAGAGCGGGGTAGAAGGAGAGGAAAAACAGAGAAGCTGGGAAAGGAAAGAGACAGGAAGAGAGAGAGAGAGTGAGTGATGAGTGAGTGAGAGAAGAGAAGAGAGGGGGATGAGGAGGTGCGGACAAAAACAACAGATCGACAAACGCCCCGTGGTCCAGCTCCCAGACTCACCTCCGTCTACTTAGCCTGTGTCAACAGCCGTTTAACCCACTGGAGGAGAACCTGATCTACCTGCTCCTGCCCAGGCCGGGGCCTCGTTAGTGGGGAGAGACTGGAGTCGGACTGGGCCCAGGGTGGCTCAGGTTTCCCCATCTAATCTCATTCAGATCCCCTCTCGCCTCCCACAACGGATATGTGTGTGTCGGACAGATAGCCCAGGCCATAATAGCCCCATATTAGTGTGCGCGTGTGATGTTTGTGTGTGTGTGTGTGTACGCATGCAGTGGAGAAGGGAAAAGTACCGATCAGAGTGAGAGAGAGATAATATTTGAGTTTACAGGATGCAATTTTCTTTAATATAAACGTTCTAATGTAATTTAGCGTCTGCCGAGCGGAGTGAGCGTGGAGCCAGGCGTGTGTGTGTGTGTGTACGTGTGTGTACTTCTGCTGACGGCACTGTTTCTTCTTCATATGGATGAGTGGCTTGCAGGGAGTGCATTATGCATCATTTTCACTTGTTTAAAGATTACGCGCGCCCAGGAAAGCCGGTGCACAAACAAGGAAATATGTCTTTGATTAAAATATCTTTTATCTTTTTTATTGATTAAAAGGGCTGGAGATTTTTTAGATAATGGAATGTCTCTGTTCCTCCTCCCAGGCGTTTTGTTTTCACTTAGCTTTGTGTGTGCGTGCACGTGTGTGTGTATGTGTGTGTGTGTGTGACTGTGAGAGTGCACGCCTATGTATGTGCTGTGTAGGGAGGAATGCTAGAGGCACGTAGGCCACGGAGAGCTGTTGGCCAACACTAGGCGTTGCAAGCCTGAGAATAATTTTAGTCTATGCTATCACTGACCTGTTCAAACATCTTTAACTCCTGTCTGTCTGAGCCATTTTCAAATTTGTCAAATGACTCTGCACTGAATTTAGGGACCTAGATTTCCAGTTCAGAGAGCCAACTGGTCTTTATGGTCAAATGTGCGTCTTTCAGCATTGCCGCAACTTCTTTTTTAAGTATGTGACACTGCAATTATAGTTTCAGTAAGCACCTCATTTTCATCCATATTAAAGTTCTTAGTCTAGCCATTTTAGTGTTTAGTTGATCAAAGAATGGGAGCATGGGGTTTGGAACCTAAACGTGCCAACATAAAGCTCCAACAGAAGAGCCATGACCTTTGACCTACAGTATTAATCCTACATCTGTGTCAAATTATTTGTTTACAGGACACAAAATGCTTGGCTAAGAAATGGAGGGGGATAAGTGAAGTAGAGTAGAGTATCATTTATTTATCCAGAGGGAAATTAAGGTGTCCAGTAGCATACATACATAAATACAGAATAGAAAAACACAAAGACATTACACACATCATTGCACATATGTTCACCATACAGCACACGCTTACATACATCTAGCCAAAGTCAGATCTCTCTCACACACACACACACAACACACAAACACACACACACACACACACACACACACACACACAGCTGTGGTTGTGATGAGAAGAAAATAGTGGTTCATCACATGTGCCATAGCTGAGTGGTACATAGCAAGAGCAGCTAAAAAGAGTCAATAACTGGAAAAAAAGTGTCAGGTGTCTCAAAGTGTCACTATGTGCAGATGAGTGTGCAGGTGTGGGAAGGTTGATTATGCAGTCCAGTCACCTATGATGATCTCTTTCTGGGTGTCCTTCTGTATGGTGTTGAACAACTGGATGGCCCTGGGGACAAAGGACCTCCGTAGCCTGTCTGTCTTGCATGGGATGGCACGGAATCTGTAGCTGAATGCGCTTCTCTGGTTGTCAAAGACTGGGTGCAGGGGGTGATTATAATTGTCCATTATAGAGTCAAGTCTGCTCAGTGTCCTCTTCTCAGCAGTGGTAGTGAGAGTCTCCAGTGAAAGTGGGCTAAAGAGGAAGAGAGTGGAGGAATAAAAAAAAAGAAAAGGAAAGTGATTGAATCATCCTGGTGAATGAGAACAGATGGAGCCTTGCTCTGTGATTAACCCGGCAGAAGAAGCAGGAGGCTGGAACCAGTTCCCTCGGCCCGTGAATAACACTCCAGAGAGAAAGAGTGTGTGTGTGTGTGTGTGTGTTTGAGAGAGAGAGGGAAAGTGTGTGTCCATCATCTGCAAACACCCCCCGAGTGCCCACCCGACTCTCACACTCTGTCTCTCCTGCACACACACACACACCGCCCCAGTGCCAGCGGAACACCCCCACTGTGAGGGCCGTTTTATTTCTCATTAGCGTCAGGCGAACTGCTGGTGGATGAAATTTGCTAACAGGAATTAAAAGTGCATTAACACATTGGAGAGATTCATTTCTGCTAATAGTTTTATTAGTGCTTTGACCTTTTAGTTCATTAGAGGAGTTGATAGGGAGGGAAGGTGTGTGTGTGTGTGTGTGTGTGTGTGTGTGTGTGTGTAAAAAAGAGGTAGAGGCTGAGGGACAGCAAGTACGCACATATACGTGTGTGTGTTTGGACGACAGCATATGTGTGTGTGATTTTATGTGTTAGAGAGGCCGAGAGCTTGACCATCACACCACAGAAATAAACCAAATGTATGGGAGGGAGGGAGCCCATTGGGCCACACACATGCCTGAATACCTGCCGCAATGAAAGAGAGGTGGCACAGGTCCATTCCTCTGGCCGAGCAGAACCACTTAAACCTGGCGGGTCGATATTTGGGTTTGACCCAGTATCTAGAGCTCCCTCTACTCATGTAATTTTCCTCAATGCCTCATAATGTAACTTGCTCCACTTGCCATACGATGGAACCTAACAGGAGTTACCTGAATGTGAAGTTAAAGTTTGGATGTCACTAAGATCTAAACTTTGAGGATATTCATATGCAAAATATTGTGTGGCCTTTTCTTTCAGTCTAACACAGTGCTTTTCATTTCTTTTTAATCGGGGTCTATAATGTTTGTTCCCATAATGTTATTGTTTTTAAAGAAATTTATTTCCTGTGTTTTAGTCTGGTGTTCCTCCTTGCGTATCAAGACAGTGGCCTTTAAAGATAAGGAAAGTTTAGACCACAACTGGGACCTTTTATTTGTCCCATTGGAAAACAACAGGGCAAGTTACAATGCAATTTGCTTTCCCTGTACTATGTAATTAGCACTTAAAAGAAATGAAATAACATTGACGGAAGGGTCAATAAGCCTGATCTATTGTGAAATTAATTCCACTATCGACGCAACAGAAAACCATAGAATTAAGAGGATGCAAAAAGAGAGAGAGAAAAAAAAAGAAGGTGTAGGAAAGAGAGAAGAAAAGAAGAGAGACAACAAGTGAGAAATAGGATCCCTTTTATCTCCCTGGTTCAATGTGCAGAAATCCTATGAAGGCACTAATTAATTCATACATTGTTAATGAACGCCGGCTCCAGGATCTGGGATTATGCATGGGGAGGGAGGGGAAAACACAATTAGAGATACCAGCCCTAATGATTTTTACACATTAGTGACCACTGTGTATTTATAGCCAATTTAAATTGAGTGAAAGTTGGTGTTCGCATCTCTGTCTCTCTTTCTCTGACTCTCTCTGAGACTCTCTCTCTTTTTACCTCTCTCTCTCACTCTCTGTGTGTGTGTCTGTGTGTGCGTGCCTGCGTGCTCTCACTCTGATCCTGGCAAAGGTATTTGGTTAAACAGGTCCCTTGCAGGTCATCATACCTTAAGAGGCTGGAGGGAATTCAGATTGGGCCACGCTGCTACCTATATGTTTGAATAAGAACGTGCATGAATCAGTGTCTCACAAACATCCCATAATAAGACCCTGGTCTGTCTGGCCCCATCAGCGCTGTCACAAGGGAGACCGTGACTGGGGTGACCTGGGTAACGGCCTCGGCTGACGGGCATTTCTCCACTCTTCCTCCCTTACCAGCGGTCCGGCCGGGTGTGGAAACCAGGACGGACAGAGCAAAGAGAGGAGAGCAGAGGAGAGGATGAGGAGGCGGCGGAGGAGGAAGAGCAAGAAGAAGAAGGATTGCCTCTCAAGAGTTATGAGCCATTAAATCACGGCCAGGAAATCTCAAGGTTCCTCAAGAGTGCTGCACAAGGAATCTTCGGCCAGAGAAATATTGTTTATGGTTTAAAAGGCCCCGCCGATGGATTTATAAAAGAAACATTCATCATCGCGGGCAAACGGAACAAAACATTCCCGAAATAAATACTCA
This sequence comes from Alosa pseudoharengus, assembly GCF_046254945.1. Lineage (NCBI taxonomy): Eukaryota > Metazoa > Chordata > Actinopteri > Clupeiformes > Clupeidae > Alosa > Alosa pseudoharengus. The sequence goes on along the minus strand of NW_027468881.1, from coordinate 30,640,211 downwards.
CTCTATAGGTATACTTGTCACCCGGACAGCACAATAACAAGTGAATCGAGAGGAAGATCCTTCACTGGCTGGCAGCTGGCCTCCCCAACACTCCACTCCACTGCCACTGTGTCCGAAACAACAGCCCCTGGATGGACTTGCTCTGCTAAAGGGGCGCCACCACCGGAGAGAGAGAGAGAGAGAGAGAGAGATATGGAGAGAGTGAAACAGAATGGACAGAGGGGGAATGAGAAGAGGAAAAGAGAGAGAGAGATAGAGATGGGGAAAGGGGTGGTGGGAGACAGGAAAAAACAAAAATGAACGTGGGGGGGGGGGGGTTGCGGACAGCATGTAGGACCCATAAACCACGCAGCTGAGCACGCCATCAGCCCGTCCTTAATGGGTTTTCCGCCTTTCTGTGCCTTCTCTCTTTCTTTCTATCTTCCTCTTTCTCTCACCCCATCCGGCCGTCTCCCTCGCTTTTCTCTTTTAAAAGAGGAAGGAGGATGTGGTGGCCGTCTGAAGGTGATTTAATGGGCCTCCCCTTTACACGTTTCATCATTTAGCCACCTCTGTGAGGAGAGCACACACACACACACACACATACACAGGGAATCAGGGAATCCCATATGGAGGCGACCAGAGGTGGCATTCACTCCGGTGTGTGTGTGTGTGTGTGTGTGTGTGTGTGACAGTATGTGTGTGTGTCTAGTCTTGTTTCATCATAATGAGGATAGGATAATGAGACTGTCATTGTCTGTCTGTGTGTGTGTGAGTGAGTGTGCCATTATGGTGTAATGTTACTTAAGGTCACACTTTACTTTATTGGCTCCATGGCTCGTTGTAACCACACTATTAGGTTAGTGTGCTACACTGTAAGATTGTGAATAATGAGCACACTATTAGGTTAGTGTGCTACACTGTAAGATTGTGAATAATGAGCAGAAATAGCAGCACACACACATTTCATTTAAAGGAGAATTTAATCCAGCAAGTTTTCACATTGATCTCCGCTTCTGGGGGCATGTCCGTGAGCTCCCATTTACATGCCCCCAGAGTGTAGCGCTGTAGCTGCCTGGCTGCATTAGCTGCTGGCTGTAGCAACTCGAGATAGGTAAAAACTGATTGTTTTTTGTTTTTTTCTCGTACTGACAGTACTCGTGACCTCGAGAAACGAAGATCTGTGTGAAAACTCGCCGGATTTCTCCTTTAAACCAGGCAGACATTGTGCGTTTTTCTTTTCCAGTTACATACGACATGGTAACTTACTGTATGTTTGACTGCTTACTCTGCAAGACAGCTGTCAAACATTTCTGTCAGATAATGCAGTCGAAATTAGACTGGAAGTGGAATGTTGATTGTAAAGTCTTCCAACTCGAGCATTGTCAGCCTGCTGGGAATGGGAATTCAGTCTGATCCAAAACTTTGTCGGATGTGATTAGTTTTGGGCTGAAATTGTGTCAGAGGCTTTAGGATGTTCCTTGCCTAAAACCTAGGAATCTATGTGGTTTCGTCACCTGATAATTATAGGTTATTATATACTATATTATAATAGTTCATGAATTATAATAGTTTTAACGGTGCAATATTCACATAGGACTGGACACACGCGCACACACACACAGACACACACACACACACTGATTATTCTATCGATTATAAACCTGCCTCATTTCTGGCAGTGTAAAATAGGTGGTACTTTTTTGTAGGGAAGTGCGTGCTCTTTGAAATATGACCATATTTGTTTGCAAAGCATCCAATATGTCAATCACACTTCCCCAAAGATCAACTTCCTCAAGTCCCGCCCACCGCCTTCATTTTTCAGCCGTCGTTCTGCAGTCAATAGGCCAACATTGCTGTCTGTGGCGTTAACCTCTTCACAACACAATTAACAGTATTGATCACCCTCTCCTTCACTCCCCAAGTCCAGGGAAAACATTGGTTTGGGCCGGGGAGGTGATTTACAGGAAACTGTGTTATTTGGGGGGGGGGGGGGGGGCTTTGACGAATAGCAAGCAAAGAAATCGGTGCTCCCAGAAATGCACTCTGGCACATTTGCAAGGCTGGACTGAGGTCTTGTCAAGGGCCGACTGGTTCCCAGAGCCTTGCTTCCAAGCAGTTGACCTCGTATTGATGCGGTCAGTCTACTCTAGCATTTTGCATATCATGAGTAAACATATGGAGTTAGATTTCCTTTTGAGTCTCTCCAGCACTTCATTCCTTTGAAACTATTTGAGTTAGTTGTGTGAAGGTGAATTGGTATTGCAGACTGTTTTAATTTGATAAAGTTTTGGATCAGTCTTTAGTCAGAGCCATGATTTATGAAATGGCCTCCAACTGTTGTATTCATTTATTGTATAACTCCTGTTTCTCACTCTGTTGTGTGATACAGAGCTTTCTTATATGAGATAACAGACCAAAGGGATGTCCATAGGGTCAGTTCTGCTCAGTGGTTCTACAGAAATCCTGGTGTGAATTCAAGGTGAGATCCAACAGATTGTTGACATTTGAACTCAACAAGCCCATTAATCCAGGAGTTCACACAGAAAGAACAGCCAGAGGACCTTGTGTTTATAGTCAAGGAATGCCTCTTAAAATTACATTAAAATGATTAAAGTTGCATGAAGTATATCTTTTATTCACTTTGGTGAGACATAACCTAATTAAAGGGAACAACTTTCAGCGAAGTTGCTAAAACAACTGTCTCATTCTTTTCCCTTAGACAAAAAAAAACCAACAACGTGCCATTTGAGCAGACAACGGATGTGACTCTCAAAGTAATCTGCTGCATCGAGTATTTTAAAAGGCAATTCAGAGTGGGAATTCAGCAGTTCACTGAGTGGGAGTACAATATTTTTAGGCTGTTTGTGGCTTTTGCTAGAATAGTTAGCCGTGTATCCAGAATGAGGATGCATGGCTCTTGCTGTCATTTATTCCTGGTACAGAGTCCGAGCTTTTGTGTGTCTCCATTGATCTACACACTCAGCCCTGTACACAGCGAGTCTGACCAGTTGATCAATGTAAACCCAGTATTGACTTGTATTGATGGAGGGAAATTTGATCGATGACAATCCCAGCTTATGTGTTTGTTGTAAATGGATTCTGACTAATGGGTGTTGTAATTGGGAGGGTCTGGGATGTCTTTATTTTCGAGCGAGACTGAAAGTGGGGCTGTGTCGTGTTGAGGATGTGTTACAGGAACTCATAGAAATGAGAGGAGCGAAGCGCTGATACTGTTAAGATGAATGGCAATGCAAGCACATGAAGAAGAGATGTCTTGACTTCTTTCATCAGGGTTTCTCACATGATTACCGCACTAGAGACAGAGAAAGATGAGTGCAAAATGTCCACAGAGGTATGAAGATGGGTCCAGCAGCGGCTGTAAATGGGGTCCCCTCTCTAAAACTACCGTGGCACTGGGGCCGACGGAGCAGGCACAAGGGGAGGGAAGGGCAGAAGAGCCGCCACTGAAGACTCTCCAGGAGAGGACTGCAGAGGAGCAAGATGGAGATCAGGGACTGGGGGAGATGGATGATGGAGGGAAAGAGAAGGATGAGACAGGGGAGGGAGGGAGAGAAAGAGGGAGAGAGATGAAGACAGAGAAAGAAAGGGAGAAAGAGAGATGGATACAGAGAGGGAGAGATGGAGAGATGGAACTGAGAGAATGGAGAATGGAACACAGTGAGACAGATAGACAGAGATGGAGGACGAGAGACAGAAAGAGAGAGAGAGGGAGCCAAAGAGGGTAGAGGAGAAGGTGTGGACAGAGATGTTGTGGGGAGGTTGGTGGTGCTGGATGGTGGAGGTGGTTCTGTGGTGGGGGGTTGCTGGTCCAGTCAGGAGGCAGATGTGTGTGTGATGGATGGCTGGGCCGGTGCAAGGCCGCGGATAAGAGTGCAAACAAACTGGGTAATAAATGAGGGAGGCAGAGGCGCGGTGATGGGGCCGGCTCCACTGCCCGTGATGCATGCCGAGGGGAGCCGCCGGCAATCTGTAATGGAGAAATGAGGGAGCCTGTCAGATGAATGAAGAGACAACATTCTACTGAAGAAAAGAGCAGGGAGTGAGAGAGGGAGAGGGAGTGAGAGAGAAGGAGAGAGATGATGAAATGGGAGAGGTGGACAGTGGAGCCTGTTGGAGGAAGGATGAGATCTTCAAAGAGAAGAGAAATCACGGAGCTCTTAGGTGAAGGAAGAGAGATTCTACTGAGGTGAGGAGGAGGAGAGGAGGGAATACGGGGGAGAAGAGGAGGACTGACGTGGCTTTCAGGAAGAGTGAGAGAGAGAGGAAGGAAGGGAGATGTGAGAAGAGAAGAGAGAGAGGAAGAGAGATGTGAGAAGGGAAGAGAGGAAGGAAAAGAGATAAGATAAGAGAGAGAGGAAGAGAGATGTGAGAAGGGAAGAGAGGAATGAAGGGAGATGTGAGAAGGGAAGAGAGAGAGGAAGAGAGATGTGAGAAGGGAAGAGAGGAAGGAAAAGAGATAAGAGAAGAGAGAGAGGAAGAGAGATGTGAGAAGGGAAGAGAGGAAGGAAGGGAGATGTGAGAAGAGAAGAGAGAGAGGAAGAGAGATGTGAGAAGGGAAGAGAGGAAGGAAAAGAGATAAGAGAAGAGAGAGAGGAAGAGAGATGTGAGAAGGGAAGAGAGGAAGGAAAAGAGATAAGAGAGATGTGAGAAGGGAAGAGAGGAAGGAAAAGAGATAAGAGAAGAGAGAGAGGAAGAGAGATGTGAGAAGGGAAGAGAGAAGGGACAGCCAGCAAGAGGAGAGGAGAAATGAGGGAGATGTCAGATGAATGAACAGACAACATTCTACTGAGAAAAAGGAGTGAAGAATGAAAGGAGCGAGGAGATAATGAAATGAGAGGAGGAGAGGCGGCACGGGGAGCCTGTCAGACAAATGAAGGGATAATGTTTCTTCTGAGGAAAGGAGAGATACAAATGAGGAAAAAGGAGGGAGGAGAGGGAAGGAAAAGAGCAGGAATGAGGAGGCTTTAGAAGGAAGCGTTTAAATATCACCTTACATTCTTCTTATCTAATTTTAAAGTGAGATCAAACGTTTTCATTAGGCCCATGATTTAAAAAAAAATCAATCTTCTTTCATACTTTTGCCATTGCTTGATGTGTGAAGTTTTGTGTGTGAAGTTTTCATTTACAACTAAGTGGTGCTTGTGTATGTTAGTGTGTGTTCATGACCAAGTGACAGTGCTGTAGCTGTGATGTTTGCAGCAGTTCTCTGAATCCCTCCAGCTTCTTAAGGTATGATGACTGCTAGTCCTGCAAGGGACCTGTTTAACCAAATAACTTTGCCAGGATCAGAGTGAGAGCATGCGCGCGCGCACGCACGCACGCACGCACGCACGCACGCACACACACACACACACACACACATGCGCGCACACACCACTGCCAGCCCTCTCTCCTCCCCACCTCTGCCGTGTTAATTTATGACCCGTGTGTCACCCCCCATCGCCTCGACTCAGCATCACTTGGAAAGCAGCCATCCTCTGCTCACTCGGCAGTTTGATCAGCGCGGAGTGATTGCAGGCACGAGCACTGGCGTTAGCGTTAGCGTCACCTTTCACACCCTCCGCTGGGGCCGAGAGTGGCAATCACACTGTTATGTGGTTGCCGCTGTCGGCCCCAGTGCAATTTTGAAATAGCCTGAATATCACGCACACACACCACACACACATACACAGGCACGCCACACATTGCCGTCCAAACTCTGACTGCTCTTTTTGTTGTGAGAGCTTATCACATTGGTGTGGACAATCCAAGTGACCAGTCGTTCTCTTTTGACATGAGCTACTGTGTGCTTAGTTGTGAAGGGAAAGACTTTTGACCCCCCTCGAGCCTAAACAGTCGCCCAATGAGATACCAAGGTGTATTCTGAAGAAAGGCTTGTTTACATAGAGCAGCCAGGGCCCCTATGCAGCACTATTTCCCTGTGCTTGTCCTTACCTCTCCCCTCACCACACACACACACACACACACACACACACACAATCATGCTGCCAAGGGGCCTGAGGGCTGGCGTGATTCACAGCGAGGCAGGCGAACCTTCGTCCCACCTCTCACACAGACTCCATTGTGGAGTCGGGTGGTGACTCTATCACTCTATCAAATCTCCACTGCCTGGACTCTCCTGTCCTCGTCAAGGCTGCGCCGGCGTATAGCGAGCCTGACAGCAGGGGCCCTTTAATTGGGTAGGCCCTTTCACAGCTTCCCCTGGTTGTGGTAGAGGAGTTGGGAGATGTAGTTAGGTTTCAAGACAACTTTTTTTAAGCCAACTTTTCAGAAATATTAATAGTTTATATCTATCTATCTATCTATAAAGCAAGAAGCGTCTGTGTGTGTGTCCTAATGTCTGTGGCACGCATATCTCGCTGACCGTTTGTCAGACTGATTTAAAACTTGGCAGGTGTCTTGCTACGGGCATGAGTAAGTGCAGTGCCACATTTGACATTGTTGTAAACAGGAATGCAAAAGATATTGTTAAGTATATCGGTAAAAGAAGCACACATTGGCTTTCGCCGCTAGCCACTCTCCCTCCCACACAGCACTGTACTGTAAGCTACCAGTGAGGATAGAAGCAGGGCTTTGGCAGAACTGAATCAGTGTAGGTTACACGGGTAAAAAGTTAAGCGAGTGCAAGATGTGTTAACATGTCTGACCTCAAAAATAAAGACCCTCTGTATGTGGTTTGCTTGCATAAAATGACTCGGCGGATTTTGCAACATCACGCCAACACACACAGGTATGCAGTGGCTCTTCAAAATGACGTAAAAAATTATGTGCAATAAACCGACACTTCGAATAGCCCAGGCTACTTTGGACTGTCTTTAGACTTTGAATAATCAAACGACAATTCCAACTGCAAGGTCCTAAATTGAAACGAGCGATAATGGTCATGAATTAAAGAACGTCTCAGAATGCCACACATGCAAAGCATAACCAGCGACAAGCATCGAGTGGCAGACAGAGTGTGATGTCACTTATAGGCCACCAGAGACTGTTTTTGAGTCACACCGTTGCAAATTTTATATGATGATGATGCATCATTCCACCAAATGGTTTGTTTTCTCTATCATCAAATTATTCAATAGGCTAAGCATATAGCCTTGACTCAAAACAGCTGTTAGGATTATGTCATTTTGATTTGTAAAAAATGTCACATGCAGCCATGCTTAAATTCTGCTCACTTCACATTTATTATATTATTATATTATCAGTATTCATTATTGAATGCTTACCTGGAATTATGTTTTTCCCTATCATCTTATTTTTATTTATTTTATTTATTGGGCTACAGGAATAGCATGTTTGAACAGGCACTGCACTAGTACAAACTAATGCAAATAATCGACAGTCTACAGTTGATTCTTGAGCATACACCCTAATTATTTTGCTTCTCTATTGTCTACATGTTCTATGACAGACAACTTGGTGGAGTATGGATTTTGTTTTACTGTAGTTGTTGGAACAGCAGAAATACTCCGAAACTGCACAGAAGCAGAGCAACGTTCTCAACGAGGTCATGAAATGACGGGCAGTGAGGAACATGGAGGCAGTGGGCAGTGGCTAAATTTGCCAACGCAGTGGAAATGGCATGCAGGCTGAGGACATGGAAGGACGCAAACACCTTTTGTTGTGTTTGTTTATCTCTGTCTCAGTCCTTTTCTCCTGTTCATTCTCTCTCTCTCTGTCCTCTCAGTCTTGTTCCTTCTCTCTCTCTCTCTCACACACACATACTGTACACACACTTGCAAGTTCTTTTTATTTGCCTTTTCACACTCTTTCTCTCTCTCTCTCTCATACACACACTTGCAACATATTTTTATTTGCTTTTTCATTCCAACCCTCGACCAACCCTTCTCTCTCTCTCTTTTCCTCTTTTTTCTAAATTCAGAGGTAATTCTTCACCGGTGGAGAAGGGAGGTGGGCTGTCGGAGAGCCACCCAGATATGGGCTGCAGGCCCAGATCGCCCTAGTGACAGTGTTGCCGCGGTGGTGGCGTTGCCGCGGTGGTGGCGTTGCCGCGGCGCTGCTTCCTGCCTGCGGAGCCCGGGGCGGCGGGCGATGGGGGAAGAAAAATTGGAGCCTGCACCTGCGGCAGAGTAATTAATGCCAGCATCGCCGTCCCAAAATAAATCAGTGGCTCAACAAGACTTTTCTATTTAGGGTCAAAATCCCTTCCCTTCGTCCCCACATTAATCACCCACTCCCCCCCAAACACACACAAGCATGCATGCACGCAAGCCTCCTTTTTGGTGTCGCCGAGAAGTGTCAGTGACAAAACACTCTTGCTTTTGCAGTTTTTACATCTCTGTCTTGTAGCGTAAACAAATGCAACAACAACAGCGAACAGGACGACATCAACAACAGCATCACCACGGCGCATATTTATATAATTAGCCTTCCCTCCTCCCCCCCCCCTCCCCCACCCCCACCCATCTCCCGAAAAAACAGTGAAAGTACAGTGATGAATTAGCAGACCTTTCCCATCCATTTGTCATGCTCTGGGTGCTGGGGACGCGGGAGACTGGGGCGCTGGTGCTTGCCAAAGTGCAGGGGTCGCCTGTGGGAAGGGCAGGCAGCCGGTTCGGTTCAGGGGGAGCCGTTCTTTATTTGTCTGTCTGTAGATGCCTTTACGGCGGGAGCGGGTGGCAGAGAGCAGACTTGTTTATTGTGTGTGTTGTTGACAGATTGTTTGTAAGACAATACGTTTTTTTTCTGTGTTGTACACTGAAGCATGGTTCATATTTTGGTTGACAACTGGTGAAACGCACACAGCTCAATTTCTGGGCTTTGAGTGGACTATGAATGATTACTAAGAGTTTGTATGGTTCCTGTGCCTAGAGTTTGTATGGTTCCTGGGAGCTGTAGGTTGTATGGTTCCTGGGAGCTGGAGGTTGTATGGTTCCTATGTTTATAGAGTTTGTATGGTTCCTGTGCGTAGAGTTTGTATGGTTCCTGGGAGCTGGAGGTTGTATGGTTCCTGGGAGCTGGAGGTTGTATGGTTCCTATGTTTATAGAGTTTGTATGGTTCCTGGGAGCTGGAGGTTGTATGGTTCCTGGGAGCTGGAGGTTGTATGGTTCCTGGGAGCTGGAGGTTGTATGGTTCCGGTGCTTAGAGTCATAATGATGTACCCCCCATACTTAATGCTTTAGTTGATGTGTTGCTCATGCATGAGGTCATAAATGAGAGACGTTGAACTCATGTCAATTTCTGATGATTCATAAGATATAAAGGAATGAAGTAATGCATAAATCATGAATTAATTATCCTACCGTAAAGTGTAACCGACTTTTTAAACAAAAATTACTCTCAAGGTATGCTGTGGTGTGGCCCACTAGTTTTGGATGAATGTGGCAACCATAGCCATAGCTTCACACAGCTGTAGGTATCTCACCAGCTGCATTTGGTGTAGCATACCTGCCTGGTTCTCCCAGTAGTGATGTCTTTTGTTGAATTCTCTGGTGTTATTTTGGGACCAATATTCTTCCATAGCTCTCCTAACCTACAGCATGCTGTGCCAAACCCATGTGATTTTGTGATTTTTAAAGGATTGATGCACAGAGATTTGAAAGACAGAGTTTGTTTTGGTGGTAAAGTTTTATTTTGATTGACAGACAGGTACAGCCAATCAGGCCTGACAATATTAGACCCTGCAGCATCTGTAACAAAATCATATAATTTACACAGTTTGATCGATCTGCTTATTTTAAGCATGGGCAGCACATACTGCATTTAAGTTGTTTTGCAGACACTAAGGAGGAGGTGCCAGGGAAGTTTGCATGTTGTACATTTCCTCAACTATTCCAGATACTCAAAGTATAAAATCTGATTACGGTAATCCTCATATGCAAAGATTTGGATGAAACAATGTCTTGGCAGCTCAGGTTTGGCTGTGGTGAGAAGATTAAGAGACAATGTTGTGCCATGATCTTGCAGCTACTCTCAGTTGCAGAAGAAGTAGAAGAAGAAGAGCAAGCATGCAGTTAATCCAATACTTCCAGGGGTTTGAGGAGGCATTGTGGCATTCTGAATTTCTTCCCAATCCTCATAGCCATAGCCATACCCATCTGTTGTTGCGTTATAGTCATAGTAGAAGTTATCTTCGGCCATGCCAAGACCTTTTGAACATGGGTAAATGATCACAGTGTTACAAACTGGAATTACTGGAATTAAAGAAATGGCTCTAGCAGTGCTGACAGAAAAAAGATACGAAGTATTTAAATCTCACCAAAAAGAAAGACTCCACACACAAGCATCAGCGTCGATTTCATATTCTGGGTTAGGCTGAACGTCTATCTCACACTAGTATCTTAACTAATAAACACTGACAAAAACTGAATGCCTAGAGACCATGCGTTAGTGAACAAACTGTGCTAGACACTGAGGAGACTACGATAGACACTTCCTTGTTCACAATGTTGTTTGACTATGGATAAAACCTTGCTTTTCTGTTTTCTCTGTTCTGTTTTTAGTTCTCTTGGCGTGGTTTTGATTGCTGAGTCAGCAACCATTGAAACCAGCCTTTTAGACAAGTCATGTGCACTGCAAACTATTTGTATGGGTACTAGTGCAATTGGCATATCATGTGTAACTATCTATTTATTTAACTTATTTTATGTATATTTTTAGTCTTTTTAGCTTATCTGTAGGCATCTCAGGTTTGTTCCAAACAACATCTCATTGTATTCTGTGTACAATGACAAAGTATCTAATCTAATGTGCACAGCCTAATTTGATATCTGCCAAAGAACAGTGCAGGGATAATGTTGGCCAGGACCGTTACCACTACACAGTGTTGGGTTAGATTACTTTGAAATGTATTACAAATTACAAATGGATTACAAAAACAATGTAATGTAATCTGAATACTTTTGGATTACTTCATAAATACATTGAATAAAAAAGACACATCAAGATCATTTTGATGCTACACTGATATTTACAGAGAATAATATGTCTGACATTGCCAATTCACACCCAGAATGCCTTCTATTGCATTATGTAGGCCAAATGTTATTCTCACGGGTAGGAGCGTGACCCTTTTTGTCTGTTTCAGAAGAAGTGAAAAAGTGTATTGAAAAGGCCCTTGACTCTATGTGTGTTTGCGAGTGCGTGTTGGGGGTGCAAGATGGTCTAGTCCTACTTGATAGGTAAAATACTGACTATCACTATGTTTTCATGCAGCCAATAAACGGTTTCGAATCAGTGTATTGGGAATAAACTGAATATGCGTGTGTCTTATAAACACCTTATTCTGATTGAAATAAACCGAAAAAGGCCATATTCAGGGAGAACCGGGACGATAGAAACGCGGGACAAATGAAACATTCCAGTTTTCTCCGAGCGCAATGATGATAGACAGACGTCCTTTGGTCAAAACATAGAGCATGTTAACCTCCTTCTATCAGCCAAATATCTTCCTGCAATGTCCTTTTATCACTGTGTTACAGGCGAAACAAGTTTTGATGGTTGAAAGTAAACTTCATTAATGGTTACATTTTTTTTTGATTATTAATGAGTGTTTTTCATTTAAAGGTTCGACTTCATGCTTATTCAGTAGACCATTTAGGGTTCTCCGCAATCCCAGACTTTCATACTGCGTGCTTGTTTACATGGAAAGCAAAACAGGCTATAGTGGCATATGTCTTTGTCGGGACGATTGAAAGAAGTGTTTCAATCGTCCCGACCAGGCTGTAACTCCATGTATTTTAAGTAAATGCACAAATATCTGTGTTTAAACAATAATTTATGGAGGTGAGACATGGAAAAACAGTTTTAGAGAGATTAAAATATATTTGGGCCCACCAGGTAGGGGGTCCCAGAGTTAAATTAACATTGGGGTACCAAAGAGATCTACTAAAAGAGGGGACTACTACAACAGAGGGGACTGGTGGCCAAAGACCAAAGGGGTTTCCTCGGCTCTGATGTATCATCCTTGGGGAGACCTGGGGGAGCTCCCCCCGGAAGAAACCTTTGTATATTCTAACATTTTAATGCATCAATCTGGTGCACTTTTAAAAGGTTTATGATTATTTTTTATCTATGGATGGAAATATTTGTGCTGTAGCCTAAACTATTTTGCACTTCAGAATTTTAACCATGCACACACAGGTGGAATAGTTATGATGATAATAAGTTCACAACCACAAAGCATATGTGCTGAGTTTCACATGCCACAAGCGGTCCGCTATCTGCCAGTCTGATTTTGCTATCTGGATATAAGAACCATGATAGTGGGGTAGGCTACTCTGTGGCTAAGCAATTTACACAAATGTATGTACTGACACAAATAGTTTACATTAAAATACATTATAATTCTGGCCCGAAGTTGGACCATGTAGAAATTTGGGTAACACTTTACTTGACGGGTGAGTTCATAACACATTCATAGCAGCTGTCACAAACAGCACATAAAGCATTCATGACTGTTTCATGAGACATGACTCATCATTCATACCAAACCTTTCATGTATGTGGAAGACAGAATGACGACAACTTGTCAAAATAAAAGTCCATCAATCGCAAAGCAGCATTGCCGTTTTTGTTCCAACCCTCTTACCTGACCATGTCACATCTGAGTCAATGGGCTAGTGCCAAAAAGACAGAACATGGTCAAGCAAATAATTTTTGTTTCATAAAAATGTATTTGTTTTATGATGTAACCTTTGCAGCTAATTTCTCATCTTTTGCTACTGGGAATGTCCAACCAGTCCAGGTTACACAAATACAAGTCAGCTGAATGTAGGCTAGTTTACCTCAGTGTTAAACTCAGTGATTACAAATACTTCACAACTTGTATAGTAAAGTGACATTCGATGTAGACTTCATAAGATATTTATGCAATATTTACAAAAACGGCAATGCTGCTTTCCACATTCATGAAAGGTTTGGTATGAATGTTGAGTCATGTCGCATGAAACAGTCATGAATGCTTTATGTGCAGTTTATGACAGTTTTATAAAAGTAGTGGAATTACAGTAACGCATTACTCCCAACACTGAGCATACCTGCCTGGTTCTCCCAGTAGTGATGTCTTTTGTTGAATTCTCTGGTGTTATTTTGGGACCAATATTCTTCCATAGCTCTCCTAACTTACAGCAGGCTGCGCCAAACCCATGTGATTTTCTGATTTTTAAAGGATTGATACACAGAGATTTGAAAGACAGAGTTTGTTTTGGTGGTAAAGTTTTATTTTGATTGACAGACAGGTACAGCCAATCAGGCCTGACAATATTAGACCCTGCAGCATCTGTAACAAAATCATATAATTTACACAGTTTGATCGATCTGCTTATTTTAAGCATGGGCAGCACATACTGCATTTAAGTTGTTCTGAAAGGAAGTAGGCCTACTTTCACTTTCACAACCTAAAAAACTCTCAGACACTAAGGAGGAGGTGCCAGGGAAGTTTGCATGTTGTACATTTCCTCAACTATTCCAGATACTCAAAGTATAAAATCTGATTACGGTAATCCTCATATGCAAAGATTTGGATTAAACAATGTCTTGGCAGCTCAGGTTTGGCTATGGTGAGAAGATTAAGAGACAATGTTGTGCCATGATCTTGCAGCTACTCTCAGTTGCAGAAGAAGAAGTAGAAGAGCAAGCATGCAGTTAATCCAATACTTCCAGGGGTTTGAGGAGGCATTGTGGCATTCTGAACTTCTCCCCAATCTTCATAGCCTAGCCATAGTCATACCCATCATTTGTTGCGTTATAGTTGTAACGCCCTTTAGTTTCACTTAAGGTAAAGGCCTGTGCCTGTGGCCGGTTGCACAAAGCACCTTAAGTTAAGTTTTTCCCTTAAAATCTGATTTAAGGGTCCCTTAAAATAAAAACGGTTGCACAAACACCCTTAAGTTTTCTCCTTAATGTTTCCTTAACATGTTCCCTTAGTATTTAAGGGTTTGTCCTTATCTTGTAAGAAATCCCTTAAACTGTTGCACAAACGACCTTAGTAGTCTAACTAAGGGGAAAAGCCTAAGGGACATTTGACTCTACCTTAACCATATTATTAACTGAATTGATGCTGATAAATTAAGTTTATTAACTACCGGTACTTTTGACAATTCAAAATAAAACCTCTGTTAATATAGCCTGGCGAGCCAGACCCACATTAAAATGTAGGGTCTGGGCACTCACTGTTCGCAGTGCTCAGTCCGAGGGGCGGGATAATCAGTTGTCTTTCAAATTCCCTCTGCACGCAATAGGACGCAATAGGATATTTGTTTTCAAGTAGCAGGGAATTCAAGCCAAACCGTTGCAACTCTGCCATCAATCATTATGTTAAGCCCACCAAACGACTCTATACACGATTTCAATGCCTGATTAAGTTTCGATTTCTGGAGCTCACAAGCCAACGGAGAGTTGCTAGACTAGCCCTGGCAGCAAATGTAGACTAGCCGCTAGGGGCGCGTCTAGATTTCTAGGCTACTGTTAATATGCTTCCTCTGTCAAATAGGCCTATCAGAAACATGCCGTAGCATATTGTTATTGTGTGGTTTACGTAGCCTAGGCTAACGTTAACAATTCATGTGGATGTCTTGTTAGCCTATGAGCTTCGGTTCGGTTCGCTAGGCAAAACCTTAGTGCACCGATGACAGTCAGGATCATCTCTAACTTGCCAACTAGTATTGTTCAGTTCATGTATATAACATGCTTTACTTGCTACCTGGATAATTTCCGTGAATATTATTAAGGTAAGATTAATGATAAGATCATTAGGCCTACTGTGTTCTATGGGTTAACTAACGTCATCGCGGCAAAGGCAGTTAGCTGTAGGCTACAGCTGTTGAACAATCTCCGTGGAAACTATAGAATTTGTGCCGGAAAATCCCTTTCAGTGCAGTAAATCCCTTGACGTTTTTCCTTAACTAAGGAAACATTTTAAGGTATTCTGTGATACACCCTTAAGTAAATCCCTTACTTTAAATTAAGTTTTAAGGGTCAAACTTAAGGGAAAAAACTTAAGGTGCTTTGTGCAACCGGCCACTGAGTTCTTTTAAGGTGGATCTCTCCTTACTTTTTTGTGTCAATACTTTTAACGCTTAGTTAAATCAAATTTCCAAGTATGAGCATTTCTGAACAATTAATAAATATCCCCCCATCAAGACAAATACCACAGTTTTAATGCCAAATGCTGTTAATTTATTTCTACTAACAAAGGTAAGGATACGGGAAAGTTATATAAATAACAATAAATATATAAATGTGAAATATAAATACTGTATGTTTAACAATGAATATATAAATTATGTATAGCTAATGTACAATCAGTTGCCAACTGTCTAGATAGTATCAATAACAACAGGATATAAAAACAATCAATAAATACAATATAAAACCTGTGGCTTGACGAACTTGACCAGCAAGTGTAATAGATGTAAACACACTTCTGTAAAATATCTTTAGCACAGCAGAGTTAGAAGGTTTAGTTTATAAATAACACAATATGATTTAGCAAGGTTAGGTTTAGTTAGAAGTACTACAGTATGATTAAATAAGTATATGTTTAGAAATATTAAAGTATGAATAGATAGCCTAAGTTTAGGTTTAGAAACACTAGAGTATGATTAATAGTATAAATACAATATTAAACGACCCATAAGGTTGTCAATTCAATGCTAAACCCCTTAGCCTGGCTTAAGGCCAGTCAACGGCAAACAATTTTCACATCACTCATATAAGACAACAACAATGTGGGCGCCCCACACATACACTCTCTCTTTCACACACACACACACAATACCGCATGGTATCGAGGAGTTATCGTTGCAGGCCTGTGTCGTTGCTTGTGCTCGGTGAGGCTAAAAACAGACTAGTATGGCGATAGAAGAGTACTCGAGCGATAAAACATGCATACGGGTGTATTATATTATTTCACACTCGTAAATATTCACTGCGAGCGCGCAAATACTCTCTGCGTGCACGCACTCAGAGGAAACTGCTCCCCGAGCGGGGAAAAATATGCTGCGAGTGAGGAGGAATCTGACCAGCGCTCACTCGAAAATCACTCAGCTCTCTCGAAGTTGATTTCTGCTCGTGCGAAGTGAATTTCTGCTCTACTTGGGGGCGGTAACCAGGTTTGGTACTAGCTCTGCTGTGATTGGCCGTGTTTGAAGAGTGAAATTTGATTGACAGACCCCCTCAGTCGAAGAAGACAACCAGAGACGAATCTTCGAGACAGACAACAACGGCATCTGGCAATGGGCAGAGGTTTCTTCAGGTAAGAATCCCGTGGCTGAATTCGGGCATTTGTCATCTCGTAAGTAAACTACCAGTGCTTTTTCAAAGTTCTCAATGTCTCGTTTTAAATGTCAGGGCCCTCGGAAGTCTACCAATGAAGTGTGGAGATACATTGAGCCTCGTAAATGGTGTAAAACAGTGATTTATTTGCATGGCTAGCCCGATGCCGAAGCACCACCATTGAAAAAGCTGTTGGTAGCATCGGCTAACTAGCGCCAGATTTTGGAGTGCAGGGGACAAGCCGAGATGGGCTATGAGCATACGCGGAGTTAGTGGGGGGGCAGGGGGAGCACTGCCCCCCCTGGTGGAAACGGGTAATTGCATTGTTTCAACAATTAGTGAAATACGTCTGGCATGACCAGATATTTTAAAAATAATTTAAATAACACAAAACAACAATATAAGGAACGGGCTGCGGTTGATGATGGGAGCAGCCAGGTTTTCTTCTCTTGCGATCCTTCACATCACATCGAAAGCGGCCAACCTGACGAGGCATGCAGGACGCAAAAAACGAAAATTACTGTTGCACTAGTATGGACATCTTGCCACAAAAAGGTCTAAATGCCATGTATATAAATGTCCTGCCAGCTTACTAATTGATTTTGCGTTGTGTGTAGATATAGACTTTTTATTCCACTTTGTTTAAACAGCAAAGTGGCGAAGCCTTGTTCACCTGTTTGGAACTGGCTGGTGAATGTGACGCGCGTAGGCCTGGCTACACCATGACCCTTATTGTGCATCTAGGCCTACTGATCGCTGTGGATTACATTTTTTTCGTGCCATTGGATTACAGCAAAATATTAATATTTTTTCTTAACATGTCTTAACGTAATGGCGTGTTGCGCTTCGTTTCTGCGTTTGGAGAGGCATCAGACTGTACAGTAGGTGAACACTTCCTTTGATTTTTGGAGTTCTCGCTATGATTTAGGTCTGCCCTGCACTCAGTAGCCTACAGTTTGGAGTTTACTTAATTTGCCTTTGTAGAATCGAATTTGAGTTTTCAATGACTCGTTCTCCTTAAGCTAAGCATACATGAACCAATGCATCTTGTTATTTAAAACTCCACTCTGTTGGCTCGCATGCAGGGGCGGAGCTACGTGGTGGCAAGGGGGGGCCACGGCCACCACTGGTCAAAGCTTGGCCACCCTGCTGGCCCCCCCAGCTCCGTTCAGTGATAAGTAAAAAAAAAAAGAATTGCTGCCGTTTTCGACAACACTTTGCAAAGCAGAGACTGAACCAATTACTGCACTCTATCTACGACCATTGGCCCAGTCAGGAAGTGTAGCCCACTGTTGTGATCAAATCGATAGGCTAGGCCTAGTGCAGCAGCAGCAGCAGCGGGACAATTCAAGTCATCTGTTAAAAACACTTGACAGTAGACTAGGCTAGCCTACTACTTAACCTCAGTAACAGGTGAGTTGATGAGTTGGAACATTAATGCTAATAAGATGTTAGAATGTGTCACGAATCATAGCCAAGTGAGCTGCGTTGGGCTGTCCTTGTTAGGTAGCCTAGGCTCTGACATTGATGTGTGGGGCTGATAAAAAATAATCGGATGCCCGCGGGAACGCTGTTACAAGAATATTTCGATAAACTTCGGGTGAAATGCAAGCATATTAGGCACATATCTCCAGATGGCTCCAGGTAGGCTAATAGGGCCTAGCATAGGCTACTTTATAAATACATAATTTGCTGACTGCGTGTGGTTCTTGCCATAGCCGGTCAGGCAGAGGCAGGCTGCTTTGCCTGAATTCTTTGTTACATTGCTCCGGAACTGTCCATCGCAGCGAGAACCTTAATTGCGTGACAGAGCAGAAGTGGGGCTTTCCAACGAGACTAAACACTTGTCTGTGCGATCAAGTATGAAAATTAAAATAAATATCATGTAATTAAATAAAATTGATTCATATTTACCGTTCACCTGCGCATCCATTACTCTCGTTTGAATTACTCGCGAACCCGTGATCGCATAGATATGGCAAGCATATCAGAAGAAAGAGGAGACACAGGGCTATCTATTGGTACCAAGTATATCGTTCCTTATGGGCTATAAAAACAGACAACGTGACTGCAAAATAAAATAATGTACAAAAACCAACGCTGCACACCCATTACTCTCGTTTGAATTAGGCCCTACTCACGAACCCGTGATCGGATAGATAGGCTATGGCACGCATGTCAGGTGAAAGAGGAGACACAGAGCTATCATTTGATACCAAGTGCATCCGTCTGGGTTATAAAACAGACGAAATGACATAAAAATAATAACTTCATATAGCTCGACTTACCCCACGTTTTTGTGTGTTGTGGTGGCAAAGCATGTTCATAATCCAACGCTAGCATGTGTTTCTCTATGGCAAAGCATGTTCATAATCCGGTTTTGAGATCCTAGCAAATTCCTGCATGGCATCCAATTCGAGACTCACATTGCATCCCAATTTATTCGACAAAGAAACACCTTTTTGCCTTCACTTTGTTCATGACAATGCAGTAAAAAGTTGTTTTATAATCATCATGAGTGTACACACAGAACATGCAAACACGGGTTCAGTCAGGTCAGATCAGTTCGTGTCACAGATATGGAGCGCAGAAAGGGCATTTTTCATTACTGTGTCAATGGCACTTACTTAGGATAACTGCTTATAACTACTGTAAAGGTAGTGAGAATGGCCAAAAATAGAGTAGCCATAGGGCTAAATAAAAAAATGGCATTTATTTCCATAAGGCACACACCACATATTTTTCACATTTGCTCAGCCCCAGAGAATCCCTCCACCATGACAATGATATTGCCAGATTCAGAACAGTCTGCCCTATGCACACATGTGCCAGCTTGCAGTGGTGAGATACATGTCAAAATATAAGAATTTTTATAATACACTATTTGTATTTTTATTATTTAAAAATCAAAATGAAATCAATGCAAGTATTAATACATGAAATAGTGGCAGATCTGGGTAGCCTAGACTCGCTATAAAAAACAATATATAGCATGTGTGTATGGCACTTACATTGACCAGGATAAATGTTTCTAAGGGACCGTTCGTTATTTATAAACGGGGTCACCGGAGGAAAATAGGGGAGGGTCATGTCTTTTTATTCTTTGTTGAGGGGAGGGTCACCTAACTTTTTTTTGTCTAGGAGGGGGGGTCACCCATCTTTTGTATTAATGAAAACAGCAAAAAATCAAAGTGGCTTGTTTGATTGTTGATTTCTGTCGCCATATAACGTTCTCTTTCGTTCCATAGCTCTGTCAATATTGAACAATAAAAATAAGGGAGATTTCCCGGGTTTCTCACGCAAAAATAGGGAAAATGTCAACATCCGTCCCCATTAACCTTGGAAGGGTTGGAGCAACAAAGTAGCCTACTTTATTCACGCCTAACAGCCTATATCCATTTGGTCAACTTTATCCAGCCCTAAAAAAGCTAACTTTGGTTTACTTGTAGTTTACCGTGTAGCCTAGCCTAACTTTAAACAGTGTGCATGCTTATAAAGCATACTTGTGCTTCATTCATCCACACATCCAGCTCCTAACGTTTTGACAAGCATTTCTACCAATTGACCTTGTTCCTGCCCATCTCTAGCTTTGCTGTCTCCATCCTTTCTGTTTTTGTAGTTTGCAAAAAAAAATATAGTAGGCACTATTTATTGGTAACCAGCAACAAGTGCAATTTGTTAATCGCTGTCATTCTCTCTCCTGCCAACAAAAATGTGTTACGTTCCAAGTAGCAGTGCGTAATTCTGCTTCATAAAGCAGAATACAGAATACAAATGCATTGGTCATATAAATAGCCAGTTTATGGTCTACAGTGTAGGCTAGAGTTGGTAAGTTATGGTAGGCCAACTTGGAGTGAATATACAGGGGGATTTCTTTAGCCTAGGTGCACACGTAGACATAGCCTACGGCCGAACACTGCAAGCGCCAATGAATCGTGCTCTCACAACAACCACGTCGTTAACTTAAATAGGCCTACTGGTTAACATCACTCTGAGTTCGCATTCAAGCAAGCAAAACGATGATTTGAATACAACTGTTTCTCTGGAAGGGCAAGGGGTAACAACAGGACAACACAGAGACAGGCCAGAATGCAGGACTAATGTTATGAGAGTATTACAGTAATATGGGATATTCTACGGGAAAATATTAAAACGGCAAGACAGCGGGGAAAAGTTAAAATGATAGGCCTAAACCTGGAAAAAGTTGGCATGTTAGGTATTTTTCGGTCCCTGTGATTATTTGTGAAATTAAGTCAACTCAACGTATGTACCCCCAATCATCCATAAATCGATCTAAAGTGCATTTTACTCCGGATAATTCCTTTAAGAGGGGCTCAAACATTCACGGCATAGGAGGTACAATTCCCTTTCATGTCCAGGTCACTCTGGTCAAGGAGGGCCTGAACATCTTCCCTTTGTTCTTAATTCAGAGCCATGTTACTTACAGCCAAGTACTTGGAGTGGATATCAGAAAGAAATATAGTTTGGCCATCAGTATAAGATAAAATATATACATACAATATTTGTAGTATTTATTATTGTTCTTTGAGTTAACATCATTTGAATAAAACTGATTAAGTAAGGTGCATTATCATAATATCTTTTATTGGCATTGACCTATTTATGTAAAATATGTTGGAGTGGCCAACAAACTGACCTGTGTATCAGTGTTGGCTTTGCACAATTTATTGCCATTATTAAAATAGGCTATCCTAATCTTCAACACTTTTTGAGTAGTTTTCAAATAGTAGTTTTGATTCCCAAGTGCCACCCCAATAATAAGTCTGGACCCAGCTGGCCCCCCCTATAAAATAATCCTGGCTACGCCCCTGCTCGCATGCCAGCAGCACTCTTGAGGCGTCGGAGGTTTACCAACGTTCCACAAGCACAGCTAAGCTAGGTGGCATCCGTTACACTAGACTAGGCTATATAGTTCGTTTTTAATAGCAAACAGAAATGTCAAGATGGAAGGTCATTACATTCTTTAATTGACAAAATATGATTGTACAAAATATTCAATCAATGTGGCGCAAATGAGTCTAGAGGCAGTGGATTAATTTATCAAAAGTGAGCAGCAACCAGACTATGGGCTAAGCCCCGAATGTTTTCAACTGCTAGGCGACACCCCTGTCTATTGCGTTTCAAGACAACCGTGCTGCATTGGACGAATTGTTAAATTGTTACAATGTAATTATATATATCTTATATTTAGCATGTTTGTTTTCTCTATATGTGCTCATGCTGTGTTCCCCAAGTGGTAAGCCAGGTCTCAGCTGCTACAGTTATTATTTTTTTCTGCCCCCCCTGGCTCGAATGTCAAACTCCGCCTATGGCTATGAGACACACTCGGTATCATGTTTCAACACACTTTAGGTCAATATCACACCGGAATTCTCCTTTAACCGTAGCTAACGCTAGCGACTATAATGTTAACTTTGAGATTTGATTGACAGATCTCCTTTCAGAAAGCCCGGGAAGTTCCTGAAAGGTGTTTCAACTCTGCGGCTGAGCAGGCATTTTTCAGGTAGGATAACCTGGATTGAATCAAGTATTTGCAATAGATGAAAATATGTTTCTGAGAAATATTTTGTGTAGTGAAGTAAACTTAATAATCACCATTAGTCTTCGTGCATTCTATCTAGCTAACGTTAACGTTTCAGGTCTTTAGGCTAACTGAACTATTGTAAGGTGTACCTGATTCCATGGTACTTTGACATTTTTCATACATTTAAATGGAGCAACCTACTGGATTCAGTAGGCCTAGCTGTCTATTCCAGACATGGTTAGCATTCTGATCAAACATGAATGCATTTCAGATATGAAAACATGAAAAAAATGGCCTTTTTTGTGAGCAGTCCAGGGCACATCTGTGCAATACTTGTCATTACATCTTTTCATAAGTCACACATGGAAAGTAGTTGTATTATGCCTTTAAATCAGCAGGTTTTGGTTGGATACAGATTGGATAATTAAAGAATATGGCATCAGTGACTGGCTATTGATTGACTGGACCTCGGCCTAACTGTTAATAACTACCTCAATAGGGTGTAGATATGAGCTTACACTGTTCCACTAAAAAAACAAAAATTCAAGAAATGGTTATTCTACAGAACTTTGAATACACCAAATTTGGTTTTGCTTATTGCCTGCATAAACAGGACATGTGCAATAGTTCATTATAAATATTGGGAGCATTTCTTTAGCTTAATTTTTGAGCACTTGTTCATAGTTTGCAGTAAGTTCAAGGATGTTACATATACAAATATTTCTGTTTTCAGATCTGGAACATTTTGAAATCCTACCAGATGAGGCACAAGTCATTGAGCAGTGGCAGCTTCCGACTTCAAGGACTTTGTTCACCAGCAGACCCCTTGATGATTACCTTTATTTACAGCATTTGCATCTGTCAGTCTTTCAAGTGATCTAATATGTATTGACTATGTACTAGCTTAGTACTTATTAGTTGTTGTTATTTTAGTTTCACAAATTCAGTGGTTACCTGTAATGCTCAAGATATACAAGTAAAAAAATCACTTTTACTTCTGCATCTGGGTCTTCAATTCAACCTACTGACTGAAGCTGACGGATTTGTATAAATGTTTTTGAGAACACAGGCAAATTGGTTTGGCATGAGTTTTAATGTAATTCACAGAAAAGTTCCATAAACATTTCCAAGTGCAAGTTCAGTGCCATCAACAGTAAGTTTGCTTTCTGATATTTAAAGAACAGAAATGGGTTTGGCATAATTAAAGGGTAGGTAACAGTCCACCAATAGACATTTGAACAAACAAACGGTAAATATCAGTTCAAGTTCTATAATTTAAATGAACAATAACTGATTGGAAGAACTGATTCTTTGAACTGATTGAAAAAACGGCTGATTTAACTAATTGAGAGCAGTGGGAGTTAAAGGAATTATCTGGAGTAAAATGCACTTTAGATCGATTTACGGATGATTGGGGGTACATACGTTGAGTTGACATCAAAATCATGTCATTCGGATGTGTTTTGAGAAAGTTCGATTGTACCGTTTTCAGTCACAACTCGTAGCCTGGAAGTGAGCAGGGCATTTCAATTTCGCCGCTACAAAACGCTATTTTTATACCTCTTCTACAGTTCCAAACAACATAACACTTACGTGGTAGTGAGTAGAGGGTCCCTAAAGCCAAACCGAAGTATCCCGAGGTCTTTATGTGGTCGAATAGAGAGTCCAGAATGAATTTCATCAAGCCAGCACCTTTCCGGAAATGTTGCCATCTTTGCTGTAGGAGTCTTATTGCTGAGTGTGCTGTAACACGCTCTGGAAATTCACAATTTCGTCGCCGTTTAAAAAATAAAAAAAAAACATAGTCCAGTCCATACAACTTCATTTCAATTTCGAAAGAAATACTGGACTGTTTTTTTTTTTTTTTTAAACGGCGACGAAATTGTGAATTTGTGTTTTGATGTCAACTCAACGTATGTACCCCCAATCATCCATAAATCGATCTAAAGTGCATTTTACTCCGGATAATTCCTTTAAGAGGGGCTCAAACATTCACGGCATAGGAGGTACAATTCCCTTTCATGTCCAGGTCACTCTGGTCAAGGAGGGCCTGAACATCTTCCCTTTGTTCTTCGCTCATATTGGAGCTAGCTAGCGAGCTAGCTTCTAAACTTAACTAAAGTTAACGTTAGCTAGTCGCTAGCGGTTAACATTACAGACTAAGTAATAACGTTCTAGACTATACAAAGAAGACGAATGTTGAAGTTAAGCTACACTAACATATTTCTCAGAAACATACTTTTGCACAAGCCACAGTTTTTCGGTCATCACAAATGCCCGAATTCAGCCACGGGATTCTTACCTGAAGAAACCTCTGCCCACTGCCAGATGCCGTTGTTGTCTGTCTCGAAGATTCGTCTCTGGTTGTCTTCTTCGACTGAGGACTTCGACTGTTTCCTCTGAGTGCGTGCGCGCAGAGAGTATTTGCGCGCTCGCAGTGAATATTTACGAGTGTTAAATAATATAATACGCCCGTATGCATGTTTTATCGCTCGAGTGCTTTATAGCACTTTTCTATCGCCATAACTAGAGCCTGAAAACAAAAAGGGTTACGATACCTCCAACAACGTTAGCTCGCACCGGCAATAAGGCTCCACAGACCCGAGGCAGTGACAGTACAGCAGCGGGGGAAAACATCCAACCAAGAGGGAGTGAGAGCGAGATGTCCAACGTTGCCAGAGAAGGTATAAGGCACACAGTAGCCTAAACCGCTATCTGTTTTTCCTTCACCGTCGTCGAGCGAACAGCAGACACTTAACCGAACTGGTTAACTGGCTAGCTTACTTAGCTTGCTAGCAACGCCACTTATCTCACACACGACTATAGCCCTTAATAGTCTAGGTCAATATTTAAAATAAATTAACCCTGAAGGCAAATCATGTTAATTTTTGGCATACAACTTTTTTTAAAAGGGTTTTGAAGGGTGCTGAATTCAAATCTTCTGTATGCCAGGCTCAAAAATGTCCCATAATGCCTCAAAATTGAGAAATTCAATATGGCCGCCACCACCAGGTCAAAATCGAATTAATCACTTATCTTTTGGACTGTACAAGGTAAAAACCTGAATGTAATGTGCTTTTATAGGTTTTCACAGATAGGGAATGCAATGCCATGCTCAGATTTAAGATCAAGACTAGAGAAAATGCTTGAAATTAATGTACATGGTTAAAATTGTTGTCTGAATAATTCATGAAAAAAGAGGAGCATGAAACAGGTTGATGGCTTTCTGAAGAATTTACTTGAAACATGTTTAGAAGCAAGGTTGATTACCATATTTTAACTATCTATTTATATTATTTATCTGTATTTTAACTATTTATTTAGTATTTGAAGTGTGCTATGATGACATGTTTGCCCATCCCACCCCTACCCGTACCCCTACACACAAATACTCATATGTAACCCTTAATGAGGCCACACCCTCTACCTATGCACTGAGGAGGCGCTTTTTAGCAATTATGTAGCTCCCCTCACATGATGCTCAGCAGTAACAGGTAAACTATAACATAATATCACAACAATTTGTTTAGGACCATGTAATACATCTATAATAGCATGTGAAGATTGTTATGTGAGGATTATGTATAGGCTAACTGAATAATTAATATATTGTAAGAAACTAAAAAAACGTTAGCTAGTTAGCCTTTGTGAATAGGAAGAAGCTAACTAGAGCCTCCACTCTGCGGGATGTGGGCCCCGGCACATGAACTGCTCTGAGAGAGCTGAACAGGGGATGAGCCCAAAGCCACAGGTCTGTCGCCAGGCTGCAAAAACCTGGAGACCCCAAGCCCCCCTGTCTGTTGATGTAGGCCGCAGTGACCGTGCTGTCGGTCCTCACCATCACATGTTGGCCTCTTAGCCACGGTAGAAAGTGCCGGAGGGCGAGGAGAGCAGCCCTCAGCTCCAGGACATGTTACGGCCAGTAGGCCAGAGGTACTGGTTGGACCCCGAAGTAGGACACAAGCAAAAATGGTAACGGGTTAAACTGTAATTTAATGTTCAGTGAAAAAACAAGAACCGCTTCAAGCAACAGCAGGCAATGGCAGAGCACAATTGAAAGTCAATGAGTGAGCACAACACACAAGGTCCAGGGCAAACAATCCAAAAACAGTAATCCAAAATCGTGGTCAGAGATCAGTCCAAAGTTCAGTAACAAAGTTCAGTCCAAAAAGGTCAAAACGTATTTCCACAAGTAAAGAGTAGCAGAGCAGCAGTAACATCCAGATGACATAGCAAGATAACTCCGCACTGAAGGATTCCAAGAGCCCAGCCTAAATACTGTGCCTGATTAAGTAATCAGACACAGGTGTACTGAGCAGCAGAGCAGGGAGACAGGAGATGCGGTAGGTCAGCAGCAAAACATGGCATGGAGTTGACCACCTGGGAATGGAGCACCTAAAAGTGCCGCCAGCCAGGTAGGTACAGGAAAACCTGGCTTAGGATCTGGAAGGTCCTGGACGATTCGTGACAGTACCCCCCCTCCTACAGACGCCTCCAGGCGTTCTAGACAGGGCCTCTGGGTTCCGACGATGAAAATCCTTGATCATGGTTGGATCCAAGATGAAGCGAGATGGAACCCAGCTTCTCTCCTCTGGTCCATACCCTTTCCAGTCTACTAGGTACTGTAGGCCACGACCCCGTCGGCGGACCCGCAGCAGCTCCTTAACTGTAAAGGTCTCACCACCATCGATGATTTTAGGTGCTGGTGGAGCCTTGGTGGGAGGAGAAAGAGGGCTGGAGACAAGGGGTCGTAACTGGGACACATGGAAAGATGGGTGAACACGTCTCATGGACCGGGGCAGACATAACCGAACAGTGTTAGGATTTATGATTTTAGAAATAGTGAAAGGGCCCACAAACCTGGGAGCCAGCTTACGTGACGTAACTTGAAGGGGTAGGTTTGCTGTACTAAGCATTACTCTTTGACCTGGCTGGTAGACAGGAGCAGGAGTCCGGCGCCGATCCGCTTTCCTCTTCATCACCTGTGATGCTCTTAATAGGTGATGCCTGGCCCGTACCCATATTCTGCGACAGCGGCGAATGAAAGTTTGAGCAGAAGGGGCAGACACATCTCTCTCCTGAGCGGGAAACAGGGGCGGCTGATATCCTAGGCAACATTGGAAAGGTGACAAACCAGTAGATGATGAGGGCAGGCTGTTGTGAGCATACTCTATCCAGGGTAACATCTGGCTCCAAGAAGACGTATTCTCAGACACCATGCACCGCAAGGCCACCTCCAGCTCCTGGTTTGCACATTCAGTCTGGCCGTTGGTCTGTGGGTGATAGCCTGAAGACAAACTGGGTCTAGCCCCAATAAGTTTACAGAAATCCCTCCAAAAATGTGCGGAAAACTGAGGACCCCTATCCGATACAATATCAACAGGTAATCCATGAATCCTAAAAACATGTTGCACCATTAACATTGCTGTCTCCTTAGCAGACGGGAGCTTGGGAAGAGGGACAAAGTGAGCAGTCTTGGAGAACCGGTCAACAATGGTGAGAATACAAGAATTACCCTTAGAGACTGGAAGTCCTGTGACAAAGTCAATTGCAACATGGGACCACGGTCGGTGAGGCACAGGCAGCGGTCGTAGTAGGCCAGCAGGGGGTCTAGTGCTTGTCTTGCATCTGGAACAGATGTTGCAGGCTGCCACAAATGCTCGGACATCCCGTTGCATGGACGGCCACCAAAAGTGCTGCTTGAACACTGAGAGAGTTCGAGTGGTCCCAGGATGACAAGCTAACAAGGAACTGTGTCCCCATTCTAGCACCTGTGATCGGACACAAAGAGGCACAAACAGGCAGTTAGGGGGTCCGTTACCTGGTCCTGGATCCTGAGCGAGAGACCGCTGAACTACGGTCTCTATATCCAGCTGAGCTGAAGCCACTAGGCAGTGAGGAGGGAGAATAGTCTCAGCCTGGTCCAGTGGGGAATCAGGAGCGAACTATCGGGACAGGGCGTCAGGCTTAACGTTCTTGGAGCCTGGTCTGTAGGAGAGAACAAAGTTGAAGCGGGAGAAAAATAGAGACCACCTGGCCTGACGTGAGTTGAGCCTCTTCGCAGACCTTAAATACTCTAGATTTTTATGATCTGTCCACACAATAAATGGCTCCTCTGTGCCCTCTAGCCAGTGCCTCCACTCATCAAAAGCGAGTTTGACCGCTAGTAGCTCTCGATCGCCAATGCCATAATTCTGCTCAGCAGGTGTTAATTTACGAGAAAAAAAAGCACAAGGATGCATCCGGTTATCGTTGGACAATCTCTGTGACAGCACAGCCCCCACCCCTGAATCAGAGGCATCCACCTCCAGGACAAACTGGGCAGAAGGATCAGGGACGATCAGGACTGGGGCAGTGGAAAACCTGGCCTTCAAAATGGAAAAGGCACATTCAGCCTCCTTGTTCCAGATAAATGGACGCTTGGTTGACGTGAGTGCCGTGAGTGGAGCCACAACAGAACTATAGTTCTTAAGAAACTTCCTATAAAAATTGCCAAAGCCAAGGAAGCGCTGTAAATCCCGGCGAGAGGGAGGAGTAGACCAGTCAGAGACTGCGTTTACTTTCCCTGGATCCATCTTGACCACACCAGGAGAGATGACAAACCCCAAAAAAGATGTCTCTTCTGTATGGAAGTCGCATTTCTCAGCCTTGACAAACAACTGATTTTGGAGGAGACGTTGCAACACCTCTCTGACATGGAAACGGTGTGACTCTGCACAGGGTGAAAAAATCTAAATATCATCAAGAAATACAAAAACAAACGTATTGATAAGGTCTCTCAAAACATCATTAACTAAGGCTTGAAACACAGCAGGCGCATTGGTTAACCCAAATGGAAGGACAAGGTATTCGTAGTGACCACTGGGTGTATTGAATGCAGTCTTCCATTCATCTCCCTGTCTGATCCTGACCAAATGATACGCGTTGCGGAGATCAAGCTTGGAGAACACTTGTGCCCCTTGCAGGAGTTCAAAGGCTGTGGACATCAGAGGCAAAGGGTATCGATTCTTGACGGTGATGTCGTTTAAACCTCTATAATCAATGCAGGGACGGAGGCTCTTATCCTTCTTAGCAACAAAAAAAAATCCAGCCCCAGCTGGGGAAGATGAGGGACAAATAATGCCTGCAGCCAAGGACTCAGTGATGTACTTGTTCATAGCCTCTCGCTCAGGAGGGGAGAGAGAGTAGATGCGTCCTTTAGGAGGGGTAGTGCCAGGCAGCAAGTCAATGGCGCAGTCATAAGGCCGGTGTGGAGGGAGAGAAGTAGCCCTAGACTTGCTAAAGACCTGACGAAGGTCATGATACTCTGGAGGAACAGAGGAGAGGTCCATGTCCACTTCTATTTCAGACCTTGGAGCAACCTCCGGAAGCTGGGCAGAGGACAGACAGGTGGCAAGACAATGAGTGCTCCATGAGAGGATAGAGCAATCCCTCCAACTGACATGCGGGTTGTGAAGACGTAGCCATGGAAGACCTAATACCAGTGAAACATGAGAGTTGTCCATAGAAAAAAAAGTAATTGACTCAACATGATTTCCAGAAACCTTTAAAATAACAGGCTCAGTGACATGAGTGACTGGGGGGAGTCTGGCACCATTCAATGCTCTTGCTGCTAGTGGAGAATCTAGTCTGCGTAACTTAATTCCCATTCTATCAGCCATAGCCGTACAAATAAAGTTCTGATCTGCCCCTGAATCAATGAGTGCTTGAACAGAGTGAAGCCTATTATGAATAAGCAATTCAACTGGAAAAATAGCTCTTTCTGAGGGGGAAGACTGTCCAAGCATGCCCACCTGCAGTCCCACAACTACTGGTGGGCTGTTCCTTTTAAAGGACAGTGAGAGACAAAATGTCCAGACTTGCCGCAATAAAAGCAGGAATTGGTCTGAATGCGGCGCTTTCTCTCCTCTGCAGTTATATGGGTTCTCCCAATCTGCATGGGCTCAACTTCAGAGACAATGGGATCCGTAGGTGGGGGCGTGGTCCAGAATTGAGGTCTGTATCTTCTCTGCCCTACAGTAGGATCAGATGGTGGGGGTGTGGTCCAGAACTGAGGTCTGTATCTTCTCTGCTCTCTGCGTCTAAGACGAGAATCCACACGGCCAGCTAGGTCAATTAGGCCATCCAAACTGCTGGGCAATTCAAGAGCAGAAATCTCATCAGCTACAGAATTGTTAAGACCATGAAAAAATGCATCAGTCAAAGCACTTGGGTTCCAATCCACAGAAGCGGCTAGAGTACGAAACTCTATGGCAAAATCATAAACTGATCTGTCTCCTTGTTTTAGGCACATTAACTCTCGAGCTGCCTCCCTTCCCTTCAGAGATCGGTCAAACACTTTAAGCATCTCATCAGAGAAATTCTTAAAATTGAAACAAGAAGGTGCGCCAGCATCCCACACTGTGGTTCCCCACTCCCGTGCCCTCCCTGTCAGGAGGGAGAGGACATAGGCTACACGAGAGCGATCCGTGGGATATGCAGAGGCTTGTAACTCCATGGACAGAGTACACTGGGATAAAAAAGAGCGGCACGTACCAGGTTCACCAGCATATGGCTGAGAAGGGGGAAGACGAGGCTCACGTGCAGGAGGCACAGGTGGATCTACCTGGAGAGGCACTGGTTCAGCTGGAGCCGCTGGAGTGGGTTGTTGGAGAGTCTGGATCTGGGCAGTAAGACCAAGCAAGGTCTGCTCGAACGTGGCGAGGCCTTGGCGGATCTGAGTAAGCTCCTGTTGATGGTAACTCAGGAAAGAACCTTGTTTCTCAATAGCAGTCTTGACAAAATCCATGTCTGATTGGTCCGTTGGGTCCATGGTGGCGGAGTTATCTGTTACGGCCAGTAGGCCAGAGGTACTGGTTGGACCCCGAAGTAGGACACAAGCAAAAATGGTAACGGGTTAAACTGTAATTTAATGTTCAGTGAAAAAACAAGAACCGCTTCAAGCAACAGCAGGCAATGGCAGAGCACAATTGAAAGTCAATGAGTGAGCACAACACACAAGGTCCAGGGCAAACAATCCAAAAACATGGTCCAGGGCAAACAATCCAATGTGACTTTTCCCCCTTTTTATGAAGCATGGACATTTATTTGTGTACTTTTATTACTTTCTCAACTGAAATCTATTTCTCTCTCTCTCTCTCTCTTTCTCACTTAGTGAGATGTCTCTTTGTTATTATTTTGCTAATTAATTATTTTTTTTTTTTTACAATCTACTTGTTGTTAGTCACATGGTGTGTGACAATGGGAAGGCTCCACCCACTGAACACCTAAGGGTGTCCATTTTAAGCTTTGTTGTACTTCCTGTTTCTATGCCCTGATGAAGGCCAATATGGCCGCAACGCGTAGGCCCATGTGCTTGTAACCAGTTCGTGCCATGATTAATTAAAGGCTTTTTATACTTTTTCAACCTCAGAGTGCCTCTGCAAACTCTTTTTTCTTTGGATTCTCACTTCACCCGTCGCAGAAGAGCACCTGAGCAAGTAATTATCTGAAGTCTCCTGAGCGCCCTAAGCCCTTTTGTGTCTTCTTAATCCAAAAACAGTAATCCAAAATCGTGGTCAGAGATCAGTCCAAAGTTCAGTAACAAAGTTCAGTCCAAAAAGGTCAAAACGTATTTCCACAAGTAAAGAGTAGCAGAGCAGCAGTAACATCCAGATGACATAGCAAGATAACTCCGCACTGAAGGATTCCAAGAGCCCAGCCTAAATACTGTGCCTGATTAAGTAATCAGACACAGGTGTGCTGAGCAGCAGAGCAGGGAGACAGGAGATGCGGTAGGTCAGCAGCAAAACATGGCATGGAGTTGACCACCTGGGAATGGAGCACCTAAAAGTGCCGCCAGCCAGGTAGGTACAGGAAAACCTGGCTCAGGATCTGGAAGGTCCTGGACGATTCGTGACAGGACATTGATGTGCTGGGATAGCCAAGGGTCCGTCCAGAGACCATTTATCCCCTGAACATCGAGAACGGCGCCCCAGCCTACTGGGGATGCGCCTGTAAATACGACCCAGTGACGAATCTCTGGTTCCATGGCACTCTCCTTCTCGGTGTTGGCGGGATCTCTCCACCAGAGTAGGGCCCTGTGAAGCCTGCGGGACACAGTCACCTTGGCCTGGGAGGGCCCTTGGGGCAGGGGCAGAGGCACCTCAACAGGCACCTCTGGACTGGGCGCATGTGAAGGGCCATAAGGCCCAAGAGGCGAAGGCAGAGTTTCCACACTACCTGGGCGTGCAACGTGAAGCAACTGAGACATGCGGCGAACGACTGCTGTCCTGCCGGTGAGAGTGTCACGGTTGCCTTCCTGGAGTCCAGGACCATGCCCAGGAAGGTGGTGACCTGGGAAGGCTGGAGCCTGCTTTACTTGGGATTGGGGCGCAAGCCCAAGGCCCTGAATGTGCTTCAACAGCAAGGCCACGTGTAGGCGGCATTGCACTTCTGAAGTTGCACAGATGAGCCAGTCGTCTAGATAGTTTAATATCCTGAACCCCCTCTGCCTCATGGGTGCAAGAACTGCATCCATGCACCTGGTGAAGGTTCGGGCCAGAGAGATTCTAAATGGGGGGACTTGGAACTCGAAGACCTGACCCTCGAACGCAAACCTCAGGAACCACCAATGCCCTGGCCATGGGTATCTGAAAATAAGCATCCTGTAGGTCGATGGTAGCAAACCAGTCCCCGGCATTGATGGCCTGCCGCACCCTCGGAACTGTGATGAACCTGCACCTCAGAGACCGGAGGTGTACGTTGAGACGTCCTCTGTGTGCTTGGGTACAGGAAAATAACGGGAGAAGAACCCCGCTTGGGGGTCTGAACTCCTGACTTCCCTTATCGCCCTTTTGTCCAGGAGGGTGGACAGCTCTGCACGTAAGGTCTGAGCGTGGGTCATGGTGGAGAGCACCCATGGATCTGCTCCTAAGGCCAGCCAAGCCTTAATGCATCGAGCTGAGAGGCGAGGCTGGCTGGCTCGGAGATTGTCAGGAACGACGAGGGCGCCTGGAGAGGCCACGGATGCCCCAAGGTAGGTGTTGGCTGAGGTGTGAATGCTCTAGGGCGCCTAGCGCCCCTGGTATGCCTGCCAAGAGACCCTGACACCTCTTCTGCACAGCGGCGGCTGTCACACGCCTGCTGTAACAAGGTGGTTGTCTGTGGGCCAAACATGGACCCAGGCTCCACTGGCACTCTCAAAAGACGCTCTCTGTCTGCCTGCTGGAGCTGAGATTGAGACAGCCAGAGATGGCGTCTAGCTACTTAGAACTGAGCCAAGGAGCGGCCCGATGCCACTGCCTGCTCCTTAGACACTGCAGAGAGGCACACAGAGGCTGACTGGAGCTCTCTCAAAAGAGTGGGATCAACGGCACTGCTTTGCAAGAGACCAGAGAGGTGTCGAACATACAGGGACAGAATGGCCGCTGTGTTAGCCAGGCGGGCTTGCATCGCTTTGGGCCTATGGGCGCTCAGTCATGTCTGTGTGGAACCTAGACGCAGAGGCAAGGGGCTTCTCTGGATGGGGAATATCAAGAGCCCTGGATGCCCTGCCAACGACCTCCTCAAACAGACGGGCCAGCTCGCCTCCCACGGGGCTGGCTGCACAGGGCAGTGCACAAGGTAGTTCCTCTCCCTCAGACGCAAGAACAGTCTCAACGTCCACAATGGGTGCGCAATTGACCGCAGTTACATACAGGGAGTAACCAGGTTTTCAACAGCAATATTCATTTTGCGCGCGAGTTCTGTAAACTCATTCTGATGGTATCAATCAATTTAATCCGGTATTTGGCGCAAACCGAATATCGCTGCTACATTTAAAGCCCAAATATTCCCTCCATGTATAACTGTAGTCATTGTGTACGGTGAATTGAATGGACACATTTAGATCGAGCATGGCAAGTCATTGCAGTAGCCTATAATAATAGGCCTACCATTTCGTTACTGCATTAACCATAGTGATGTTCTTATTGAAAATTTAAAAATACTAAAATTAAAAAGTAAATTGCATTGTGGGACTGAAAATTGCGCTGTGGGACATCATTGCAAAATCACATAAAAATCCCCCAGGCTACTTGGAACATCTCTTTAAATTGTGCTCAAATACATTTATATGGAAGATGCTAGCATGGCGAGCTGGTTTAGCCAAGGCAAGGCCTAAAGATCATGAAGGATAGTATGTAAGACATTGAGCCATGAGATGTGCAGTTTGAAGCCCTTAAAAGACGTGCACTGTTAATTTACTCACTGTTATTTTTATTTAATTCATCTTGAGATGTTTTAAGTTTAAATTTCAGCTCAGTGAAGCATAAAAATCCCCCAGGCTACTTGGAACATCTCTTTAAATTGTGCTCAAATACATTTATATGGAAGATGCTAGCATGGCGAGCTGGTTTAGCCAAGGCAAGGCCTAAAGATCATGAAGGATAGTATGTAAGACATTGAGCCATGAGATGTGCAGTTTGAAGCCCTTAAAAGACGTGCACTGTTAATTTACTCACTGTTTTTTTTATTTATTCATCTTGAGATGTTTTAAGTTTAAATTTCAGCTCAGTGAAGCACTTAAAGCACCAACACTTCATTAAGTTACTTTTCTTGTAGAATTGTAAATCATAAGTCATAGGACAACCTATATAGGACAGTAATTAAGGAAAAAAAGTGAACCTGCTGCGGTGTTAAATGCTATGTGG
Organism: Alosa pseudoharengus; assembly: GCF_046254945.1. Taxonomy (NCBI): domain Eukaryota; kingdom Metazoa; phylum Chordata; class Actinopteri; order Clupeiformes; family Clupeidae; genus Alosa; species Alosa pseudoharengus. The sequence continues at coordinate 30,605,755 of NW_027468881.1, read as the reverse complement.
TTGAAAATTTGGGTGCACCTAACTTTTGTGCTGGTGCACCTAAGAAAAAAAGTTAGTAAAAGCGCTTTAAACGATGCTACCATTTCCCACCACGTATCTGCGAGGCCGGGTTTTCGGCAATACAAAAATGTGATATATGGCAATATATGAACATATATGTCAAATAACAGGGACTTATAATTTTACTTATATGGACATATATGTGATTCAAATATTTATGTCAAACATATATTCAAAGCTATATGTCCATACATGCATACAAAATATTTTAATTTCCCATATAAGATGCTATATATCTTCATATACTAGATCCAATTATTTGTTTTCCAAATATATGGAGAAGTTTATGTGTGAATATGTGACAGACTTATATGTAGTCTCTATATATGGTGGCATACATATCCATACACTAGATTCCACTACTTATTTTCTAAATATATGGAGAACTTTATGTGTGAATATGTGGCAGACATATTTGTAGTCTTCATATATGGTGGCATACATATCCATACACTTGATTCCATTACTTATTAAATGGAGAACAGTGTGAATTTGTTTATGTCTTGGCGTCACAGGTATGATGTCGACTATGCTGCTCAGCATCTTTTGCCTTATGTGTCAATGTTTTGTGTGGAGCGCTTTGGGTTGCACTATATGCATACAAAAAATGTGTGAGGCCGTATCTCATCTTGATATGCGCATGCGCACACAGCAATACCCATCCCCCACCATAGCCGTGGGAAGTAGGGGTGCCGGGGGTGCGGCAGCACCCCCTGCAGGAAAGCACGCGTATTTATATGTCATTCCACTCACGATCAGAAAAAAAAGAAGCTCTCCGTCCCACTGTCTATTATTTTATTATGCACTAAAAAATGTTAGGCCTACATTAGACCTGGGAGATCTAAACAAAAACTAAACAAATTAACAAAACAAACCTGAGGGAGATATCCTATGACGCTAGCTTTATGGTACGACAATATGCCATATTAAGTAGGCTAGCTGAATATTACCGTGAGTTTCCCAAGGAGCTGTACGGGCCGCCTCAATCTTCAGCTTAAAATGATGCATAGTGTTATCGGGGAGTCTCGGTGCACCACGGTGAAAGGTGGCATGGATATTAAGTAAGCTCCATCCACAAACAAGAGCTCTCTTCAGCGAGGTAGATGAACTTATTAATTAATCTGTGTCTTTGCGTGCCTTCCCCCAGAGCGTTCTTTCTCTTCTTTTTGAAAGTGTAGGTTAAAGGCTACACTGTGCGTTTATGATGTCAGCATTTGTTGTAGGCTATATTTGTGATATGTGGATCAATTTAATGTAGGCTAGCCTATGAATATTGCGTTGTGTAGGCCTATGTTATGCATATGTTTTGAGTCAATGTGTTATGTCTAATATGCTGTGCGATAGGGTCTAGCCTGTTTTGACACCCATGTCAGAAGCGTCAATAATTATTACGTTTTATTAATGTTGGTGTTCAACAGTTTTATATTTCTCGTGTTCACCGTCGATTTCGGTGCAAGGCTACAGCAACTTTGTTACCTTACTAGTGTAGCGTCAGATAGCAGACGGTTACTTTGTTTGCGTTAGTATCAATCTGTGGATTGCGACATTTTGTCGCATTTTTTCTGTAGTGTAGCCATACTGTTCTTGACAGTGATGTATGCCTGTGCTGTGTGTCATGCAATGCCAGTATGCTGTTGTCCATTAACAGAGAAAGGCGTTTAAATAAAATACAATAACTTTTTTTACCCCCCCCCCCCCCCCCCCACTACAGCACCCCCAACCAAAACTCACTTCCCACGGCCCTGTCCCCCACCCTTGACTGACTTTTGAAATCCAACCCACGGTGACTTCAACCGTCACTTTTCTGTCCTGTCATGCATCTGACTGTGTAAGCTGTACAAACTCTGCTGTCATCATATCCAAGGTAAGAAGGCCTTTAGTAAACAGGAATTAGTTAGAAAAATATTGTTTGTTAACCAAATCCGTTTGTTAACAGTCTAACCATCATGTTAGAATTAGCTAACGTTAATGTTATCAATTAGCTATCGATAATGTTAGCGAGCTAATATTGCTAACGTTAGCGATGTTAGCTGTTAATGTTAACTTTTCCATTAATTAACTTTACCATTATGTGAAATATCTAGAATGGTAGTTAACATCATATCCAACAAAAAGCCTGTCTGAGAAGTTTTACTAGTTTGAATGAAATATCAGGTGTGAGTAAGTTAGCTAGTAGCTAAACTAGCTATCGTAACTCCCCCTATTTCCACCGGTCCCGTATTTCCACCGTCTTGCGTGTATGTGTCACTTAATATCCATTTCTATACAAACCAAGACAGCGGACTCCTATAGAAACGCAACTACCCACACCATAGGTGTATCTAAATTAGCTATGTACCAAAAATGACATTTTACCGTGACTCGAAGAGCTGTAAACAGTGTTGTAAGGCTGCGTGTACACAACCGCTTGGAGCTCCAGTGGAATTTTAATTTCACGACGAGAATTCTCGGTCTAACCGTCCATGTGCCGTTGAAACGGTGTAAATAGGCGACCCATCAGGCCAGCACTATAACTCCGAGCGTGGTAAACAAAATCGGATATTTCAGGCAGTAAATGCTCCCGTTAAGAACCAAACCAGATTTTGTTCAAATCTACACACCTATGGCTACTGAAAAATGTAAGGTTAATTTAGTAAATGTTATTTTGAAGTGTTAAAAAACATCGTTGTTTTAGAATTTCTGAACAAAAGTGGTGATAATTGGGGGTGTTACGATATAACTTACATTTAAAGTGGCTGCTAATAACCATGCAGGCTAACGTGAACATTAGTAGGCCTAAATGGATCTTTAGTTTGTGAAGGGTAGTGTTAAGCCATCCTTACAACAGAAGATTTTGACAAGATCTGGGAAAGATTCTTGAAAGATAGTCTTTTGAGTAAAGCTTGAATGGGGGCATTAGTTAAAAGACTCCAATCTTTCAAGAATCTTTTCTCAAATCTTGTCAAAGTATTCTGATGTATGGATCATTAGGCTACATGTTCATCCCATAGCCCTTATTTAAGCTTACTTGTGCCAAGGCGTGTGTTTATTAAAGATGCATGTGAAGGTAGTAGTGCTTCAGTGATGGTCTTTTCATGTTCTGTGTTTTACAGCATATTAATCTTCTCTGTTCCCTGTTTGCAGGCGGTGATTTGTGAGGACTGCTGCCCTGAGAACACTGAGTGCATTCTGCATGCTAAATCAATGTGTGCCACTTCCATACAGGGAAAAAGTTTCTACCTGGAGAGTGTAGCCTACTCACTGTTTGTGTGGAAAAACTAAACTTTAATAAAAGGTTAAACAAATATTTTGTTTATGTTATATTTCTGAAATATACATATATTGTGACATATTTCTATAACTGTGACATAGCAGAACATTACATTTATTTTGCAATATATTTACGTAATATGAGTGCAAATATATGTCCATAGACATATATTTGCAATATATTGGTATCCCTAGTATGCATACAAATACATAACTTATCATATATTAACATATATGCAATTGACATATATTTGTAATATATTTGTATATCTGGGAAAATATATGTGACATATATAAAAACGGCCAATTTTGCTATATTTTGAAATATATTTGACATGTATGTGTATATATGTGACTTATATGTGTGAGACATACATTGACATATACATAATATATGTACTTTACATATATTGCCATATATCACATTTTTGTATGGGAATGACTGCAACTAAGACCAAATTGCGCAATCGACTGGACATTTCAAACACACTGAGGGTGTCACTGTCTTCCATCACCCCCAGATGGAACCTTGTTGCAGGGAAACAAGGGCTCCCACTGATTATATTCGTAATCACGTTTAGTTCCCATGTTTTGTGCATATTTTGTTAAGCATGTTCACACTTATAGATGTAGCTTCAAGTTGTTCAATATTCATAGTTCATATTGTTCAATTTTCACTTCTTCAAGTTCACGTTTTTCACATGTTTAAGAGATCGTTACCTTCACTGTTCATACATAACTGGAGCTAGTTCTTTTCAAGTAATGTGCATGCACAACACATATGGAACATGGAACCCGGTGGACCCCTGTATGAACTGTGATTGGCTGTAAGCCAGTCTTAATGTTCTATGGGTTAGAGTGCCTACAAATAAACTCTTGAAAGTTCTCAACAACTATTTAAATATTGAATGTAGTTTTACATATTTAAGTATTAGCATATTTATTGACTTGTCTTTTTATCTATTTAACTTTATATCCTAATATTTATTTTCCCTGTGGGTTACATAGTCATAGCCGAAGTTATCTTCGGCCATGCCAAGACCTTTTGAACATGGTTAAATGATCACAGTGTTACAAACTTTATTTATTAAATTAAAGAAATGGCTCTAGCAGTGCTGACAGAAAAAATATACGAAGTATTTAAATCTCACCAAAAGAAAGACTCCACACACAAGCATCAGCGTCGATTTCATATTCTGGGTTAGGCTCATGGCGGAGCGAGGGGGGGGGGGGGGGGGGCACAAGAATCTTTTTTTCAAAAGCCCCGAATCTTTTTTTTGTATGTGTTTTCAATTCCCAACGATTCTAATTTCTAATTTAACTTCCCCTTGGTTTCTCTATAAATGTTACGAAATGTAGGCTATTACTGAGCAAATAGGCTATCCCTTATTTTCAAAGCCCAATATTGACAGATAATCTGATTTCCCACACGAGCCGAGATGTAGCGGTTTACGTCATAAACCTGGCAGGAAAGTAGGCTACAGAGCGGCGCAATCAGTTTAAACAGTATAGAAAAACTATTGTCAAGACATTAGGCAATTAGGCTAGCCTACTGTACCCTGGAATACAAAAATAAACTTCAGAAAGTTTGTTGTACTGTATTCATAGAGTCTCAATGACCGAATCAGTAGATTTACCTGTTGTCAGTTGTGTTCGTTCAATTCATTTATTGTAGGCTATAGCCTAGGCAAATATGAAACGGAGATGTAACGTGGCTACCGGCGGGATTTTGAACTTGCATGTTTCATGCATTTTAGGGCAAACAATACCATGGGATTGATGAGTTCTCCATTTGAGGAACGTAATCAATAGCGGACGTGTCGTGCACAGACAGCTCAGACACATATGAAGGTATATCGGGTGCAAAAGTGGCGAGCACATTTAACTGCAGATTTTGCATGTGCACACTAAAGTCGTAAATGTGTAACAGTAAAGTTGAAGTTGTACATATATTTTTTATAGCTTGTTAACACAAAATAGGGGCTACGGGTTCACAAATCCTTTTTACAGGTACACAAATCCTATCCTGTGAGTCACAACTTTCAAGAGTCATGCACTGGACACTTTTGCTCCAATCGTTGCAGCGCAGTTGGTGCGAAACACATTTGCACATCCGTGTTTCATAATCTGAGAACATGCACAACATTTGTGCATTTGTAAACCCAAATGTGAACTAATGCATCCGAAGTTGTGCATCTGTGAAATAATTTCTCATTAATAAAATTCTACAGATCGCTTTGATCAATTGATATAAGTGCTCGAATCTGCTTCTACGAGTGACGATACTTTTGCTCCAGGCTAGGCGATATAATAGGAGCAAAAATATTTGTATGTGTGCACGTCGAGCGAATCGATCGAGAAAACAAGGCGGCCGGAATGGATCTGGATCCTGGATCGCGCTCAGACATTGCCTGCTCATAAAGTAAGTAACCTCAGCATGTTTCCTTATCAATGAAGGACACACGATTTATAGTTTTCTTTGCACAAAGCGAGGAAAAAATTTATATATACCTTATTATTATTCATAATGTCTGCACAGCAAACAATTGCTAACTTGCCTAGCACTATCCAATAGTCTTCGTGCAAGATACAAGTCAGCTGTTCGAAAATTGCAGAATGATTGTGTCAGATTCTGTGTCCTAACGATTTTGGACGGGCAGTGTTATATTTCTGTACTTCTAAACTAGTTATTTATCTAGCGATAGGTAGCTAGCTTGATCTGGCACTGGAGGATTTAGCAAGCAGGTAAACTAAGCTAAACATAGCTGTCATGATAATGTAAACCAACAAACAAGATAACTTTCTTTATTATCATGTTACTTACCTTATAGGCAATGGTAGTCTGAGCGAGATCCGCCTTGTTTTCTCGATCGATTCGCTCGACGTGCACACATACAAATCTTTTTGCTCCTATTATATTATGGTATAAAATTCTCGCCAAAAGTTTTCTGTACCTGTACCAACGTTTTGTGCTTGTAAGAATATTTTGTGCTCGTAAAAAATATTTGTGTAAATGTAAAAATACGTTGTATCCGTAAAAATATTTTGTGCATGTAAAAATGGTTTGTACATCTTCAAATCCGTTTTGTCACTGTGTCGAAAAAAGTTTTGTGAATTTGCGAACGATTTTTGCACGCACGGATTTTCCATTTGCAAGTGCGCATCTGTTTTCTACAGACATGAAACAGATCTACGGGTACGAAACGAATTTACAAGTACAAAACTTTTTTACAAATTTTCCCAAAACAGCCAATCACAGCACTGCTTACTGAACGGCCAGTCAGCCGATCAGCTCGCTTCTTTAATTCTGAAACGCTGGACATACCGCTCTGGGTACATCCATGTAAACACCACAGTCAGAAGAGGTGAAACAAAGATTGTTAACAATCTTTGGGTGAAACGCTTAAAAAAGAAGAGCTAACTTAGCTAACAAGCAAACAGCTCAACTTAACTCTATTCCTTCCCTACTATGAATCTAATACTATTAACTAGAACTAATAAAAATGTGATCATTAGTATTATTATTAATGATAATTGTTGTGTTTTCTACGGAGCCCTCCGGGTGACATGGGGAAAAAAAACATGGGTTAGAAAAAAAAAAAAAAAAAAAAGTGGGAAAAAAAAAACATGAAGAAGAAAAAAAAAACGATGCACTTTTGCGGGATCTCATTGCGGGATCTCGCAAAGTTTTGCGAGATCTCGCAAAAACTTTTGCGAGATCCCGCAAAAGTTTTGCGAGATCTCGCAAAACTTTTTTTCTACTTTTGGAACTTGCTGGGCTTCCTACTTGACCCCAATAGGCCCACAAACCACTACCGCCAGATGGCAATCGTATCATGATACTCTGATTGCTCTATCACTGTTGCGTGTTGTGGGTTTTCTGGACACATTACATAGGCCTATGACAAGGGAGGGAGAGGGAGACACCTGAGTGCAGACACGCACACACAGCAGGCTACAATAAATTGCCTAACAGACAGCAGCCTAATTTCGAGGTATCACCAGGGTGCGATTTGTAGGGGGGGATGGTGAGGATTTCCCCAACTCTGGTTTTCCTATCCCTACCTCTGCTAAATTATTTTTATCTCTGGTGGGGACAAGGATTAAACCCCTTGATAGCGATGAATGCAACTTAACTGCTAGCCTACTTAAACTCGCGATCTTCAGTGTCAATATATCAGAGTAGGCTATTCAGTAGCATTCGGGCAGACGGCATTTCTGAACGTCATCGAACACAAAAACATTGTAACATTTTCAGTCCCTCTCAACATTTTAGTGCGGGAACTTCCGCAGGGAAAACAGCGCTGAACCAAACATGAAACGCGCTCAGAGCAGCATATCGTCTTACTTTAAACACCTAGTAGTTTGCGGAGGACGAACGAGAAAGCACTCGTTTGATAAATCAGCCAGTAGGCTAGGCCTAGTAGACAAATAACTTACAGAAATAATCTGTACAGCAAAAACAAATGTTGGTGGCGGGTATTTAAACTATCTAGCGGGTGTTTTAACAGCTGCAAGAAATAGAAGCTTATATATTCTGGTTCGTAAATTATTTTCATAAAACTTCAAGTTGCCCTATAACTTCTCTCCAAACTCTTCACTGCACTGTAGCCAATTAACTGACAGTATGATAGTAAGCTATTTATTTTCTGTAGGCTTCAATAAACACATTTATTTTTTCAACTTTTACAATATTACGCACTTGGCTACTGAACGCAAATCTGCAGGAGAGAGAATGCACGCAGCCTACGCAGCGTGTAGCGCAATGTGTAGGCTATTTGTATACCAACTAACACTGTTAGCCAATTCACTAACTCAAGACTTCAGTGTCATCATATACAACATTTTACATAACAAATACAGAAAGGATGGAGGCAGCAAAGGTAGAGGAGTCATTTCAGATGGGTCAAGAACAAGGTGAATTTGTATGTTTATCAAAACGTAGTCCAACCCTGCATTAGAGGAGCTGAGCACAATCGCTGTTTAAAGTCATACACAACGGTAAACTAAAACTAAGCTAAAGGTAAATGTTACAAAGTTGGCAAAATTAATATAGGCTATTATTAGCTATGAAATTATTCGTTCGTTCATTTTTTTTTTGGGGGGGGGTTGGGGGTTACAAACATATTCAAAATCCCCCCCCTCTGTTTTTTACACAAAATCGCACCCTGGGTATCACTAATACCTATTAAATAAATGTAAAGGACACAGAACTGTAAGCTCAAATTCAAAAACGTTTGAAGTCTACCCAAACATATGCAAAGGGAATATATATAAATTGTGTTGCATATAGCCAGCTTAATTAATGTCAATTTAAAGATTATGATTAGCAGTTTCTATGCATTTTTCCATTGATAGTTACAGGAAGCCACGTTTTGTTTAAACTATTGTTGCTTCTAGCCCACGTTACCTCCAGTTTCACTTGCTGCATGGACGCACACAGCATGATCGATCATAAGCCCTCTATCTCCGATGTAGAACTCAAATGTGTCTTGACGCCGCCGTTTGTAAGATCAGATCAAATAAAACGTTCTAAATGGAACGCGATGTAAGCTGTTCCTTTCCAAGCGTCTTGGAGACGTACTGTATGTGTGCTGACTGGGCTATGTCTATATAGTTGATGGCACCAAATGAATAAGTATTGTAGCCTAATTATGTTATTGGTAGTCGGAGGAGGAGTTACACACACACACACAACTCGGGATTTACTTTTCACAGTTTATTCACAAGAATTAATTAATACACCACTACCTCCCACACACAACCACCCCGCATTCATACAACCCGCTTAAACTAGCCCTCTCTATGGCCGAGTTAAACTAGGGGAAGGGACTGGCCATTAACCCCGGCCGGGGGCTAAACTCAAAGCGCGCACACACACACACGCGCGCGCACACACACACACACACACACAGTAGGCCACACTAGACTGCAATAACAAGGCAATCAATAGACTGAGCTAGATCACAGGGTCCTATGACCGGCTTTAAGAAAGTACTGGTTTAGTCCGTACAGCAGCTCCAGCCTGGAGCGTTATGAGACTGACCGTAAGTGTCCAGAGATAATTCAGAGTCCGCAAGTAGCCTAATCCACAGAGTTCGCAAGTATCCACAGTGTTCGCAAGTAATCCACAATGTTCGCAAGTAATCCACAACGTTCGCAAGTAGCCATTCACTATATGCTGCAAATGAGCAGATGTGTGAAGCACCGGGCATAACTTAATTTCGCGGCTACGTGGAGCAGTAGTAGGTTCATTGTTGAGGAGGCCCATAGTTTGAGAAAAGCTGCAGATCATAGGCTCTGAGAACAGTAGCCAAAGGTTTTCCTGCAGAAACAGGTGCCTTGGTGCACGCACCCCGCTTTCACTTTGACTCCCTGCATTGTGGCAAAAACTGTCAGTCAGACAGTGAATTTTGATTTACTAAATTAGCATAATGCGGTAACAATTATCATTTCAATTCTATCCTATCTGAAATCTGCTCACTGCAGACGTTACAATGCAGACCCAAGCAGCAGCCTTGAAAGACGTACACTTTGAATTTGATCAGAGCGGCTCTGGTTCTTCACCTAACTTGGTGTGATTGGCTGGATGACCGTTCAATCAAATCAACAGACCTATTTGTGTCTCTGTGTGTTCGTTATAGATACGGTTCCAACTCTTTACGGGAGCGTTTATTTCCATATTTTACTTTCAATTTAATCTGACAAAAAGTGTGGGGGATATAATCGTGTTCCAGCAAAACTGTGTACATTATAACACCCACATCCCCCACGCTTGCTACGCGCCTGCGTGTGTGCGTGTCTGCACGCAGGTGTCTCCCTCTCCCTCCCGTGTCATAGGCCTATGTAATGTGTCCAGAAAACCCACAACACGCAACAGTGATAGAGCAATCATAGTATCATGATACGATTGCCATCTGGCGGTAGTGGTTTGTGGGCCTATTGGGGTCAAGTAGGAAGCCCAGCAAGTTCCAAAAGTAGAAAAAAAGTTTTGCGAGATCTCGCAAAAAGTTTTGCGGGATCTCGCAAAACTTTTGCGGGATCTCGCAAAACTTTTTGCGAGATCTCGCAAAACTTTGCGAGATCCCGCAATGAGATCCCGCAAAAGTGCATTGTTTTTTTTTTTCTTCCTCATGTTTTTTTTCCCCACTACTTTTTTTTTTTTTTTTCTAACCCATGTTTTTTTTTCCCCCATGTCACCCGGAGGGCTCCGTAGTTTTCCGACTAGTCATTCCTCCCTTTGTATTTTCCACGTTATATGTGCAGTGCATTCACGTAACGTTAGCAGAGACGGTTAGCTGCCCATGTTAGCTGCCATTACCTATTGTTATCTACTAATTACCTATCCAGTGCTCGCATTTTAAACTATACTGTTTATTAGTTCTAGTTAATGATATTAGATTCATAGTAGGGAAGGAATAGAGTTAAGTTGAGCTGTTTGCTTGTTAGCTTGTTACCTAAGCTAGCTAGAACATAACAGTTACATGACCAAAAAAGTTCAGGTTGGCTTAGGCTGACTGAAGACCCATTCATTCTGGACATAAAAGACGGACTTCATACGCCCTAACCATTGTACTTTTACACGAAATTGGGTAGATTAACATTATGGAAGAAAATGAAGCGTGTCTCATTAAGTTATTGTTCCCACAGGGTTAGTATTATTATTAATGATAATTGTTCTGTATAGTTATTGTGTTATAATGTTTCCGACTAGTCATTCCTCCCTTTGTATTTCCCACGTTATATGTGCGTGCTTTCACGTAACGTTAGCAGAGACGGTTGATAAAAGCAGTATCTTTGAAGTTAGCTTAGCCCAGCCAATACTTGTTTCACCTCTTCTTCTTTTTTAAGTGTTTCACCTCTTCTGACTGTGGTGTTTGTATGGATGTACCCAGAGCGGTATGTCCAGCGTTTCAGAATTAAAGAAGCGAGCTGATCGGCTGACTGGCCGTTCAGTAAGCAGTGCTGTGATCGGCTGTTTTGGGAAAATTTGTAAAAAAGTTTTGTACTTGTAAATTCGTTTCGTACCCGTAGATCTGTTTCATGTCTGTAGAAAACAGATGCGCACTTGCAAATGGAAAATCCGTGCGTGCAAAAATTCACAAAACTTTTTTCGACACAGTGACAAAACGGATTTGAAGATGTACAAACCATTTTTACATGCACAAAATACACAAATATTTTTTACGAGCACAAAATATTCTTACAAGCACAAAACTTTGGTACAGGTACAGAAAACTTTTGGCGAGAATTTTATACCATATTATATCGCCTAGCCTGGAGCAAAAGTATCGTCACTCGTAGAAGCAGATTCGAGCACTTGTATCAATTGACTTGTAGTCGTGCAAGAAAATCAAAGCGATCTGTAGAATTTTATTAATGAGAAATTATTTCGCAGATGCACAACTTTGGATGCATTAGTTCACATTTGGGTTTACAAATGCACAAATGTTGTGCATTTTCTCAGATTATGAAACACGGATGTGCAAAATGTTTCGTACCAACTGCGCTGCAACGATTGGAGCAAAAGTGTCGAGTGCATGACTCTTGAAAGTTGTGACTCACAGGATAGGATTTGTACCTGTAAAAAGGATTTGTGAACCCGTAGCCCCTATTTTGTGTTAACAAGATATAAAAAAAATATGTACAACTTAACTTTACTGTTACACATGTACGACTTTAGTGTGCACATGCAAAATCTGCAGTTAAATGCTCGCCACTTTTGCACCCAATATACCTTCATAGACACAGAGCGCATAGGCCTAGGTTAGGCTACTTTCACTTTCTAGAGTGCGCATTAATTACGTAAAAGATGCTTCATACCAAAACAACGATCAAACATTATCGAATGTATCATGACGTGTTGTCACTGCTCATTGTGTTGCTCATTGTATTCTGTGTACAAAGTATCTAATCTAATCCAATCTAATGTGCACTGCCTTACACTATCCGCGGCCCACTTGTGGTCCGTGAGGACATTGCTGGTAGTCCCTGACCATGGATTCAGTAGTTGCAATGTGGAAATCAGTATTTGTCCCACGAACAATAACGGACGCAGCTCTCAACTTGGCCCGTTAAAATGTGAACAGTCTAGCGACGCATTTTTAATGAAGGCCCTTTTGGACATGTCAGTTATTTGTATAACCGGTTAGACGTAAAACTGCATTTTGTTTTAGACTATTGGTATTTTGTGCATTGACAATAAAGTTGAATATCATATGAACGAAAGATAGCTAAAATTATCGTGCATATGTAGAAAAAGAAACATTCACAAAAATCCATGGCATGACCTCTCTTCTTGATAGCTGTTGAGAACTGCATAGAAATGACAGGGATTGTTTTGTTTGTTAATAAATAAATAAATAAATAAATGTAAAACTGATACCTTCTGCTTTCCCCAAATACAATGTAGCCTACAGGTGTACATGACCTTTCATCAGTCCAGTTGCAATGGATGAACTGTGATGAACTGCCCTACTTGATTGTTTAGAGATTTTTAAGGTTTTATAACAATGCTACAAATGTTTTGGCTAGTGCTACAAATCTATTCACCTTTGCAGCGCCAGTAGGCTACTTGCTGTGCGGCCCGCACACACACACACACACAGGCATGCTACACAAAAGTTTCAAGAGTGGGGGTGGAGTAGAAGATGGATACAAATTGATTAGTGTGATTTATGTTTGCGGAACGGATGTACAGGACTGAGCGGCGGTCATATTTTGTACCGCTATGCGGTACATCTAGTTATTATAACACAACTCTCTTTTGCCACTGAACCATACAGTAAAAATTTGCCATGAAAATTTGGCATTACATCTATGCGCATTACATTGAACATTGACCTATATTTGGAATCCTTGGATGAGGCCGAACTCAACGCATCCCATGGCGTCAATATACGCCATGTTGGACCGTCCGCCATATTGAATTTCCTCAAAAACACTGAAAAGTTTGCACAGGTCACAAATTTCATCCAATTTTCACGAAAATTGGCACAGATGCCAATGCCTCACAAAAGTTATTTGTTGCATATTGATATTCAAAAGCCTTTGCCCGTCAAAACCAATCAAATTTGGCGGCAAAGCAGCCAAACAGGAAGTCATCTCATATCTCGGCAAGGCTTTCACGTATCAAAACCAATCTCAATACTTGGGACCACATACTGAGGATGCACAATAAGTCTGTTTGACACAATGAGTCTTTTGACCACTAGGTGGGCGCTATAATCACAGGAAGTAGGCTCATATCTCACCAACGCTTTCATGTATCGAAACCAAACTTTGTACATGGACTCAAGACCCAAACCCAATCCAATCCAGTTCAGTCCTATCCAATGCAATCCAGGCCAATCCAATCCAATCCAATCCCAATCCCAGCTCCTGCTCAACTGCTTGGACCCTCATTGCTGCTTGCAGCTATATTATTACATTACATTACATTACATTACATTTGGCTGACGCATTTTTAGCCAAAGCGACTAACAACATGGTAAACAGTTTAAGTTTAGAGCAATTCTCAACAATATTAGGACAATTTAAAAAACATTAGAGTACAGTAAGAATAAGTGCATCAGTGAGTGCTGTTTTTAACAGTTACGTGTCAGTTTAAGACGGCTGGTGAGTGCTAGGATCAGCAAGACTTGTTGTAAGTGTTGCTATGAGAGGAGATGTTCTCTAAAGAGCTGGGTCTTCAGGAGTTTTTTGAAAATGGAGAGGGATGTCCCTGCCCTAGTAGGAGCTGGCAGTGTGTTCCACCAGCGAGGAACAACAGATGAGAAAAGTTTGGATTGGCCTGAGCGTACCGGAGGTAGAGCTAGACGTCGTTCGTCTGAGGAGCGCAGCGGTCTGGAGGTAGCGTATGTCTGTATGAAGGCATTCAAGTAGGTGGGAGCAGAACCGGAGACTACTTTGTAGGCAAGCGTTAGAGCCTTGAATTTGATGCGGGCCGCCATAGGTAGCCAATGTAGCTGGATGAGTAGCGGGGTAACATGTGCCCTCTTGGGTTGGTTGTAGACCAGGCGCGCCGCCGCGTTCTGGATCATCTGAAGTGGTTTCACTGCGCAGGCTGGGAGACCTGTCAGGAGGGCGTTGCAGTAGTCGAGTCGTGAGATGACTATTGCCTGAACCAGAAGTTGGGTGGCATCTTGATTTAAGTAAGTCCTGATTTTCCGTATATTGTAGAGTGCGAAACGGCATGACCGGGCGACTGAGGCAACATGATCTGAGAAGTTTAGTTGGTTGTCGAGAACAACTCCTAGATTTCTTGCAGTCCTGGTAGGTGAAACAGACAGAGAGTCAAATTTGATGTTGATGTCGTGGTGTATGGTAGGTTTAGCTGGGAGGACCAGCAGTTCAGTCTTTGAGAGGTTCAGCTGGAGGTGGTGTGCCTTCATCCATGTAGCTATGTCTGAGAGGCAATCCGAGATCCGTGCTGAAACCAAGGGGTCATCAGGTGGAAAGGACAGATAGAGCTGTGTGTCGTCTGCATAGCAGTGGTATGAGAAGCCATGCGAACGGATAATCTGTCCCAAGGAGGTGGTGTAGATAGCAAAGAGAAGGGGGCCCAGTACTGAGCCCTGGGGGACCCCTGTGGTGAGATGATGAGGTGCAGATAGCTGACCAAGCCATGATACGTTAAACGAGCGTCCTGTGAGGTAGGATTCAAACCAGGAGAGAGCAGAACCGGAGATTCCCATGTTAGCGAGTATAGAGAGAAGGATACGGTGATTAACCGTGTCAAAGGCAGCCGATAAGTCAAGCAGAATGAGTACTGATGACCGAGCGGTCGCCCTGGCTCCTTTTAAGGCTTCTGTTACAGACAGCAGAGCCGTTTCGGTAGAGTGGCCGCTTTTGAACCCAGACTGGTTTGGATCCAGAAGGTTGTTCTGTGAAAGGAAGTCAGAGACCTGTTTGGAGACTGCTCGTTCAATGCCTTTGGATAAGAAAGGCAGGAGTGAGACAGGGCGGTAGTTCTCGACTTGAGCAGGGTTGAGAGAAGCTTTCTTAAGTAACGGTGTTACCCGGGCCGTTTTGAACGCTGTTGGAAATGTGCCGGAGGTTAGCGAGGCATTGATCACGTGTGTGATAGCTGGTGCGATGGTCGGGCTGATAGACTGAAGTAGGCTCGTAGGTATAGGGTCCAGCGAGCATGTGGTAGGACGGCTGCATGTCAGGAGTCTAGATACTTCATTCTCAGAGAGAGGCGTGAATGCTGAGAAAGATGATCTAGCAGTCCCTAGAGGTTGTAGGAGTGCGGTATCTGAGTCTGATGCGTTGAGTGGGCATGTAGAGAATTGACTGCTGATTGCCGCCACTTTGTTTGTAAAAAATGAGGCGAGGGTGTCTGCAGTAAGGCTGGATGGAGGAGGAGGCATCTGAGGGTTGAGTAGTGATTTGAAGGTTGAAAAAAGTTTTCGAGTGTCTGTAGCACTGTTGATTTTGTCATTGTAGAAAGCCGTCTTAGCAGCAGTGATGCTGGCTGAGAAGGAGGCCAGGAGTGTCTGGTAGTTTTTGAGGTCATCAGTTAGTTTGGATTTGTGCCATTTCCTCTCCGCGGCTCTGAGTCTGGTGCGCTGCGATCGGAGGGTATCATTTAGCCATGGATGAGAGTGTTTGGATCGAGCTGGCCTTGTGGTAAGAGGGCACAGCTCGTCTAGACACGAGCTCAGTGTGGAGCAGAGCGAGTCTGTGGCCTCATTAACCTCCAGAGAGGAGAAGGTGTTGAGTGGAGGTAGACCGGAGGCAACCACAGAGGAAAAGTGGGTTGGAGACAGGTTCCGGATGTTGCGGCGGAACGTGACCATCGGCTGAGGAGCCGGAGGCTGTTCTGTCAGGCTGACGTTGAACCGGATGAAGAAGTGGTCAGAAAGATGGAGAGGCGTCACCGTGAGGGTGTCTGTGCTGCAGTTCCGAGTGAAGATCAAGTCAAGCTCTTTGCCAGCTTTGTGTGTCGGTGGGCTTTGAACCAGTTTGAGGTCAAAGGAGTGGATCAGGGCCAGAAAATCCGCTGAGCCTGGGGCATCTAAGTGGATGTTGATATCGCCGAGAAGAAGAAGCGGACAGTCATGCTCAGGGATGGAGGACAGCAGAGTGTCAAGTTCATCCAGAAAGTCGCCTAGTTGGCCTGGAGGGCGGTAGATGACCAGCACGTAGAGTTTTGCTGGGGCGATCACTGTGATGGCATGGAATTCGAATGAGACATATTTGTTTGAAGGCAGTAGCGGGGTGAATTTCCATTTGTTGGAGATCAGCAGGCCCGTCCCACCTCCTCGTCCAGATGGACGAGGGGTGTGGGATAGTGTAAGGTTAGTGGAGAGTGCAGCCGGGGTGGCTGTGTTCTCTGGTTTGATCCAAGTCTCAGTGAGAGCAAGGAGTTCCAACGAAAGATGGTTGGCATAGCCAGCTATGAAGTCCGTTTTGTTGACTGCGGATTGACAGTTCCACAAGGCCATGGAGAAAGAGGTTTCTGTAGGTGAGGACCGTTTAAGTTGCTGTAGGTTAAGGCGATTTCTGCCCCTTTTGGCATGATGCCGTTTTCTGCGATGGCCGGTGATAACAGATATGGTGGAATGGCACAATTATGGTTTTGTTTTTTTATCTTGCATAAAACACTGTCCTGCGATTTATTCACAATGCGGCTAATACCCAGGAAATTACTGTATAAAGAGCAAAGTTCATAAAGACACGGAGTTTGTTGTTGTGATACATTTTTATTTTGATTGACAGGCAGATGCAGCAAATCAGGCCCCATAATGGTAGCTGTAACAAAAACATAGTACATACACAGTTTTCAGTTGTCTGGTAAGGTTATGTTCAGCACAGGCGGTGGATGAGCAAGTCTTTCTGATAGGAGGCATAAAGTAGTTTCACTACCTAAAAATTTCCTCTCAAACCACCTCTCAGACATAACATAAAATAGAGGAAGGGTTGCAAGTCTGAAGATGTTGCAAATTTTCTCAATTTCAGTAATCGACATGCATAACATCAAAGGAATAGCCATCCTTGTACATTTGTAAAAAAACTGATGAAGATCTGTTGATATAATAAAGCATTTCTTGGAGCTCCCATGCTGTGTGCAGACCATCTCCCTCTCTCTCTGACACGTTTTGTCTGGTACCTGTGAAAATTTATTTTGGATGTGCACACCCGTTTTCCATAAATAAGATGTTAAAATTGCCAAAGCTTACATTGGGGGGTGAAAACAAGTGCATCTGCTTACAAAATGTTTTTGGCTATGAATGTAGATAGATGAGCGAGCTTGTGTGTAAAATGTCTTGCTGCTCAGGTTTGGCTGTGGTGAGGCAGGATGAAGAGACAGTGTCGTACCCCATGAGCACCTCATGCCATACGGATCTTGCAGCTACCGCCAGCTGTTCCAGAACACAAGGAAAAGGGTAAGCAGGACTCCAGTTTTCCCTGTGGTTAGGCAAGTCGTTCCAGAGGCTTGAACAGTAAAGAGACCATCTGTGTCTGCATAGTCTGTGTCTGTGTAGTCTGTGTCTGTGTCTGCGTAGTCTGTGTCTGCATAGTCTGTGTCTGTGTAGTCTGTGTCTGCGTAGTCTGTGTCTGTGAAGTCTGTGTCTGCGTAGTCTGTGTCTGCTGTTTCATCATCATAGTCATCGTCATTGTCATCATAGTCGGATTTGGTGGTCTGCGCGGAAGTTGTCGGGTGTTCTGAGATAAAGTCATCAGAACTGTCAGGTATAAATGAGGGAGTGATGGATTCATCTCCAGCTATAACAGATAGTGTTTTAAACAAACACACACACACACACTGTCAGTACATGATTACAAAAAGCAAACAAAGAATGGTACGAACCGCAGATGCAAGACCTATGTTGTTGGTAGTTAGTTGAATAAACTCAAATAATTGAACACAAAGCTTAATTGAACAATTGGAAGCCAGGTCAGTGAGCTCTCATGTAAAGGCCAGCCAAGAGGAGAATGTTGAGGGCACTTTAACACATTTTTGCGCAGCGAATTTTCGCATGGCCAATTTTCCGTAAGGATTCCCGGGACACTGAAAGACCGGGGTGCACGTAACTTGGTGGGCATGTAGCCCCACATGGATAGCATGGAACCATTGTTTTTCGTTTTGATCTGTAGCCCCCAAACCCACCCCCCCCCCCCCCGCTGGGCAGGACCCCCCCGAAAGGAGGGTAGGGTGGACACAGTTTTCTGTGAATATCTCGAGAACCGTAGGGCCTAAGAGGACCACCTTTTTTTGTATGTTGGTCTTAAGGGGCCATGTCAACCCATCCCATTACCACTCATTTCATGTATAGTATATAAAAATTAAAAAGCAAAAAATTAGATAGATAGATAGATAGATAGATTTGATCTTTGATTTATTGATCCCCAAGGGGAAATTCAAGAAAAAAATTAGGTGTTGTAATCACAATATCTCTGGCTGACATGGTCAAAACTGCACGAAATTGAATGTTTAGGATCATTATGACACCCTCTGAATGCATGCCAAGTTTCGTGGACTTTCGTTAATGGGGGGCCATACAATAAATTAATTTATGTGTATACACACACACACACACACACACAAACATAAACACGTACACGCACACATGCACACAATTCAAGAATTTCTCAGAATTATGAACAGGCAAGATGGGGGTGGGGTTGTATAAAATGTATTTTACATGTGAAATCTATGAACTAATCATGTTTTGGTACTTGTTGTCTAGCAGATACCAGTGTCAATTGAGTGTGCATAATGCAATTCAGTGAGACGGTTAGAATCATATATGCCTTTAACCTTTTGTTTTTAGCCAGCAGCCAGACCAGCAGATACCCTGACTTTGCTTAATTACTCAAGCTAAGCAGGCTTAGTTAGTACTTGGATAAGAAACCTCCTAGAAGAGTAGGTTCCTGCTGGAAGTGGTGTTGGTGGCTGGCCAGTAGGTGGCACTCTTCCCTGTGGCCAAAAGCCACCAAACAAATATCAATCCCAATGTCCTATTGCAGTGAAAGGGACACTGTACTGCAGGAGATGTTTTCCTTTGCATGAATGTTAAATTGAGGTCCTGACTCACCATGGTTGTTAAAGATCCCATGGCACTTATCGCAAAGAGTAGGTGGTTCCCTGATTTGCTTTATTTATGTACACACACATAAAGACACACACACATTCATACACACACACACACACACATAAAAACACACACACACAAAGACACGTAAACACACACACACTACACATGCACACACACATACATGTACATGCACACACATGACACGCACAAACACGCACACAAACACATAAACACACAAACACACACACACACCCTCACACACATGCACCCACACATGCAAACACACCTACATACACAAACACACACAAAACACATATACACAAAAACAACCACACACTCTGCACACACTCAATGACAAACACACAAAAAAGGAACAAAGTAGGAAATTAACACAATTTGACAAGCGTGACTTATTTTTGTGGAAAAAATGTGCTGGACTGGGCGGCGGTCATATTTTGTACCGCTCTGCGGTACATCTAGTTATAATACTAGTCACAACATGTTGGAGAATGTTGGAGTTCTTTTGTCACTTTTGAGAGATAGTTGGTTCTGCCCACCTCCATGAGCTACTGTATGCTAAGCTAGGCTAACAGTGGGTTTGAGTTCCTGCACTCACAGACACAAGAAGGGTATGTATGTATCATCTTATCTAACTCTGGGGGAGGTGGCTAATAAGCTAATCTCCCAAAATGTTGGTGTGTTGTGTAAGCTGCTGAAGGATTTTTCCTTCAGCAGCTTGCTCTTATTGTGTGGTAATGCAACCTTTGGCCTCATACCTACGGTGGAATTACAGCCGTGGCGATATCCTACTCCCACTTGTGTCATATTGCTTTAACTCTATTTTTTGATACTGGTGCAGTCAAAGACATGGTTTGTAAGTCATCTTATTAGAGCTGTGCATAACCTTTTCTTTACTTTCTGTATGGCGAAGGCATTGGTCAAGTTTCGTGATTCCCTTTTCCCCAACTTCCTAATTTGACAGCATACACAATCCTTGCTTACTTTCAAATGTTAACCACGATACAAAACAAAGCAGAAGGTAAGATGTAAAATGTAAGAAATCCAAACGTATTAACCATCTAGATCCTAGATCTCACAGATACAGTAGTATACACACAAGCTACAAGTAAACAGCATACAGTAGGCACATCTCAACCTCTACACAAAAACAAATTTCCGTCAGTGCGCTGAAATAGGTTTGAAATAAATTAATATTTAAACAGCACATATTGTTTCACAATAGGTTATTAACTATTTCTACCAAGGCTGTTTTGGTGCAGTTTGTCTGCAAGCAGAGCTCCCAACCCTCACACATTTAATTGGTGTAAGAGGGCGTGGAGCAATAGCCTGGCTAGCGCCACCACTTCTCAATGAGACGTGGTCTGGGAACCAATCGTTAATTTTCTCGTATTTGAAAAAAATGCCCAGATCTGTTTATTGGGTGCCACGGATATCTATCAAATGCGTCTGTGCATAGCTCATCATCGTCTTGCTTTCCCCCTTGTTCTGTGATTGGTCCCCTATCTCAGGCGAAAATTTGCTCCATGGTCTCCAGGCTGCCTTAGCAGCGTGAATCAAATCGCGCACAAGGCATGGGAACACCCAGGCTAGTGGAGCAAATCAAATGAATGAATCTCACTCTCAATGTGTGAGAGTTGCCAGCTCTGCTGTAAGTAAGGCTTTGCTAAATCTGTCAGTGCTGTTTTTAGGACAATTGGTGGAAGGGTGTAGTATGGACAAAGAAAGAACCCATTACACTCCAACACACCTCACACAGTGGCTCCACAGGTTTAGTTACACTATCCATAATGTTGCAAGATATCATTTCACACTTCAAGTACACTTCTAGTTATAAATTTTTTTAATGTGTTTTGTCAGCTTCTCTTGGCACCAGATTTCTTCTGTATTTGTTTCTCTAATTTAGGCTATCCAGTTATGTTTAGTGATATTCATATGATTTCAACTCACCTTAACCCCAAAACCAAACCTTACCACAACCTGCTAAACAGAATATGTGATGGTATCTTAGGATTTAAGTGTATAATACATGGGGTCTACAGCTTTTTCCCTCCGAGAACTACTTTCACAAAATGAATATGGCTGAGAGCTACCAATGTTTGGTAACACTTTACTTGAAGGGATCGATCTACAGTACATAAGAGTGACATGACACTGTCATGAACACATGACACTGTCATGACACATAAACCCTAACCCTAACTTGTCATGACAAAAACCGACCTGAGGGCGGTCGCTGAAAGGGAGCTGGGGACGAGTGGCGACAGCCATGTGACTGCTAGCACGCCTGCACTGGACCGCTAGCAGTTGTGGTTCCCCAAATGTGGTGAGTGAGCTCCTTTGCGGTACCACGGACTGATGGACTGAGCGAGTGAATGCCCACACCGACGTTATGGCAGAGGCTAAGGTGAGGGGACATAGCCGAGGACAGCAATGGCTCGCGAGGGGGCTGTGTAACGTAACGTGTATGGTGCTTGTTTTAGTGACTTCCCTTGTGTTTCCTGTGTAATGGTGTCTTGGGGAATGAGTGATCCCCACTTACGCTAATAAACCTTTGATTGGACATCTGTTTGTCGCATCAATTGTTACAATATGATTCATTTTGAAAGAAGTGAAATTATTTAACTTTTGAAATAGTGCCTTTATGAACGTCCATTATAAGGGACATCAGGACTAAAATACTATGATTTTGGGGGAAATTTAGGAGAGAATTCTGTATAGGATGGATGAGGGGGGTTCAGATGAGTGAGTGAAACAGATGATGACTATGAACCTGTACCTCAAGAAGATGGGGAAGAAGAGTAAGTCTAAAAAAATAATTATCGCACAACAATCCAGAAAAAATAAATAAAACTGTCCAAAAGGGCAAATGAAATAATCTAGAAGAATAAATAGCTTTTATATTTGGTTAAGTTTACCCTTAATTTAATACCACTACAAGCATAATTTGTTCATTTCTGTCTATTTTTGTGGTGAGATAGATAGATAGATAGATAGATAGATAGGTACTTTATTGATCCTCAGGGGAAATTCAAGGTCTCAGTAGCATACAGACAACACACACACATTCACTAACAGCAGAAAAAGTAATTAAAAGTATATAATATAAAAACACAACTAAGCAATAAGGACAGTAGAAGATAAAGAATATACTAAATATACTAAAATACAAATTATACTAACTAACACTTAATCTAAATCAATTCTAAAAACAGTATCCACATAGTGGTGATTAATCAATCAAGAGGCGCTTGCAATGACTGAGGCAGGGACTGAGCCTGTGATTCTCTGTGCATAGTAAGGTAAGGTGCTCTGTGTGAGTGAGTGTCTTGGTGATAGTGCAAATGAGTAAGTCCAACAGTGCAAGAATAAAGTCTATATATCTATATATATAACTATTTTAAGAAAAGGTATAAGTGTGGCCACAGTTCGGCTGTGGCATGGAGGGAGGGGTTATGCATACATGTGCTAATATAGCACGCAAACAGTGAGGCAGAAAGACAGTGGTAAAAAGTGGCTAGTGGACAGACAGTATCCAAACATGGAGGGGGTGAAGAGGCAGACAGACTATGCAGAGAAGTCTATCTCTCCTCTTCCCTTAAGTGAAGCATTGAACAGTTCAATGGCCCTGGGGACAAATAACTTCCTCAGTCTGTCTGTTGTGCAGGGGAAGTCATTTGTTACCTGGTTACCTTTTCATACTAAAACGGTCCTTTTGTCCACCACAGTGGACCGTTTATTTTTGGCTACACACACACACACACACACACACACACACACACAATGTCAGTGCAGGATTATAAATGCAGTCAAGCAAGTGGTTAAAACAGCAAATGCAATGCATGTACAAAGTGGTTAGATGAATTAGCTTGCAACTAAATTTACCTGAAACTAACCAACAAGAATGACACAAGCAAACTGTGCAACCTTTTATTTATATTTTTCTAAGTCAGTGTGAACGTTTGACAGTTCTTTTGGTTTCGGTTCACATTTAGATTGTACTTAACAGTCCCACCTTGTGAAACTGATACCCTGTCTGCTGCAGTGCAGTAGACTAACATAAAACATCTTGTCCAACCACTAGCCTACATCCAAGCCACCAGGAAAGATAAA
Source organism: Alosa pseudoharengus (assembly GCF_046254945.1). Taxonomy (NCBI): domain Eukaryota; kingdom Metazoa; phylum Chordata; class Actinopteri; order Clupeiformes; family Clupeidae; genus Alosa; species Alosa pseudoharengus. The sequence goes on along the minus strand of NW_027468881.1, from coordinate 30,582,269 downwards.
TAAAACATAACACACAGAAAAATAAGCTCAGAATTTTGTGCTATGACATTTTAAGTGATTTTTTTTTCTTGTTTAACATGCTGCACTTTATGGGTGTTGAGGAACACTGAAGAGGCTGTTGAACCCTATGCCGTACAGTTACCACAGCCACCACCAGTGCTCTCAAAAGATGAAGAGGGCGAGCAAGCTTCCGGTGTTTTCTGTGGTTAGGCAAGTAGTCCCACATGCTTGATCAGTGAAGAAGAAAGAGGGAGATTGTCATACTCACTGCCAACATAATCCTTATGTGTTAATAAAATGGAGGCAGGTGTATCTTCAAGGTGATCCTCATGCCCAGGTGTCTCATTCATCATGAAGGGCTGGTAGAGGGACTAGTCCTGAGAGTTGTGGTATGGTCTGTGTCGTCTGGTTGATTGGTATACTCATAATCATAGCCATCACCATCACCATGAAGTGTGAATATAACCAGTGGTTAAAGTGGGATTTAGCAGCTGAGGGAACCCTAAAATCCAGTGTCGGTGCAACGGGGAAAAATGACTCACCGTTGGACATCATATTCACACGGAAAATTAACTCACTATTTATTTTAACAATATCATTGCGCTACATCATTGATATATAAGAATGTATTTATTATTAATTTATCTGAGGTGGCGGAACTGCGTTCCTCCCCGTTCCCCCTCACTTTAACCCTTGAATATAACTGGAACAACAGACTCAGCTGTGGCTGATACATTGTTCTTGACAGTTGTTGTGTTATCTGGTTGTTTGTCATACTCATAATCACCATTATATTCATTATCAAGTTCGAATATAACTTGAACATCAGTATTAACTGAATGACTTTTATCGTTTTTGTCGTCATTATTTTTGGCTACATATAAATACACAAACACAGATACACACACTGACACACACACACACACACACACACACACACACACACACACACACACACACACACACACATACAGAGAGAGAAAGAGAGAGTTAATGCCAGTACAGGATTATAAAATGCAATCAAGCAAATGGTAAAAACAGTAATTGCAACGCTTGTGCATAGTGGTGTAGCATTCTGGGGTATTCTCACTGTATTCTGATGTGTTCATATGTTAGGTCTGTGTGTAGTATACAACGGGGAGAGGTCCATACCATTGTACATAACTGTGCCTTTAGTTTTACTGTTTACTGTTATTTAGCCTGTGTTCTGTAATTCATTATTGTACCATCTAAATCATCATCTAATCGCCGATCCTGATCCCGCAGTCAAGCTTTATTGACCATCTTCAATACAGACATTAGAACTAAAACACAACGCAACAACCAGAGAATCCAACAGTGGTTAGATGAGCTAACAGCCAGACATGCAAAATTTTACTTCAAACTTACCGACAACAAAGATACAAGCAAATAGAAAAAGCCAAACTCTTTTCATTCTTCTGAGTCTGTGTGAACCTCCTCCTCTTGTCATCGTCTCTCTCTAATAAAGCAAACAGTTGAATTCAGTTGAAAATATGTGATGTAACAATGACAGGATGTGGTTCTCACTTCACGTCATATTCACACAGACTCACAGGCACCATGCCCTCCAAATAGTCTGCAAACTACAGCTACAGTATCTGCAAACTACTGTAATAGTAGTGTATTATTACTACTGTAATATTACTGCAAACTACTGTAATAGTAGTGTATTATTACTACTGTAATATTACTGCAAACTACTGTAATAGTAGTGTATTATTACTACTGTAATATTACTGCTGCGATATAAAGCTATATAAATAAATGTTGTTATTATTATGACTGCTGCGCAGCAAGGCGGTGGTCATATAGGTTTAGTCAGATTTCTTTTTTCGCATGAGCAATTTTCCATCAAGGATTCCGGGGACACTGAAAGACCGGGGTGCACAAAACTTAGTGGGCATGTCGCCCCACAAGGATAGCATTGAACCTTTGTTTTTCTTTTTGGTCTGTAGCCCCCCCGCTGGACTGGACCCCCCCGAAAGGAGGGTAGGGCAGACACAGTTTTCTGTGAATATCTCAAGAACCGTAGGGTTTAGGAGGACCACCTTTTTTTTGTATGTTGATCATAAGGGGCCAGGTCAACCCATTCCATAACCACTCATTTCATGTATAACGCCACCTAGTTAAAAATGAAAAAGTAAAAATGAGGTGTTGTAATCACAGGTATCTGTGACCTGACATGGTCAAAACTGCACGAAATTGGAAGTGTAGGATCATTATGACACCCTCTGAATGCACGCCAAGTTTCGTGGAATTCCGTTGATGGGGGGCCATACAATAAATTAATTTATGTGTACATTTAGTGACTGTACACCAACAGTTTTCTGTGAATATCTTGAGAACCGTAGGGCCTAGGATGACCAATTTTTTGCGTATGTTTGCCTCCAGGGATCATGTTAACCCATTCCATATGCACACATGTGCATAAACAGATACACACGCATGTCTACACAGTAGACATATGTACGCATGCATGCATATTCACACACACAATTCAAGAATTTCTCAGAATTATGAACAGGCAAGATGGAGGTGGGGTTATTGAGTGTGCCTAATGCAATTCAGTGAGACAGAATCATATATGCCTTTCACCTTTAGTTTTTAGCCAGCAGCCAGACCAGCAGATACCCTGACTTTGCTGAATTACTGAAGCTAAACAGGCTTAGTTAGTACTTGGATAAGAAACCTCCTTGGAAGAGTAAGTTCCTGCTAGAAGTGGTGTTGGTGGCTGGCCAGTAAGTGGCACTCTTCCCTGTGGCCAAAAGCCACCAAACAAATATCAATCCCAATGCCCTATTGCAGTGACAGGGACTTTGCATGAATGTTAAATTGAGGTCCTGACTCACCATGGTTGTTAAAGATCCCATGGCACTTATCGCAACGAGGAGGTGGTTCCCTGATTTGCTGGCTAAATTCCCAACTTGGTTCATTCAATTTGGCCTTGTAATCATCCTCCCAGTGTGTAATTGGTTCATTCACTTCTTAACTCTCTACCTGAAACTAGTGTTTGGTGAACATTCTGGCACATAATGGCTGTTGTGCATCACTCAGATGGGTGCTACACATTGATGGTGCTTAGTGAGATTCCGCCTCTCCTGTGAAGCACTTTGAGTGTCAATAACTGTAATATGTTGTTGTTACATTAGCCCTTCTCACCCCACCGTACCCCTTTTTATCCCTTTATATATATATATATATATATATATATATATACTTTACATTTTATGTTTGTTGAGATTGCTAAATGATGGTGATTCACTAATCCATTATTGTAACAGATGAGCTAGGTTATTAGTAAAGTGGTTGAATAGCACACTACACATGCACACACACATACATGCACACACATGACACGCACAAACACGCACACACACACAAACACATAAATACACATACACACACACACAAACACACACACACAAACACACACACACACAAAAACTAACTGACATTCAGGCACACACACTCAATAAACACAAACAGAAGCACACATATACACAAAAACAACCACACATTCTGCACACACTCAATTACAAACACAAAAAAAGGAACAAAGTAGGAAATTAACATAATTTAACAAACGTGACTTATTTTTGTGGAAAAAATGTGCTGGACTGGGCGGCGGTCATATTTTGTACCGCTCTGCGGTACATCTAGTTATTATTTGTATTATTATATATACCTACGGTAGGTGTGGCCTGTTGACAGCCCTGCACTAGGCACAGTTAAGGTCACTGCTGACGCATGCATTGAGATTTTGTGGTGTGACACTTTGTACAGCTTTCAGGTACTCACATTGCTTGTGCTGAAGACCAGGAAGTGTGAAACCAAGATTTTGCTAGAACTCAGGTTACTTGTACAGGACAACTTACTTGTAGTTACAGTTACTGGGTTAGAACCTTGCAAAAAATAGATGATTAGATTCCTTTTGTAATAAAGCTGGACTTTTCTAGATTATGTGTCGGACAGACCCTCTGTTTTTGTATGAACTACCTTTAGCACTGGTCAACCAGAAAAGTCCTACATACTTCTTTTACATTAAACGAACATTAATGTCACTTTAAAGTAATCTTGTCTTGTATTGACATGAAACATTTGTTTTTGTTGATCCCCTTTTCCACATTGTTTTAGTGGACCCCATGTTTGGCCCTCTCAGACATTTGTTGTCACAAGGTGTGTGTGTGTGTGTGTGTGTGTGTGTGTGTGTGTGTGTGTGTGTGTGTGTGTGTGTGTGTGTTGTGCGCAATGTGAATCAGGTCTTAATTTGTCGCTTCAGTATTACCTTTCTCATCTCCCTGTCTGACAGACTTCAATCGATCCCTCTCTCCACTTTTTCCTTTTGTAACTCCGCCATGCATGTTCCCCTTTGCCTTTTGTTCTCTCCATAACACAGTATCAAAAAATGAAACAGACATAAAAGACTCAATCACCTGCTCGATTAGAGTCCGTTCCTTTTTCCCTTTCTTCCTTTGGATGGACAATTAGAAAGCAATTTATTTTGGCCAAGCATCGCGACGAGCCCCAAACATGCCTTTATAAATCTATATCTCTCTCTTCCTAAATTGTGGCCATTTGCATAATGGGATTGAATGGGTTTGGAAATGTACCCCCGTGGGGCTGCAGGGAGATTGAAGCTGCAGATAGACACTAGGAGCCTATTTATGACTGTTTTAGGCAAAAATTAATGGTGCATCTTCCCTCTTTATAATGTTATTTAATGATGCAATTCGTCTAATAAAAAAAACAACATTTCTGTAACATTTATGTGTTTTTTTGCTTTTTTTTTTGCTTTTTATGTATGAAGGGGCCCAGTGGGCTTGTGTAAATATTTCCCCCGATCACTCACAGCAAACGCTGGAGGCTCTGTCTGTGTCATGTGGTGATGGATGACTTGTGTTTTTGTTTTGCGGCAGGACGTGGTTTCTCCGTCTGTAGATGCATCGGGGAACGAAGTCTACTCTCCATTAGATAAGGTTTTGGGGAAGGTGAAGTATTTTTTATTGAAATTGAAACGGATCATTTAAAGTCTTTAAAAACCACTTTATCGTGCATCTGTTAAAGTAATCTACACTCATTTTATTCTTTTAACCACACATTTGATTCAAAAAAACATGCAGCAGACCTGGCACTATGTATATCATCTCCAACATGACTCAAAACTATCAGCCAGAGTTCAAATGGAAAGGTACTTCCTGTAGTTTTCACAGAATCAGACCAACAAATGACATAAAACAGGAAAGGCACTTGAGCTCTGTCTTGGAGATTGATGTCTTATTTTTGAGCTGAATAGTCAGATGTCTCTTTTCTCTATCTGCTATCTCTTTTCTGTCCCTCGCATTTCCCTCTCTCTCTCCTTCCTTCCTTTCTCTGTCTCTTTCTCTCTTTCTCTTTCTCTTTCTTTGATGAAGTGAAAGTGGATAAGATTTCCAGCCGTGCTCAGCGCCTTTGCCCCCCTGGTTGATCGGGGCAGGAAGTAGGTGAGAGGTGAACTCAATTTCAGGTGTATCAGTTGCTCTGGGCAACACTGCCCCCATCTCTGTCTTCATTCTCTCTTTTTTTCCTCATCCTCTTCCTCTCTCTCTCTCTATCTTTCTGTCATCACTTCTTAGTTGACACCTATAGCTATATACATTAACACCCATAGCTCTCAACCCTCAGCTATCTCACTCTGCTCAGCTCTATCGAATAACACAAACACATACAGTACAGTATGCATGCACACACAACACACACACACACACACACACACACACACACACACACACACACACAGGAAGAGAGAGAGAAAAGAAAGAGAGAGATTGTATGTCTTTCTTCGTTTTGTCACCTTTTTTCTTTCGTTTTTATTATTAGTATTATCTTTCATCCTTCTTTTCTCTCTTTCACTCATTCTTTTTTTATAATTATTTTTTATTATATGAAGTTATGAGGGTCAGCATTTTACAACTGAAGATACCATTCATACTGAATGCTTACAGAGGGAAAATAAGAGCAATTTTTTAAATTACATTTCTCTCTAAACACATACATAAGAAAGAAATAAAAAATAAATAAAAAAGGAAGACTCCAAAAGTTGATTTCCCTCCTAAATTTCATGCTTCCCTCATAACACTGATTGGGGCAGCCGTGGCCTACTGGCTAGCGCTTCAGACTTGGAACCGGAGGGTTGCCGGTTCGAACCCCGACCAGTAGGCACGGCTGAATTGCCCTTGAGCAAGGCACCTAACCCCTCACTGCTCCCAGAGCGCAGCTGTTGTTGCAGGCAGCTCACTGTGCCGGGATTAGTGTGTGCTTCACTTCACTGTGTGCTGAGTGTTTCACTAATTCACGGATTGGGATAAATGCAGAGACCAAATTTCCCTCACGGGATCAAAAGAGTATATATACTTAACACCAACCCCAAAACCTCCCACTCCTCCCTCCTCTTTCACTGATTCTTGATGTGTTTTACCGGTTAAGTTTTTAATTAAAGATGTAATGTAAAATATATTTGTGGATTTCTTAAAATCAGAATTGATTTATTTCTTCCTTCATTTCTTCCTTTCTTCTTTTCTTTCTGTATAACCTCTGTCTTGCTGTGTCTTTCTCCCATTTCCTCTCTCCATCTGTCCATTTCTCTCTCTCTCTCTCTCTCTCTCTCTCTCTCTCTCTCTCTCTCTCTCTCTCTCTGGTCCCTCACCCCTCCCTGACCTTGGCTCCTCTGTCACCATGCGGGTTCACCCGCCGGCCACCCTGCCTGCCTGGACAGTCAAATGAGTCCAGCGGCTTCTCCAGGCGCCCGGCTCGGTCACCAGCAAGGCTACAGCCATTTGTTACCAACAGACCAGAACAAATCAGGCCCACCACCGCACAGGCAGACAATGAACTCCAGACACCAGAGAGATAGAGACAGAGAGAGAGAGAGAGACAGAGAGAGAGAGACAGACAGAGAGAGAGAGGGCCAAAGGCAAAACTGGTCCATAGAGGAGGAGAGAAGGAACATGTAGACAACTTCTTTTTTTCTATCCCATTGTTACATCGTCTACAGTATTACCTGTGTGTAGCATCACGTGTCAAGCTGTGTGTGTGAATATGATCACTCACTCATTCCAATGAACTGGCGTGTACATGTATTCATTAGGCAGATTCTTTTATCCAAAGCCAACTGCAATGTAGGACCAACAATCAAGCTTCAGTAAGAACTTGGTGTAAGTGCTAAGTACTAATGCTAGTAGTAGTATGAGTATTAGCATATTGTAAAAATGTAAACATGCATGCTTTCATACATTTGCATGTTTTATCATTTATTTGCATAGCAAATTGTGTGCAATGTGTTTATTTAAGTGTGTGTAGTGGTATCGGTGTACATGAATAGCTCTGTGTGCTTGTTTATTTGTAAATATATACAATGCACTGTGTGTATTTGTATAGGAGCGTGTGTGTCTGTCTGTGCAAGCGTGTGTGTATGGGTGCATGTGTGTGTGTGTGTGTGTGTGTGTGTGTGTGTGCGTGCAAGCGTGTGTGCATATGTGTGTGTGTGTGTGTGTATGTACTGTATGTGTGTGTGTGTGTGGCCTTTCCTCGCCCTGTCCTGTTCCAGCCCTTGACTCCAGCTGCGTGCTGTGCTCTCTCTCCTCTGTGCCTGGAGCGGAGCGGAGCTGGTGAAAGGCACTTTAGAAATTAAAAGAGTAGCGCTGCTCTGTAATGTGGCTTAAATGATCCAGAAAACACATGATATATTGACCGTTTAATGGAACACATAACAGAAGCCTTAATTCGGCTTCCTGCTTCACAGCAGCGCTGTCATCTTGGCCTGGCCACCCAAGCCCTTTACACTTGGTTGTTGCCTCACCCTGCTAGTTCTAAGATATAAACGTTTAAATTCAAGTGTATTGTTTGTTTATTTATTCATGTATTTCTGATGACATATGCAACACCTAGGGCCCTAGCTTGGCGACCTAAAACGCATTGTCACTGGCAAATAGCTTAAATAAATGTAGGTGTTGTCCAGTCCACATTGGGGGTGGTCGGGTGCCTGGCGCAAAAAGGTGGTTGTTATGTATCTTAATCAGTCATGGGTGTGTTTTGGGCGACACCTTATGTCTTTAATTACTACAAGATATGAATAAACTTTGCATAGTGATAAGAATACGCTTTGCTCTTCGTTTCTGATCGTCAAAATAGGTCCCATACTCATTAGCCCTCTACCTATACTGTATTCTGTTGTATGTAAAGACATGTATGGAGTGAACAGTGTGAAACCTAATATACTTATATTACAGTTACACAGACTTTATTAAATAAAATCAATACATCCAAAGTGTTCATGTTCCGAACATGATCAAAATGAGAACGACAAGAAAGACAGAAAGCTTTAACACTGGTCTGATGGATCTGGTGGCAGCTGTCTTAGATAAGGCTGATTCACATATCATAAGCCTCAACTGGGATAACTTCAGTCCATGTGAACACAGTCAGTGAATGTCTCATCCAACCGAGACCCACAAAAATGGTGGCAGCATGCAAAATGACCCTGTGACGTCAATTTCCCAATTTCAATTTAAGAAAGTCCTGTAGAAGTTCTACTTTTGACATTTGTATGTGTAAAGTTGCATATACTGTACGGAGACAAGCTTAGTATGTTTATTTCCCATGAAAAGCACTAATAAACGCAGGAGGAGGAAATGTTATTGAAGAACAGAGGTGGCGTCTGCCCAGGCTTGTAAGCACAGGGTCTAATTAATTCTATGTGTTGAGCTTCCTCCTCGGTCCACTCTGCACATAGCATTGCTTTCGAGTGGTCTTCCCGTGCCTGACTCTTTAGAGCCCTAATTCTAAAGTGTCCTTTGTGGTTTAAGCTATAAATAATTTAAAGTGAGTGTGAGCTCTGATTTAAAGGCTGGGAGGACTGGCTGGCCCTTCCACTCTAGCTGCCCAGGATCGGGCAGCCTGTGCTGGGGAGAGGCTGCAGTGGGGGGGTCCTGGGCTCTGGGGGGTGGACAGGTGGAGAACCAGAGGAGCGTGCGCTGCCTCCAGAGATGTGGATGAGGAGGAGGATGACAAGGAAGATGATGAAGATGATGAGGAGGTAGATGAGGATGGGGAGGAAGATGAGGAGGAAGATAATGATGAGGAGGAGGATGATGACGAAGAGCTTGGATGGTTGAACAGGTCTGATGTTTCAAATTGCTTCTTTTTTTGAAAATGTCTCAGTAAGACCCTGATTCTGCGGGGTTAACAGTGGCCACAGTGATGGACTCAGGCTCTCTCTCTCTCAGAACAGACTGGTCATCCTGGTCATCCTGAGAGACATACTGTATACATAGGCAGCGCTCATCCGTCGCCACCACGTGTAAACAAGCTATACATTAAAAAACCCACTCTTTTTCCTCGTAATTTCTCCTCTCGCCTCATTTCTCCTCTTCTCCACCCCCTCCATCCTTCTCCACCCGCCTCCATCCTTCTCCACCCCCTCCATCCTCCTCCAGCCCTGCGCTGCACCAGTCCAGCTCTTCCTGCGGGAGTCTCTCTGCTCCTCAGGTAGGGAGTGACAGCCTGATGGATGGCCCACTGGCAGTGTGACAGTAATAGCAGACATCCACCCTCCACACTCCCACTTATTCATGGGCCTCCTGCCCCCCTTCCCTATTTATTTATTTATCTCTCTCTCTCTCTCTCTCTCTCTTGTTTGTTTCTCTCTCTCACGCCCATACAGCTAAATATAAATATGTAGCATAAATGCATTGCCGTGGTGATTAATGAATGCCTCACAGAGCATCTTCCTGTTTGGTGCCGAAGATATAGAGGCAAAGAAACTCTGTGAAATTGAGCAGCCGTCTGTTTCTTTCACTTTTTAACTGATTTAACATTCCGACTCAAAGTCAACAGAAGTTTTTAGTGAGTTACGGGCCAGTTACAGTAATTGTGTTTTGAATTAAGGTTGAGTGTATGCATACATACAGTATTTCATACATAGAGCTCTTTCAATATTTTGCAAGAAATATTGTAGTGGGTTTTCAAAAGACTCAGTTTGAATGCGATTACTGCTTACTCTCCAAAAGGAATCAATGTAAATACTTTTGACCTTTATCCTCAATTGTTTTTTGCAATGGTCCCTGGCACAAGAGAAATGAACAATTTGTATGACTGCACTGCACAACAAAATTCCCTTGATGTCAGAACACGAACGTGTCATTGATGTTCAGCCTGCTGAACATGCTGCAATAGGCTGTTGAAATGTCCCATCCTCACACACACACACACACACACACACACTGATATGCTGTCACTGGGTACTCTTGTGGGAGGTGTTTCAGGAGCGGTAATAAGAGCATGGCAATGAAGTGACTTTCATTCAGTATTCAGGTTAAGGTGGTAATCATATGCTCCTACTGTCCTCGGGGATGTGTGTTATCAGAGAGAGAGAGAGAGAGAGATGAAGACTCCGGAGCCAAGTGTGGGGAACGCAGGTGTGGCATGGAACACACACACAGAGCTCAACTCACTGACATGCTTCATCTCGGCTTGCCTGGGAGAGTAAAGTTTAGAATGGGAGTTTCTGCCTCTTTCCAAAGTACTCTCCAGTTGCAGCTCATCAGCCCTAATTGCTAGATTGGGTGGAGGCTGCAGCTTCTCTGCTGTGAATTTGTATATGTGTGTGTGTGTGTGTGTGTGTGTGTCTGTGTGTGTGTGATTTTGGGAAAGTGGGGTGGATGTTTGCCTTCTGGATCCCCGGTTGCAGTCACAGCCATGCACATTTCCAAATGCCAGAGTGACGTGAAACAGCCCTCGCAACATTCCACATTATTAATCATTCTCACGGGGGTCTGGGAGTCACCAGCAGCTCCAAGCTGAGGGAGAGGCGGGAGGGAAGAGCGAGAGAGAGAGACGGAAAGAAGGATGGAGGGAGGGAGGAGAGGTGGAAGAGGAGGAGGAAAAGAGGAGGAGGAAGAGGTGGTGGTGAGAGAGGAAGGCGAGAAGGAGGGATGCGGGGTTAGAAAGCCACAAATAACTGCCATCAATCACGGAGCAGTCAACGTTTTCACGTGTCGAGCCCGCTTGCTTATTGGCAGCAGTCAGACATCTCTGGAGCACTGTCTACCTCAGGTTCTGCTTTCTCCCTCCCTCCCTCCATCTCCATCTCTCTCTCTCTTTCTTTCTCTCTCTAGCTTTCTCTCTGTCAACCAACCCAACAAACAACAACAACGAGAAACTGGGAGGAGGGAGGAAAACAACCAGGCCTCAAATCACTCCAGTCAGCAAGAACATGTCAGGTGCTTTAACTCCCCGTGTACCAAATTAGGACGTGCAAGATTGCAGAAAGTGCCTTTCCCTCCTCTGCGCTTATACATCCTCTTTAATAATTAGGAGCGGCGCGAGAGGCGGCGAGAGTTGCCATAAGCCTCCGTGTCAGTTTCTCTCTCTCTCTCTCTGGCCCAGACGCCGAGACAGGCTGCCGATGGAGGAACTCCATTAGCTCTCATTTCCTTTTGGTGCTGCTGCTTGTTGTTGTTGTCGTCGTTGTTCTTGTTTTCTTGTGTTTTTGTTGTTCTTGTTGTTGTTGTTGTTGTTTTTGTGTTTGCTTAGTTTTTTTCCCTTCCTGATTCTGAAAAGTGAGACCCATTTTGGATCCGCTATTCTCCAGCTGAAGCTGCCTTGGGCCTTTAAAGGTGTAGGTTTTTGAACATTCTAAGTTCTGCAACAATTGAAGGTTCTAAAATTCTATGTTGAATTCAATGAACCCAGATATTCTTTAGAACGTTCATTTCCCAACATTCCGTACTCCTTTAAGGGTTAAAATGGATCACCCCCCCCCCCATTTATTTCTCTCATAAGTTCGTCTGGCTTTTCTGCTGTGATCTGTTCTCCTTTGCACTGCTGAGGTCTGAAATGATTCTTTGCCTGGTTTATTTGACGTAGGAAGCATTGATGAATCAATGTGTCGGATTTAATGTCATCTTAAAATTTGCACATATGTCGTATTTCCAAAGAAGTAAACACACTCTTTGGTTGAATAAATACATTTTTTGGGGGGAAATGGTCATCAGTATTTTTCCACCATTTTTTTTGTACATGGAGCAGGTTATGCTGAAAATTTTTCATACAGTTATTTTTTTGTATGACTTTGCATATTTTTGTGTCTATATTGCACAACAGTTACATTATTTTTTAGGAAGTGTGTGTTTCTCTGGAATCCTCTGATTCCTCTGTGTGTGTGTGTGTGTGAGTGTGTGTGTTTTTTCTGCTTGGCAGCTCTGGCGAAAGACGACCCTTCTGCTTTCCAAGAACCCGCTCCGCTGACGGACGCACTTTCCCATCTTTACCATCTTTGTTTTTGTTAATGAATTGTTCGGCGTAAACGTGCCGTGAAGAAGTGCCGCTGGATATTCTCCCTGCCAGCCGGTTCTGGCAGCCACTGTTACCACTAGGGGGCGCCAGAGCTCTGCGGAGCACTGCGTGTGTGTGTCTGTATGTGTGTGTGTGTGTGTGTGTGTGTTTGAAGCCGTGGAGGGGATAATCGGTGAGCGACAACCGCGGCCCCTGACTGCTGAGGCCTCTGTGAGGGTCAGCCACTGGGGCTGGACTGTGTACTCTCCACCTGTTTGCCCTCCATCTCTAGCGTGTTCTTACAGCGTGCTGTACGTAAGGAACAGAGAGTCCCATGGACTTGTCATGCGAGTGCATGTTGTTACACACTACTCTTTCAGCAAACCTCAGCTTCATCTCAGCTATGGTCCCATTCGAAATAAATTGTCGTCATAACATTGTCATAACAAGTAAGTTGAATTAAAAATTAAATTAATTAAATAAAAAGAAAACAGTAGCCGCAACATTCTATCTTAATTCATCTATTAATGACAGACCTTTCGGTGCACAGCCTTTATCAAGGTTCAATGAGTATATAGTAAATAAGAAGTAAGTTATAAATAATTCCATGTTTTTAATTTACTGCTGATTGTCTCACTTTACTTTTTATCCAGGAACCAATGTTTAGGTTTTACCCTACACATCTCATAATAAGACACTAATCTGAGAAGCTCACTTCACTTATCAATTAATCAAACCGCACATTAAATTACTCATGGGCGCCCATTAATAAAATAGGGCCTCTAGTTCTCTCTCCCTTTACCTCAAGCCTTGAATACAATACATGCTTCACTCCCGATCCTCTCATGGGGGTGTTCTGTCTGACAATACCACATGAGTGAAGTCATCTAGACATTTTACCAGTTTACCACAGTTTAAACACAATTGAGCGTTCATGTGTGTTGAATTATGTTTGAAGCGATTTTTCTGAAATGATTCCTGACAGTGGAGTTAGGTTGAGTGAGTTAAGATGTTTTAGTGGCGCGTCACCAGATGTCAGGAGGTGACTGTGTGCAAATGGAGAGAGATGTGGAGGACGTGCATGAGCTCAACCGCAGTGTGTTTTCTCCTGCAGGGAGTGTCCTGTGTGTGTGTGTAGGCTGCTGAATGAATGAGGGATTTTCTGACATCAACTATGTGTAGTGTGTGTGTGTGTGTGTGTGTGTCCAGATTTATCCTGCTGCGGTCTCCTCCACAGACCAGACAGACTGTGTGTGTGTGTGTGTGTGTGTGTGTGTTTGTGTGTGCGTGCGTGTGTGTGTGCGTATGTGTGTGTGTGACTGATTCACCAAAGACAGATGGAGACAGACGCCTTTCATGGCAATTTGTTTATTTGCACCATAATTGCTTCTCTGCAAGATCTTAATGAACAAATTAAACAAAGAACTGCTCGTGCATTTTCAGGATTTATTGGTTTTAGTTGTGCGATAAATATAATCATATTATTATCAATAAAAACAAATCTTTGATAAGTAGAAAAATCTGGACAGTTTGTTTTTTGCATTCTCTGAAACTGGACCCTTAGCCCCTCCCCGCCTCTATTAAGAGAGGTCTTGATCTATCCCTCAATGTCAGACTAAAATTAAGTTAAACACCATTTCATACTCTTGTCTGTGACAAACTGTTGTTTTCCATGCTAAACTTTCCCCCTCATGCCCCCCCCCCCCTCTTTTGGGAGACGATATGCAGACAGATTGCCGCTCTGTGTCAATATCTCTGGTTTCATTACAGGGTCTTCTGTTACAGGTCTCATTCAATTAAGCATACAGGGGCCAGTCTAATGGTGTGATCTCTTACCTCTCAGCTCCAGTCTAATGGTCCGATCCGTTAACAGGCGCTTCCCGTTAGCGTGCCTTACCTTGGCTTTGTGTCTCTCCCCGGTTCAGGAATGCCATCTTGCCTTTTAGTCCGGGCCAGCGGAACACGCGCCGGCCGTATGTAATGGTGGGTTTATTAAGTGCGCTGTTCCTGGGTGATTGCATTTGTGCTAAACAGGGGGTCTCTCCGGTGGATGGACCAGAGAGAGGGAGAGAGAGAGAGGGAGAGAGAGAGAGGGAGAGATGAGGGGAAATAAGTCTATGTGAAAGAGGGAGAGAGAGAGAGGGAGAGAGAGACAGGGAGAGGTGGGGAGAGAGATTTGATGAGAGCCTGTGTGTTGTGTAAAACTGCTCGCCTCATCCTGTGGTGGTAGCAGTCCGATAAAAAGCCAAAACGACTTCCCTTGGCCTGCCTCTCTGTGCTGGGACCAGACACACACACACACTGGAGCGAGGGCCCTGGAGGCACACACTGTTAAGCACGCACGCACACACACACACACACACACACACACACACACACACACACACACACACACACACAAACACACATACGAACACACACACACACACACACACACACACACACACACACATACACACAGTCCTGTTCCTAACATGAACACACACTCTCATCTTGGACACACACACACACACACACACACACACACACACACACACACACACACACTCAGCTCTCCCCTCTCATTATATTCCCCAGTTGGGCTGGAACTCTCCACTCCTGTGCCTCTTACGAGCTGGATTAAAGCCGCCACCACTTTGCGTCCCGCTTAAAGGAAATATAATCCCAAATTACTACACGCAGATCTTTTTTTATTGTCCTGGGGCACAAGCCTTCTTCTTTTTTCCCCTCTTCTTCTCCCTCCTTTGCGAGTCGTCTCACTGGGGTAAACTCAGCAGCATTAAGCAAAAACAGAGCCCAAAACCCACATGTGAATTTAGGAGGTTTCCAGTTTCTTATTTGTCTTCTTTATGTGGCTCCTCTCTTTCTGTCGCTGATGATTTATTATTTTGTTTTCCGTTGCACCGGAGAGAAAACAGAGCGATTTAGATTTAAGAGACATTTTGTTTGAGGAAAGAGGAAAGAAAATACTGCGAGTGGCTATGTGCGTGTGTGATGCTATGTTCTGGCATTTTGATTTGCTTCTGTCAATGACAAGATATTTCACACACACCCTGAAAAACATAGACTTGGTAAATGTCTCAAACTCTGCATTACTCAATACCATTTTTTAAAACTGCCTTTTGTTGAATTATTATATTTTTTTAAACTATTTGATAAAAAAAAAAATGCAATTTCCATTTTAACCAGATGTATGTCTTCTAAAATGGGTTTTACCTACAGTCATATGCATAAAATAAGGTGAGATGAGGAGGTGTAAAATTGTTCAACAGTGCTTAATAGGAGATAGAATCAGAACCTATAGCCTGAGTTCCATAGTCACCCATTCCTCACCTGCAGATATTGGCTTCCTTACTTTAGCATATTCATTTGCAGATAAGGCTCAATAGTGGTCATAGGATTTAGACATCCTGGGGAAAAAGGATGTCAAATTTGTAAGTTATTAAAAAGGAACATTTTGGACACACGAGTCTTTGGATGAAGAGAGAGAGAAAGAGAGAGAGAGAAAGAGAGAAAGAGAGAGAGCCAGTGTATGGTTATTACTCATGGCTCTGTTATTGAATACGTGACTAATACGCTGGGAGAAATGGGTTGAGGCTTTTGGAAATCAGATTAAAAGAAAGGGGCCGTGGATGAATTATTTATAAAGAGGACAAAATGGGATGAAATGAGAAAAACACCTGCTCTGGTCCCTAGTGTGATCGTACAGGGGCCTCATATAGACATTTGCCATTATTGGGCCCAGGACAAAAAAAGGAAATATTTTGATAAATGAGTCATAAATGGTAAATGCATAACATAACTGACCAGTCTTGTGCATTTACAATGTATGGTATGTGCATGAATGTGTTTAAAAATGATCAGGTGTTTGTGTCTTTTGTAAAATTGTTTTTGTAAAATATATTTATAAACCCAGTATAAAATGGTTATATTTGATTCATTATGTCTGTGTACTGTATATAATTTAGATGAACAGCAGATGAAATTGAAATTTAATTACTGGACAGTCAAAATATTCAAAGCAATTCATTTAAATGCAAAACCACTGAACAGGGGCAGTTTAACTTGCCAGATAAAATATAAAAATTGGTTTATTTAATGTGGAGTGAACCTGTTTTAGTCATTATTAAAAATGTTTCTCAGTTCTCTATGTGCCCCCCCTGGCGTCTTTCCTTGCGGGTCTGTAACACCATCAGCGACACAGCAACACGACCCCCCCCCCAACACACACACACCGCTCCCTTTTAGCAGACAGAACTAATGCCTGTAACGCATTACCCTCCCTATTCATAATCTGACGGCATGCAGGGAGAGGTGGCATTTATGTGGGCCTGTAGACAGCGGCGTGCGCTGGGTCCGCCGAGGGCTGCTAGAGACCGCTGCCGCTCTGCCCCTAAAACGCAGCGTTGCTCCTCACGGCATGCCAGCGTATAGCGCTCCCTCTCTCCCCACCCG